>NC_133530.1:35711466-36389753 GCF_048544455.1 Silene latifolia | reverse complement strand
TGGAGTAAGGGGTGAGGGTACGTATCAGGAAGTTCTTTAATTCGAACACCTAATCCCGTTCGCCTCGATAGCGGCCTCTACTAATGATTAGGGAAATCGTTCATATTTGATATGTCGTCGATATAATGCATGCAATGCAACAAACATGGATTAATCCTAGCATGTGAAATTAGACTATGTCGGTTAACATGTGTTTTAGCAAACAATTTGGCCGAAGTAAATGTTAGATTCAATACATGAGAATGCCATATAATTAAATCATACATAATAACGATAAATGAATTACAATAATTAAAATTACAAGCTTTATTTGATCTACGTCAAAAGCACGCTCAAAGACGGGATTTCGAAGAAGAAAATAAAAGGAAAATAAAATTAAAATTAAAATATGAAAATATGTCAGATTAGAGGTGATAATATGAATAATAGTTGATTTAAACCGTAATTAGGAGCTACGTCAAAGCGAGAAAGAGTTCAGAGGCAGAAACAAACCTAGAACAAGCGCAGCATCTGCTGTGTCTTCTGGAAGAGGCGCAGCACTTCATGCGTCTGTTATCGAGCTGGGTTCTGGTTGTGAAGCTAGAATCGCAACACTGTTATTGTTCATTGGTAGATTTAAGATGGATTATTGATATTAGACTCGAATTGAAGTGTTTTAACCGATCATATGTATCTGGGCAAGTCATAAAACGAATCAAAACGAGAAATTACAGCGGTTTACATGATTATACAATGGACTCGTGTCGGAAATACAAAAAGAAGTGAAACTTGAGGTTAGATTAAGACAAAATCGGACAAATAAGATTCAGAAGAAAACTTATGCATCAAATTGGGACTCCCAGAACCTCGACATAAACAAGTCAAAACCCCGAAAAATCGATTTGAATTAAAACGGCGAAAACCCGCAGGTATTGAATTACTCGGGATTAAGGACGAATTAAGCATTGTAATAAAAAGGGAGTTGTTGAAATATGATTCATATACTGAAATAACAAAGAGAACGAACGAAAATGAAAGAGTAAGAAAAGGAACAAATTTGCAGGAAGTCGAGGAAGAAGAAGAAGAAGAAGAAGAAGAAGAAGAAGAAGAAGAAGAAGAAGAAGAAGAAGAAGAAGAAGAAGAAGAGTAGGAGCACCAGGCAGCGTCTGGAAGAGGTGCAGCAAGGCTGCGATCCTTCCTGAAGGCGCAGCTGCTGCTGCGTTTCTTCTCGACGTCTGACCTCTGCTGTTTCGTAAAGACGGTTTTAAAAGGTGGATTTTAAATCGGTTTTCGAACGTGCTTTTGATATAGATTTACATTAACTGATAAAAGTACAATAATAAAATGGGATTTACACCCTCATACTTACATGTTTGACGAAAGAGATTGACTAAAGTTATCGTTTAGTGATTTCTCGACTCGAATATGCGTGAAAAGTGCCCTCGTTAGAGGATTTAACAAATTGATTAGGTTGATTAAAGGTGGAGTTGGTCAAGTTGGTCGGTCTATGCAACGTGACTGGGACTCAGAATGATCTGAGCTTACATGGTCGATTGATCAAGAACGTAGGCGTCGAAAGGCAATAACGTAGTCTAGAATGCAGAGAGAGAGAGAGATAGATAGATAGATAGAGAGAGAGAGAGAGAGAGAGAGAGAGAGAAGGGGCGGAACACTCGCGTGCCAAATATGGAGGCCAAAGGCCTCTATTTATACTAAACATACGGAAGAGTTTAGGAATGACATGGATATGGAAAAAAATCTTGAAAATATTCTGAAAAATGCCAAAAGAGGGCTGGAGAAGAGGCGCAACAACTATTGTGATCCTTCGAAGAGGCGCAACACTCGCTGCGTCTTTTCGCCAGCGGTTTCCTCCTTGGCAAGAAAGATTTCCGCGTTTTATTGTGGAATTTCGGTATATTTACACTTCCTTATTCCATGAAACACAATATTATGGTAGATATTTACTTAAAATATTAATTTTAATTAGGAATAAATATCTAGAGAATTCTAAAACATTGCGGAATATTCCGACTCGGCTTTTAAACGGTTTTTTAGAAAATGAAGCGGTTTTATGACACGAACTCCAACTGAACTCTAATTACTGTCAAAACGACCGTATCGATGCATAGATGACGACCCAGGGGTTGACTCGAGTGTTTGAGCTATCACTTGACGATGAACTTACGGACTGTCATAAATAATTCCGCGTATCAAACATGCGGCCCAATCATCACTGGGTGGTTGGCGGGAGGTGTGGAAATGAGGTATCTATATAAGGTAAGGAAACTAGGATGATTATAAATCAACCTATATCATCCTTGCGGATGAGAACGGTAAATGAAATTCGAAGAATTTTAATTTACCCGAAATTAACAAGATAAAAGGATACAAAGAAGAGACTCTTCCCGAAAAGGATGTCACTTAAAATATCCCAAAAAAATTTAAAAAATAAACTCATTAAAGCTTAGAAAAACCATAAAAATTCTGCACAACAATGGGAACAAAAGGCCAAACTGCTAAGGATGTCAATAACTCAGATTTGTTAATAAATTCATAGGATTTAGAACTTCCATGTACATTCATCATACGGAGTAAGAAACAATTTTAAGCTGACAAAATCAATAAAACTTTGGCCGATTTATGAAATTCATGGTTGAAATATTGCTATTAATTCCTTTATTTAAAACTCCCTTAACTAAGACATAAGACTGAAAAAAGCTCTTCTAGGCTAAAATGGAGAGCAATTTAAAATCTAGTCATTAGGAAGAAGAAAATCAAGAAATATGACTGAAAATATTTCTATTAAAGGACTAAAGATAAGACTCAAGATCTACCTATTGATGAAGAAGCTAGAAGAAGATCATGAGAAAAAAGTGATTGAAGATGGAGGACGAAGGAGAGCTTGGGAAGTTGATAAGAAAATAAATTTTCAGATCCCTAATTTTTCTAGATTTTGAGAATAACTTTCTTTCTCATTTTTTTCTCACTCTTATGCTTTTAGTTGTGCAATTAAGTATATACGGAGTTATATAAAACAGTTTTAATTAAAATTGTTGGGCTTTAAAGATACTCCATGGACGATGGTTGGTTTAATTCATATTAATAATAATAATAATAATTACACTAATATGGATCATGCCGTACATGCGCGATATTTATAGATTCTTTAGTTTATAATGTATTCCCTCTTAGTCGGTCATTTCGTCCCTCTTTCCTTTTTTGGAAAGGTTTATGTGGTCCAAATTCATTTGCATGTGGGGTAGAGTGTTTTGTGTAGTCCAAAATCATTTCCTTATTTCTTGTGGAAAATGATAGGGAAAAGAAATGAGCGACTAGGAGGGAATATTATTTATGGATTTATAATTGTCATATTATTAATTTTTCATATTTTAATATGATGATAAAAAATTGAATGGAAAACTAATCAAAAGAATTAAGTAAAGTGATGAAATGTGTATTTTAATGAAATTGTTTACCATAAAACAAATAATTTCAATTTCTAAATTTTCTCAAATAAATTTAAAGTTTTTTTTTATCAAAAAATGAATAATATCAGTTCATAATTTTTTTATACGAATTAAGTACGTGGTAAGTTTTTTTTATATGAAACTAATAATATCAATTTATTGGTTTTTCATGTACGAATTTTAGATTTATACCAATTTTATTTTATTTTAATTAAAATATAACAGTTTAGTTAAAAAAGATTATAATGATTAAAGATTATATCTTAATTAAAAGATAATAATTTAATAAAAATATAATTTTGTTTCCTTAGAGCATCTCCAATGGTTCATATTTAGGGACTTGCTTGCAATATTTGAAAACTTATAAACATGTAGCTTACCATTGGAGTGAAAAAATTTAAGAGTAGCTTGTAAGCATGTAGCTTTGTCAAGCTACATGGCTTGGCTTTTTTTTTTTAAAAAAAAAAGCTAAATTATCTCATTTGACGAAAATAAGGATGTGGACCCATGCAAGTTACAAGATGTTGTAGTCCGCCATTCGAGAGACGTAGCTGAAAAGCAACGTAGCTTAAAAAATCGATTTGGCAAATCAAGCTACACTGTATTGTAGTTATCCATTGGAGCTGCTCTTATTTAGCCATATTGCTTTTGGAGGAAAACCTATTGAGAATTTTTATTCTCATAGGGTTTGCTTGGGTTGAGGGTAAAAAGGGAGAAATGAATAGGGGAGTGATATGTAAGGTGCATTTTTCAAGTGTGGTATTAGAGTAATTATTCAGCTCCCGAATATATTACCTTCATGAAGGGGTAATACATTACCCATCCTCCCTCCCCCCGGAAAATGATTATGGGAATAAAACATCTCCTCAGTAATCATTATTATTATATGTCAAACATATCATCAAGGAACTCATTACCCAAGTAATTAACTTCCCTAATAATTATCACCGGATTAAAATTTACTGCACTCATTATTCCATGGATTCCAGGCAAGCCCTTAGTAGTAGTGTCAATTAATAGCTGAATTTTTATTCTTTTTGTTGTTTTTTTGTGGGTCAATAACCATTAAATTGGGCCCACCAAAGAGATTAAAATACTCAATAAAAATTCCAAAATTGTGTGTCAAACTCATCAAACTTTGGATGAGTTTCACAAAAAATCATTTTGTGATAAATTTTTGTTGTTGTTGTAGGGTGAAGAGTCTATCACACTGTAGACACCTCATTTCTGCACCTCCCGCAAGCCACCCGGTGATGATTGGGCCGCATGTTTGGTACACAGAACAATTTATGACAATTCGTAAGTTTATCGTCAACTGATAGCTCAAATACTTGTGTCAACCACTTGGTCGTCATTTACGCACCGTTACGGTCGTTTTGGCAGTAATTAGGGTACATTTTGAGTCCGGGTCAAAAACCGTCTTCATTTTCTAATAACCATTTAAAATGCCGAGTCAGAATATTCTGGAATGTTCCGGATATTTCTATTCCATATTTTCAATCTTTTAATCTTTTGGTAAATTATATCCCGAAATCATATTTTAAATAAAAAGGAAATTAAGATCAACCGCAATTCCATAATAGAAACGCGGAAAATCTTTCTTCCGCAGGAGGAAACCCTTGGGGAAAGGACGCAGCAGGTGCTGCGCCTCTTCCAAGAGACGCAGGGGTTGTTGCGCCTCTTCTCAAGCTCCTTTATGCGTATTTTAAGATCTTTTCGAGATTTACTTCCAAAGTTTTACCGAAACCCTAATTCCTCCGTGTGATTAGTATAAATAGGGACCTTCGTTCCTCATATTTCTCACGCGAGTGTCCTCCCTTCTCTTCTCCCTTTGCATTCTAAAACCAAGCTCTTGCTTTTTGGCGTCTACGTGGTTGAACTTTCGACCACGTAAGCTCGGATCCTTCTGAGTACCAGCCTCATTTTGCATGACCGACCAATTTGACCAACTCCACTTCAATCAACTTAATCAACTTTGTTTAATTTCCTCTTAGAGGGCACTTTCGTCGTACATTCGAGTCGAGCATCACTAAACGTTAACTTAGTTAATCTCGTTTCGTCAAACATGTAAGTCAGAGGGTGTAAATCCCATCTTTTACTATTGTATTTTATTTTTGTAATCATTATTGTAAGGTTTACGTCGAAAATATATTCAAAACCGATTTATAAAACCTTTATTCAAACCCTTTTTTACGGATTAACGGAAGACAAATGTCGAGAAGGAACGCAGCAACTGCTGTGCCTCTTCGAAGGGACGCAGTACCTGCTGCGCCTCTTCCTGAGGCTGCCGCAGTTCATGCTTTCCTTCTTCTTCCTTCGTCTTTTTATTAATTCGTCTGTTTATTTTTGCTTCGTCTTTGTTTGTTCTTATTTCATTAGCATGATAATTTTAGCATATAATTTATTAATAATTTATCACCTTTAAATTCCCGACTTAAATTCCAAGTAATTCATATTTGCGGGTTTTCGCCATAAAAACAAATCTAGGTATTAGAGATTCGATTCATCCATATCAAGTCTCTTGAATTCATTCTTTGTATATTTTTTAGTCTGTTTATCGTCGTCATCATCAATAGTTTAGCATTAATTTAGCCTAATTAATTTGTTTTGAGAACTCGTTAGTGAGCGTGGTGAAAATCTTGTTTGCACCTTGGGCAATGAAGCGTCTTTGCAAATTGGTTTCCCTTGCAAAAATGAGTACGTTCTTTATTGCACCCGCTTCCATAACGAAATAACTATAAGCAAGTGACTCGTCGACTCTTGCATTGGGGCCTGGGTTTGGCGGTATTGGCTCAGTTAAGTACTTGAGCTTACCGTCAGCAATGGCAGCATTCCGCAATGATGCCTCCCAGTCCGCAAAGTTGGACCCGTCATTTTTCAGACGTGTGAACTGATTCATGTGGTCCATGAAAGCTTTCAACCAGGACTCGCGATCAAGTGTGGCACTTGGCATAGGGATTGCGTTATTTTCAGCCATTTGTTGTAACAGTATTATCAAATAAAACGTATTCTACACTGCGAAAAGAAGAAAATTTTAATAAGCATTCTCATCGTTATGATTAAGTCTAATGCAATACTGTTATAACGCGAAGACTCAAGCATTTATACAATTGACCTCCCTCAAAAATTATATAAATGATCCCAAGACTCAATTATCTATAAATTGATAAGCCAACCTTTTGGCTAATTCTACTGTTAGAATTCTTGGTCGATAAATTTTTGTAAATTCTATCTTTAGTCCATCATAATCACGAGAAACTCTTCGGATTATAATGTTGAGGTAAACTAAGTCAACACAAACTACTTACCCAACGTAGAAGGGGTCATATGGAGAGTAAGGTCATATATGCCTACCGACGAAGAAGGGATTCATAGTTGTTTGCCCTTATAAAGACTAGTCTCAATTTCCGTTTTAGAGGAAGATCCCATCAACTTTATTTTAATTCATTTTAAGTGAACTAATATCTAGCATGCGAGAATGAATAAACTAAGGTGATGGCTTTAAATTGTGTGACATCTGTATGTCTATGAAAACTAACATACAACATATATGAGTCAATTTTCATGCATTTTAGTAGTAGGTGGTTTGGTTTAGGCGAAAAATGATGCACTAACTATCATGTGAATGAAAAGCAATAAGAATGGAAAACGGAAAAGCAAAAATAAAGTCCTAGTGTGGCCTATCTACCAAAATGAACGTTAAATACAATTTTGGAATCCATCCTTCGATCCGAGAAGCTTGTCTTGATGTTCCATCTTGGTCCATATAGCGGGAGTGAGCGATCCAATCTCCATCTTTAGTCTTCTCAAAATTACAATTTAAAAAATTACATAATAAACCTATTTACATTCTAATTTCAAACCGTAATAATTAAAGAAAACCAAACGGAGATACGAGATCTCAAATTACATTAAAAATTATGTTTCCATCATTACGAAAACATAATTTAACTAAGGCCACACTAGGTATTACAAATTACAAACGATTGCAAAAATACGTAAATAAAACCATTCAACGATTCATTCAACTAAAAAAAATGCATCAACTAATAAATTAAACATTCAAGACATAATTCCTTAATTATGTAGATTAATTTATCCAAACCACCTATTTAAATGATCAAATTAAGTGACAATTCCTCAATTACTCACATTAATTTCAATCTTAATTCACATTGACCTATAATATGAATTAATCTCACATTATTTTAAACCTCTTTAAAATAATTAGGTATCTTGATTTGTGAACCTATTCACAACAATTAATCATACATTATAAATTTAATGTATAATCAATATTGGCCAAAAACTAACAAAAAAAAAAACAAAAACAGAAATTGTTTTTTTTTCTTTTTGGTCTCGGCAAAACAAGAAAATAAAAAAGAACAAATTTTTTTTTTCTTTGCTCACGGCATTTACAAAAAACAGAAAATCCCCTTTTTTTTCAAATGCCCTCGGCATATACAAAAAAACGAAAAACCAATTTTTTTTCGTTTTTCTTCTCGGCTGAAAAAAAAAAACAAAACAAAGCAGCCCCTTTTTTTTATTATCAAAACAAAAACATTAAGATGAACAAATTTGTTTACAGTTGCTATTAGAACAAGATTGGCATAATCATCAACAATATGAATTAATCCAATATGAATTAATGATACATGATTCTTAAACAACAATTTAATCTCATGTATGCCAAAAACTATTTAGTAAAAACAAAAATCATCATTAATCAAAACAATTCCATTTACATTTCAATTTAATGCTAATTAAATCAAAACATCTACGAATTTCTTATATTATCATCTTAACCTATTAAAACAATAATATGAATAAATCTAAATGGAACAAAAATCATCAAAACAAGAACATTAACACGGCTGGAAAAAAAATTATTCGGCAAAAAAAAAAAAAAAATAAACGGCCGAACCCTTATTTTATTTCGAAACCCTTTATATTTTTTTGTTTACAACATTTATAAAAATCATCAAAAATAATTTCGTGGCCTTGGCTCTGATACCACTTGTGGGAAATATCGGTATACTTCCCTTAAAATTAAGGATTATAACGAAATTATAATCTATGAAAACTAGTCATAAATGAAATGCATAAACAAAATAGAATAGGGATTAATAATCAACCTTTGGTCCTTGCAAATATGGCCTAAGAACAATATCAAAATTGATATTCGCCTAATCGTTGCACCCAAGATGATATGAGAAATGCCCTTTTGTTCTTGCTAGAATCGATCCCCAAATTCACTAATTAGATTTAGAGTTTTTGTGTGATTTTGATGAGAGAATAATTAGGTCAAAAAGAATAAGAAAATGATCTAACCTCTACTCCCTTTAAACCGTGAAAGAGGAGTAATAAGAGGAGATTTTTCCTTTTCTTTTTGTTTCGGTCAAAACTACCAGCCAAAAATAAGGAGAAAATATCTTCTTATTTTTGGGTGGTTATCAAAATGTTTATTATGTGTACAGTTTATTCATTATCATATATGTTGTCCCGATTTAATAAGTCCATACATAACCGTTTGTAGTCGATTTATTAATTCCGGCCTGACAACATTTATTATAACAATCTCGTATAAAATATACTTTAACTATAAATATCGCATATTTATAATTAGCTAATTAAATATAACTGGTTACGTTTAATCACGAATTAACATCTTAATTCGTATAAGCTAACATTATATACATCAATTAAATATAACATATTATATTCAATTTACGAATTGACAGTTAATTCGTTTCAGCTAGCATTTTTTAATTGTATTAAATAATCGTCTCATCAACACATTGACTAACTGTTTAGTCAAATACATGGACTAACCTTTTAGTCATATAAGGCATCAATGTGATTACATTTCTATAATCACATCTCTCAAACACATCCTTTAGGTGTGACTTTTAGGGACCAGTTGATCACCGCCATCAGTATGATAATAACATCAAACTTTCTAGCAAGCCAACCATTATTAAGTAATCGTTAATCAACTGATAAAATACGAAGTATACCCTTGTGAACCTATAAGAGATTTATAAATGTTATCACACTAATTGTGGAGGACACAAGCTCCAACACGAGCATCACTAAACGTTAACTTAGTTCATCTCGTTTCGTCAAACATGTAAGTCTGAGGGTGTATAATCCCTATTTTATTATTTTTCTTTACTTTTGTAATCAATATTGTAAGATTTATGTCGAAAGTATTTCTAAAACCGATTTCTAAAACCATACTTTAAATCCTTTTTACGGATTACCAGAAGATGACCGTCGAGAAAAGACGCAGCAACTGCTGCGCCTCTTCGAAGGGACGCAGCACCTGCTGCGCCTCTTCGTGAGGCTGCCGCAGTTCCTGCTTCCTTTCTTCTTCCTTCGTCTTTTGTCAATTCGTCTCATTTATTTTCTTTCGTTTGTTCTTTGATTCTTTGGATACGATAATTTGAACATAATAACTCAAGGATAATAATCTGTCATGTATCATCATTAATGTTTAATTCATCATAATTCCCGACTTAAATCCCAAGTAATTCATATTTGCGGGTTTTCGTCATTAAAATCAAATTCGGTTTTTAGAGGTTCGATTCATCAATATTGAGTCTATGGAATTCGTCGTTGATATATTTTTCACCTTTTGTTCATCGTCACCATCATTAATCCGTCACCAATAGCATGTTTAACCTGATTAATTTGTTTGGTCTATTTAATTTGTTAATTTACCCTTATTAAACCTTGTAATAATTCGTTCTAATTAGTTTCATCCGTGTTTATCGCTTTCATGATCCTTAATCACATGTAAATAACCTGCTAATCACTTTCACCCGGGTCAAATAACATAATCAAGCCTTAAAATCACCAACGAACATTAACGACTTGCAATTCTAGCTTCACAGCCAGAACTGGGCCAAGGAACAGACGTAGCAACTGCTGCGCCTCTTCCAAGGGACGCAGCTCTGATGCGCCTCTTCCTGGTTCATTTCTGTCTCTGAACTCCCGTGTTGCCTTGACTTAATTACGTATTTAATTAACTATTATCCGTATTATCACCCTAATTCCTGTTTGTTAATTCATTTATTCTTTCTTTTCCAAATTAATCGTTTTAAAAGTATTTTCGACATAAATCAATTAACCCAATGTAATTATTGTAATTTTCTTTATTGTATTATTATTGTAATTTTCTTTATTATATTTCCTTGTATGCCTTCACATGTAATTGAACTTAAATCCCGACTTTGACATTAATTGTATGATAAATTAATTGTTCACCGACTTAGTTTAATCTTCACATGCTAGGACTAATCTAATGGATGTTGCATTGCATGCATATAATCGACAATATATCGAGTATAGATGATTTTCCCTAATCATTAGTAGAGGCCGCTATCGAGGCTGGCGGGATTAGGTGTTCGATCAAAAGAGCTTCCTAATACGTACCCTCACTCCTTACTCCAGATCTCTGTGAACATCCGTGTTCATTGGCATCCACGAGAGTCATTCTAGACATAGAATGATAAGGGTAACGAGTTCTTGGTGTTCATGTCACTACTTTGTGTCTTGACATGGCACGAGGTATTCGAACGGTTTTCAATTTTCCACAATAAATTGGTGGCGACTCCACAAATGCAAACGCTTGTTCTCCTCCAAGTGCCCCCGTGGGCCCGCGTCCACAGTTTGGCGACTCCGCTGGGGATAATACACTTACGTGTAGCCAAAAGGGTGAAACTTGAACAAGGTTAGGGAATAGTTTGTATAAGACAATTGTCGGTTTTTCATAACTCGGTCTTCCTAGATCGTTTTATTCGGCCTTCCTAGGCCCAACCCAACCCATTCGACCAATCGTCCCGTCTAAACGGTCCTAATTCTTATTTGGGCCTAAGGATGGATAGCGATTGACGTCATCCATACCATGGTACTTACTCTTGTTTCTATCAAGGACTTTCACTACTTGAGGAAATGGACTAGGAATCTGCCTTACTCTTGTTTGGTACGAGCCTCTCCACAGACTTCGGGTTTGATTGTTCGGTATGGCAACCCACCCTTTAAACCAAAACCCTTTTAAATGCACTCAGCATCCCATTATAATGCTTGTATATTGTTTGTACCATACGTGATCACCATTTTCTAAACGAAACCATGACGATTTTTGTAAAACCTAAATCCTTCATTAAAATGTAAAATTTCGAAAATTGGGCCTAATATTAGCACAAAACAAGTTGAAACTCTGTCCAATTGTCAAGTCAAAATTCGGGCCTCAAAACCCATTTCAAAACCTCACTTCGAGTCCACTCCTACAACTACACTAAAGTTGACTAGGACTAACATTTTTCAAACTTTGTCATTTCCTCAAAACTCACTTGACACAAGTGGCACACTCCCACTTCACGAGTCAAAACATTTCTTTTCGAGTAAGTGTGCTAGAGTTGTCGATCGTGTTTTGATTCGTCGTCGATCTCTTATTCAGTTTCCAAGATGCCTGAAACAAGCGACGTGAACTTCAACCAACTCCAGAATGGTAATGATCAAATCCTAGCCGCGCTAGCTCGTCTCCAAGTTACTCAAGACCAAGTGTATGATCGCCTTGACACCATTGAGGGCCGAATATATGCCGTGGAAACGAGGATGCCTCCTCGAGAAAGTGAGATCGCTGATGACTTCGTGAACAACTTCAGTGACGAAAACCCTCCTATAGGTATGACTGCAGCCGAGAAACGACTCCAATACTTGGAGGAACAATTGATGTATCTCAAAGGGGATGACATTTATAGGGAGGAACAATCGCAAATATGAGGCCGTGAGTTCCAAGTTGCCAACCAACTTCAACATGACGGATATCCCTAAATTCAAGGGGCGTGAAAACCCTTTGAACCATATCCGTGCCTTCAAGGATTACATGTCTATCAAAGGCGTTAAACCCGAGATGTTCTTAAGGATATTTCCTTCATCTCTTGACACCATCCCAAAACAATGGTTCTATTCGCTAGAAACACAAGAAAATCGCTACTTGGGACGATGCCGCAATTGATTTGGCTAAACAATATGCGGATAATGCTGAAATCCAAGTCAACATGCGCACTTTAGAGGTTCTTACCCAAAATGACAAAGAAGGTTTCACCGACTTCCTAAGTCGGTGGAGGAAGACTAGTACTCAACTTGTTGAACGTCCGGATGAGGCTACCCTCGTGAAGAAATTCATGGACAACCTAAAGCCCATCTACGCAAATCATTTGAGGTATCAAAACATCACGACTTTCAAAGACTTGACCGTACTAGGGACAAGGATCGAAGATTACATTCGTAAAGGGCTCTTGTCCAAAACGATAGGTCGTGGATATCAAGGCTCAAAAAGTCATTCCTACGGCTCTACTAGCAAGACTGATGAAGTTAACCTCCTCGAGCCATCTAAGAAGAGTACCCCTCCAAGGAAATTCACAAATCTAGGGGACACATATTCCAACCCTCTGAAAAGGTTGATGAAACTAGGTAAACTTCAACCCATAGGCCTTGCACCCGAACCAGAAAAGAAATCCAAATTCTGGGATGAGAATTCGTACTGCGAGTTCCATAGAGGTAAGGGACATGATACAAAGAAATGCTACAAATTGAAAAATGTACTTCAAGATATGATTGAAGACGGTTGCCTACCAATACCACCTGGAGGTAAACCTAATAACACTCGGAATCCTCTTGGAATTCTAGAGATTACGAGTGAAGAATCTACCACAGATTGTTCACATCTCATTTCTCCAGTCGAAAATGAAGTTCATGCAATAGAAAATGAAGGGAACTACTCCACCATTTCTCCAACCATCACTGATTTCATCGCATGGGCAAAAAGTGTGGATAGGCAAGTCGTGGAACTAGAGAGCGCAGTGGCAACCCTACGTGATCCCAACGCCACACCTAAAGAACGTGCACCACTAGTTTTCTCTCAAAAAACTACAATGCAAGAAGTAGTAGCCATGGTTGATGAACTAGTCGACCAGATTATCCAATTAGAAGCTGAAATCATGAGAATGAGGGAACTTGTTACTATCAACGGAATATGGGCCGATGATGATGAAGACGAGTATCTCACTGAACACTACTTAGTCAAAGTCAGTGAGGAAATAGTCCAGAATTGTGAAGATCAAGATGTAGACCACCTCACTCGTTCAGGACGCCTATACCAAAACACTTCTCAAAATGGTCCCATAGCAAACGGTCCAACCAATGTGGTCATACCAAATGATAATGAAGAAGGCTCTACCGACCATTTGCTGAAGCAACTACAGAAGACAAAGGCTGATCTTTCAGAAAGACAACTAGTGTCAAGCTCATTCCCACATCGCCAAGCTTTACAGCAAGCTTTGGCCAAACTAAATGTGGCACATAACTCGACACCCGACGACGTGGTCAACTTGGTCTTCCAAGAATCACCAAAGCTAAGTAATCCAATTACTTTCTCGGATGAGGATTTGCCACTCTTCGGTGCTAGTCATAACTTGGCTCTTTATATCACTGTCATTTGCTTAAAGAAGAATGTGCCAATGACTTTGGTAGATGATGGCTCCGCAGTCAATGTCATACCCTTGAAAACGGCATACAAATTTAGCATGAAAGAATCAGATTGGACCCCTACCAACCAAGGTGTTCGCGCATATGATGGTACACGACGAAAGGTGGTAGGACTTGTTGACCTAACTATAGCCACAGGGCCGATTGAGCGAAAGGTCAATTTCCAAATAGTGGATATTGAGGCATCCTTTAACATACTTCTGGGAAGACCCTGGATTCACGCTTCCAAAGCGATAACATCCACACTCCACCATAAAATCAAAATCCCACTAAAATGGTAAGGTGGTGACGATCACTTCGTCGCCCATCAAGGCAATAATCGAAAAGAAGTCAAGCAATCAAGTCCTTATAGATCCAGTACATGAACTTGGGGGCTTCCATATCATAAATGTCATAGAAAGTGAATTGGCACCATTATACTTCAATCCCTACTCTAACTTAGTGGCCAACCAAATACTGAAAACCCAGGGATACTTCCCAGGAATGCCTTTGAATCCTATCCGAAGAAACACCTTTGCACCCTACAAAGAGGGTAATTCACAAAGAATACCCCTTGGACTAGGATACAAACCCACTAAAGAGGAAGTTCTCGAGATGCTAGCTCAATTTCAAAACCGTAAGAATGTGGGAATCCAAATGCGACCCTATCTCCCTACCCTAAATGGATACTTCGTTAGGGAAGGAAGTCAAAAACTCTTTCATGGATTTCCCGAACCTTGGCACTATCTCGAAAGGAAGTTAGCCGGAATCGAGATCTTTCACGATTGCTACTTCATTCCTCCATAAACGGTTCCTACCGTCAAGAATCGTCAAGCACCTTGCCTAGACGAACAAGCCGTGAGTCTACTATTTGGAGAAGATCGATTTGTTAGAACCGCGCAGGACGAGATCATTACCATGATACTTCAAGACGATCACTTCAACACTACTGCGTTAATCACATAAACTAACACCAATCAGCAGAAAAGATAGAGAAAATCGATCAAGTGGACAAACAATCAAGGAAGACTCTTCAAGCGCACTACTGGTTAAGGAGAGATGTTCAAAGGAGAACCAGAAGACGATGAATTCGAGTCAGAGTCAGAGTCAGAGTCGGAGTCTAGAGAAGTTCCTAGAGAGTCTCCTCCTGTCGTCATTCCCACTCCCCTCGTTTCTCCTAGCTTAGTGTCAAATAGCAACAGTAGTTCGGGAAATGTCCCAACCGCTGTCCCTTTATCGCCACAGACCACAGATCAGATGGCTTATTTGTTTCAACTTCTCTCAAATCTTAATATGAATAAATCAGGTTCTGCTTACTCTTCGTGTTATCTTGAATGCAATTTTGTTTACGATGATAATGAGAATGACCCAGACCCAGACTCAATCGAAATACCTCCCTACATAGCCAAAGAAATACTATTAGAGGGGGAAGAGGGACCAGTGATAGAAAATACTGAACCCATCAACGTAGGAACTGAACTAGAACCCCAAGAACTTAGGATAGGGACAACCATGAGCCCTGCCGAAAGGGCCAATTTCATAGACCTCCTACACGAGTTCAAAGACATTTTTGCTTGGTCCTACAAAGATATGCCGGGGATAGACAGGGACATTGCAGAGCATATAATCCCAATCAAACCGGGTTTCAAACCCGTGAAACAGAAGCTTTGTCGAATGAGGACAGAATGGGCTCTCAAGATCAAAGAAGAAGTCGATAAAAAATTCAAAGCCGGGTTCATCAAAGTTTCCGAGTACTCAGACTGGGTAGCTAACATAGTACCCGTACTAAAAAAGGATGGGAGAATCCGTGTTTGTGTTGACTTAATGGACTTAAACAAAGCAAGTCCTAAGGATGACTTTCCTCTACCACATATCGACATATTACTGGATAATACGGCGGATCATGCGTTACTATCCTTCATGGACGGATACGCATGATATAACCAGATCAAGATGGCCTTAGAGGACATGCATAAGACCGCCTTCGTCACTCAGTGGGGAACCTATTGCTAAACGGTTATGTCGTTTGGGTTAATCAACGCCGGAGCTACATACCAACGCACCGCAACTACGCTCTTGCACGACATGATGCATAAAGAAGTTTAGGTATACGTAGACGACATGATTGTCAAATCCAAGGAAAGAGAGGGACACATTGCGAACCTTCGCAAATTCTTCTCAAGGCTACGGAAGTACGACATGAGGCTCAATCCTCATAAATGCGCATTCGAAGTGACATCTGTCAAACTCCTGGGATGCGTAGTTAGCCAACGAGGTATAGAAATAGACCCTTCAAAGATCAAAGCTCTAATCGAAATGCCACAAACTCAAACAGAGAAAGAAGTTAGGGGATTCCTGGGCAAGGTACAATACATAAGTCGATTCATATCGAAACTCACCATGATCTGCGAACCTATCTTCAAGAAGTTAAAGAAAACAGATCACACCATGTGGGACAATGATTGTCAGAAGGCTTTCGACCGAATCAAGGAAATACTAGCCAAACCGCCAGTGCTCATGCCACCTCAATGAGATCAACCTCTTGGTTTATATCTCACGGTAACTGAAACGGCCATGGGCGCCATGCTAGCTCAAACTGTAGGAAAAGAAGAAAGAGCCATCTACTACCTTAGTAAGAAATTCTTGGAGTATGAGTGCAAATACACAACACTCGAGAAGACATGCCTCGCTCTTGTGTGGGCAACGAAGAAGCTACGCCATTACATGCTTAACTCTCTGAGTTTGATCTCAAGTATGTTCCTTTGAAAGTCATAAAGGGGCGCGCCATTGCCGAATTCTTCGCAGAAAATCCCATCAATAATAAACAAACGATAGACACCTAGTCATTTCCAGATGAGGATATACTCCAGATGGACGTAGACTCCTGGGACCTCTATTTTGATGGGGCATCGAATTTAAGAGGATTTGGAATAGGAGTGTTGCTCATTTCTCCTGAAGGCGAGCATACACCAATCTCTGTCAAACTCGACTTCGAGGTGACAAATAACGCCGAGAATCTGGCCTGTCTCATTGGATTGCAAGTGGCAGTAAGTTTAGGAATCAAGAAGCTTCGAGTACATGGGGATTCCTCTTTGATCATCAATCAAATTACGGGATCTTGGAAAATCCGAAGCGAAAGCTTGGCACCCTATCAAGCCAGAATAGACCAACTTGCCCAATTCTTCGATCAAGTAACCTACTTACATCTACCTCGAGAAGAAAATCAATTTGCGGATGCTCTTGCAAAACTCGCATCTTTGATTAATATGCCGGATAGCATGGTAGAAATGCCTTTGTGCATCGAACGACGATCAGAGCCAGCTTATATGCACCAAATCACCGATGAAGAGGAAATTACGGAGGAACCTTGGTTCCAAGCAATCCTAAACTTCAAACTCAATGGCACCTATCCACCAGAAATGGACAAAATGGGACAACGCGCTATCCGCTTGCTAGCTTCCCAATACGTTCTCATGCAAGGAGAGTTATACAAAAGAACACCTCTTGGTGTAATCCTACGTTGTCTTGATCATTCACAGGCACGGAAGGTGATGGAAGAAGTCCATGATGGAGAATGTGGCCCTCACATGAGTGGACCCATGATGGCAAAAAAATCACACGTTTAGGGTATTATTGGACCACGATGGAATCTGATTGCATCAAATATGTAAGACATTGCCATAATTGCCAAATCTTTGGGAATGTGCAACATGTTCCTCCATCATTGCTTTACACCATGACATCTCCCTGGCCATTTTCTGATTGGGGAATTGACATCATCGGTAAAATCACCCCAGCCGGAACAGGAGGTCACTGTTTCATCCTAGTAGCAAGCGATTATTTCACCAAATGGGTAGAAGCGGCTTCCTACACCAGTCTTACGGCCAAGAACGTGGCAAAGTTCATACAAACCAATATCATCTGCCGATATGGTTGCCCACATGAGATCATCAGTGACAATGGATCACATTTCCAAGCTGAGACTGAACAATTGCTAGCCAAGTACAAAATTAAGCATCACCACTCCTCGCCATACAGACCACAAACCAATGGCGCGGTAGAGGCAGCAAACAAAAAAGTTGTCACGATTCTCAAGAAAATGATTGACAACTATAGAGATTGGCCAAGCAAGATACCCTTCGATTTATGGGGATACCGTACATCCGTTAGGACGCCCACCAGGGCTACTCCTTTCTATTTGACCTACGGCATGGAAGCCGTACAACCAGTCGAGATAGAAATACCATCCTTGCATATTTTACTCGAAAGTCAAATACCCGAAGCCGAGTGGAATAGGGATAGATATGAAGAACTCATCCTCCTGGATGAACGAAGGTTACGTGCATTACATAATGTGCAAACATACCAGGCGCGTATCAAACGAGACTTCAACAAAAGAGTTAAGCCAAGGAACATTAAGGAAGGAGACTTGGTCCTCAAATCAATTAGGGCTCTTTTACCTGTCGATCCACGAGGAAAATTCAAACCCAATTGGGCCGGGCCATTCCTAGTCAAGTCCATACTTCCGGGGGGTACGGTTAGGATCACAGACCTAGATGGGAACGAATTTGCCAACCCAATAAACCTTGACCAATTAAAACGTTACTATGCCTAGAATAGGAGCAAAACGCGCCTCGCGTGACCTCACGTGTCGCTCTTGTGGCATGAAATAAACGGCCCCTGGCCAAGCTGAATCAAGCTAATGTCATCTTGCTCTTGCATTTTGACAATTTGTCATTCTCATATCATCAAATAAACTAAATTGCATCTTCGGAGTAAGTAAAGCACATGCTTATTTTCTAAAGTTCATTACAAGCTCTTGCTTAGAACAATTATTCTTTTACATTTACTCGAACTACGCGCAAGGGTTTGATTTCATTTTTTTAATGAATACGTAGCCAATCCTTCACGGGATACAACCCATTTAATTATTTCAAATGTAAATAGAAGGACATTTGCAAATGCACTTGAAATTCGACAAGAATAATGAAAAGAAAATCACGACGGTTTCATAACCAATTAACCTTTTTTATTTCATTAATAATAATAGTACGTACATAATAAAAATAAATAGGCTAGGATTCTAAAAACCCCACCTTCTTATTATAATAATAATAATAATAATAATAATAATAATAATAATAATAATAATAATAATAATAATAATAATAATAATAATAATAATAATAATAATAATAATAATAATAATAATAATAATAATAATAATAATAATAATAATAATAATAATAATAATAATAATAATAATAATAATAATAATAATAATAATAATAATAATAATAATAATAATAATAATAATAATAATAATAATAATAATAATAATAATAATAATAATAATAATAATAATAATAATAATAATAATAATAATAATAATAATAATAAATAATAATAAAGACTTAGGCTACTCTTCCATTTTCCCTTTGCCTTTGTCATTTCTATCATACTTCTTGTCCCGACCTCGAGCCGGACGCTCTTGCGCCACTTCCGACCTAATCACCAATGGTCTCTCTCGTGGTCTTGCTTTGCCATTTTTGTAAACCACCATCTCGATGACAGGAGAAGTCTTCGGTTTCTTCGAAGGATGAACAACTCGAAACCCGGCTTCTTCCTCTCCCTCAGTCAGATGCTTCTCCTTCTCCTTTTCCACCTCGCGAACCTTGTAGTCAATAGGTTCACGCTTCCTTAACCTCTCGCGCTCCTCCGGAGTAATAGCTTTCTTCCACCGCAGATAGGAATCTGACACCCATAGAGCACTGACAGAAGAATTCAAGAACCAAA
This sequence comes from Silene latifolia, assembly GCF_048544455.1. Lineage (NCBI taxonomy): Eukaryota > Viridiplantae > Streptophyta > Magnoliopsida > Caryophyllales > Caryophyllaceae > Silene > Silene latifolia. The sequence goes on along the minus strand of NC_133530.1, from coordinate 36,369,975 downwards.
TATTCCTCTGAGCCCATTTGATGGCCCATTCCCTTCGACTCTCGGTAGTAAGCGCCACGGCAGTCTGCGGGACAGTATTAAGCTTCGGGATCCTTTGCTTCAATCCAACCTACCTCATCAACCTCTCCGGGAAAGTGCATATCATAAACTCCAAGCCGGGAATGCGAACAGATCGGGTAGGATCCAGGGAAGATACTTTAGTGACAAATTTGAGATGCCACCATGGTACGATCCATCTGATTAAGGGGCCATCTTCACTCTTGAATTTGTTTTCCCAGTAATTGCAAACTCGAGTGAAGTCCACCATGTAAAGCCTGATCCTCATTGCAATTGAGCGAGCATGATAAGCAGGAACATTAACTGGGGGATCGATCAATCGAAGACGCTCCATAAGCCAGACCTACCAAAAGCAGGCATTAGAAACAAAAAAAAATATAAAAAAAAAGAAAAAAAAAGGTTCTTTTACCTGCAAAATAATGGGACTTCCCAAGTAAGGTAGGTCGCGATTAGCTTTCCTGTTATCCAAGCCCAATAGGATCTCTCCTAAACACAGGCAAGTTGGGCTCCTGCGCAGCTCCATTTGCTCAATCAAACTCAAAAGACGAGGGTCGCCCCCATATCCTCATCAAGATGCCCTTGAAGGACATATACATGCAATAGGCAAAACCCGAATGCCCTTCGCCTCGCAACATAAGAGACAGTGGGATCAGCCCTATTGATGAAGCGATCAATGAAATCCAACATTCGCACTCCTTTAGAAGTCACAAGACGGTCAACATCAAATCTGGCCAATCCAAGCAAGTCTCTAAACTTGTTCTTACACCCTTGAGAAGTGGAAGGAATGGCAGGCAAATGTTCCGGGTCCCAACCACCAATCGCAGCAATCTCCTCGGGAAATGGGCAAATGTCTCCTCCAGGGAAGGCAAATACATGATAATTCGGGTCCCAATAGTCAAGACAAGCACCTAGGAACGGTTTGACTACCTTGATCAACTTCAAGCTCAAAAGCGATCCAAAATTATAGGCACCCATGTCGTGTTTCTCCACATTGGAGAACTCATTTGTCCATTCTTTTAGACGAATCTCAAGAGTATTCATGATGTATGCTTATTTTGGGAGATTTGTGTAATAAGACGAAGAAAGACGGAAGATTTGTGTGAATAAAACCTCCCTCGACGTCTCTATTTATACTAAAAGTTGTTTTCTAAAATCCGTCAGGACAGACGCACTCGGGAACAGGCGCTGCGCCTCTTCGAAGGGACGCAGCTCTTGCTGCGCCTCTTCCTCAGCACTCTTTCTGTGATTTTCCGCATTGGATCTTTCCTAAATTCCTCAACGAATAATTTCCTATTCATACGGGTTATTATTTTGGTAAATGCGTCAAGTATTTCGAGACGATATCGACATTTCCGTCATTTTAGCACACTTATACATTTCTTTTTACTTTTTCTTTTTGGGGAATCATTTCACTCTCCATTTCAAACTTATATGTTTTTATTTTTTCTTTTTTTAGGGGGTAACCCTCCCTACCGTCCGGTCATTTCCGACCAAATATATGTTCTGTATAAAATTCGGCAGCATGACGGCGTAAACCGTCATCTACCAAACCTGTTCAAAGCTAACCTGCAGGTCCAAACAAAGCAACCCAGCAGCAAAGGCACTCAGGCCATCATATATACAACTAAAAAAGAGATATGTACACCAAAATGGGGGCTCGAGCCCCAAAACAAGATCCAAGTGTCCAAAAGTGGGTCCTAAAATGTATAAATATACAAAAATACAGCCAGAAAAACAAAAAGCAACACGGAGGCTACTGCTGGTCGCCGTCTAGCTCAGCAACTCTCGCCTCGAGAGCAGCAACCTTGGCGTCGCGGACCTCGAGCTCCCTCAGCAGGCAGCGAGTTGTCTCCTCTCGGGACTGGGCAAGCTCTCGCTCTAGCTCACGCTCCCTCTGCAAACAACAAAACTGGCTCATGTCAATCATTTCAAACGTAAAGGAAGATTAAAAATTTCGAAAATGAAGTAAACGGAAGGTTCATACCTGACGTCCTCGGCCGCCAACAAGTGCCTCGACGGCAGTAGCCCGTAGTCGGTTGGCTACCCTCCACAAAGCCACGAACCGGGATGGCGCAACATGCATTTCAAAAGAAAAATTCTCAAACGACTGGACAAACTCGAGCAAATGTGTTCTTACACGAAAACTGTACAAGTTAGAAGGCTCACCCTCCGAATCAGATGCTGCCACTCGTCCAAGCCAGCATCTCTCACCGCCACGTCAAAGTCACGTAGCTCGGAGATCATCGTCATCCCCGTCGTTTCGGTGTACTCAAGGTCTCGGGGTACTCTGGGGGCTCGATGCCCGCCTCCTCGACCTCCTACAAAGTCAAATGATTTTCGTTAATCGATGATCTTTCATCGTATTCTCAAACAATAAAAAATGAAAGAGGATAAAGCACTTATCACAACCGGCCAGTACGCCAACCTCCCGTAGAGGAACGCCGAGTAGTCCTCACCAGGAAGAAGGAGAGCGTCGCCACCGACGCCAGCCAGGTCAGCCTCCCTCTCAGCCTCAAAAGGCTTCCTAAACATCGTCCGAGGAAGATTGATGGGAACCGTCAAGACATCCCGAGAGCACTAACGAGCCAAGCGCTCACCCAAGTACCACACAGGACCCATCGACGTCCTCAGCAGCAGCCGGCTCGAGCTCCTAGGTCGAAGGACCTCAGCCACAAAAGAAGGAGCGCCAGCGTACTCCTCCCAAGGCCTGGGCACCCACTAGAAGAAGCAAATGAGGGGTCATTCCTATGATTAGTTCTAAAAGTAAAGGAAGAGAAACAAACAAAGTGTAAGGTGAAATACTCACGCCGACCAGCTGAAGAGTGTTCACTTCCCGCCGACAAACGTCGTGGAAAGAACGCCGACTCCTCATGCGGCACATCACCCAATCCCTCACAACGGGATTGGCCTTCTCCACCGGCTCCGTCCTCTTGGGCGCGAGGCCCGGAAAGTAGGAGTACACCCACGCCTGTAAAACAAGATAATCAATAACGATCTTTCGTGGTTCGATAAGAAAAGGAAATGATCTTTCATGAAATGAAGCGAAGGTTCATACCTCCTACAGCAGTCCGGGGCCGACAGCAGCAGGAGAAGTCCCCATCTCCATCAACTCCGGACGAACCATGGCCCTCATGAAGCGGATGAGGACCGCAAAACCAGCAGTGACCCAGTCCCAACGGCCTAGGTCGCTCAGGTCATAAAGAAAGGGAAGATGCTTCGTCGAAAGCCTCTCTCCCTTGCCTTCGAGATAGATCAAAGACAAGAACCACCAGAGCCACAAACGGACTCTCTGCTCTGCAGTGCAGGGAGGAGGAGCCGTCTCCCTCCCCTCGATCACCACTGACACCGGGGTCTTCCCTGCGAAGTAGTCCCGCACGTAAGAGCTAGGCACCAAGCCAGGTACCGCAGCCGCCTTCGGCGCCAAGTTCCAGCCGATCAGCCTCCTAGCCTCCGCCGTGTCAACCCTCATGGCTGTCTCCGGCCACTCCGCCACCTCAGTCCCACACGGCAGACCAGAAATCATGTCATAGTCCTCCAACGTGACCCCCACCTCACCAAAAGGCATGTGAAACGTGGAGGTCGTGTCCCAAAACCGATCCAAGAAGGCTCGGACGAGACTGAGGTTAGCCCAGAGCTTCCTCCTCGCAATATCCCTCCAGGCCTGTACCAAGGCGCCGAACGCTCCCCGCTCGATCATGGCTCGCTCCTCAGCTAACAGCCTCTCGTAGCACCCCATCGCCGTCGTGTAGCCCAAGAACGACCTAATGTTCCCGGCCTCCTATGTTGATTTGAAACAAAAGCTATCTTTAGCTTATATGAAGAATAAAAGGAGTGACAAACAGAAATGAAAGAAGATGAATGAAGAGTTATGAATCCTATTTACCAAGCTCTTCACCGTCCTGTAGGACAGGTGACCCTCCGCAGCCCAAAGCAGGTGCCTACTATCCCAGGTCTCAGCCCACGTAGGTGCTCCCCTCAGCTGTCGACCACCCCGTCCAACGTTGGCCCATCTCGGGGCCTCCTCCTCTTCAACAGCCTCCTCCTCCTGGACCTCGTCCTCAGCAGCCATCACCGCAGTAGTGAAAGCCTCCTCTGACGCCTCCTCAAGCACCTGAGAAGGGTCAACAGTGATGTCCACGTCCTGGGATCTCTCCCAGATGTAGAAGCCTCATCACCTACAAAATTAAAGTAAATTTAGGCCGCGTCAAGTGACGACAAGCCTTGATTAGGGGATTTTCGAGTTTTCGGAGCTCCGAACTCGCTCTTTTCTCGCCATCTTTGGCAATTTTCCCATAAACCCGTCCGCTCATGTGGTAATTTGGGTCAAGTTAAGCCTAAGTTGAAGCCTAGTCATGGGTTCGAGTCGGAATTTCGACAGCATTTCGTTATAACGGCGATTATGCCCTAGAAAGTGTCCTGAAAAAGCCGTCACAAACTAAAATTCCAAGATGGTAGGAATTTTACCCATAACACAAGGATTCCAAATATCAAGTTTCGTCACAAATGGGCAATCCTAAGGCTATTTTCGAAGCGATTTACATTTTAGCTGTGAAACCGTCTCAATTTCACTCAAATGCTCGAAACTCAACAAAAATTCGAAACAAATACATGGTTATGATCCTTATATTACCAATTAGCCATTTATAAAGTCAATTTTGCAAGGCATAGTCATTTGGGGGAAAAGCCCCAAATTTTCGACTAATTAGGGTCGAAAACCCTAATTTTGTCGATCCCATTTGATCAAATACGGAAGATAAATGCAAGATTGATACACATACCTCGATTAGTCATGGCAAAAGCGAGCTCCTGGATCAAATTTTGACGGAAATGGTTGAAATTTGAGAGAGAAATTGAGAGTTTATGTTTCGAACAAATGAGATGAACCCTCTGTTTCATCGGGTTTTTACGCAGGAAAGACACATCCAGGAATAGACGCAGTAGCTGCTCTGCCTCTTCCAAGGGACGCAGCTCTTGCTGTGCCCTTCCTCAGCCTCCCTTCATACGAATTTTCGAAAATTCGTTATGAGTTCGTTATTTTGTGGGCCCATCTTTGGTGCGCCTCTTCCTTGATGCCATATCGCATATTTGGTCCGTTTGACGTACATTCTTCGCCCGGATCCACATCTTCCAAGCCAACAGCAAATTATCACCTTATTTTTATCCAAGACCTAGCTTGTCACAACGAGCGTTCCTCCTTTGACAGGTGTTCCGACACACCTCTATTCTGTTCCCCCAGCGAGAGTACATGGATAGACATTCCCTCTCAAGACATGGAGATCAGTTCCCGATTATGTTCCCCCAGCGAGAGTACACGGATAGACATTCCCTCTCGAGACATGAAGATCAGTTCCCGATTATGTTCCCCCAGCGAGAGTTCACGACCGACAGTCATTCCCTCTTGAGACATGGAGATCAACATCGACCCCGAATCCTTCCGAAGTTTATTTGAAGCCGAACACAAGTAGATTTCTCCCAACAGTTCCAGACTGTGTCCTGCTGTCTTCTCCAAATATCGCGTTTTGTTTTCCCTGGAGTTTCAAGGAATTTCAGGTATGGTTTCTTCTTATGGCTGGCGAGCCTCCTTACGTAGTCTAATGGACTTTAAACGACCCTCCCCGGAAGTCGACAGACTCTAAAATGTTCCCGACGACAGGTCCTTGGCTCGGACCCCTTGAGCCGCCTCGCGTCGCCATAGTCGTCAGGTTGTAATCTTCGATTGACCTGATGGCTATACTTTGACTTTCGCATTGTCCAAGCCTCAGTCAAAGTGGGGGCTCTATAGATACCTCATTTCTACACCTCCCGCAAACCACCCGGTGATGATTGGGCCGCATGTTTGGTACGCGGAACGATTTGTGACAGTTCGTAAGTCTATCGTCAAGTGATCGCTCAAACACTTGTGTCTACCTCTTAATTGTCATCTACATGCCGATACGGTCGTTTTGACAGTAATTAGAGTACATTTGGAGTCTGGGTCATAAAACCGTCTTCATTTTGTGAAACCGAGTCAGAATGTTCTGGAATGTTCCAAATACTTCTATTCCATATTTTATAAATCTTTTAATCTTTGGCAAATAATTTCCCGTAATATTCACACAAAATATTAAGGAAAACAAGATTAATCCTTTATTCCATAACCTAAACACGGAAATCTTTCTTCCGTAGGGGGAAACCACTTGGGAAAGGACGCAGCAGGTGTTGCGCCTCTTCCAAGAGACGCAGTGCCTGCTGCGCCTCTTCCCAAGTCCTTTTCTGCGTATTTTTCGTATCTTTTCATATCTTTTCGAGATTCACTTCCAAAGTTTCTCTGAAAACCCTATTTCCTCCGTGTGATTAGTATAAATAGGGACCTTCGTTCCTCATATTTCTCACGCGTGTGTCCGCCCTTCTCTTCTCCCTTTGCATTCTAGACCACGTTCTTACTTTTTGGCGTCTACGTGCTTGAACTTTCGACCACGTAAGCTCGGATCTTTCTGAGTACCAGCCTCGTTTTGCATGACCGACCAATTTGACCAACTCCACCATAATCAACTTTAATCAATCTTATTCGCTTTCCTCTTACGAGGGCACTTTCGTCTACATTCGAGTCGAGCATCACTAAATGTTAACTTAGTTCATCTCGTTTCGTCAAACATGTAAGTCTGAGGGTGTATAATCCCTATTTTATTATTGTTCTTTACTTTTGTAATCAATATTGTAAGATTTATGTCAAAAGTATTTCTAAAACCGATTTCTAAAACCATACTTTAAATCTTTTTTTACGGATTACCAGAAGATGACCGTCGAGAAAGGACGCAGCAACTGTTGCGCCTCTTCGAAGGGACGCAGCACCTGCTGCGCCTCTTCGTGAGGCTGCCGCAGTTCCTGCTTCCTTTCTTCTTCCTTCGTCTTTTGTCAATTCGTCTCTTTTATTTTCTTTCGTTTGTTCTTTGATTCTTTGGATACGATAATTTGAACATAATAACTCAAGCATAATAATCTGTCATGTATCATCATTAATGTTTAATTCATCATAATTTCCGACTTAAATCCCAAGTAATTCATATTTGCGGGTTTTCGTCATTAAAATCAAATTCGGTATTTAGAGGTTCGATTCATCAATATTGAGTCTCTGGAATTCGTCGTTGATATATTCTTCACCTTTTGTTCATCGTCACCATCATTAATCCGTCACCAATAGCATGTTTAACCTGATTAATTTGTTTGGTCTGTTTAATTTGTTAATTTACCCTTATTAAACCTTGTAATAATTCGTTCTAATTAGTTTCATCGGTTTTTATCACTTTCATGACCCTTAATCACATGTAAATAACCTGTTAATCACTTTGACCCGAGTCAAATAACATAATCAAGCCTTAAAATCACCAACGAACATTAACGACTTGAAATTCTGGCTTCACAGCCAGAACTCAGCCAAGGAACAGACGCAACAACTGTTGCGCCTCTTCCAAGGGACGCAGCTCTGCTGCGCCTCTTCCTGGTTGATTTCTGTCTCTGAACTCCCGTGTTGCCTTGACTTAATTACGTATTTAATTAACTATTATCCGTATTATCACCCTAATTCCTGTTTGTTAATTCATTTTTTCTTTCTTTTCCAAATTATCCGTTTTAAAAGTATTTTCGACATAAATCAATAACCCAATGTAATTATTGTAATTTTCTTTATTGTATTATTATTGTAATTTTCTTTATTATATTTCCTTGTATGCCTTCACATGTAATTGAACTTAAATCTGGACTTTGACATTAATTGTATGATAAATTAATTGTTCACCGACTTAGTCTAATCTTCACATGCTAGGACTAATCTAATGGATGTTGCATTGCATGCATATAATCGACAATATATCGAGTATAGATGATTTTCCCTAATCATTATTAGAGGCCGCTATCGAGGCAGGCGGGATTAGGTGTTCGATCAAAAGAGCTTCCTAATACTTACCCTCACCCCTTACTCCAGATCTCTGTGAACATCCGTGTTCATTGGCATCCACGAGAGTCATTCTAGACATAGAATGCTAAAGGTAACGAGTTCTTGGTGTTCATGTCACTACTTTGTGTCTTGACATGGCACGAGGTGTTCGAACGGTGTCCAATTTTCCACAATAAATTGGTGGCGACTCCACAAATGCAAACGCTTGTTCTCCCCCAAGCGCCTCCGTGGGCCCGCGTCCACAGGATGACGCCGTAATTGAGTTCGCTAAACAATATGCGGATAATGCTGAGATCCAAGTCAATATGCGCACCTTAGAGGTTCTTACCCAAAATGAGAAAGAAGGTTTCACCGACTTCCTAAGTAGGTGGAGGAACACTAGTACCCAACTTGTCGAGCGTCCAAATTAAGCTAGCCTCATGGAAAAATTCGTGGACAACTTGAAGCCTATTTATGCAAGTCATTTGAGGTACCAAAACATCAAAACCTTCTAGGATTTAACTATACTAGGGACAAAGATCGAAGATGACATACGTAAAAGACTCTAGTCCAAAACGGTAGGTCGTGGATATCAAGGCTCAACAAGTCGTTCTTACGGCTCTACTAGCAAGACTGATGAGGTTAACCTTCTCGAACCATCAAAGAAAAATAACCCATAAAGAAAATCCACAAATATTGGAGATACATACTCCAATGCTCTGAAGAGATTGATGAAACAGGGTAAGCTCCAACCCATAGGGCCTACACCTGAACCAGAAAATAAATCCAAGTCCTGGGACAAGAATTCATACTACGAATATCATAGAGGTAAGGGACACGATACAGAAAAATGTTACAAGCTAAAACATGTACTTCAGGACATGATTGAAGACGGTCGCCTACCAATACCGCCTGGAGGCAAGCCAAAAAATACTCAGAATCCTCTTGGAGTTCTGATGATTACAAGTGGCGAATTTACCTTAGATTGCTCACATCTTATCTCCTCAAAAGAGGAGGTAATCAATGGGATATGGACAGATAGCGAGGAGGACGTCTACCTCTAAGATCTTCCCTTAATCAAAGAAGCCGAAATCAGCGTGGATGAGATCATTGCCACGCTAGGCACCACAGATACCAGTTCGAATCAGCAGAAAGGATGGAGAAAGTCGATCAAGTGGACAAACAAACAAGGAAGACTCTTAAAGCTCACCACTGGAGAAGGAGAGATGTTCAAAGGAGAGCCAGAAGACAACGAATTCGAGTCAGAGTCAGGGTCGGAATCAGAGTCGAAGTCTAGAGAAGTCCCTAGAGAGTCTCCTCATGTCGTCACTCCTACTCCCCTTGTTTCTCCTAGCTTAGCATCAAGTAGTTACAGTAGTTTGGGAAATGTCCCGACGGCTGTCCCTTTACCACCACTGACTACTAAACAGATGGCTTCTTTGTTTCAACTCTTTTCAAATTTTAATATGAATAAATCAAATTCTGCTTACTCTTTGTGTTATTCTGAATGCAATTCTGTTTACGATGATAATGAGGATGACCCAGACCTAGACTCAATCTAAATATCTCCCTACATAGCTAAAGAAATACTACAAGAAGGGGAAGAGGGACCAGTTATAGAGAACACCGAACCCATCAACGTAGGAACCGAACTAGAACCCCAAGAACTTAGGATAGGGACGACCTTAAGCTCCACTGAAAGGGCCAGTTTTATAGACCTCCTACACGAGTTCAAAGACGTTTTTGCTTGGTCCTACAAAGACATGCCAGGGATCGACAGGGATATCGCAGAGCATAGAATCCCAATCAAACCAGGTTTCAAACTCGTAAAATAGAAGCTTCGTCGAATGAGGACAGAATGGGCTCTTAAGATCAAAGAAGAAGTCGATAAGCAATTCAAAGCCGGGTTCATCAAAGTATCCGAGTACTCATACTGAGTAGCCAACATAGTACCCGTACCCAAAAAGGATGGGGGAATCCGTGTTTGTGTTGATTTCAGAGACTTAAACAAAGCGAGTCCCAAGGACGACTTTCCTCTACCACATATCGATATATTGGTGGATAATACAGCAGACCACGCATTATTATCCTTCAAGGATGGATACGCAGGATATAATCAAATCAAGATGGTCATAGAAGACATGCACAAGACCGCTTTCGTCACACAATGGGGAAACTATTGCTACACGGTTATGCCGTTTGGGTTAATCAATGCTGGAGCTACATATCAACGCACCGCAACTACACTACTACATGACATGATGCATAAAGAAGTGGAGGTATACGTAGACGATATGATTGTCAAGTCCAAGGATAGAGAAGGTCACATTAATAACCTTCGCAAATTCTTCTCAAGACTACGAAAGTACAACATGAGGCTCAATCCTCAGAAACGTGCATTAAGAGTAACATCCGGCAAACTCCTGGGATATGTCGTTAGCCAACGAGGAATAGAAATAGACCCTTCCAAGATCGAAGCTCTAATCGAAATGCCGCAACCTCAAACAGAGAAGGAAGTTATAGGATTCTTGGGCAAGGTGCAATACATAAGTCGATTCATATCGAAACTCACCATGATCTGTGAACCTATCTTCAAAAAGCTAAAGAAAACAGATCACACCATGTGGGATGGCGACTGTTAAAAGGCATTCGATCGAATCAAGGAGATACTAGCCAAACCACCAGTGCTCATGCCACCCCAACGAGGTCAACCTCTTGGTTTATATCTCACAGTAACCGAAACAGCCATGGGAGCTATGCTAACACAAACCGTGGGAAAAGAAGAAAGAGCTATCTACTACCTTAGTAGAAGTTCTTGGAGTATGAGTGTAAGTACACACCACTCGAAAAGACATGCCTCGCTCTTGTGTGGGAAACAAAGAAGCTACGCCATTACATGCTTAGTTATTTCATCAAAATATACTCCAAAATGGATCCTGTCAAATACCTCTTAGAAAAACCCGTTCTCAATGGACGCCTAGCAAGATGGACTTTGATGCTCTCAGAGTTCGATCTCAAATATGTACCTCTGAAAGTTATAAAAGGACGCGCTGTCGCCGAGTTCTTCGCAGAAGATCCCATCAATGATACACAAACAATAGACACCTGGTCGTTTCCGGATGAAGATATACTCCAAACCGATGTAGACTCCTGGGACCTTTATTTTGATGGAGCGTCGAACTTCGAGGTGACAAATAAAGCAGCAGAATACGAAGCTTGCCTCATTGGGCTACAAGCGGCAGTAGGTTTAGGCATCAAGAATCTTCGAGTGCATGGAGATTCATCCTTGATCATCAACCAAGTTACGGGGTCTTTGAAAATTCGGAGTGAAAGCCTAGCACCTTATCAAGCCAGGATAGACCAAGTTGCCCAATTCTTCGATCAAGTAACTTACCTACACCTACCTCTAGAAGAGAATCAATTTGCAGATGCTCTTGCAAAACTTGCATCTTTGATTAATATGTCGGATAATATGGTAGAAATGCCTTTATGCATCGAACGATGGTCAGAACCAGCTTATGTGCACCAAATTACAGATGAAGAAGAAAACCCAGAGGAACCTTGGTTCCAAGCAATTTTGAACTTCAAACTTAATGGCACCTATTCACCAGATATGGATAAGAGGGGACAACGTGCTATACGCTTACTAGCCTCCCACTTGATACGTGCATATTCTATACACTTTATTTACAGTTTCAGCACGTATTTCTATGCGTATTTGTTAGCTTAAAGCTACAATTTCTCCCGAAACGGTTTACTTTGGAATTTCTATGATTTATTGTAGGAATGAGTGGAAGTGAGCTAAATCAAGCTTAAATCGTCCTCCGGAAGCAACTTTATGGAAACTTGGAAGATGGGAGTTCGGACTTGTTCACCTCGGGATGCGTGCATGGAGTGAAGAGGCTGATTGGAAGAGAAAAGGAGGTTACTGCACAGCGTAGTTGGTCGATCGACCAACATCTCCAGTAAATCGACCGTGGAAGTTCAGCAGAAGAGAAGGCACTGTACTGGCTGGTCGATCGACCAGGTTTCGCAGCTGTGATTTATTTTATGCGTTAGACTTTTGAAAGCCCACTTGTAATTAACTTTTGGGGAGAACGTTTCTCAGTAGGAGGCAACAATAATTTAGGCTATGCTTTTTATTATTCAACAACTGAAGTTTGAGATCGAGTGTTGGGGACACGAAGTGGAGGCACGGATTCGAATTAATTGTTTGTTCATCAATTTCCTTAGTAAGCTTTAATTTAATTTCAATCTCCCTTTATTCTTGTCTTTTTAATTCTTGTTATTACCAATTTATTTTCAAGTAATCCAGTTTTAATCCTCTATTTAATTTTCAATTCAATCATGTCAATTTCATTGTATGTCTTTAAGTTTGCAATTGTTATAGTCTTAATCATGTGTAGGTAAAACTCCAATGCTAGGAATTAGGGAATCCATGGCGTCATGAGATGATTTTATTAAGTCTAGGTTGAACCCGTACCGGTCTTATTTACTGCTGTGAGATTTTACCCCTTTGCTAGATTGAGAAATTAGCGGAGTTAGATTCCTTACAAGTAATTGAAAGGACTATAGAGCGAAAGTAATTTAGTTTCTTTCTAGGGTGGAAAAGAGACCGAAAGGCTTAATTTGAATAGGGACTTAGACGACCTATTTGACATCCTGAGACGGTATTGGACAGACCTTGACTTTACTAGACTGACCCTTAAGCCATGGTGAACCGAAATTCCTAGCTGCTTTTTATTATCTACTTAATCTTCATTTAATTTTCGGTAGTTAGTATAGAATCAATCAACCAAAACCCCCCATAATTGCTGCTTTAATAGATTAAAAGTTAGCAAATACAATTGATCTTGTCTCTTTGTGGTTCGACCCTTACTATCACTAGCTATAGTTTTAGTTTGGATTATAAATTTAATTTTGATACAAAACGACGGTATCAAATTTTGGCGCCGTTGCCGGGGAGACGGTGTAATTCTGTTTGCTCTATTTTTAGTTTATTTTTCTTGTCTCAAGGAACTTTGGCCGTTGCTTACTCTTGCTTCTAGTTTTGCTTTTGCACAGTTAGAAGACAGATTTTTGAGAGGAAGGCTTGAGCACTCTCCGTTTCGCGATCATGACTACAATATATGATAATCTTCAGCCACAAGTGCAACATGTTCCAAAGGGATACGATTTACCCACCCCCACTCATGGTCATTTTGAATTCCGTTCCTCCTATATCGATTTAGTGGAGCGAAATCAGTTTGCCGGTTTACCGGACGAGGATCCTTTGAAGCATATGGAAATTTTCACAGACTACTGCTGTTCCATACCTGTACCGGCTGGGGTGACCCAAGATGAAGTAAAGGGTATGATGTTCTTATACTCCTTGAAGGATTCGGCGCTAGATTGGTACCGCTACCTTGATAGGGTAGCAGCTAGAGTCACAGATTGGACATCTCTAGCATTAGCTTTCTACAAAAAATACTTCCCACTCGCAAAGACTGGTGCCTTGAGAAGCAAAATTACAAATTTCCAGCAAGGACCTGATGAGGGATTTTGTGAAGCATGGGCACGTTTCAGGAGTTTGGTTCGGTCTGTCCCTCACCACGGTTTCCAGCAGTGGTACCTTTGCAACTTATTCTACAATTCTTTATATGATGACTACAAGGTTATCCTGGATGCAGCTGCGAATGGTAGGTTCCAAAATAATACTGGTCAGAATAAAGGTTGGAACACTATTGAGGAGATGGCAGTCCATAGAGCTGAGTTTGGGAGTTCGCGTGGAAACTCGCGAAAGCCAAGCGATGAAATGAGTGTCGTTGCGACACTCATAGCTTCTATTACAGCCCGGATCTAAAAGCTCGAGACTTCTAAGGTTTGCGAGAGAGAAATTGAAATTCATATTCATAACTCAGATGAGACCGCGGAATTGAGAGAAACAATCCGAGCTCTTTTGGTTCAAGTCACGAAAATAGAAGAAGCTGGGATTGAATCTGCAAGGAATGTTGTGAAGCAATTAGAGAATTTAGCGGTTAACCAAGTCGCCAATTCTTCAAGCAAATGTGAGGGGCCAATTGAAACCATTAATGCCATTAATCTCCGAAGTGGCCTCTCATATGACGGTCCTGACAAGCCAAGAAAAGGCTCGGAAAATGCTGAAAAGTCAGACTTAAATTCGGGTGCGAAAACGAGCTTTACTGCCAGTACCAGCGGTTGATCGACCAACAACATCAGTCGCTCGACCTGAATCTCTGATGAAAAAGTTTCTGACCAGAAACTAATTGAACCCAGCGCATGTGGTCGATCGACTAACAATATCAGTCGATCGACCGAAGTTCCTGACGAAGGAGTTTCTGACCAGAAACTGTTCGAACCCAGTGTATTTGGTCGATCGACCGAGCCCAATGGTCGATCGATGGGTCTCAAATAGGACGCAAATCCGTCAATTAATTTGCATGATTCTATACTTATTGATGATTTGACGGAGGTTTTAAATTTACTGAAGCCGAAGGTTCTTGATCCTACGGCGGTGTTGCGATCCGTATCCGGAGCGTTTAAAGAATACTAAGCTGGAGCGTAAGTTTGGTAAGTTTTTGGAGATGGTCAAGAATCTTGAGGTAACCATTCCTTTCACTGATCTAATTACCCAGGTACCCTCTTACGCTAAATTAATGAAAGACATTTTGAATCGTAAGAGAAATTTTCATGATGATGGTGCTGTTGCTTTTGTGGAAGAATGTAATGCTCTTTCGCAAATTAACATACCACCTAAATTAAAGGACCCGGGTAGCTTTTCAATTCCTTGTACTATAGGTAACCACGAAATTGGAAAGGCCCTTTGTGATTTAGGGGCGGTGTCGGTGTCATGCCATATTCATTTTTGCGAAAAGATAAATATTGGTAGACTTAAGGTGACCGATATTACCCTTCAGATAGCAAATAGATCGACTCAGAGACCTTTAGGAGTCTTAGAGGATGTACCCGTTCGAGTGGGTAAGTTTTTTATTCCTGTCGATTTCGTTGTTTTGGACATTGCAGAGGACAATCGATACCTATTATTTTAGGTAGACCATTTTTACATACATACAAATCAGTAGTAGATGTCAAACGCGGAATCATAACCTTAGAGGTAGGGGATGACACCATTGAGTTCAGTCTTGCTCATAAGGCGACTGAACCTACTGATGATGATACGTGTTATTCCGTTGATATTGTTGACATGGTTGTTAATTGTAACTGGAGGGAATCCTTAGCCAAGGATCCTCTAGCTGATCTAACCCGTTTAGATGAGTGTGCAGATAATACAGCGGAGAATGCTGAGGAGCTAGATGTTTTGGTAGCCTCAATGGAAAGCTACGAGCTCATAGAGGAAGAAGATGAGATGCTCATAAGCCTAGCCAACGAAAATTTGGTAAACACTTGCTATACCATTGAAGCTGATTCTGCCTATGCTGTAGAGGTGAAGGAGCCAGAGCGTAAGCCACTTCCTCCTAATCTTAAGTATGTTTTTCTAGATGATACGGAGCAATACCCAGCTATTGTTAGTGTTAAGCTTAATGATGACCAGCTTTCTGCTTTGATGTGTGTGCTTAAGAAAAACAGGAAAGCTTTAGGTTATTCTTTAGATGATATTAAGGGTATCAGCCATGATATTTGTATGCATAGGATAGAGCTGGAGGAAGGCCACAAGCCTTATAGACAAGGTCAATGCAAGTTGAACCCGAAGATGCAGAAAGTTGTTATGGCCGAGGTGATGAAACTACTCGATGCAAGTATTATTTATACAGTTGGCAACTCCAAGTGGGTTAGCCCAGTTCAGGTAGTTCCGAAGAAAGGAGTGATGCGTGTCTAATATATGATGTTTTTCACCTCATTTCACACGCATTTCAGAGCTCAATTGAGTAGTTTATGCTACTATTTCCCTTGTTTCGTGTATTTCTTCCTTTTTGTGTGATATTGCAGAAATATGAAGATTTCAGCGGAAAGTGAGCCAAATCCGTCCCTAAGTACTTAGTATTGCATTTGACATGGAGTAAAGACTCGGGAAGCGAACTTGGTGCGCATTTCAAGGCCTGAAAGACATATTTGCGAGAGTTTAGAAGCGAACTACCAGCTACAGTGGTCTATAGACTGACCTACATGGTCTATAGACCGTCAGAATGCTTCTCGACATTGCAGCCTTATTAAGATGGCCATATCTCGAGTTTTAGACCTGATAATCAAGTTATTCCAATTGGAGGTGAAAGCTTATCCTCTTAGCTTTCCAACACCGTGTAGAACGCCTGATTTGACCTAGTAACGAAGAAATGGCAGTTGTTTTAAGATCGGTGCGCGCTGCAGGAATTATTAGAAGCTACTGTACAGCGCCTGTGGTCGATCGACTGGCCTTAGTGGTCGATCGACCACTCCACGAGCTGATACGCAAGTTAAAAGATCGAGAATAAGAAAGCCCAATGTATTCTTAGGTTTAGAAATAAGAACTACGTTGTATTCTTATATAACGCAGCTTTAGTTTTCAGAATAATCATGAAGTTTTTATCATTAAGTTCTTATCATTAGTTTAGGGAAATAATTAGGGTTTGGTTTTCGAGTTTAATCATTCAATACAATTCCTTTCGTTCGTGCTTTTGATCTTCTTCCTGCAATTCTTCTACTGGTATTCTTTTGTTCCATAATTTCAGTTTTATTGCTTTATTTCGTTCGTAGCTAGAATTGCTAGAATAGTTTCCCATAAGCCAAATTATTGTTTTATGCTAGTCTTTTATTCATTTAATTTAAGCATGAATTCAGTAGTTTATTTCGTCAATCTTATTGTTGTTCTTATCATGAGTATGAGTAGCTAAATCACCATTGCTAGGATGTAGGGGAGCTATAGCGTAGATGGCATAAATTATAGGCGATTGCGATTCACGGTATGGTCGATCGACTGGTTACGCGTCTGGTTTTGCTTTGTTTGTTTCGTTAAGTGCTTTATATTTCAATGAGACCGAGAGGAGACTTGATAGATGCTTAAACTTTACCATCCCGTAGATCGAGAGATAGGAATGGACAATAATTAACGAATTAAAACAACTAAATTGCTAAGATCGAGAGATAACGTGATTTAGTTTGCATTAGGAATCTTTAATCAAGAACGAGATTTAGTATTAATGAGACTTAGGTATTAGTAGCATAGGCCGAGAGGTAGCTACTATTTAACATGGACCGAGAGGACTTGTTTTCCCCATCCTTCGCGACCGTATTTCGAATTTACCTAGGATTATTGTGCCATCGCAGCTATAGTGAACCGACCGTCTTAGTATTTCTTTTATCACTGTTTACATCTTTTGCAACTTTTATTTATTTATTTAATTTATGTTATTAGTTTTAGAATTAATTCACATCAAAACCCCTTCACTGTTACCCGATAGACTGAAATATAAAGCAACTATTATCTCCCTACCTCCCTGCGGATCGACCCTTACTACCACTTGCTAGTTGTAGTTTGGTTTTATAAATATTATTTTTGGTACTCACTTCGACAGTATCAAATTTTGGCGCCGTTCTTGGGAGGCAGCGCTAGTTTTAGTTGTTTTTATTCCATCTGTGTTTCGCCTCAAGGGAGGCCCGAGTACCTTGAGCGCGTTCTTACCATTTCCTCTAGTGTTGTTTTGTTAGGTCCTACAGTCCTATCTACATTACTTCGAAGGGTGCACCCATGTTCCATTCTCGGGAGCGCAGAGTGCCGTTTTGTGGGAGATGCGGCGGAGCGGGACACACATCTGAGGCATGCAGGAACCCTAAGGAGAAGATGTTTGCTTTTCATCAACTTCAGCTCGACAATTCGTATAATTACGATCCTACTTCACTGCGTCAACCATATGTGCCTCCTTATGAAGGCCCACCACCATCCACTCCGTCACAGCAAGAGTCAAATAATGAAGTTGCAGAGTTGATAAGTCTAGTGCAGCTGCTTATGGTAGAGGTACAGAAAAGTAATGCGGCAAATGAGGTCTCAATCATGGAGCTAAAATCTCAAATTGCTACATTAGACAAGAATGCAGCTGAGATACCGAGTCAATTCCACTCTCTGAATCAGCGTATTGAGACCGTACATGCAATGATGCTGAGGAGCGGGTCTGCTCTTGATGGACTCGAGAAAGCTGCTGAAAAAGGGAAGAAGAAAAAGGGCGAGAAAAAGACGATCAGCGGTAATCACGTCGATCGACCAGTCCACCCAGTCGATCGACCAGTCCGCGAAATGACACAGCTTCTGGTACTGTTGAAACCAGTCGATCGACTGACCAACATGGTCGATCGACCGAGGAAGCGGTGATGACGAACCATTCCATCCTCCAATGCCGGATAACTTGAGGGATTACTTGTTTCGGGGTACTCTGACTCCGAAATCATCGAGGCAAGATCCGATGCTTTGATGGGTCCGTTCGATTCCAAAGTATGACCCTACGACGGTCAATGGTTCATTCTGAGACGGATCAAGAAGGGTCAAGTTACAACAAAGACAAAGTAGTGGATTTTCACCTAAGTCCACGATGCCGGTATGAGAGACCTAGAGGAGAGGGCAAAGCTACTTCGACGACTCCTTATCCGAGAAGACTAGTGCCAACCAAAGATGAGGTGACGTTCGATAAATTCAAAGATTTAGTGCGTAGTGTTAATGTGCAAGTACCTTTCTTAGAGCTATTTAATCAAGTACCTGCATATATGAAGTTTATGAGACAGTTGCTAGCTAAGAAAAGGTCTTTGAATGTTGTCGAGTCTGTTCAATTAACTGAGGAGTCTAGTTCATATTTAACTCACAAAGCTGCCCGTAAACTGTCTGACCCAGGTAGTTTCTCTGTCCCCTGTAATATTGGTACCTTCTCAATTGAGAAGGCACTATGTGATTTAGGGGCTAGTGTCAGTGTTATGCCTTTGAGTCTGGCTAAGAAATTGGGATTGACTAGATTTGCTATTACTTACATGACTGTGCAAATGGCTGACCGTTCTGCAGTTCGGCCAGTAGGGGTCTTAGAGAATGTGCCTGTTCAAATTGAAAAATTCGTTTTCCCTGTTGACTTTGTTGTTTTGGATATTCCTGAAGATGTCAACACCCCAATTATTTTGGGAAGACCGTTTCTGCACACTGCTGGTGCAATAATTGATGTAGGGGAAAGAACTTTGAGATTTAAGGTAGGGAAGCACTCTATTATGTTTGCCCAGTCCCCTAGGAAGAAAGACCCCATGTGGCCCATGACCTGTAATATGATTTCTGAAAAGAAATCTTATTTTGTGCTTTCTGATGTGCCTGCCCCTATGCCTATTCCTGTTATGACACCTCCGCCCTAGAATGGGAGCAAATTGGAGGAAGTTTCTTCGATTTTGACTGTTGCAGGAACTGGTTTGGGGAAGGAAGAACCGCTCGCTGCTTCAACTGTGAAGGAGCCAATTGTTCAGAGAGGCGGTCTAGGATGTCTGAGCTATGCAACTGACGAGGAGCCAGGTGAGGAGCCCAAGAAGAAGGAGTCAGTCAAAATTTCGGAGTCGGATCTTGAGTGTGAGGAGCTAGAAGATGATGGCCATGCTTGGGAAGATGCTAGAGATGATCCGTTGAGTATTCCAGTCGGAGTAGAGTGGAGTCCAACTTCTGAGATGAGCAACTGCGGAAGCTACTTCATGTAGACGAAGCCTTGGTCGGAGATTTTCCGATTTAGTTGATCCATGCGTTTCTTAGACCTTTTAAAAACTATTTTACTGCTTTTAGACTATTTATCATTTTTCGTGTGCGCGAGACTTCGCATTTTAATTGGTTTGCTTAGGATTTAAAGCCTTTAGACTGTTACTTTGAGTTTTGCGCAATTTTGAGCGCATTATTATGTGTATTTGCAGGTTTATAGACCATATTAGCTCAAGTTATTGAGCTAATTCGACGAAATCAGAGAGTTACAGCAGGTTTTCCAGTCGATCGACTGCCTCCTATGGTCGATCGACTGGGCTGCGAATTCCAGAAGCTCCTGTTGCTGTTCACCTTGGTCGATCGACTGGGTGCTATGGTCGATCGACCGTCCAGAGCTGCTGTACCTGTTTTCGATCATTCCCCTGCTGTGTTTGATCGATTTGCGGAGTTGAGGGAGTCTTTCCTCCACTTTATTCTCCGCTTAATTTCTGATTTCTTCTGTTTTTCTTATTTTGCACATAATTTTACCGTTTCAATAATTGTTTTTTCGGTTTTATGCGTGGTATTGTTTGTCTTTTCAGGTACTTATTGGTAGCACTGCTGGCTACCGAAACCTCCTAGCTCACGCTGGTTTGGGGAGGTTTCCTTTTTGCTGCGCTTAAAGTCTTGTGAGTTCCCGAGTCTTACTTCATGTCTTGTGTAGTTGATTTAACGCAAAATCCCATTTCCTTCTGCTTCTTCATTACATGATTTTTGCACAATGGGGACATTGTGTGATTTGGTTTGGGGAAGGGTTTTACGTTGCATTTCATTTGCTTGCATTCACGTTTACATTTTGTCTTGCATTGTTGTTTATTTTCCCTTATATATACAAAAATTCAAAAAAAAAAAATCAAAATTTCAAAATTTCAAAAAATGCACGTTTATTTTAGCATTTAGTTGAGTCGGAACGGTAGTATTTCAATGATGACATTGCATTTGCAGTTGTTTATGCCTAAGCCTTGCTAATTGACATGTTATTAGTAGAATCATTTGCATATTCTACGAGTTTTCGTTAATATCTTGCTGAACTTGATAACTTGACTTAGAATTTTGGCAAACTACATCATATTCTGAGGTTTAGAGCTTATAACTGGTGTCATCTATGACCAGTTCATTTAGGAATGAGAGTAGTTACTCCTTATGAGACATGTTAAATTAATTTGCATAAATATGAACTTAATCTGCTTAATACCTGTATGCATTCGGTTTGTGGTTTGTTGACACATGTGGTAGAGGTTCCCCTTTATTCATTTTACCCATGAGCCCCTCAAAGCCAAATTGCCTTTTTGTCCCATAAACTACATCCTATATTCAGCCTGCCTTTGTCAAGCTAGTAGTATTAGTTTTTGGGAATGTGTTTATTGCGGTTTGGTTATTATGCTCTTATTGAGATGATGTTGGATGAAAGAATAAAGGAGGAAAAAGAATTGAGAAAGTTGAAAAGAAAGAAAGAAAAAAATAGAAAATAAAAGAGAAGAGAAGAATAACGATTCGAAAAAAAAAAAAGAGAAACAAGATCGATACATGGTCGATCGACTGGACTCATTGGTCGATCGACTGAAGCCCGAGAAAAGAAAATAAATCACATGGTTGGAGTTTTGATCAGTTGGTGATTTTATTCCCATACTTTATTATCATCATTTGGGGAATTACAATTATATCGGAGTTTGTGAGATTTGTGCTACATTTGCACCGTTTCATCGATTTAATTTTGAGTAAGGAAGTGGATGTTGTCATATGGTTTTGTTTGGGTACTAGCTTGGCCGCCTATACCTCCACATTCCCATAAATGTTTTGCCTCTTCTTACCCATACCTCACATATCCATATTTACCTCGCACTACTACAAATACAGGCAACTACGACGGCCCTTTAACAACGCTTATTCACGAAAATCATCAAAACACGTTGTAGAATTTATGCCGCGAACTTTACCAAAATTAATTACAACGGTTCTGTGTTGTTAACCGTTATTATTGGTTTTAACAACGGGTTATACTTGAAAAACCGTTGTTAATATAAAAATTAATAACAACGGTTGAATCTGTAATAAATTTTAACCGTTGTTAATAATTTGGCGCAAAATTATGAAAAGTAATCACAACGGCTATATTAGAACCCGTTTTTAATACTTTTTAACAACGGTTTCAGACTGAATAACCGTTGTTATTAAAGTTATGAAAATCTTAAGAATGAACAACAGATTGCTTTATTCTGCTATACGCTACAAAACACAAACACAAGCTAATACGTCGTACTGCTACTATATCATCCTCCATTCCTCCCGATCGTCTCTCTGTCTTCATCTCTCATCATTTGTTGTCACCGCACCGTCTTCTCTCCCTCATCGTGTTTATCAATCAGGTATATGTATGTTTCTTAGCAACGCTTATAGATATAGGATTTTTTGGGTTATTATCTAATTTGTTGATAATTCAGCTTAATTGTTTTCCTGAATTTCGTTTATTTGTTTGCCTATTATTGTATTTTCTGAATTAGTTGCCTATTATTACGAATGTAGAATAATGACTTGAACTTGGATGATTGATGCAAATATGAGTGCCGCACCTACAAGGATGGTTTAGCTGAATTTTATGAATTCGTTTCGAACAATTTGAAAGGTTCTTCTAGTATTGCATGTCCTTGTGAAAGATGTGGTAATATTAGCTATATGGCTTTTCCGGACGTTAAAATACACCTAGAAAAGTGGAGATTTAGTCGATCCTATACACGTTGGATTTTTCATTGGGAATCATTAGAGGAAGAGAATAACTCTGAAGAAGATGATGTTGAGGTACACGAAAGGCTAACTGATGATCCTGAGTTTGCAGAGTTTTTGAGTTGGAAGAGTTGGAAGTAGAGAGTTGAATGTTGGGTCTATAGATAATGAAGAGAATGATGATGAGTCGATTGCTTTTGAAGATGCAGGTGATGACACTAGTAATTGGGATGACCTTAACAACATGTATGAGAAGTTGTGTGAGTCTGAAGCACCTCCGTATCCTGGTTGTAAGTTCACAAAAATGTCGGCTGTGGTGAAGTTGTATAATATCAAGGGGGCAAATGGGGTGAGTGACACGTGTTTCACTAGTTTTTTAGCCTTGATAAAGGAGTTGCTTCCTGATGGTAATGTTCTACCTGTTAAGACATATGAGGCGAAAAAACTAATAAGAGGAGTGGGTATGAAATATGAGAAAATACATGCATGTCCAAATGATTGCATATTGTATGGGAAATTATATCAAAACTTAACCAATTGCCCTAAATGTTTGTTGTGGCGTTATAAGGATAAGGAAGGGATCCCGGCTAAGGTGTTGTGGTATTTTCCATTGATACCAAGAGTCATAAGGATTTATGCGAATCCCGATGATTCAAAAATGTTAACTTGGCATGAAACAGGAAGAATAAATGATGGAAAGCTAAGACACCCGGCAGATGGTATGCAATGGAAATCGTTCGACGCTAAGTATCCCGAGTTCGGCAATGAACCTAGAAACTTACGTCTAGCGTCCATCGATGGAATGAACCCACACGGAAACATGAGTAGCCAACATAGTACTTGGCCAGTAGTGTTGGCTATTTATAACTTACCTCCATATGTGTGCATGAAAAGAAAGTATTTAATGTTGTCGTTGTTAATTTCCGGTCCTAAACAACCTGGAAATGATATAGATGTATATTTGGAACCTCTTCTAGATGATTTGCGATTGTTGTGGGATAGTGGGATAGAAATATTTGATGCATATAAGAACGAAACTTTCAATTTGAGAGCGATGCTATTGTGTACAATAACTGACTATCCGGCTTATGGCGACCTTTCTGGGCACACAGTTCATGGGAAAGAGGCTTGTCCATTGTGTGGGGAGGATATCGAGTCGGAATACTTGAAGTCTTCTCGTAAGTATGTGTATATGGGAAATAGGAGGTTCTTGTATCATGACCATTGTTATCGCAAGATGCAGAAAGCATTCAATGGAAGACAAGATCTTCGTCAACCTCCTAGAATTTTGAGTAGGCATGAAGTTTATCGAAAGTAAAGCATATTGAGATAGATTATGGGAAGAAGAGCGGCTCTAAATTGTCTACTCGTGGGTATAAGAAAAGATCCATATTTTTTTATAAACTTCCATATTGGCACGACGGAGGTCGAGGCATTGCCTCGATTTCATGCACATTGAGAAAAATGTCTGTGATAATATTATCAATACCCTTCTGAATGTTCCTGGTAAAACAAAGGATAACGCCGCAGCTAGGGAAGATATGAAAATGATGGGTATTAGACTAGAGTTGGCACCACGGAAGAGAGGTAATCGTACATTTTTACCGCTAGCAGCTTATACCCTTTCACGGAATGAGAAAAAAGAGTCACATGATTGTCACACTTTGATGCAACAATTACTACATGTGGCTATTCGTTCCATTTTACTTGAAAAGGTAAGATATGCTATAACTAGATTCTGTCTCTTCTTCCAGTCCATAAGCGAGAAAGTCATTGATCCCGATGACGCGGATTCATTGTAGGACCTCGTTGTAACCTCTCTTTGTCAGTTGGAAATGTATTTTCCACCCTCTTTCTTCACTATCATGATTCATCTGACCATTCACTTGGTTAGGGAGATTTTGTACCTTGGGCCCGTGTACTTGAGATACCAGTATCCTTTCGAAAGATTGATGAAAGTCTACAAGGACTATACATCTAATCGGTATCGTCCGGAAGGTTGTATTGCTGAACGCGCTATTTTAGACGAAGCTCTTTCATATTGTTACGCTCATCTCTCCCCTGAGGAGTTGATTGGCGTTCCTAAGAATCGTCATAGTGACTGGATGACCGGAAAAGGTATTAGGGGCCGGGTTGAAAAAATTGTGACATGTGAAATGTTGCATTTAGCACACACGTATGTGCTAAACAACGAAGATGAGGTGCAACCTTATATTCAACAACACAAAGATGAGCTCAAATACGATCACCCAAACCAGACCGAGAAGTGGATTGCGAACGAGCAAACGAAGACGTTTGCAGAGTGGTTTTGAAATATTGTTTTAGAGTGTACGGATCATACTGGTGATGACATCTCTCCTAGGTTACTACGTCTTGGTTTAGGTCCAAATGTCAGGGTCACCTTTTACAACAGTTTTGCCATTAATGGATATACTTTCTACACCCGCGAGCAAGATGAGTTGAGCACAATGCAAAATAGTGGTGTGAGTTCTGAATTTGAGGCAATGCACTTTGCTACTTCAAAATATAAAAAGCCTATTTGGGGAAAATGCCTTTATTATGGTGCTATTCAAGAAATATTGGTACTATATTACATTGATTTCACCATGCCTTTGTTTCGATGTAACTGGGTTGATAACAACATCCATTGTGTCCGAAAGGATAAGATGGGATTTACGTTGGTCAATCTGGGTAAGGTTGGCAATAATAAGGATGATCCTTTCATAATGGCATCCCAAGCTAAACAAGTGTTCTATGTCACCGATCCTATGGATAAGAAGTGGTCTGTTGTACTGTCTATAAGGAGTAGAAGGAGTAGTCCATCCGATAATGGTGATGATGATCAGGATGTCATTTTTGAGGGAATGGATCACTCTACCACTGTATCTTATTTCGATGATGTTGACACTGATCATGAGGACACTGAAAGCATCTATATGCATGATGACCATGGTGAAGGTATTTGGGTTAACGAAGAAACTATGACATCCAAGAAACGTCCCCGATCCTGAGATAGTTCATCAGGACACAGTGATATGGACGACCAACATTTTGAGTCATTTTTAGACCAATAATTTGATGGTTTAATTTATTGGTAAATCAATAATGGTCATTGTTAAATAAAAATTCCCAAATTTGCATGGCATGGTAAATCCTGTAGCTTAGATATGCAGTATGCATGCATGCTGGTGTTGTCTTATGTTCTTGATCTTATTATTAGATGTGGATGCTGGTGTTGAAATTACTAAGGGGGTGTTTGGTTGTGAGGTTTGGAATGGAATGTAATGGATTCTAGTCATTCTAGTGTTTGGTTGGGGTGTTTTGGAATGGAGTTAGAATCCTGATGGATTCTCATTCCACTCCAACCCCTTGGAATCCCATACCCACCTCCTCCCCATGGATTCAAACTCCATTCCTTCATGTTTATTTTTCTAATGAACCAAACATGTTTGAGAAGGAATGGAATTGGAACCCCATGCTCCTATGGTTTCTCATTCCAATCCATTCCATTCCTAAGTAGTGAAGCAAACGACCCCTAAATAATGTTGCAGTATATGGTGCTTCTGCTGTTACAGTATGTATATATTGTTACAGGTTTGGACTGTAATGGAATTACAGTAATTTAAAAAAAAAAAAAGGATCAACAATAACAACGGTTATATTTAAATTACCCGTTGTTAATACTTTCAACAACGGTTATAGTTACATTACCCGTTGTTATTACAATCAACAACGGTTATAGTTAAATTACCCGTTGTTATTACTTTCAACAGCGGTTGTAGTACCCCTCCCCGTTGTCATTGATTTTTTTGACATATTTCATTTTGGCGCAAATTTGGTGAAAATATATTACAACGGGTATATTTTAACCGTTGTAATAAAGTTTTGACAACGGTTTACTTATATTGACCCGTTGTTATTAACATATAACAACGGTTTTCCTTTTAGAACCCGTCGTCAATAGTCTGTCTTAATAAAAAACTAATTTACAAACACATACACACACAACACCAGTTCAACCGTTGGTATCCTGAGTTAATTCTTCTCTCTTCCTCGCTTTCTACATTCTCGTTGCCGGCCGTCGCCAATTTTCGACGCCCAGATTCCGTTGCCTTCCTTTATCATCCTGCTCGTTCTCTTTATCATCATCATCATCAGGTATGTTCACTTTAATTTTGTGTTTCGTCATTAGGGTTTTAAGACGATCATCTTTTTTCTTTTTCATGCATCTGTTTGTTTTTCGTCTTCTTTGTTATCTTTATCATCCCGCATCATCTACTTCACTCCTCTTATTAGGGTTTAGGATTTTAGAAGCTCAATCTGTTGTTTTAAATTTTCATTCCTATTAGGGTTTAGGGTTTTAGATAATACTCTGCATGTACGTTGTTAAGTTGTTCATTTCCTATATCATTCATATTTGGGTTTTAGGATTATCATGGGTGAAAAACGGAAAAGAAGTCAAAAGAATAATAAGCCTGAGGATAATAAGCCTAGTGAGAGGGGTGCTACGAAGTGCCAGAAACTCCTTGCAGCTATAGCCGCTAAAGAGCCGATGGAAATAACATGGAGCTCGAAGGGTTTCCCTACTGGTCCAAATGCGGGTTATTTCTCCAGTTGGATTGGATGTTGCACAAGACAGTTTGTGCCTATCCATTTAGATGATGTTAGAAGTTTGAATCCAAAATTGGCGGAGTTATACTTGGCTCGTGTAAAGGAAGGCTTTATTATACCCGATGAAAGCCATGATAAGTATTTAATGCATAAGGCAGCGGATGTCCACAATCAGTGGAGGTGTGACGTTGCTAGGGATTGGTGGT
Source organism: Silene latifolia (assembly GCF_048544455.1). NCBI lineage: Eukaryota > Viridiplantae > Streptophyta > Magnoliopsida > Caryophyllales > Caryophyllaceae > Silene > Silene latifolia. The sequence continues at coordinate 36,342,788 of NC_133530.1, read as the reverse complement.
ATGTGGACAAGGCAACGGGGAAGATGCGTAAGAGCCCACCGGAAAACAAGTGTCCCACCATCAGTCAGGAACAATGGGATATTTTCAAAAAGATGAGAACTACTGAGAAGTTTCAGGTTAAATATACTCGCCTTTTAACGATTTACCTATCATTTGTTTAATTAATGAGTCCTTTATATAATCTTTTTATTATCTCATCTACTTGCGCTTTTATATAATTATTTGAAGGCCGTTAGCAGAAGAAATCGTGCTAACATTTCATGCAAGAAAGGGAAATGGTATGGTTCTCGGGGCGGTTACAGAAAGATAGAAGAGAACCTCGTAAGTAGCATGCATTATTCCCCTGTGAGACTTTATTTTTTTAATCACACTTGGACTTGCATTGATACACATTTACATGTATAAATGTTACCATGTTAATGTGTAGGTGGCAAAGGGAGTGAAAGAGGTGGATCGGCATGTAACTTATAAAGAAGGGCACACGCCTAAAGGATCCCGGTCGCGTGACAAATATGATGAGGAAGTGTTGGCCAACATAGTAAGCATTATTTTATTAAGACGAGTTCATTACTAAGGCTCTGTTCTTTTGGATTTGAAATTGTCTCAATCGAATCAATCAATCGAATCAACTTAATGGAGCCGAATCAATCAACTTAATGGAGCCGAATCAATCAATCGAATCGAATCGAATCGATCTGAACTAAACTAAACTAAACTGAACTGAAATAATAATAAAAAGATTATATTAATAATAATTATTATTATTATTATTATTATTATTATAAAAATAATACCAATAATAATAATAAATATTATTATAATATTATCCATTAATAATAATAATATATTAATATAATCTAATAATAATAATCTAATAAGATATATAAAAAATAAAATATTAATATAATAATAAATATAGTAATAATAATAATAATAATATATTAGTAATATAAATGATAACATTATTAATAATAATATAATATATTAATAATAATAACTAAAAAATAAATAATAATAATAGGTCTAATATAATAACTTATTAACATAATAATAATAAATATAATAATAATATTAATAATAATAAAAATATTAATAATAATGAGTATATTAATAAAATAATAAATAATAAATAATAAATTATTAATATAACAATAATAATAAATATGTTATGAATAATATTAATAATAATAAATATATTAATAAAATAATAAATATAATAATAATAATAATAATAATAATAATAATAATGATGATAATAATAATAATAATAATAATAATAATAATAATAATAATAATAATAATAATAATAATAATAATAAATGTATTAAATATAAATATAATATAATAAATATAAAAATAATAATAATATAATAATAATAACAATAGTAAATACATTAATATAAAAATAATAATGATATCAATAAGAATAATAATAGTAATGTTGAAATAAACTAATATGAACTAAACTGAATCAATTGAATCGAATCAACTGAATCAATCAATCAATCAATTGAATCTGAATCGAATCAAATGAATTGAATTGAATTGAAATAAATGAATCGAATCGAATCGAATGGAGTGAAATGAACGAATCGAACTTATTAGAACTGAAATTAAGTCCAAAAGAACAGGGCCTAACTTTATTATTTTAGTCACAAATATAATTTGAAGTTTATTTAATATATTATAGGACAATGTATTGAAAGAGGTAGAAGAAGGGAAATTCACTCCCAGTGGTCGTAATGACGTTCTTGCTAGAGCGATCGGCCGACCCGGACATCCAGGTCGTTTGAGGGGCGTCCCGTTACAGGTTGGAGTAACGAAATATTATGGGACAACCGCCCGATAAAGAAGAAAAGGAAGACTAAGTCTGAGAAGGCTGACATGGTACCATTTATTCTATTATTTTCATTTAAGTTCAATTCACATGTTATTGTTGGGATAAAAATTGCTGACACATTACATTCTTGGCACGCAGCTTCAGTTAATGGCATCCGTACTACTAAAGTTGAATGCTGGAGGCAAGCTTTCCGAAGAAGAAGTGAAGATGATGGAGGATGTCATTTGTAAAGGGGGTATACGTAATAAGGTACAACAGATTGGTCAAGAGGCCGAGAACACTACTACCTTGGCAATACATGCTGAGAAGGAAGTATCGGTCAACGAGATTCAGAAAGATCAGGTACCTAATGCTTCTGAAGCAATAACAACTAAAGCCGATCAGGTACCACCTAATACTTCCTTATTTTTCTTTTCTTTCTTTTTTTGGGTAAGATCAGGGGGTGTGTTCCCTGCCAACTCTAATGCTATAACTTCTGACATCGTGTCATTGGTTAATTTTATTAGGTAAATAATGGGTCTGAAAAGGAGATGCAACTTGAGAAGACGGCTGATGGAAAACAACATACATCCCCTTCAAGTCGGTTCCACTGTTTTCGAAGGTATGCATACATGAAGTGTTTAATTAGTTAAATTTATATGAATTCTATTAAATTTTGGGATATAATAATGTATGTGTATATTCTTCAGGCCGTAAACAAGAGGGTAGTAGTTATTCTTGCTGACCCTAAATTCGAAAATCCAAATGTGCGTGTTGGCCGGGGTCTCGTAGAAATGCACACCAAATCAGTCGCGGTAACTTTAGTAGTTCATGGCGAAAAACTTTTGCCGAATCATAGAAAAGTAGAGATAACTACAGTCTTTCCAGGCCATGAAAACTGTCAACTGCCTGTCCCAGTTCGTGACGACATACCATTCTGGGAGATGCGGTTGGGAGTTTCATCCAATGGCCTGAAACTCACATCTACTTGGCTCTGGTCGTCTCCGCCTCAGCAGCCGAAAGCAGTTGGGGTTAGAAGAAATACCTTTATATATATGTTACATTTTTAATTGTTGAATGTTTTTATATGTTAAATTTATATGTTATTTTTTTTTTTTGTAGGGAACAAAAAAGCCGGCTTTGGCGGGTAAGCCTAATGTCCGGGGACTTGATGAGGTATTTAATTAACTTCTCCATTTTTATGAAAACCTCCCTTTAATTTTTTTTTGTTTCTGTATTTCTTAAAAGCATGGAAATTTTTTGTATGTGTAGGGAACAGAAAAGCCGGCTAAGGCGGATAAGCCTAAGTCCCCGGACATGCCAACTCCCTCGTCCAGACAACAACTTGATGAGGTATTTAATTAACTTCTCCATTTTTTTAAAAACCTCGCTCCCTTAATTATATTTTGTCTGTATTTCTAAAAAGCATGCATGGTAATTTTGTGTAGGGGACAAAAAAGACTAATAAGCCTAAGTCCCCAAATCATACACGCTACTACTACCTCATCATTGAAAGAGCAGGTTGACGAGGTATTTAGTTAAGTACGCTTTTATTTTTATTACTCCAACTAGGATATGTTACCTTTGGATTTTTTATTATTTTAATTATCTACATGTGTAGGCTGGTGGTAGTAGCACAAAATCAAAGAATCATTATTTCCCCGACCTGAAAGAAGTTAGGAGTTTAAACTCCACACAATATGCTGGGAAGGATTACATGCAAAAAGTAAGAACGGCGACGATGAGGAAACTGCATGAGGAGGCTTGCCGTCACATAGCCACCCAGCAATTGATAGTTATTCCGCTCGAGGAGGATATTCTAGGGGTTGAGCGTGAAGCACTTATGTCATGGGATATGCTAGCCATTTGGGCTGGCCTAGACCAGATTGATGTGGCACACCTATTTGTTTGGATGAAGTAAGTTTCTTAATAAATAATTTCATATTCTAATATTCTGACTACTAGATAGTGTTTTAATTAAATACCGGAATTAATACCGTAATAATGTAGGATATTGAAATTGAGAGTGATCCCCGAGAAGAAGATTCCAGTTGATCAATACGGATTCCTGTGCCCCTATGTTTTATCTTTATTTATTCCGGATTTCTCGTTCGAAGATCGGGTAGATTATATTGCTCAGCAATTGGCGACAACCAAGAAGCTGATTTTTGCCGCTTATAATGAAAAAGGGTAATAAACAAATTAATATTACGTTTTCACCTACAATTGCATTTTCATAACTAATATATGTACTTGTTAATAATGATGATGTCTCTTGATGTAGGACTCATTGGGTGCTAGCAACCATCATGCCGACAAAGAAGAAAGTTTTTTGGTTGGACTCTTTACATAATCCACCAAGCGAGACTTTTAAGCGCTTGATTAATAAGTAAGTTTATAATACTGATTTATTTATAATAACATTAAGTTTCAATTTTTATTTATAGCAAAAAACTCATTTTTGTCCCTAAAAAAATGAGTGTCTGCCTCTTTTTTTTTTAAAAAAAAAAGGGCCTTTGAGAACAGAAGAGCTAACGAGCAGGATCAACCCACTAAAGATTCTGATGATGGCCCTGATTTTATTACGATAACAGGGGTATGTGCTCAAATACAATACATTAAGTGCAAAAATCTGTGTTTAATACTAATACAATACCTAAAGTTCAAGATTCTGATGTGAGCCTTCTCTCGTCTGTTTGGTTTTATGTAATAATAGGCCCCTCGCCAGCCGGATAGCATACAATGTGGATACTACGTTTGTCGGTTCATGTTGGAGATTATTAGGCGAAGATATATCTTTATTCTAGAAAAGGTTAGCAATTTAATAATGTGTTACGTTTATTACTTTTTTGGTGTTGCTATGCAGTATTTGATGTTGTTACAATAATGTCTTGTCTTTAATTTGTTTTTTCCGCAGTATGTAATCAACCCGTCACCGAGATTCAAAGCAGTACTCAAGTGTAGATATAGACGAGGTAAGGGACATGTTGGGCAAATACGTCTTAGAAAATAGAAATGCATGATACTCGAGTTTAGATCGACTTATTAGTAAATTTTTTGTTGAAGTTAGGGAATGCTGATTAGTTCATGTAAATTTAACTCCTTGTAAGTATATATATATATATATATATATATATATATATATATATATATATATATATATATATATATATATATATATATTTATATATATATATATATATATGATGATGTTGTGGTTGAATTGAATCTATTGAGTTCTGATGAACCCAGCTGTGATTTATGTTGGTGCTGGTATATGGTGCTGCTGATATATGCAGGTTTTTGAATGGCATGAAACAAATTTAATTTTTAAAAACATTAGGAGTTCGTAATAAAAACGGTTACTAAAAAAACCCGTTGTGAAGACCTTTCACAACGGTTACTAAAAACAAAACCGTTGTGACTACCTTTCACAAATACCGCGCATAATATTCAACAACAGGTTTTAAACGAAGAACCGTTGTTAAAAGTCTTCACAATTTTGGAGAGAAAGTTACAACAACGGGTTTTAAACTAAGAACCGTTGTTACTACAAATTTCAACAACGGGTATGTATCATATACCCGTTGTTAAAAGTCTTCACAATTTTGGAGGGAAAGTTACAACAACGGTTATTAAACTAAGAACCGTTGTTATATTATTCCCACCAAATTTTTGAAACACTTTCCACAACGGCTTACACGCTAAAACAACGGCTTTTAACCGTGGTGAATACTTTCTACAACAGTTTAAGTAAATAACCTAACCGTTGTAAATACCTTTTACAACGGCCGCTTTAACAACGTCCGCTTTTTGTTTTTACAACGGTTTTTACCCGTTGTTATAGCCTGTATCTGTAGTAGTGTCGGCATGTGTCATGGTCACTGGTTTGGTTGGAATGCATATGTACGGTTGTAGAGATTATTTTCATGTTAGATTGCAGGCATGTTCTTATAGGTCGTAGTTAGGTGAGTATCATTACAAAATTACTTCTTTCTATCTTTACATATATTCACCTGTGCTTATTTGAGTAATTTGAGCAACCCGTGAGAGTCCAATTTGATAAGTCTCTATAGTTGACGGTTCAGCAGTTTTTAACGACTACATAACTCATTTGCATGATTCATATTGCTAATTGATTGTTGATTTGTAGCATTAAATTGGTTTAGGCTTTACTTGTTGCATTTCGCTCTGAGATTGAACTCGTTCCATTAGGTTTTAGGATCGAGTCTAGTTCTTGCTTGGGGACAAGCAAGGGTTTGGTTTGGGGAAGTTTGATGTTTGTCTAATATATGATGTTTTTCACCTCATTTCACACGCATTTCAGAGCTCAATTGAGTAGTTTATGCTACTATTTCCCTTGTTTCATGTATTTCTTCCTTTTTGTGTGATATTGCAGAAATATGAAGATTTCAGCGGAAAATGAGCCAAATCCGTCCCTAAGTACTTAGCATTGCATTTGACATGGAGTAAAGACTCGGGAAGCAAACTTGGTGCGCATTTCAAGGCCTGGATGACATATTTGCGAGAGTTTAGAAGCGAACTACCAGCTACAGTGGTCTATAGACTGACCTACATGGTCTATAGACCGTCAGAATGCTTCTCGAAATTGCAGCCTTATTCAGATGGCCATATCTCGAGTTTTAGACCTGATAATCAAGTGATTACAATTGGAGGTGAAATCTTATCCTCTTAGCTTTCCAACGCCGCGTAGAACGCCTGATTTGACCTAGTAACGAAGAAATGGCAGCTGTTTTAAGATCGGTGCGCGCTGCAGGAATTATCAGAAGCTACTGTACAGCGCCTGTGGTCGATCGACTGGCCTCAGTGGTCGATCGACCACTCCACGAGCTGATACGCAAGTTAAAAGATCGAGAATAAGAAAGCCCAATGTATTCTTAGGTTTAGAAATAAGAACTACGTTGTATTCCTATATAACGCAGCTTTAGTTTTCGGAAAAATCATGAAGTTTTTATCATTAAGTTCTTATCATTAGTTTAGGGAAATAATTAGGTTTGGTTTTCGAGTTTAATCATTCAATACAATTTCTTTTGTTCGTGCTTTTGATCTTCTTCCTGCAATTCTTCTACTGGTATTCTTTTGTTCCATAATTTCAGTTTTATTACTTTATTTCGTTCGTAGCTAGAATTGCTAGAATAGTTTCCCATAAGCCAAATTATTGTTTTATGCTAGTCTTTTATTCAGTTAATTTAAGCATGAATTCGGTAGTTTATTTCGTCAATCTTATTGTTGTTATTATCATGAGTATGAGTAGCTAAATCACCATTGCTAGGATGTAGGGGAGCTATAGCATAGATGGCATAAATTATAGGCGATTGCGATTCACGGTATGGTCGATCGACTGGTTACGCGTCTGGTTTTGCTTTGTTTGTTTCGTTAAGTGCTTTATCTTTCAATGAGACCGAGAGGAGACTTGATAGATGCTTAAACTTGACCATCCCGTAGATCGAGAGATAGGAATGGACAATAATTAACGAATTAAAACGACTAAATTGCTAATATCGAGAGATAACGTAATTTAATTTGCATTAGGAATCTTTAATCAAGAACGAGAGTTAGTATTAATGAGACTTAGGGATTAGTAGCATAGGCCGAGAGGTAGCTACTATTTAACATGGACCGAGAGGACTTGTTTTCCCCATCCTTCGCGACCGTATTTCGAATTTACCTAGGATTATTGTGCCATCGCAGCTATAGTGAACCGACCGTCTTAGCATTTCTTTTATCACTGTTTACATCTTTTGCAACTTTTATTTATTTATTTAATTTATGTTATTAGTTTTAGAATTAATTCACATCAAAACCCCCTCACTGTTACCCGATAGACTGAAATATAAAGCAACTATTATCTCCCTACCTCCCTGTGGATCGACCCTTACTACCACTTGCTAGTTGTAGTTTGGTTTTATAAATATTATTTTTGGTACTCACTTCGACAGGTATCAAGGAGCGACTACCTTGGTTAAAAATGAGAAAAATGAATTAATATCAACGCGAGTTGTGACAGGGTGGCGGATGTGCATTGATTATAGACAGTTGAATACCGCCACTAAGAAAGACCACTTCCCCCTCTCTTTTGTTGACCAAATGACTGAAAGACTTGCTTCTAACAAATTTTTCTGTTTTCTAGACGGATATTCAGGGTTCTTTCAGATCCCTATTCATCCGGATGATCAGAGTAAGACCACTTTTACCTGTCCACAGGGTGTTTTTGCATACCGCACGCCTTTCGGATTGTGTAACGCCCCACTACCTTTCGAGGTGCATGATGGGGATTTTTTCTGATTATATAGAGAACATTATGGAGGTATTTATGGATGATTTCTCAGTTTATGGTAATGACTTTGATCGTTGTCTAGCTAATCTTGATAAAGTCATGCAGCGTTGTATTGATGTTAATCTTGTTTTAAACTGGGAAAAATGTCAGTTCATCGTCAATGAGGGAGTTGTGTTAGGGCATCTGATTTCTGATAAGGGTATACATGTTGATAAGGCAAAAGTGCAGGTGATTGAGCAATTGCCTCCTCCCGTGAATGTTAAAGGAGTGAGGAGTTTCCTTGGTCACGCTGGTTTTTATCGGCGTTTCATTAAGGATTTTTCAAAAATTGCTAAACTACTTACACAATTGTTCCTTAAGGATGTTGTCTTTGAGTTTACTGATGAGTGTCTTTTAGCTTTTAACAGGTTAAAGGAAGCTCTAGTTTCGCCAATCATTCAAATTACCGATTGGGACCTCCCATTCGAGATTATGTGTGATGCCAGCGATTATGCGATTGGTGCAGTTTTGGGACAGCGGAAAAATAAAGTTTTGAATGCTATATATTATGTGAGCCGAACTTTGGATGAGGCTCAAGTCAATTATTACTCCACTTAGAAGGGGTTTCTAGCTGTAGTCTTTGCCTTAGATAAATTTCGGTCTTATTTGTTAGGTTCTAAGGTTATTGTTTATACTGACCATGCAGCGCTGAAGACTCTCTTTCTTAAGAAGGATACGAAGCCGAGGCTTTTGAGGTGGATACTCCTTTTAGAGGAGTTTGATTTGGAGATCAAAGATAAGAAAGGTGCAGAGAATGTGGTGGCTGACCATTTATCTCGTCTGCACCGACGAAAAGGAGGATTCGTTACCCATTAATGATTCTTTTCCTGATGAGAGTCTGTTAGCTATTACTAATTCGGGGTCTTATCCACCTCCGTGGTTTGCTGATTACGCTAATTTTGTTGTGACAGGTAAGATACCACCCGAGCTTTCATGGCGCGAGAAGAAGCGGTTAAACTTATGATGCTAGACAATACTTTTGGGATGATCCTTATGTTTTCAAGGAATGCGCAGACGGTCTTATCCGGAGATGTGTGCCTCAATGGGAGGTGAAGGATATCCTAGAAGCTTGCCACTCTTCTGCCTTTGGTGGTCACCATGGTCCGTCCCGGACTGTGGCTAAGGTACTCCAATCTGGTTTCTATTGGCCAACTTTGCATGCAGATAGTCGCAATTTTGTTGCTGAGTGCGATGCTTGTCAAAGATCGGGAAATATTTCAAAGAGACATGAGATGCCACAGGTAGGCATTCTAGAGGTTGAGATTTTTGATGTCTGGGGCATTGATTATCAAGGACCTTTTTCGAGCAGTCAAGGTAATAAATATATCCTCGTAGCTGTAGATTATGTGTCCAAATGGGTAGAGGCTATCGCTACTCCCCATTGCGATGCAAAAGCCGTGATTAAGCTTTTTAAAAAGATTATTTTCCCTTGTTTTGGTGTCCCTAGGGTTGTCATTAGCGATGGTGGAATGCATTTTAAAGAGAAACAACTTAGTGCTTTATTGACTAAATTCGGTGTCCAACATCGTAGAGGTTTGGGGTATCATCCCCAAACTAGTGGTCAGGTTGAGATTTCTAACCGAGAATTGAAAGAAGTTTTAGCTAAAGTTGTTTCTAAATCACGGAAAGATTGGAGTCTTAAGTTAGATGATGTCTTATGGGCTTATAGGACCGCGTTTAAAACGCCAATTGGGATGTCACCATTCCGATTGATTTATGGTAAGACATGTCATTTACCTGTTGAGTTGGAGCGTAAGTCTTGGTGGGCTATATGTGATTTGAATTTGGATCCTAACCTCTCTCGTGAGAAACGTATGACATAGCTAAATGAGCTGGAGGAATTTAGGCTGCTGGCCTATGATAATGCTAGGATCTACAAAGAGAAAACGAAGCGCTGGCACGACAAGAGAATTATTAAGCGCGAGTTCCATATTGGCGATAAGGTACTTCTTTTTAACGCTCGTATCCGTTTATTTCCTGGTAAGTTGAAATCCAGGTGGAGTGGCCCTTATACGGTCACAGTAGTTACAAAGTTCGGATCAGTTGAACTGGAGACCTCTGCTGGAGAAAGGTTCAAAGTTAATGGCCAATATGTGAAGCATTATCACGGAACAGATGAATTTGTTGGGAAAGTCGAGGTATTGTACTTCGACCCATTATCGGATGATGCAAACTGATGTAAAAAAGTGGTGCGGGACCTCTTAAACCAGCACTAACCGGGAGGCAACCCGGCTTGTAATTTTTATGTAATTAGGAACTTTACAATTTTATTTAATTAATTTGCATTAGGAGCTTTAGTTATTTCATTTTAATTAGCAATTAATTTTATGTAAAGACGTGCGCCTTTGAGAATTTTTATAGGTAATTATTTTATGCAAAGTGCGTAGGGTGATTTGCTGAATGTTTATGAGAGAAAGACAGGAATTTAAGTTGGAAGAACAATTTTAACGTAAATGAGCTTAATTGCCAGTACTAGCGGTCGATCGACCAAGCACATCAGTCGATCGACTGAAGAGGAAAAGTCAGAGAGCTGTATAAGGGAAGATTGTTCGATCGACTGGGTCTGATAGTCGATCGACCACCGCGCGAAACCAGAACGCAAGTTAATAGGGAAGTTCTAATTCTTTTCTCATTCATTCATTCATACTCTTTTAATCAAAAAAATAGAAAAATCCTTGTTCTTTCCCTTTTCGCGATTTTTCCTGCCAATCTACCCTTTTACTTCGATTTTTCTTGCTCAAATTCCCGAGTTCTCATCAAAGGTATGTTCCTAATCCTCTTTTCGTCCTTTAAATTCGATTCTTGCTGAATTTCTATGCCCAAATTTCGAGCAATGTTACTTTGTGTCGAAAAAAATCGATTTTGGGAAAATCGATTTGGGGTTGATTTCTTATCGAATTTGTGCTTAAATTGCTTTTGCTATCCTTTTCCCTTGATTTTCGAGACATCTTAGCAACTAGGAGAAGCTTAATTCCGTTTTCCCCAAATTTTCGAAACCCTAATTTCGTACTCGATTTCTGATTTTGTTTGGGGTTTATAAATTTTCATTGTTCAAACTATGGGAAGCTAGTTGTTGATTTGTTGATTTTGTAGGAAGCAACAATGACAAAAGGGAAGCAGACGATCTTCAGCGGGCAGTCCAGTCAAGGAGCAGCTAAACGGCTGCGAGGTCCGCCGTTAATGATCGAGGCAACTACGGATAGTCTACCTGACTATCTGCAGGTGACTTTCTCTACCTCTACTCAGAGAGCCAAATTTATTACCTTGGTTGAAAAAATAAAAGTTCAGGCAACTCGTTTTATTCATAAGCCAACTTTAGAGAAATTAGGGTGTCTTGAATCTGTCGTGTCTCTGCTAAATGGGACAGGGATGTCGGGACTGGTGGACATGGCTGAGTTCACCTACTACACTCTAACCCTTGAGTTTTCCTCGTCTTTTGCTTTTGACCAGGCTTCTTTTGAATCTAATAGGAGTAGCTCTTGCATTTACTTTCGGCTGTTTAATGTCACCTACTCCTTGACATTGGCCGAATTCGCTGGTTATTTGGGTCTTTGTTTCGAGAGTAACACCTCGGAACCTTCTGATGTGCACAGGGTAATGTGGTCGTGTGTCTCTGACTTGAACGGCCCTAAGAGGACGGGCACTTCCGTCCACTTACCTCCTTTTCGTTATTTCTTCCGGCTGATGGGTAATACCATTTTCGGCCGCAAAGAGTCAAATAATGTTAATACCATTGAATTGTCTATCTTGGCGGGCTATCTGAACATTGAAAGTCGGGTAGCCCGTATTTATAACATAGCTTATTTGACTGCCTCTCACTTTAACACTATAAGTGAGAGTACCTCTTTGGCCACTATTGTTTGTGGTGGGTTGGTGACTCGTATAGCCAACCATCTGGTTCTTGTTTTCCCTCGAGATGAGGCTCCTCTTGACCCTGACGCACGCTTCATGGACCTTGACTACGTCAAGTCTGTGAAGTGGGTTGATACACGGGGTCGGTGGAAGATTGATTCTTCCATTTGCGACCCCATCTCTATCCTTGGCCTCCCTCCCATCTTGCCCCTTACCACTGTTTTGGGGGCGACTCGTCCGCCCTTGCCTATCCACAGGCTCCCTATTAGGGCGGGCACCACTACTACTAGTACCTCGAGGCGAGCTTGTGCCTCCTCTTCACAGGCCCCCTCCTCCTCCACTCCTGCTCCCACGGGTTTCCCGGCTACTTTTCGTCCCCCTACACCTATCGTTATCCCTGCGGTCATGGACCAAATGGCGGTTTCACGTGTGTTGGGTGACTTGTGCAGGAGTTTTGATCAGCACAGGATAGACATGGCTCTGGCCATGTACCCAGTTTACGAGGAGTACGCTCGGACAGGGATGCTTCCACGAGGTCCCTGGACTCACCCGTCCTTCTTTGTTCCCCCGGTGGGCGGATATCCTCTGCCTGCTACGACTTCCACTCCCACGACCACTACCGCTGCTGCTGCTGAGGCGGAAGAGGAGGACGATTCGGGATCCGAGGAGGATGAGGAAAGCGATCCCGAGTATGACGGTGGGGATTAGACGCATTCTGACCTCCCCCATTTTTGGCTGGTTTGGGGAGGTCTTCTTTTGTGAGTTTACGATCACTTTTTGTTAGTTTCCTTTTATTATATTGTTGCTTATATTCTTCCCTATATTGCTGTTGATGCTGGTGATTTGCTGCTTAGAACAATGAGGGCATTGTGCGTTTTAGTTTGGGGAGGGTATATGCATATGTCTATTGCATTTGCATTTGTTTTTATTGCATTTCAGTCACACGTTTATTGCATTTCAGCTTTCATTTGTTTTCAATTCAAAAAAAAAAGAAAAAAAATTGAAAAGCCACCAAAAACTCAAAAAAATCACGTTTACTTTCGCATTTAGGTCGAATCGGAACGGAAGGATTTCAATGATGAGTTTGCATTACATATTGTCTCATTGCCCTTTCCTTGCACTTTGAACATTTCCAAGGATGTCACTTGCATAGTCTACGAGTTTTTGTTGGAATTTTGCTAAACGAATAGAGTTGACTCAATATTGGCAAGCTACTTAAATTTCTAAGGATAGAGCTTAATAAATCGGTGACATTCATGACCGATTTCATGTAGGAATGAGAGTAGTTTATCCTTATAAGGCATGTCACATTAATTTGCATAAGCATGAGTCTAGTCTACTTGATACCTATATGCATTCGGGTCCGTGGTTTGTTGACACATGTGGTAGAGGTTCCCCTTTCTCATTTTACCCATAAACCTCACAAAGCCAAATTTGCCCTTTTTGTCCCATTTAGCTACATACTAAATTTAGCTTACCTTATCCGAGCTAGTAATGTTAGTGTTTTGGGAATTGCTTGAATTTCTTTTGGTTGTTGTGTTCTTCATGAGAAGTTGGAGGTGAAATGGCGGGGAGGAAAGAAAAGAAAAATGAAAAATGAATAAGAAAAAAAAACACAGAAAGAATTGAAAAAACAAAGGGACTGAAGAAGAAAAAAAAAAGAAACAGGGGTTGTGTTTTGGAGAACAACTAGTCGATCGACCAGTCTCAAGGGTCGATCGACCATGTGCTGCAGTTTTTGAAAATCGCATGTTTAAAAATCTTTTAATAACTGGCGGTTATTACTCCCATTTTATATTTGAATCCTTTTGGGGAGTCTGCGATGTTATTTTATAGGGGAATTGTGAGTTCTATGCTTATGACATTTGAGCATTGGTGTTATTTTTGGTAAGTGGAAGTAAGAAGTGGATTTGCTTATAATTTGGTTTAGTGGTTATTAGCTCGGCCTAACCCCTCTTTCCCAAATTCATTTTAGCCTCTTTTTACCTCTAGCCTCACAATCTCAATTTGCCTCGGCGTGTGTCATGGTCATTAAATGGTTGGAATGCATATGCACGGTTGTAGAGACTTTATTCATGTTAGATTGCAGGCATGTTCTTATGGGTCGTAGATAGGTGAGAGTCTTATTTTTATCACTCTTCTGTCTTGCATAATATATCTCACCCTATTCTTAAATTGAGTGAATGAGCGACCCGTGAGAGTCCGATATATACGAGTCTTGCAAGGTCGAAGGTTTAGCAAATTCTTTAACGTGTTCAACTCGTTTGCATTTGACAAAATACTTGGATGTTAATAGCTGCATTAAATTGGTTGGGTATGACGGTTTGTATTAGCTCTGAGCATGAAATCCGTTCCATTAGAGGTTTTTAGTCAGGTCATAGTGCTTGCTTGGGGACAACCAAGGTTTGGTTTGGGGAGATTTGATACGTGCATATTCTATACACTTTATTTGCAGTTTTGGCACGTATTTCTATGCGTATTTGTTAGCTTAAAGCTACTATTTCTCCCGAAACGGTTTACTTTGGAATTTCTATGATTTATTGTAGGAATGAGTGGAAGTGAGCTAAATCAAGCTTAAATCGTCCTCCGGAAGCAACTTTATGGAAACTTGGAAGATGGGAGTTCGAACTTGTTCACCTCGGGATGCGTGCATGGAGTGAAGAGGCTGATTGGAAGAGAAAAGGAGGTTACTGCACAGCGTAGTTGGTCGATCGACCAACATCTCCAGTCTATCGACCGTGGAAGTTCAGCAGAAGAGGCAACACTGTACTGGCTGGTCGATCGACCGTGCCACTTGGTCGATCGACCAGGTTTCGCAGCTGTGATTTATTTTATGCGTTAGACTTTTGAAAGCCCACTTGTAATTAACTTTTGGGGAGAACGTTTATCAGTAGGAGGCAACAATAATTTAGGCTATGCTTTTTATTATTCAACAACTGAAGTTTGAGATCGAGTGTTGGGGACACGAAGTGGAGGCACGGATTCGAATTAGTTGTTTGTTCATCAATTTCCTTAGTAAGCTTTAATTTAATTTCAATCTCCCTTTATTCTTGTCTTTTTAATTCTTGTTATTACCAATTTATTTTCAAGTAATCTAGTTTTAATCCTCTATTTAATTTTCAATTCAATCATGTCAATTTCATTGTATGTCTTTAAGTTTGCAATTGTTATAGTCTTAATCATGTGTAGGTAAAACTCCAATTCTAGGAATTAGGGAATCCATGGCGTCATGAGATGATTTTATTAAGTCTAGGTTGAACCCGTACCGGTCTTATTTACTGCTGTGAGATTTTACCCCTTTGCTAGATTGAGAAATTAGCGGAGTTAGATTCCTTACAAGTAATTGGAAGGACTATAGAGCGAAAGTAATTTAGTTTCTTTCTAGGGTGGAAAAGAGACCGAAAGGCTTAATTTGAATAGGGACTTAGACGACCTATTTGACATCCTGAGACGGTATTGGACAGACCTTGACTTTACTAGACTGACCCTTAAGCCATGGTGAACCGAAATTCCTAGCTGCTTTTTATTATCTACTTAATCTTCATTTAATTTTCGGTAGTTAGTATAGAATCAATCAACCAAAACCCCTCATAATTGCTGCTTTAATAGATTAAAAGTTAGCAAATAGAATTGATCTTGTCTCTCTGTGGTTCGACCCTTACTATCACTAGCTATAGTTTTAGTTTGGATTATAAATTTAATTTTGATACAAAACGACGGTATCACCAGTACGTCCTCATGCAAGGAGAGTTGTATAAAAGAACACCTCTTGGTGTAGTCTTGCGTTGCCTTGATCGTTCACAGGCACAGAAAGTGATGGAAGAAGTCCATGATGGAGAGTGTGGCCCTCACATGAGTGGACCAATGATGGCAAAGAAAATCACGCGTTTGGGATATTACTGGACCACAACTGCCTAATCTTCGGGAATGTGCAACATGTCCCTCCTTCATTGCTCTACACCATGACGTCTCCTTGGCCATTTCTGCTTGGGGAATCAACATCATCGGGAAGATCACCCCAGCTGGAACAGGAGGTCACTGTTTCATTCTGGTAGCAATCGATTATTTCACCAAATGGGTAGAAGCGGCTTCTTACACTAGTCTCACAGCCAAGAACATGGCAAAGTTCATACAAACCAACATCATTTGTCGATACGGTTGTCCACACGAGATCATCAGTGACAATGGGTCACATTTCCAGGCCGAGACTGAACAATTGCTAGCCAAGTAGAAGATCAAACACCACCTTTCATGGCCGTATAGAACACAAACTAATGGCGCAGTAGAGGCAGCAAACAAAAACGTTGTCATAATCCTCAAGAAAATGATTGACAATTATCGAGATTGGCCAAGCAAGATACCATTCGCCTTATGGGGATATCGCACATCTGTGAGAACGCCTACTGGGGCTACCCCTTTCTATTTGATTTACGGCATAGAAGTCGTGCAACCAGTCGAGCTAGAAATCCCATCCTTGCAGATTCTACTCGAAAGTCAAATTCCAGAAGCTGATTGGAAGAGAAATAGATATGAAGAACTCATCCTCCTGGATGAAAGAAGATTACGTGCATTACACAATGTGCAAACAGATCAGGCACGTATCAAACGAGCCTTCAACAAAAGGGTTAGGCCTAGGAACATCAAATTGGGAGACTTAGTCCTCAAATCAGTTAGAGCTCTTTTACTTGTCGATCCGCGAGGAAAGTTCAAACCCAACTGGGCCGGACCATTCCTGGTCAAGTCCATACTCCCGGGGGGTGCGGTTAGAATCACAGACCGAGATGGGAATGAATTTGCCGACCCAACTAACCTCGACCAACTGAAACGATATTATGCCTAAAATAGGAACAAAAACGCGCCTCGCGTAACATCACGTGTCGCTCATGTGGCACGAAATAAAAACGGCCCCTGGCCAACTGAAATAAAGCTTCTGTCACTTTGCTCTTGCATTTTGACAGTTCGTCATCCTTATATCATCAAATAAACTGAAATATGCTTTAGAAGTAAGTAAAGCCCATGCTCATTTTCTAGTTCATTACAAGCTCTTGCTTAGAACAATTATTCTTTTACATTTACTTGAACTACGCGCAAGGGTTTGATTTCATTTTTAAAATGAATACGTAGGCAATCCTTCACAGGACACAACCCATTATTTTTAAATGTAAATAGAAGGACATTTGCATATGCATTTGGAATTCGACAAGAATAATAAAAGAAAATCACGACGGCTTCATAACCAATTAATCTTTTATTCATTTCCTTCCATAATAATAATAATACGCCACATAATAAAAATAATGCTAAAAATGAATAGGCTAGGATTCTAAAAACCCCACCATTTTATTATAAATAATAATAATAATAATAATAATAATAATAATAATAATAATAATAATAATAATAATAATAATAATAATAATAATAATAATAATAATAATAATAATAATAATAATAATAATAATAATAATAATAATAATAATAATAATAATAATAATAATAATAATAATAATAATAATAATAATAATAATGATAATAATAATAATAATAATAATAATGATAATAATAATAATGATAATAATAATAATAATAATAATAATAATAATGATAATAATAATAATAATAATAATGATAATAATAATAATAATAATAATAATAATAATAATAATAATAATAATAATGATAATAATAATAATAATAATAATAATAATAATAATAATAATAATAATAATAACAATAATAATAATAATAATAATAATAATAATAATAACAATAATAACAATAATAACAATAATAATAATAATAACAATAATAACAACAATAACAATAATAACAATAATAACAATAATAATAATAATAATAATAACAATAATAATAAGAATAATAATAATAATAATAATAATAATAATAATAATAATAATAATAATAATAATAATAATAATAATAATAATAGTAATAGTAATAATAATAATAGTAATAATAATAGTAATAGTAATAGTAATAATAATAGTAATAGTAATAATAATAATAATAATAATAATAATAATAATAATAATAATTATTATAATAATAATAATAATAATAATAATAATAATAATAATAATAATAATAATAATAATAATAATAATAATAATAATAATAATAATAATAATAATAATAATTAATACTAGGACTTAGGCTATTCTTCCATCTTCCCCTTGCCTTTGTCATTTTTGTCATATTTCTTATCTCGACCACGAGTCGGGCGCTCTTGCGCTATCTCAGACCTAATCACCAACGGTCTCTCTCGCGGTCTAGTCTTGCCATTCCTATCAACCACCTTTTCGATAACAGGAGAGGTCTTCGATTTCTTCGACGGACGAACAATTCGGAATCCGACTTCTTCCTCTCCCTCGGTCAAGTACTTCTCTTTCTACTTCGCTATGTCACGAACCTTGTAATCAACAGGCTCGCGCTTCCTTAGCCTCTCGCGCTCCTCAGGAGTAGTAGCCTTCCTCCACTGCAAGTAGGAATCCGATACCCATAATGCGCTAACCGAAGAGTTTAGGAACCACATGTTCCTCTGAGCCCATTTGAGGGCCCACTCTCTTCGACTCCCAGTAGTAAGCGCCACGGCAGTCTGAGGAACAGTATCAAGCTTAGGAATCATCTGTTTTAAACCAACCTGCCTCATCAGTCTCTCTGGGAAGATGCATATCATTAGTTCCAATCCAGGAATGCGCACCGATCGAGTAGGATCCAGAGACGATACTCCAGTAACAGACTTGAGATGCCACCATGGTACAATCCATCTGATCAGAGGACCATCCTCATTCTTCAACTTGTTCTCCCAATAGTTGCAAACCCGAGTGAAGTCCACCATATAAAGCCTGATCCTCATTGCAATCGAGCAAGCATGGTAAGCAGGAACATTAACTAGGGGCTCGATCAGCCGCAGACGCTCCATAAGCCAGACCTACCAAAGCAGGTATTAGTATCCAACCAAAAAAAACGAAAAAAAAAAAAACCAACAAAAAAAAAGAAAAAGAAGGTTGGACTCTTTTTACCTGCAAGATGATCGGGCTTCCTAAATAAGGAAGGTCGCGATTGGCTTTCCTGTTATCCAATCCCAATAGGATCTCTCCTAAACATAGGCAAGTTGGGCTCCTGCGCAGCTCCATTTGCTCAACTAAACTCAGATAGCGAGGATCGCCTCTCATCTCCTCGTCAAAATGCCCTTGGAGGACATAACCATGCAATAGGCAAAATCCGAACGCCCTACGCCTCGCAACATGGGAGACAGAAGGGTCTGCCTTATTTATGAACCGATCGATAAAATCAAGCATTCGAACTCCTTTTGAGGTAACAAGACGGTCAACCTCGGCTCTTGTCAATCCAAGAAAATCCCTAAACTTAATTTTATACCGTTGAGAAGTAGAGGGTATAGCAGGCATATGTTCTGGGTCCCATCCACCAATTGCAGCAATTTCTTCGGGAAACGGACAGATGTCGCCTCCAGGGAAGGCAAACACGTGGAAATTAGGGTCCCTATATTCAAGACAAGCATCCAAGAATGGTTTAACAACCTTAACTAGTTTCAAGATCAAAATCGATCCAAAGTTGTAGGCACCATATCATGTTTCTCCACATTTGTGAATTCGTTTGTCCATTCTTTGAGACGGATTTCTAAAGCATCCATGTTGTATGATTAATTAGAGAGTTTTATGTAATAGACGGAAGAAAGACGGAAGAATTATGTGAATAAAACCTCCATCGACGTCTATATTTATACTCAAAGTTGTTTCCTAAAATCCGTCAGAACGGACACACTTAAGAAATGGCGCAGAACGTGCTGCACCTCTTCGAAGGGCCGCAGCTCATGATGCGCCTCTTCCTCAGAGATATTTCTGTGATTTTCCGCGTTGGATCTTTCCTAATTCCTTAAACATAATTTCCTATTCGTATAGGATATTATGTTTGGTAATTCCGTCGAATTACCATATTTCGAGTTTCCTAAATCTTACGAGCACGCTTTTCGAGGCGAAATCGGCATTTTCGTCAAACAAGCACACTTACCCATTTCTTTTTATTTTTCTTTTTTGGGGAATCATTTCACCAATTTAACTATTTATTTTCAAACTTACCCATTTTCTTTTTTATTTTTCTTTTTTAGGAAATCATTTCACCAATTTAACTATTTATTTTCAAACTTACCCATTTTCTTTTTATTTTTCTTTTGGGGGAATCATTTCACTCCCGTTTCATATTTCATTTTAAACTTATACGTTTCTATTTTCATTTTTTTATGGGGTATCCCTCCCTACCGTCCGGTCATTTTCGGCAACTTTTTTGCAATTTCTATGTAAATTTCGGCAGCATGACGGCATAAAGCGTCATCTACCAAACCTGTTCAAATCTAACCTGCAGGTACAAGCAAGACAACCCAGCAGCAAAGGCGCTCAGGCCGTCATATATACAACAAAAAAGACATATGTACACCAAACTGGGGCTCGTGCCCGAAACGAAGTTCGAAAGTCCGAAATGAAAGTCCTAAAATGTACAAAAGTATGAACGGTACAGCCAACAAAAGCAACAACAACAAAAATAAACTACTGCTGGACGCCGCCTAACTCAGTAACTCTCGCCCTGAGAGCAGCGATATCGGCGTCGCGAACCTCCAACTCCCTCAAAAGGCGAGCCGTCTCCTCCTGGGACTACGCCAGCTCCCGCTCCAGGTCGCGCTCCCTCTCAAATGACAAAGGATTGGCTCATGTCAATCATTTCAAACATAAAGAAAGTTAGAAAATTCAAAAATGAAGTAAACGGAAGGTTCATACCTGACGTCCTCGACCGCCAGCAAGCGCCTCGACGGCAGTAGCCCGTAGCCGGTTGGCTACCCTCAACAAAGCCACGAACCGAGATGGCACTACCTGCATTTCAATAAACAAGGATTCTCAATGATTGGACAAAATTAAACAAATGTATTCTTATACAAAAGCTAATCAAGTCGGGTAATTTACCCTCCGAATCAGATGTTGCCACTCGTCGAGGCCAGCATTTGTCACCGCCTCGCAAAAGTCGTGAAGCTCGGAGATCATCGTCATCCCCGCCGCATCAGTGTACTCGAGGTTCTCGGAGTACGCTGGGGGCTCGACGCCCGTCACCTCAACCTCCTGCAAAATCCAAATGGTTTTCATTAATCGATGATCATTCATCATTTTTTCAAATTAACTCGGCAAGGAAAGTGAAGCACTTACCACGACCGGCCAGTACGCTAACCTCCGGTGACTGAACGCAGAGTAGTCCTCGTCGGGAAAAAGGAGAGCGTCACCGCCGACGTCTGCCAGGTCAGCCTCCCTCTCAGCATCGGAAGGCTCCCTAAACATAATCCGAGGAGGATCGATGGGGACCATGAAGACATCTCGAGAGCACTGGCGAGTCAAACGCTCGCCCAAGTACCACACTAGACCCGTCGACGTCCTCAGCAGCAATCGGCTCGAGCTCCTACGTCGAAGGACCTCAACCACGAAAGGAGGGACGCCAGCGTAGTCCACCCAAGGCCTGGGCACCCACTAAGACAAAGCAAGCAAAAGGTCATTCTTATGATCGTTTTTGAAAGAAATGATGAAGCAACAAACAAAGGAAAGTGAGTAAAAGATACTTACGCCACCCAGCTGCAGGGCGTTCACGCCCCGTCTACAGACGTCGTAAGAAGAACGCTGGCTCTTCTTCCGACACATCACCCAATCCCTTACTACGGGATAAGCTCTCGCCCCCGGCTCCGTCCTCTTGCGCGCGAAGCTCGAAAAGTAGGAGTACACCCACGCCTGCAAAACAAGATATTCAATGACGATATTTCGTGTTTCAATAAAGGAAAAGGAATGATCTTTTATGATACGAAATAAAGGTTCATACCTCCAGGCTCCAGCAGTAGTCCAGGGCCGACAGTGGTAGGAGAAGTTCCCTTCTCCACCAGCTCGGGATGAACCATGCCCCTCAGATAGCGGGTGAGGACCGCAAAGCCAGGAGTGACCCAGTCCAAACGACCTAAATCACTCAAGTCAGAAAGAAAAGGAAGAAGCTTCGTCGACAGCCTCTCCCCCTTGTCTCCAAGGTAGAGTGAAGACAAGAACCACCAGAGCCACATACGAGCTCTCTGCTCCGCAGTGCAAGGAGGTGGAGCCTCTTCCCTCCCATCAATCATCACCACTGTCGGGACCTTGCCAGTAAAGTAATCCCTGACGTAAGGGATCAGCACTAACCGGGAACCGTAGCAGCGTTCGCCGCCAAGTTCCAGCCGATCAGCCTCCTAGCCTCAGCCGAGTCCACTCTCATGGCCGTCGACGGCCACACCACAGCCTCAGTCCCACACGGCAAACCATAAATCATGTCGTAATCCTCCAACGTGACCCCAACCTCGCCAAAAGGCATGTGAAAGGTCGAGGTCGTGTCCCAAAACCGATCAAGGAAAGCTCGAACCAGGAAAAGGTTAGCCCGAATCTTCCTCCCCTTGATATCCCTCCACGCTCGTACCAAGGCCCCAAAAGCTCCCAGCTCGATGATTGTCTGCTCCTCCGCCGACAGTCTCCCGTAAGCCTCCATCATCGTTGTGTACCGGAAAAGGATCTCATGTTCCCGGCTTCCTATTTCGATTCAATGCGAAAGCTATCTTTAGTTCGAATGAAAGAGAAAAGGAATGGCAAATGAAAGACAAGAAAGAAGGTAAATGAAAGAATGATGAATTCGAGATTTACCAAGATCTTCACCGTCCTGTAGGACAGGTGACTCTCCGCTGCCCAGATGAGATGTCGGCTATCCCATCTCTCAGTCCACTTGGGCGCTCCCCTCAGTTGATGACCACCTCGTCCGACGTTGGCCCGCCTTGGGGCCTCCTCCTCAACAGCCACCTCCACGACGACCTCGTCCTCAGCAGCCGCCATCGCTGAGGCAAAAGCCTCCTCTAACGCCTCCTCGAGCGTAAGAGAAGGGTCAAAACCAGTATCCACATCCATGGTAGCTCTCCCTGATGTAGAAGCCTCGGCACCTGCAAAATTAGAGTAAATTAGGCCGCGTCAAGTGACGGCGAGCCTTAGTTAGGGGATTTTCAAGCTTTCAAAGCTCCGAAATCGCTCTTTTCTCGCCATATTTGGCCATTTCTCCCAAAACCCGACCACTCATGTGGTAATATAGGTCAGGTCAAACCTAAATTCAAGCCTAGTCATGGGTTCGAGTCGGAATTTCGACAGCATTTCGTTATAACGGTGATTATGCCCTAGAAAAGTGTCCTGAAAAAGCCGTCACAAATTGAAATTCCGAGATGGTAGGAAGTTTACCCATCACACAAGAATTCCGAATATAAAGTTTCGTCACAAATAGGCAATCCTAAGGCTATTTTCGAAGCAATTAACGACTAGGCTGTGAGACCGTCACAGTTTCACTCAAGTGCTCAATACTCGATGAAAATTCGAAATGAATACATGGTTATGATCCTTATACTACCAATTATCCATTTACAAAGTTAATTTTACAGGGCAATATCATTTGGGGGAAAAGCCCCAAATTTTTCGACATTTAGGGTTGGAAACCCTAAATTGTCGGTCCAAATTGCGCAAATACGGAAGTTTAATGCAAAAATAGAACGCATGCCTCTATTAGTCATAGCAAATGCAAGATATTGATCAAATTTTGACGAAAAGTGGTTGGAATTTGAGAGAGTTCTGATGATTTGTGTTTTGCGGAAATGAATAAAACACGGGCCTCTGTCGAGTTTTTACTCGGACAGAGACACACCAAGGAAAGGACGCAGCAGGCGCTACGCCTCTTCCAAGAGTTGCAGCTCTTGCTACGCCTCTTCCTCAGCTTCCCTCCAAATCAATTTTCGAAAATTCGTTACAAGTTCGTTATTTGTGGGCCCATCTTTGGTGCGCCTCTTCCTCAACACCATATATCGTATATTTGGTCCATTTGATGTTGATTCTTCGTCCGGACCCATATTTTCGAGCAGGCTGTGAACCATCGCAGTACTTTATCAAGACCTCGCTTGCCACAACGAGCGAATATTCTCTGACAGGTGTTTCGACACACCTTAATTATGTTCCCCCAGCGAGAGTTCAAGACAGCCAATTGTCCCTCTCAACACGTGGAGTTCGACCTCGATCTCGAGTTTTACCGAAATTTGTTTGAAGACCGACCCAAGCAGATTTCCCCAGCAGTTTCTACCGACGTCCTGCTGCCCCTCCAATCCTTCAATATTACGTTTTGTTTCCCCTTGGAGTCCGACAGAGTAAGGAGTCTCAAGGAATCTCAGGTATGGTCTCTTCTTATGGCTGGCGAGCCTCCTTAAGTATTCTAATGGACTTTAAACTACCCTCCCCGGAAGTCGACAGACTCTAAAATGTTCCCGACGATAGGTCCTTAGCTCATACCCCTTGAGCCGCCTCGCGTCACCATAGTCGTCAGGTTGTAATCTTCGATTGACCTGATGGCTATACTTTGACTTTCGCCTTATCCAAGCCTCAGTCAAAGTGGGGGCTCTGTAGATACCTCATTTCTGCACCTCCCACAAGCCACCCGGTGATGATTGGGCCGCATGTTTGGTACACAGAACGATTTATGACAATTCATAAGTTTATCGTCAAGTGATAGCTCAAATACTTGTGTCAACCCCTTGGTCGTCATTAACGCGCCGTTACGGTCGTTTTGGCAGTAATTATAGTACATTTGGAGTCCGGGTCAAAAACCGTCTTTATTTTCTAATAACCGTTTAAAATGCCGCGTAAGAATATTCTGGAATGTTCCCGATATTTTTATTCCATATTTTATTTTAATCTTTTGGTAAATTATATCCCGAAATTATATTTTAAATAATAAGGAAATTAAGATCAACCGCAATTCCATAATAGAAACGCGGAGAATCTTTCTTCCGCTGGAGGAAACCCTTGGGGAAAGGACGCAGCAGGTGTTGCGCCTCTTCCAAGAGACGCAGTGGTTGCTGCGCCTCTTCCTCAGCTCCTTTCTGCATATTTTAAGATCTTTTGGAGATTTACTTCCAAAGTTTTACCGAAACCCTAATTCCTCCGTGTGATTAGTATAAATAGGGACCTTCGTTCCTCATATTTCTCACGCGAGTGTCCGCCCTTCTCTTCTCCTTTTGCATTCTAAGACCGCGCTCTTGCTTTTTGGCGTCTACGTGCTTGAACTTTCGACCACGTAAGCTCGGATCCTTCTGAGTACAAGCCTCGTTTTGCATGACCGACCAATTTGACCAACTCCACCTCAATCAACTTAATCAACTTTGTTTAATTTCCTCTTAGAGGGCACTTTCGTCGTACATTCGAGTCGAGCATCATTAAATGTTAACTTAGTTAATCTCGTTTCGCCAAACATGTAAGTCTTGGGGTGTAAATCCCATCTTTTACTATTGTATTTTATTTTTTTAATCATTATTGTAAGGTTTACGTCGAAAATATATTCAAAACCGATTTATAAAACCTTTATTCAAACCCTTTTTACGGATTAACGGGAGACAAATGTCGAGAAGGAACGCAGCAACTGCCGTGCCTCGTTGAAGGGACGCAATACCTGCTGCGCCTCTTCCTGAGGCTGCCGCAGTTCCTGCTTTCCTTCTTCTTCCTTCGTCTTTTGTTTAATTCGTCTGTTTATTTTTGCTTCGTCTTTGTGTGTTCTTATTTCATTGGCATGATAATTTTAGCATATAATTTATTAGTAATTTATCACCTTTAAATTCCCGACTTAAATCCCAAGTAATTCATATTTGCGGGTTTTCGTTATAAAAACAAATCCGGGTTTTAGAGATTCGATTCATCCATATCAAGTCTCTGGAATTCATTCTTTGTATATTTTTAGTCTGTTTATCGTCGTCATCATCAATAGTTTAGCATTAATTTAGCCTAATTAATTTGTTTTGATAAGTTTAATTTATAATTAACCTTGTAATTAATCTTGTAATTAATTTGTTCTAATTAGTTTTGTCTCATGTTTTTATCGTTTTTATGACCAATTTGCATGTAAATAATCCATTAAACCACTTGTATCTGAGTCAAATATCAATAATCAATCATTAAATTACCAATGAATATTAACGATATGCGATTCCGGCTTCACAGCCAGAATTCACCTCAGGACCAGACGCAGTGAGCACTGCGCCTCTTCCAAAGGACGCAACTCTGTTGCGCCTGTTCCGGGTTAAATTCTGCCCCTGAACTTCCGTTGTTGCTTTGACCTAATTATTAACTTACGTATTAATTAACTATTACCCGTATTATCGCCCATTAATCTGTTCGTTAATTTGTTTTCTCTTTTCTTTTCTCAAATCATCCGTTTTAAACGTATTTTCAACGTAAATCAATTAACCCGTTGTAATTATTTTAATTATTGTATTTTTTATTTTATTCTTTATTATTTATTGTTTGTATGCCTTCACATGCAATTAACCTAAATTTTTATCTCGACATTACTGCATGTTGAACTACGTGTTTACCGACTTAGTTAATTCTCACATGCTAGGATTAATCTAATGGATGTTGCACTGCATGCATATAACCGACAACATATCAAATATAGACGATTTCCCTAATCATTAGTAGAGGCCGCTATCGAGGCGGGCGGGATTAGGTGTTCGATCAAAAGAGCTTCCTAATACGTACCCTCACCCCTTACTCCAGATCTCTGTGAACATCCGTGTTCATTGGCATCCACGAGAGTTATTCTAGACATAGAATGCTAAGGGTAACGAGTTCTTGGTGTTCATGGCACTACTTTGTGTCTTAACATGACACGAGGTATTCAAACTGTTTCCAATTTTCCACAATAAATTGGTGGCGACTCCACAAATGCAAAAGCTTGTCTTCCCAAGCGAAACCCGTGGGCCCGCGTCCACACACACCCGAAATACTCGAGGGGGGGGTGAATTGAGTATTTAAAAACTTATGCCCATTTTTTATTTTATATAAATGTAATTAATTACTTAAAGTTTATTGATTAAACTTTAACTAATTAATTAGGTGATTATGAACTTAATGAAATGAACAAAAAGGAAAACTGCAAAGACACACGATTTTGAAGTGGTTCAGCTTCACACGTCGAAGTCTACGTCCACTAGTCTCGATTAATAATTTTAGTACATTTCCCCGGATTACAAAACTATCAACCCAACTCGTATAGCTAACTCTAGCTATAACTCAATTTGAATATCACTAGATATTCCATTTGACTATCTTAAGTTACTAAGAAAGCACTTGATTGTTCTTATAAGTGTTCACACAATTGAACGAGTAAGAAACAATATGAAGTACTATTATCTTGTAACGTAACCTTAAGAATAATAAGCAGTTTTAAGAACACGACTTTTCGCAAGAATTTTCAAATGCAAAACAATAAAAAACTGATTAAAATTAAACTCAAAATTGTTTGCAAGAGATTTTAATATTTCGAAAAGCTACTTTGAAATGAAGAATGATCATGCGTATTTATAATAGAGAAGAAGAATAGTGTTTTGCACGAAACCCTAGAAGTGCCGTGACGTAGGCGGTTTATTTCGCAAGAAATAAATCTCTATCTCTTTTCTAATTAATCCAAGATAATTTAGTTTAAGTAAATAAGATAAAAGTAAATCTTATTTTTTCCATAACTATATCTTTAAGATTTTCAGATAAGTAAACAAATTAAATCAAGTGTATATTTAAGATATGGGAATATCTTATAAAATACTCGTATAAGCTAGATTTAATTAGATAGATTACTTGTACTAGAGGACTTGTGAAACCTAACGATTCAAAGCCACCGGCCGAAACCCCAGCCCGTGTCCATCTAGACGAAAATCCTTCTTCTTGGATTAGGGTTAGGTTAAATAAACTAGCAAACCCTAGGTAGCATGACGACCCATAAGTCGTTTTACAAACCAATAGAGACATGCAAGTTAACCATTATAACAACCCATATTTAATCTTTATTATATACATACATGATTTTTGAAATATATTTGAAGAATTTTATCTTTTGAAAATGATTTTAAAACTATTAAAATCGTGCCATAAAATCGCTACTTAAACTTATAGTAGAAACAGCTATAACTTTAAGTTTGGTAAGTAAAGTTATAGGTCAAATAGCTATAACTTTACTTTCCCAATATTTCTTCTTAAGATACCGTTACTAGATGAAGACCTAAACTAGCTAATCTTCCTGGAGATCTTCAGAGTAGAATCTTCTCTTTATCTTGATCATAAGCTCTTCATCTTGAGCTTGTTAAAGACTTGATCGAGCATTTTGCTTGAGTGATTATCATACTTAAAACTTGTTACAGTTACTATGACACTTTAGGAATCTTCAATGTTGTAGCTCAAGCTGCTATAACATTACTTGAATGATGCTTCACAAATCTTCAATGTTATAGCTAAGGATGTTATAACATTACTTGCTAAACTTGTAACCTAAGTCAATCTAACACAGACTAAACAAACAATTACGAGCAAGAGTATATATAAAATGAAGCACACACTTGTCATTATCAAAACTTAATCATATATCTATATGGTCCAACATAGGGAAATGAGTCTAAAAATATTATCTATAGACATAGGTGTTTTTGTTGTTGTGGATGGTCTGACCATCTACAACAACAAAAACATCTATAGCTAAGGGCTTGCTTGGATTGAGTGTAAAAGGGGGGAATGAATAGGGGAGTGATATGTAAGGTAGGTTTTCCATGTTTGGTATGGAGTAATTATTCACCTCCGGAATCTACTACCCTCATGAAGGGGTAATATATTACCCACCCTCCCACCTGGGTAATGATTAAAGGAGTAAAACATCTACTCAGTAATCATTACTCATATGCCAAACCTATCTTCAAAGAACTCCTTACCTAAGTAATTAACTTCCCCAGTAATTATCGCCCAGTTAAAATTTACCCCCTGATTATTTCATGGATTCCAGGCAAGCCCTAAATGTCTAAACATAATATTTTACACTCATCACTACACAACAACAAAAAGTTTTTATCTAAAAATGACTTTTTGTCACTCCCATCCAAATGTGATGAGTTTGACAATGAGAATTGTAAGTGTTGATGAGTATTTTATTCTTTTTTTTTGTGCATTTGTTGTTGAGTGAAGGGTTGAAGACTCATTCCTTATTTACTAAATAAATAGGCGAAACTCCAACTTTTCCCGCCTAAAAATATTACCTAGAATAGTGCTTGATATTTTTAGCATATATACTATATATGTGGACATGATAAGTTATAAATGATTATAATATTTTGTATTTAAATATTTATAACATTTAATATTTCACTTTGCACAAATTTATCTCCGATCTTTTTAGCATAAGGAAATTCTTTTTTTAAAGAACTTATTGATAAAAATTTATTGACTTCTTATGATAAGAAGTTGCGGCTAAAAAAATATGGTATTAGTAAATATTTGTTAAAATTCATTGACTTTTTATGATAAAAATTTGCAGCTAAAAATATGTTATATTAATAAATATTTGTAAATTAACATCATTAATTTATCGATAAAAAAACAAAAAAAAATTAAAAAATACTCATTTTATTACTTCTTACGATTTAAACTTTTATTTATTTATCTAATCAAAATACATTAAGGAGAAATATGAAAAATAAGTGAATTGTCAATTTAAATTCTATAAATAATACACTAAAAAGTAAAACTGTATAAATATCGTGCATATATTGCACGTGGTCTATATTAGTAACTCTATAAATATCGCGCATTCATTGCGCGGGATCTAAACTAGTTTAAAACTATTTGTTGTTGTGTGAAATTTTCGAACAAAATATCATCTTATGATAAGATGAGGTGGATGAGTTAAGGACCCAAAAAAACAATAAAAAGTTTTTGTTGTTGTGGATGCTATGAGGTTTTATTTGAAAAAACATTAGATATAAAATAGTTAGGTTTGACGCTATGGAATGCCAATTGATTTCTAAATTAGTTAATGTATTATACAACTGGTTGTATATACAACTTATCCAATGTAATTGAGCGTTGTTACAAAGTTGCTGAGCTCTATGAACAAAATAAATTATCGAGTTATGGTACAAAGTTATTGAGCTTAACAGAATAACTATTAAGCTCAATGACTTCGCAAAATAGTTCAATAGCTTGTAAAATATAGCTCAACAACTTTGAGGCGGTTGTACAATATTATTATACAACATGTTGTAGGCAGGGCCGTACTCGGCATTTTAGGGGCCCTGTGCGAAATGAAAAAATAGGCCCTCAAAATAAATACACTTACGTTACTATATAAATAGAAATTAATAATTATTTACAAATATTAAAATAAATTTTATTAAAAAAGCTAAAAGTCCAACAAATATATGATAAATAAAATTTCCCTCCCTTAAATAACATTGATAGCTACATTGCTGTATTGGTTAAGTGTACACTTTGACATAAAAGTTGGGGCGGGTGGGTTTGATTCTTGCTAACAACAAGTTCAATTTTATTTTTAAAATGAAAAATAAAACGTAAAAATGATCTAGTAAAAGTACTAACAAATCCTTTTATTCGGCCCCTAAAAATTGGGAGGCCTGTGCGACTGCACGGGTTGAACATCCCTTTGCCATATAGTCCTTATGACAACATTTTATTTACAAAAAATGCCACTAAATGGCCCACTTACTTTTACCCACAAAATACACCTTAATCTATTCCTAGCCCAATTAGCATTTACCTAATCCATCCCAAATGACTAACCCTTCCCTCCAAATTTTAATGACCCAAACCCAATATACACCCCTAAACCCATTCAAATTTCTGTGTAAATTGGATTGGATCACTGCATTGCGTCTTCCGTCTTCCTAACCCACTATACTCCTCTCATTCTCTCAAACATTCTACACACTTCTAAAACCCTAATCTCTCCCCCCTCTCTCTACATCCGCCTCCTTCAATTCATCGCTTCATCTTCTTCTGAAACCCTAGATCTGTACATCTGCCTCCTTCACTTCATCACTTCTTTTCATCTTTATCTCTTCAAATAACATCATGAAACCTCCTCATCCAAACTGTGGTAAGGAGTGTTTGCAGTGTATTTTTCATCGGTATCGTGTTGGTTTAGTAGACAATGAAGAAGATGATGACTATGATGAATCTGCTCCTGAATCGCCTCCTCCAACCAATATCGTACCTGATTCGCTAAATCCTGATGATTTGGGGTCTGAATTTGATAGACGGAGTTCGATGATGGTAGCGTTTGCATTCCGAAGTCCCCTGGTAACGTCGCTCGTCCAAAGTCGCCTGAAATCTCTCTTGTTGTCGAAGTAGGCGGTGGATCTGGTGAGCCTAAGAGTCCTTGTACAAAGTATTTAAATGGGTATTTGAAGAGGATGGTTGAGAAGCGTCCTAAAACGCCTGAGAAAACATCCGGGTTTGTTGATAAAGTGGAGTTTGATTCTCCACCACCAAGCTCAAAGAGATTCAATGTGTATGTGGATAGATTCTTATCTAAGCCATATATAATTACTTCACGGTGTTGCTATATTTCCTAAAACAATTGCTTTTTTTGTTTTTTTATTTTATTTTATTTATTCGTATATTATTTGAACAATTTATTGAACTGCCGCTAGGTTAACTGTTGCTAGGATTTTTTGGTAGAATTTTTTGCTGGATTTTTTGGTAGGATTTTCTCTGTGTTGTGTTGAACATGATTTTCTCTGCTGGGTTTGTCTTTTGTTAAGATTTGTTATAATGTTTGAATGCATTTACCTGATTTGTCTAAGACTTTTTCTGAATTTAAATCTAAACTGAAAATGAAACTGAACATTGATTAGTAAATGGAAACATGCCTATTTTACCATCAAATATGCATTCACCATCTTCTCCATAAATAGGTTTGCTGACTGCACACATGAACATCACTTTTGTGATGTACCTCTTTGATTGACAGCTTCTATAAGGCAGCTCCTCCCCCTCCACTATGTACACTTTTTCATTGTCTTCCGTAATATAAAACCACTTCTCATCCATGTGTATTATGTTGCTCATTTCATTAAAAATGATTTCAGTCACTCGAACATTATTGAGATCTAAGAACTCTTCAAGAACTTGTTTAACAACCAATGACTTTAATGAATACATGAGCCTTTGATCCTTGTGTAACTCACTGCGTTTAGGATATAATGGGCTTGAATGACGTTTAAGTAAACCTTCTTTTACCCATCAATGGACCGTTCCAACTGAAACTCCACAATATTCAGAAACTCTGATCATTGTGTCCCTTAGTGATTTGATAAGTTCAATGTTTGGTAAGATCCTTTTCCTATTTTTGTTGCCTATCCTACCACTCTTGACATCTAATTTTTCACCTACTAACATTGGTTTTTTTTGCAAGTCTCCATATATTTGATATGGTCCTTAGACTTACATTGAATCTATTTGCTGCCTCTTTGATTGCTCCACGATCAAGTTGCCCGTCATTTGATTTTCGAAGCAAGTAGATGGCGACTTCAGTTTTGGCTTCTTCAGACATGCACTTAAACCCCATTGATGCTGTGTAGAAAATTCAGGAATCTTGTGTAATTTAATTTTAGTAATGGACTGTAATTTATTGTAGAAAGTTTTTTTTTTGTTGTGTTGCTAATGAATGAGGGAATATGTAATTTAATGTGAGGATGATTGTAATTTATGCAGAAAAATAACCTAGGTTGTGGGTTCCAACTGGCTGACTGGACAGATTTTTTGAATTTTATGTATTTTTTGAATTAAAACAACAATGCATGCGAAAATAAACAAACGTGTAGACGGAAATGCAACAAAACATGCAGACATAGATATGGATGTATACCTCCTCAAACCAAACCGTACAATGTCCTCATTGTACCAAAAATAGGGAAAGAAATGCAAACTAAAGAGAAAAGGATAATGGGAGTCGGAAAACTTACAAGACAACGTAAAGGAGGGACCTCCCCAAACCGACCATAAACATGGGAGGTCACAGATAACTGCGTAGCATCACAGCACTGTGTTGTAATTATTTATTGAGTATGAAGTTGGGATGTGTTTCTAGTTTGGAGCAGTTGTTGCTAGCTTGGCTTCTAACTCCACACTTCCAAATTCATTATGGGCCCTTCTTACCCATTACCTCACTTACCCAAATGTAAGTCCTCGGCATGTGTCTTGGTCATTAGTTGGTTGGAATGCGTATGTACGGATTGTAGAGATTTTATTCATGTTAGACTGCATGCATGTTCTTATAGGTCGAGTTAGGTGAGTGTCTTTACTTCTTTCTATCTCCTACTTATATACTCACCTTGTGCCTAAATTGTGTGATGAGCGATCTGTGAGAGTCCGATATTTGTGAGTCTGGGGGGATAAAGTGTAATCAAAGCTTTTGGTGGGCTTTTTGAACTCTTGTAATTTGGTGGGAAGATTAGTGTTTTTTTAACACATTAATACACCACACAATCTGATTCGATAAAGTAAATGGCACAACTCCATTTGTACTTCTATTCATTCTTTAATAAACCCTTAAAACTTGTGCATTTTGGCAGTAGATAGAGTGGAGTTGAATGCAAGAAATAAAAATAATAACTATTGTGTACAAATTGTATTGTGAGAAAAAACTTGCATATCTGCACATTCGTAGAGTCTGTTTTTTTCATTTACTCTCTCCATCAATTTCATATCAAATTCATGCCCATCCATTCTCTAATATTTTTTCTTTAGCAATCAATAATAGAGACACCTAGACCTGACAAAATGGGTCAGGCCCGAATGACCCGACTCAAAAAGCTGACCCGAGACCCGAAAATGACCCGAACTTGCTTGACCCGAATATGACCTAAAACCCGAATTGACCCGACCCGATCCAAATCCGAGCCGAACATTGTCTGACCTAATGTTGACCCGACCCGAGGTGAACCAACCCGAAAAGACCTGACTCATAATTGACCTGATCCCAAATGACTTGAAATGACCTGAAATGACTAGTACTAAGTCATATTAATATAATATATATCAAAAAAAAATTCATTGGTTACAACGGTCCCTAATAAATAGTTAAATTTGCAAAATAGTATTTCTTAAACAAAATAAGATTAACTTAAGTCTTGAATATTAACTCAATAAAGAACCCGACCCAAAATGACCCATACCTGAAAATGACCCGACAGCAGGTTACCCAAAAGTGACCCGACCCAATACAACCCGATCCGAAATATGTGACCCGACCCAAACTAACTCGACCCGTACCCGACCCAATTGACCCGATTTACCAGGTCTAGAGACACCCTATCTTGATAATATGGACGTGCAACTTATCAACACACGTAGATAGTAAACATGTCATTATCTTACATGTGCGACAATTTCTTCCCATGTCTCCCGAAACAATGGGCTCCCTTTATTTTTGGAGTACCTTGTTTTTTTGCTTAAACCACTGGCAAACATTTTAGGGTAATTGTACCCCTATATATATATCACTCCACTAGATCACTAAATCATACGCATAAAATCTCATTGACGTACCAAAAATCATTTTACAAAATTAATTACCAAAAAACGATAATAATCCGAATATTTTAAAAATATATAGGTGAAAAGATGAGTGTAACAAAAGGAAAATGGGCATGGATAATAATGTCAACAGTAGAAGGATTAAAAGATCAAGGATTTGCGAGATGGAATTATACAATTAAGCATGTTCATCAACATGCAAAGAATAATTTGAGGTCGTATTCTCAAGCTAATAAGCTTTCCGGGTCGTCTTCTTCATCTCTTATTTGTAATAAGGTGAAGGGCGATAAGTTGAAGCAATCCGAAGAGTCTCTTAGGACTGTCATGTACTTGAGCTGCTGGGGTCCTAATTAAGACGATAATAGTTGCAGTTAAGATAGTCACAAAATGATTTGAGGTCGACTTTATGAATTATTGCATGGAACCGTTAACATGGATTTACGTTGCTTGTAATATGCAAGTATATGTATACTTCCCGAGTACTTGTTATGGTTTCCCGTCTTGATTATGTACAATTTTTTGTATAATACGTGTCTACGTGTAAGCAAATACAATACAGAATTTCCATGAAATTGTAAAATTTGGATCATCTGCCAAGCAAAAATATATTTATATTAGCTTCAAGGGTCTTTTGCCTAACTAACCATTTATTCCAAATTATTTACCAAAATAATCAATATGACATTATATTTTCCAAATTAACCTTATTAAATGGTTAACCAAATCAAATCACATAATTAACAAAAAAAAAATCAACCTTTTTGTAAACCAAGCGGTTTACTAGGGTAAAAAAAAAAAATTTGAGGCTTCTACTCTAATTTTGCCGCTTCTTTGATTGATTGGATTCAATGCCATCACTTTGTCTTCAATTTAATTATCTTCTGCATATTTCAACAAGGTATCTAACTCAACTAATTAATCATATTTAATTCTTTTCGATACGTTTTTCTTATTTACCTACTTACAGTATAATCTAACAATCACTAATTGTAGTATCATTTTTTATAATTATGCTTAATGTTCTTATTATTATGTTGATTACGTGTTGTAATGTTAATTACAAAGTAGTCTTTTAGGAAAATATGCATGTTTACATCAAAAGAGCAAGCGTTTAGTATTTCTCATGCTAAATTATTCTTTGATAGTAATTTAATGTTTGAAAAGTGTTGCTCGTACAATAGTTTTCAATATTGTTTATGTATATGTATGTAAATATATGATTTTGCAGCACTCTTTGTAGAAATGAAATTGGGAAAATTAATAGTAACTATTGTATCCGTCTTATGATTAAGACGGGTCAAATATTAAGATAAAATTTTTGCCATTTCCTAGGCAATAAGTGAGATTATTTGGTATATATTTGTCTCGTCTTAAACTTAAAACCGTCTTAAATGAGAATTTGTGAAATTTGACTGATGAGCTTTTGAGCCTTCTTAATGTATGGCATGTCACTGAGCTTTGAAAATGATTGCCAGCTTCCGTCAATGTTTGGCATAGGTCTTGGTTAAGTAATTTGACTTTAATTTTTTGGTTCATTAAACTAAACCGAAACATTGTTAAAAGAAAAAAAATGTTTGAACCAGCCATAATTATTTATATTGGTTCACAACTTTACTTGGTAACTTTGTTAATTGAATAGCTATTCTTGTAAATAAAATTGCTATTTGGTTATTTTGGTAAATAGTTTGGAGCAAATGGCTAATTTGGCAAAATACCCTAGTTTCAACCAACTTATTTTTATAAGACTGATTTAGAAACAATAAGGTAGGTTGCAAACATCTAAGTTTATTTAATTTCTGTAAAATAATTTCATAATTACCACGTCATGGCGAACCTACAAGACTACGATTTGATTGTATTTTTCGTAAATATCATCTGAAGTTTACAGTATAATAACAAAAATAAAATATTAAAATAAAAAGCTTTAAATTGATTAGATTGTATTAAGGGTGGTCAAACATTAGGGCCGCCGAGCAATCACCGAGTTGGGTTCGTGTAACTTAACAACTCGAATATGTTTTTATTTTGTATATGTATATAGAGACTGGAGTTTTAAACATGTAAATTTTGACTATAACAATAGTCTTAATCTTATACGAAGTAGTAAGTTTTTTTTTATTTTTGGCGTAGAGGGACTTACAAGAGTACATAATATATATAGTGGTGATTTTACCGGCTAAAATAGTTGACAGCAACTTAATTTTATAGTAAGTAATCAACGAGAAACGGGAACAACGCGAAGTTGGTAAACTTTCTCAACAGTGAAGTCAGGTTTTTCCTTCCTGTCCATTTCTTCAGGGGTGACACCATTTTCAAGCATCCAATCAAACGCATGAATGAGCGAAGCAAGCATCAAAGGTATTATCCGAATGGCCAATGGCGTACCCGGACAAACCCGACGACCTGAACCAAATGGAATCAGCTCAAAATTATGACCTTTGACATCGATCTCTGATCCTAAAAACCTTTCAGGCTCAAAATTTTCCGGGTTATCCCAAGTCATAGGATCTCTTCCGATGGCCCATACGTTAAGTAACACCATTGAGTTTTTAGGGATTGTGTAGCCGAATATGTTTACGTTGGAGTCGACTTTCCTAGGTAACGGAATTGGAGCTGGAGGGTGTAATCGCAAGGTTTCCTTGACGATAGCTTGCAAATATGGTAGCTCGGTGATATGACATTCTTGAACTGAATTACCTTTTCCGATCGTTTTTTTGAAGCTCAGCTTGTAAGATTTTAAGTTTGTTTGGATTGTGAATTAGTTCTGCCATTGCCCACTCGAAGGTGATTGATGTCGTGTCTGTTCCTGCAATCATTAAATCCTAATCGAGGGAAAAATTTGAGAAGTAATTACATTAATGATTAACTAATTTATGAAAATATTAGTACATATTTTATGAAAATGAAATTTGATAATGAAACTAAAAACGTTGAACACTAATTTAATAAAAGGGATATTTTACTATATTTTTCCATTTTCAAAGGTCCTCTTTTTGGAAAAAAAAAACCTTTTGAGGAGATGAAATTAATGTTGATGAGTTCCAAAAGAGACCATTTTTTTTTTTTCAAACTAATCGTCTATTTTCTGAACTCGGGGCAAGATGTACGGTCATTCAATTTTTTTTAACCGAATAAACTTTGTTTGACCATATCTTTTGGCAGCAAGTAAAAAAATCGACAATTCTGTTTACAAGATCTTTGGCCAGGAAAAAGAATGGTCGCTTTTGGAACTCGCACACGAGAGTTATGGCCAGTCAAAAAAATTTGTTCAAAGTAAATGGTACACCATAGAAAACATGGGGTTACCATTTACCAAGTTACCATATAGAATATCCTTTTAATAAATGTTACTGTACTTGAATTAATTTGGCAACTCCGTCCCGATAGTAAGAACGATAAAAGTTGAATGGAGATAGTAAGGACTTACCACGAACAGGTTAGGAATAGCTGATGCCTTAATATACTCAGCGTCGTTTTCTTTCATGTCTAACAAAGCTTCCAGAACGTCGTCGCGTCGTACATAATTCGGTAACTTCCTATCGCGCAATCGCTGTTCAACAACGTCATTGAGCACATCAAGTATCTTCTCGACGTGAATAGTCGTACGACGTTTGATTCCTTGGACATCTAACTTTTTGAGAATTGGGAAAAAGTCTGAAATGTTAGGCGTCCCCAATTCTTCGATTATACATCGAAAAGTCTCTCGGAATGAGCAAGATAATTCCGAAGCAGGATCAGCTAAATCCAGTGAAAATAATGTCGTCGATAGAATATTCAAAACGACATTAAAAGCCGCTTGTCCAATATCTACAACCACGCCTGTATTTGCGCATTTTTGAACGTATGAGTAAAGGTCTTTCACCTTATTCTCTCGAATGTTTCGACTAGCGTTAAGTTTACGTGGAGAAAATAAATGGGAAGCACAGATTTTACGAAGATTTCGCCATTTTAACGTTGGCGGAAGAAAAATGAGAGAACTTTCATGGTGGTTGCATGATTGAGCTGCATGAATTACAGTCCTATTGGAAAAGGTAAGGTCATTTTTTTTGAAAGCTTCTTTTACGACAGCAGCCGAAGAAAAAACAACAGTCGGAAGTTGTCCAAGTTTGAGAAGCATGATAGGGCCATGTATCTTAGCAAGTTCAGCTAATGGTCTGTAAAGCGAATAGCGGTCGACACAAAAAAGGTTTCCGAAAATGGGTAGTGTTGGTGAAGGGCTTGGGGGAGGTGGTGCTGGTTTTCTTGTATTTGAATTTTTTGTGGTTAGAAAGTATACTGTTGTTAATCCAATGAAACAGAGAAATAAAATTATGTTTAGATAACTATGAGTATAAAATTCCATAATTCCGTGATAGACTAAAATATGAGAGAAGAGAAGAGTAAAAACATGTGATGACCAAAGTTTTGCTATTTATTATAAGCTTACGACAATTAACTACCACTAATAAGTAACCGCTAAACAATCACTAAACCCATGTAATTATGCATGTAATCCAACATTCCGTCTTACAAAAGTATTTGTATTTGTATTATTAGGTGAGATTGTTATTTGTGAGATTGAGTTTCGTTGCTAATTCGGCATTTATAGAGTTTGCGGAGATGATATCATGCTTACTCCGGCCTTATGTAGTTAGTTATGTATTACAGTTGAATGTTATTGTCACTGGCCGTACCAACTATCAGCTCTTGAAATCGGTACGGTTAAAGCTTAGCTCGAGTTCAGTGAAACTGATCTTGAGGTCAAGCTGAGCTAGACTGAATCCAAGCTCAACACGACTCGGATTGAAAACTCGTTTAAATTTGTTACTTCGTATTAGTTTTTTTGGTTCAACCTCCGTTTTTGTTTATTTAATGAGTTTTAGAAATTGTTGTTTTTTTAACTTTATTTTATGGGTTAATAAATGACCACCTTTAAAAAATACTCATTTTATATATTAATAATAAGTGGTCTTTTTTAACATAAAATGGTCACATTTTTTAACATAAAATAAACAGTTATTAATTGGCGAACCATATGACGACATTTTTATATTGTAGACCTGACAAACGGGTCAATCAGATTAGATTCCGGTCGGGTTGTTCGCGTATGCAAGAATTTGGGTCGGTCGGGTCGTTGCTGATTTGGGTCATTTTCGGATTGGTTGTTATAATCAAGTTATTTGAGGATAACGATCAATATGCGATAGACTTAACAAACGGATCACTCGGGTCAGGTCAATTCATGTTCGGGTTTGCAAGAACTCGAGCGGGTCATTTTCGGCTAGGTTGTTTTCAAGTTTTTATTATTTTTATTTTTTTTACAAGAAGGTTGTAATAAAATGAGAGAGTTTCGTACAAAAGACATAATCAGTAAAAGCCACTATAAAGTTGTTAATCTAACGAGTTAACACAATTGAACGCTGCTCAGCTGATCAGCGCGCTCAGCACTCCCTCTAAAAATCTGTAGATCAATCCTTTATTCCCAGACCATATACATCATGGCCAATATGTAGTAGATAACCCACCTACTACGCCAGCTACGTTTACCTTTTAACTTGCACAAATCATAATTTAGATCAATCCCAATAGAACAGCCATGAGTTCCAAACCAACTCATCACAATCCCCCTCCTAACCTCCTGTGAAAACTGATGTCGATGAGTTATCATTGCCTTCTCACAAAGACATCATCTATTCACATAGCACATACATACCTCTAGCATTTATATTGTCCACAGTTCGTAATCTTTTTTGGACTGCCAAAGATCCAATAATACGATGTTTAGAACAATAACATTATTTTTTAAAGCATCAGCCCGACTCATTCTTGGATACTTCGTTTTGAATATGTCTTAAGTCTGCTTAGTCATGAATTTATTCCTTTTAACGCAAGTTTGAAACATGTGTGCTTAACATTAGCCTCAGAATCTACCAAAGTTGACTGGTGTGAGTGGTAAAGGCTCTCGTCTCTTAAACAAGTGGTCAGGAGTTCGATTCCTGACTCTTGCGAATGAAAAAGTCAAACTTGGGAGGGGTCAACCCATTAAATTGCCTTCAGTACCCCGAAGGAGATTGCCCCAACTGTCGGTAGGGATACTCCTGGTCAACGCCAAGAAAAAAAAAAAAAAAACATTAGCCTCAGAATATACGACTTGAATCCATTTCTCCTTGACAGCTATAATGTTCCTCCAACTTTCAGCATGATAAGGCTTGCATTGAGCCTCCCAAATGGATTTATTCTGAAAATTTGAATATTCCATCTTGTCAAATTAAAGCCAACCATGGCCGGTCAACTTGAAATTTCCAAATCCATTTACTAAGCAATGCTTTGTTCCAGCTTAGCACTTCCTTAACATTGAAGCGACCTTCAACCCACAGAGCACAAATGAAACTCCAACTTTTATAAAACATTCTCCTCGTAACTTCAGTAATTCACAAAAAAAGATTTTTACAAAATTTATTGATCATTTTAATTACTCCCCTAGGGAACAAAAGAGTTGAACACCAGTAACTCTCCAATCCACAAATCACAGCATTGATCAGTTGTAATTTCTCAGCACAAGTGAGGAGTTTAGTAGAGCAATGATTGACCAAGTTATTTAGGGATAACGGTAAGTTTCTGATTATAGACATTAGGTCCTGCTTGAATGAATTCGGGTCAATTCAGGTTTTGTGTCAGATTCGGGTCCTCAATTCGAGTGCGGGTCGGGTTATTCGGGTCGGGTCATTCAGACCGTGTCATTTTTGCCAATCTAGTATTCGATGATAAATATTCGAGTCGAGTTAAACAAGTTTGGGTCTCGGATTAGCGGGACCTTCATTTGAGCTTGGATCGGATCAATTTTGCCACATCTACCTATAATATAAATTGTGTTACAAGTTTATTTGTGACCATGCATTACTAAATCCAATTTTCTACAAGTCATTTAACAAGTGCAATTTTTTCAATTTTCAAAGTGATTAATGCACTCTAGCTAATTAATACTCCAAAGAATTTCTAAATAATATCTTATACTCCGTATATGCTACATGTTTTTTTTTTGGTACGATATCTTATGCTATATGTGACATAGTAAACTTTTGGGTTATGCTCTCTCATGTACAAATTTTACTCTTTTACGTACAAATTTGAAAATTTTATTCCTCCCATTATAACACCATATTTTTCGGACTTATTCTCATTTTTAATCTCACTTTCAACTTCCTCCCTCTATCTCACAAAAAACACCCCTGCAGCCACCGCCAAACCATTACCCCTACTCCACCACGTCACCACCACTAGCCCCTACCCCACCCCATTCTCCGCTTCACCGCCCTCAAGACCCGCCCCTTCCCCCTCTGCCCCATCTAACCCACCTTCTGCACTTCCCTTTTCCCCACCCAAACAGAGCTAACCCCTTCTCTACTTGTTCCTCGCCTCAGGGTTCCTCCTTCGACCACTAGACCTTCGCCCACCTCCCTCCCTCCCAGCATCTGCCGACATCCCTCCTCTTCGACGATGCCACCCCACTCAATAATTAAAATCCTAAGTTCTGTAAAATATCCAAAAAATTATGTGTATGCTATTAAATTGATATGATAAATTAATGTTTACAGATTTCAATGGGATTACTAATTGATAAATATGTAATTTCGGATGCATAATTGTTGAATTGACTAAACATCAATATTATATACTAAATCCAGAAACCAAGGGACTTTAATGTAATTAAAGAAAGTTATACAAATTAATTATACTATGTAGTTTTAAATCATTAGCACCGTGTGATGGACCCGATTAGGGGATCTCAATGCAAATATTATATAGTTTGGGTTAAAATTAAATTAGATAAAAGCTTGGTAATTTTCCTAAACATTAGTAAGAGACTAAAACATGGTCAATTTCCTTAAAATAAAATAATTAATTAAGATGATCATTTTCTATAAAATAAAATAATTAATTAAGATGGTCAATTTCAAGGAGACTAAAAGAAAGAAGATGTTTGGTAATTTTCCTAAATATTTATAGAAGATTAGAAGATGGTCAATTTCCTTAAAATAAAATAATTAATTAGTATAAACATGCAGTATTAATTATTATCATCATAAAATTATATATTAAATTTAAAATTTATGCAATTTTCTTAAACTTTATAGTTTATTAGATGTATAGAGATGTTAATTATTCAAGTTCGGTGCGAACCGTGCGAACTAATAAAACCAATAGACTAAATTAGACTAAACAATTGAAAGGCCCAAATTACATCTTCCCCGTATTCTCTCCTATCCTCTTCAATCAACAGCCACACGACCAACCAACATCGTCATCACTGTCACGCCATTGCCGACCACCAGGTTGGGTTCCACTGTCGTCACTGCTGCAACGACCTAGCCGCCGACGAACACACTAAGTCATTATATTTACAATAATCAATCACAGTAACCATTTTTCTTACTTCTCTCATCCGCACTTCCCACTTGTCGTCGCCGGCGAGCACTATCCATGTCGACAAATCACCAGCGACACTCCCAGTCCCAGACTACGGCGACACTCCCAAAATCCGGCGAACACACTAACGGCATCAAGGATCTCTACGATTAATTCATTTCGTCGCTTTTCTTCGTAAATTCGTGTGCCTCGATTAACAGTGAACAACGAAGACCGTTTTTGGCGAACACACTAACGGCATCAAGGATCACAGTAACCATTTTTCTTACTTCTCTCATTTTGTGAGGATGTTGTCAGAGAAGATTATCGAGCTTCTGAAGTTTGGTAAGGACAAGCATGCCCTGAATTGGCCAAGAGGAAGCTGGGAACCCACAAGCGGGCGAAGCGAAAGAGAGAGGAGATGTCGGATGTTCTCAGGAAGATGAGGTCTGCAGGAGGTGCTGAGATTATAGAGTATACTATGGAGTGCACGTTTGTTTCTTGTTTTTCTATTAAGAATTACGGAGGTATATTGTAAGCGATTTTAAGTCAGTAGATACACTCTTTTAAATTTCTAGATACAAAATTTTAGCTTGCTAGATACACTCCTTTTAAGTTGCTAGGTACATATCTTTAGTTAGCTAGATACATTGATTTTAAGTCAGTAGATACATACCTATAGTTTACTAGATACGTACTTGTACCTTGCTAGATAAAATGTTTTCTATTATTATTATTAACATGCTACGTTTGTCATTTCTTAAAACTTTCACCTAATCAAAACCCATGCATTGATGAATATTTTAACTAGGAAAGTGTCCGGGACACCCTTATGGAAAGTGTCATTTTTTACTAGATACACTTTTTTTAATTGCAAGATATTTTCATTTAAGTTACTTGATACATTTCTTTAAATTAATAGATACGCTCCTTTAAGTTACTAGATACATTTCTGTAAGTTTCTAGATACGTTCATTTAAATTGCTAGATACATACCTTTAGCTAAGTAGATACACTCCTTTAAGTTAGTAGATACATTTCTTTAAATTGCTAGATACGTTTCTTTAGATTATTACATACATACATTTAGCTAGCTAGATACACTTATTTAAGTTACTAGATACATTTATTTAAGTGCTAGATACGCTCCGTTAAATCACT
Organism: Silene latifolia; assembly: GCF_048544455.1. Lineage (NCBI taxonomy): Eukaryota > Viridiplantae > Streptophyta > Magnoliopsida > Caryophyllales > Caryophyllaceae > Silene > Silene latifolia. The sequence goes on along the minus strand of NC_133530.1, from coordinate 36,298,756 downwards.
AGATACATACCCTTAAGTTGTTAGACACTCTTTTAAATTAGTAGATACATATCTTTAGCTAACTAAATACACTTTGTTATGTTACTAAATACATATTTTTAAGGTACTGGATACACTCCGAGAATATAGGCACATATATTCGAGAATTAGCTTGGCTAGTTTTGTAGACACTATTAACGGCTGAATTTGTTTTAAATCTACAATTTCAAGTATAGGAGTAGATGTCGAGGTAAACAAATAGATGAAGCAGTTGTCACTACAACAAATTGTTACTTGCGCCACGAATTATGCCACGAGAATTTATAACTCGTGGCTAAATTCTGCTTAGCCACGGGAAAAACTTATTCATTATTTTGGAAAAAAATTTTTGCCACGGGATAACTTTTCCCGTGGCAAAAAGTCACTTGCGCCATGAATTAGGCTACACCCGTGGCAAATAATCATTTTAGCCACAAGCTATGTCACACCCGTGGCGAAATTTTATTTAGCCACGAAATGTGCCGTGGCAAAAAATTTTTTAGCCACGAACTAACAACACCCGTGGCGAGTATCTTTTCCAACTTAAATTAAGATATTTTCATGTTAAGGCAAACAAAAAAATTGCTTGTTTTAAAAATATACAAAATCTGAATGAAGTTTAATCAAATATAAATAATATGAAAATACATTTAAATATAAAATTTTGGAAACACTTTTTTTAATTTAATTAATATTTTTTATTATTTTATTTACTTTAATAAGCAATTTTAAAATTTTATAAACTTATGTGTAAGCAAAGAAAAGTTTATCGTCTAAATTTTTTCATTTTTTACAAATCACAATTATGCTTTATATGTTTTTCAAAACATTGATAATTTAAGAATTTTGTTTTAATATACTCTATCTGATCCGTTCCAAAGCTAACATAGAGAAAAATGGAGTATTTAAGAAAAAGGTGGAAAAAGTAACGGTAAAGAGGGAAAAAAATAGGTGGGCCACATAATTGTGGGTTTAATTGTTGGATGATATGTGGATATGTAATGACATTTTGTGTAAATATGAAATGGATATAAGGACAACTTGGTAATGTTGTAGGCCAAATAAGGTATGTTACCTTTGGCATGGATCATTCGTTTTAAGTGTTATATTTGGTGTGGATCGGAGGGAGTATAATTTTGTTTATTAAAGTCATGAATTTCTAGTAATTTCTTTTACTTTTTTTAATTAAATCTTTATAATTTGAAATAAAAATCTTAAATGATCGTATTACATTTAAAGACATACCATATCAATTAAATAAATAAGTTATTTACCATCTATCTAAGAGAAATCTAAAATTAATATATTGTCAAACCGTTTCATTCAAAATTAGATTTAATACTTCATTTGTAAGATATTTATAGAAAAATTTGAATTTGATATAAAATTCAACTTGTTGAGGAAAAAAAATCAGGAAAATTTTTTTAGGAGTAAAAAAGAAACAACAATTAGATTACAAAATTGATTAAATAAAATAAATGCGCAAAGAAATGAAAGTAAAAAAAATGATCTCCCACAAATCAATTAAGAAAAGAACATATTGGAAAAATTATCAATATAAAAATTCAATATGAAAATTTTTTTCATTGAAAATGAACGCATCACAGGGAAAATATAGAAATAATGATAACTTAAAGTCACATGTGCCAATAATGTGAAAATTTTGAGAAAAGAAACAATAAATCATAACAAAGGGAAATCAGTTTAGAAAAATAAGCGATTCTGTTGCACGACAGTCTTTTTCGTGTTTTCTGGGTAAAAAGTGACTACTTTTGGTTAATAGTGACCATTTTGAGGAAAAAAAAACTTTAATCATAAAAAGTGGTCGTTATTTTACAAATAAATGGTCACATTTTTCATATTGCAGGTGCAACGGTCATACTATAGAATTTGCATAGAAAAATAAACAAAAAATCGAGTACAAGAGAAATAAAATAAGAATGTCGATAAACTAAAGAAATAAAAAAATGTTTGGAAAACAAGATTAAGTTTACTTTTTGGAAAAAATGGTTTTGCTGACTTCAGCAAAAAAAAATCACGTCAAAATCATTAGTCGGGAGGTTAACATCGAAATTTGATTGTTTTCGCCAAAATAATGTTTTTCTCACAAGAATTTGTAAATCATGTTACGTTTTTATAATTAAAAAGTACTAAAGGTAAGTTTTGAAAGAAAAAAAAATAAACTTAAAAGGATTCAAAGTGATAACTACATCAACAAAGTTAACTTTCAATTTCGGTAGCACATCAAAAGAACTCTACAGTTAAGCGTGCTCAGGTGAGAGTAGTGTTGGGATGGGTGACCTTCTGGGAAGCCTCTCTGATGTGCACGGATGCATGACTGGTGAAACCAAATAACGTTCAAATGAATCGACTTAACTAGCAAAACAAGTATCTAGATTGTCATGATTCCATATATGATAAAATATTCATTGTGACAAAATAAAATTAATTTTACGTTTTGTTTATTTAATTTTCATATATATTGTTTGCCACGGGAATTATTTTTTCGCCACGGGAATTTTTTTTGGCCACGGGAATTATTAGCCACGATAGACTTCGTGGCCAAAAATTCAAAAATAGCCACGTTCTTGATTTTTCCGTGGCTATCTCTTTTCCACGGCCACTTGCGTCACGGAAGGTATTCCCGTGGCGAAATGACTTAGCCACGGAAATTTAGCACTTGCGCCACGAATTTAGCCGTGGCCCAAGTGCTCATTTGTAGTAGTGTGTCGAAAATAAATAGTACTAATTACTTAAGTAAAATACTCTAAATTTAGATTACGGCCAACATTATTCATAGAACCGGGTTTGTATTACACTATGAATTAAAATCCATCGACTAACGTTTTAAATTATGGCTCGAACGATGAACAAAAACATGTAAGAGTTCAAGATGGATTTTGGAGCGTTTACTTCAATTTAGGCGGTGAGGTAAAATATATGGGGAATACTCCGAGAGAAAACAAAGTTACCCTATTAACAAAAAAAACTTTATGAATATTATGATTACTTCAAGTCTCAGAATTACATTAATGCTTTACAAGGGCTTGGAATTTATGTACACAAAATCCATCGTCTCAGAAAAAATTAGTACTCCATAGTCCATACCTTCCAACAATATCCAATTGCAACAATATCCTATATTCCTCTATTAGATTAGTAAATTTCTCCATGGTCACTAGAATGCGGCAGAGTTGATTCTCTTCTTTTTCTTGTCTCCAGCTGCTGCTCCTCCGGCTACCTTCGAGAACGACGACGCACACCTGCCACTTGACCCGTCGCACCCACGCCAAACATCCACCAGCCACCAAACTTTGTACTCTATATTAAAAGTAAACATTGAAGCCATTAGATTGAATTAACTCTGCAATAGCAATACATATGTCAACAATTGACGGATCAAACGCTTCAAAAAGTTCATAACTTCCGATCATAAAATTCAAATGCCTAAAATTTTTATTCCCTGGTATCAATAAACAATCAAAATAGTAAGGGTAACCTGAAAAATCTTATAGCTTGATCACGGTTTTGTGTAATGGTAGATATTAGATACCATGGGTAAAATGAAAGGAGAATAAGGATGCATGGATGAGATTCATTGTTAAAAAGCGGAACTGCATGACAACAATGAGGGGAAAAAAAACAATTGTCTGTCCATGATGCTGCCCACATATGTTCATTTGAAAAGATGTTCCCATGACACTAAATCCTTGAAACTCATAATACTGAACAGACTGATAGACACATCTATTGAAACTACATAAGCACGATCAGGCTGTTTACCAAATAGAGAGCAGCGGTAGAGGCGATAGTTAAGAGGATAAGTGGCCAAAATGCCAAGAAGAAGGTTCCGCCAAGTCTTAACAAAAGTTTAGCACGTGGAATCAACCCATGTTCAATAATTAAGAAAAGAAAATAGTAGTCATATATAACCAGTTCACAAGACAAGTACAGAAAAATAAGTACAGAAATTTTCTGGTGGAGCTTTATAAAAGAAACAATGAAGTAAATAGCCAACACGAGTACAGTGGGGAGGTGCAAATCGATTGGGCAACATGTTGAAAAATCAGCTGAACCCGGTCAATGGTAAACTAGTAGTCAAAAATATTACCCAACTCATTGCATATCCAAGGTATTCTCGCCATAATGGGGTTTGAACGACGGCACTGAATAACCAGAGCCGAGACCCCTAACAGAACAACTTGAATATGACTTGAAACTCCTTACCTGAAATTTTTTCGACCCAATATTGATACAACCTAAGAACATGTGACCCGATAATGACACTATCTGAAATGATTCTAAATAAACTTAAATGACTAGTTAGAAACACAAAATGACTAATCTACCAAACAAATGACAAAGACCTTCATAAGCATGGCAAAAAATGACCTGCCTTACACCCTATGACTAAAAGTACACCATATAAGAATTGACTGGATCGTATGAGACGTAGATGATCAATGCCATCTGGTATGGTCATTTGAGTTAGAAACAAAAAATATGCCGTCAGTTTGTAATGCGATATTGTCAGTGAACACACTAATTAAAATTAATGTGTGATCAACCTCAAGCCCTTCGCTGTTCAACGCCATTGATTGCTCCCTTTGATTTGTTAAACTTTTATCAAAGCCAGTTGTGATTGAATTTCTCTTAGAGAATGGTCTATTACCTCTCTCTTGTATCATCTCTTCCTCAATTGTGTCCCTATCGATCTCCTCAAGTAATGATGTTGATGAAATGCCTCTTTTTCTTAGTTCCTTCATGAACAAAGACTCAGGAGGTTCAGATATTAAGTGTAACACTAATATTTACCATTACACAAAACCGTGATCAAGCTATAAGATTTTTCAGGTTACCATTACGTATTTTGAGGCGATATAGGCCGCATTTGATACCAGGGAATAAACCACGACAACAATGAGATTCAGATATTAAGGATATGCAGTTCCGCATTTGATACCATGACAACAATGAGATTCATATGTTCATGAGGATATCAGATAGTCCATTAAAGGATAGGATAAACCATAATATATAGACAAAAGAGGTAAGATTCAGATATTAAGGATGCTGAAAATTTCCATCTCCATGTACGTTCATTGATAGAATCATAGATACACTTCTTTAAGTTATTAGATGCATACCTTTAGTTTGCTAGATACACTACTTTAAGTTAACAGATACATACATTTACTTAGTTAGATACACTTATTTAAATTAGTAGATAGATACATGTAGCTTTCTAATACATAATAAGGGAAAGAGCTTAGGGTTGGGTTCGGGCCGCCTAATCCAACCCTAAACCCTTACGCGTCCTACTTTTGGATAAATACACTCTTAAGTTACTACATACATACCTTTAATTTGCTAGATACACTGCTTTAAGTTACTAGATACATACCTTTAGCTAGTTAGATACACTCCAATAAGTTATGAGATACATACTCGTAGCTTGTTAGATACACTCAAATGTATAAGAATAAACAAACAGAGAATGATGAAACAAGCCCTCTTGTGAAGGTAATATGGTCAAGAAGCTTCTCTTTTACAATATCTTCTGCAGAATTTTTTCACGATGGCAAAATGTAATGCATTATCAAGTAAAGGTGAAATAACACAATAGGGCTTGTTGCAAATTCAATTGAATCTAATTGTTGCAATTTTAGGGAAAATCAATTATACCTTTTGTAATCTAAAAATGCAAGGAAAACTCACAATTTTCTGGCTAATCAGACAGAAGACAAATCATCAAGCAAACAAATACTAATTACACAGTAAAAATGTAAACTCATAACCAATTAACAAATTTAATGTATGGTAATTTTAAGTTTAAACAAGAAATGGGGAAAAATCGGAGTACCGGGAATTTGACTTGTCGGTGGTAACTCATCTTTGATTTCTTCGAATTTGATGGATCTATTTCCCAGATAATGCACATCAAGTGGAGTTCAGAACCCTAATTCATCATCACGAGCATGAAGGACGATTTGATCATACTATTGCCGACGATTTCTCGTCACAAATTTAATTTCTCCGGCGTGCAGGTCTTGTTCTTCCGGCGAGATGAACCAATGATGTGAAGCATGAAGGAGACAAACGAAATAAGACGCATTCGGCTATGTTGAAGGTCGGCATCGCTGGTATATTAGGTGGTCTCAGTGATTGGTGGTTCGGCATCGGCGATCGGAGATCGTGGAATAATAGCCTGAGTGTCGGTGTGAGAGAGAAAGAGGATATGAATAATTGAATGTCAGGGAGCACAGAGTGGGGGAATAGTTTACAATTAAAATGTCAAGCGCGTGTTTTATTGATTTTGGGTAGTTCGTACGGTTCGCACCGTACTTTAGTTCGCACCTGACTCCGATCCTATAACGATTATAGAGAGTCCAACGTTTGTAAACTACCAACAATTTTTTTATTAACTATTCAATTTGTATACGGAAATAAAAAAAAATAAAAGATATGATGTACGGTTTAAAGGGAAAATCAAAGACATGGAGACTTCTCTTCCAAGTTGGATTCTAACCTTATATCTTTGATGCTATTTGATGGTTAACAAACCAAACCTAAACTTCACCCCATATTTATAGATACATAGGTTTTTCATGCATATTCAGTTGCTCATCATCTTACCTGCTTTATTTATTGTTCTACGGAGTATATACAATCAATTAATATCACGCTGAAACATTTTTTTTAGTTTTCGTTTCATGAATTTGCATTATTGTTTAGTTTTTTGTCTATTTAACAAGTTTTTGTTCATTTGTGCTATTTGTTTTATTTTATATTCCTAATTTTGTTAACTGATCTATGTTTTTTTTTAATGTGTAGGGTATCAATAATTCCAGCAAGCTGAAACGATCGATACAGGTTGATGTGGCCATGTAGGTTTTAAAAGTGTGAAAATATTATAGGTAATTACAGTAAATTTAAAAAGAAAAGTTTTATTCTTTTATATTGCTTCGCTTTTTTTTCCTTCTCTTTTACTTGGACAGTGATCAAAGATTTTGTAAGTACATATTCTCACAAACTCTATCACTCTATGATATTGAATATTGAGGTATCTTAGTTAGAACATGCACTACACTGTTACAAAAGATATTGTGATTATATGAATCCCAGTGCAATGGAGAATTGGCAAGTATAATTTGGCATGCCAATTATCTATTAAAGTCGTCTTTTGGTTATTTGAACATCTAAATAAGCCTTTTCTTCGCATATAACATTAGGAATGTACAGATTAGTTATGCTTGATTATAGCGTTATTCATGTGCAATTGTGAGTATGAAGTCTGTGGATCTAGTTCAAGAGGAGTTAACAGGAATATATATTTACACTTTTCTATTTGATTGTGTAATACGTATGTTATCCAAAACATGCAAGCGAGGTTTTGAAGTATAACTTTAAGAAATAAGGGTGAGGCACACCTGAGTCATAGGAGAATTTTCCTAAGAGACCTTTCTTTTATGTATGTATGAGTTTTGGGCGGTGAAAGAGACTCCCACAAATATAATATACCAAAGGAATTAGACTGAAACCTACAAACTCCGTCCCAATTATTTGTTTACCTTTTATTTTGCCACAAAGACCATGGCAAGGGACCAATTATTGAATGACAAATAGAACAAATTGAGTGTGGAAGATCAAGTTACACATCAAAATGTATTCCTAAAATAAAAAGTTAAACAATTAATTGAGATTCCCCGAAATTAAATAGTTAATAATTAACCGAGATGGAGGGTGTAGAAATAAGACGCCCTAACTATAAAATTCCAATAGTAATAGAACGACCAATGGATCAAACAAATGTATAGCCAAAGAGATAATTGCTAATGTCAATAGAAGAAGTTGGTTTGATCGAGTGAAACGGTAATAATTATATGGTTTTGTTGCATTAAGATTGTTAGGTTCATTAATTAGTGGAAAGTTAACAACAATTTGTTTCCTAATAAAAGTCCAATAATACGTAACTAATTATTATTATTATTATTATTATTATTATTATTATTATTATTATTATTATTATTATTATTCTTATTATTATTATTATTATTATTATTATTACTATTATTATTATTATTATTATTATTATTATTATTCTTATTACTATTATTATTATTATTATTATTATTATTATTATTATTATTATTATTATTATTATTCTAGGATCCGTTTCAAAAAATACCTTTTGTATTTTAATACTTTGTTGTTTCTGAAATATCTTTCAATACCCTGTACATTTCATTTCAACTACACAATTATTCCACTTAATCTACATGTATTAATAAATTTTGAAGGTATTAGCAAATCTAATAGACCTAGAAAATACAAGCTTATCTAACTAATAGGGTGTACATCTGTACTACCTCACACTTAATGAGTTTCTGAATCTGCACCATCTAATGTAGTACATTAAACGTATAATCCACTTAGTGTAACTAGGTTGGATTAATCACGACTTTGATTAAATTTTGGTGTCACATGCAAACTATGTTTTCGAAATAAAGTATGTCAACAATTAAAGTCAACGTTAAAAATAAAGATCAAAGGAGTTAGGAGTGTGTTCTACATAAACAAAGTAAAGTGATGCAATTAACACTAAGGATCGCCTTAGCTATTCATAGTACTTATTTTTAATTTTATTTTATTTTTTACAGGAAAAGGCACCACATAGAATTAAAGAAAAAAAGTTGTCATGTAAAAGAAACCTAATAAATTTACGGTAATGATAAATACAGCCCTAAGGGGTGTATTTAAGAACTAAATTACTTCCCAAAATGGAATTAAATTAAGAATTTATGACACAATTACGCGTAAATTGATGTCATTAATGCTTGATTTAAGGTTTTCATTCCTTTTTTTGGCACCTTAAGGGTTGTATTTATCATTTTTCATAAATTTATAGTGCCTAAAAATTAGTTTAATTGCTCATGTCTCTCGATAAAATATATGAGAATGCATAGGTTACTCAACTCTAGAGTCTAGACTGCAATGTTTATCCGTTGTTTACATAACATAGTATTACAAATGGCCCGTGCATCGCACGGGCATTAAATCTAGTATATATATAAGAGAGAGTTTTTTCGAGCGATTCTAGAGCGTCCACATCATCAAAAATTAATTTAGTAAAGTTTCATAAATAATATTTTCCACATAAAAAATAAAGTAGAGAATCTTTTAATTATTATAATATCTATATTTCCTATTTTATATTCATGAGAAGTTTCTAATTTTTATATAAAAACTTTGACATTTTATCTGGCAAAAAAATGTTGTTATAAAAATTATGAAAATAATATAATCAGATTTGTGGTAAAAAATGCTTTCATTGGAGTATAGATTTCATATGATTTGCACATACGAGTATTAAAGATGGTGTACTTCTTTTAATATGTTATATGTCCCACATTGAAAAACAATGTTAGTGTGGTGATTATAATACGTATAAATTATATAATTGTCTCACATCAAAAGATTAACATAAGGTGGGTGATCCTATGATTATAAATAGGAGTCATCATTGGAACCTATATACCAACCAAAAACCTTTTGAGTCTCTTAAGTATTGTTTTGGAGATCTCTTAAGAGTTTATATCATTATCTTTACAGTATGATATATACATATTTTTTCTATATTATGTATTATATTCAAGTGATGTTTATAATCTTTATATAAAAACTTATACATCTCATTTACCAAAAAAGTATTATAAAAAAAAACGTGTGAATATTAATAAATAGTACTCCCTCCATTCAAGACCAAATACAACATTTTCATTTACACACTTACCAATAAGACACAAATTACAACGTAAATATCTTTAAGTTTACATTATAAAAAATTTAAAGTTTGATATTCTCATTGTACTTTATAGGTGAATCAAATAAGATCCCACATGACCATATTTTATCTTACAAATTGCAAGAATTGTAAAGATTCTATTCGTTCATGAATAGTGTAAAAAAAGGAATGTAATTTAGCAAAAAAGTAACATAATTTTTTTTTTTTTTTTGAAAAATCATATAATTAGATTCGTGGTAAATAAATAGTTAAATTGTCCTACATTAGAAGATTATCATGAGGTGAGTTATCACATGATTATAAATATGAATCTTAACTTAGGGGTATCAACCCAAAATCTTTTGAAGCACTTAAAAATTATCTTAGATAGTTCTTATAAGAGTTTGTATTAACGGCAAACCTTAGTTACAACAATACCATACAAATATTAATCACGTATAAAAGCGATTATATATTACTATATTAGTGATATTATAATATTTATTTTAAGATAATCGATAGTATACTAACTTTATTTATTACAAAGTCATAATTAAAAAATAAAATGGGTGCTAAATATACATAAATTTGTTTTTGTCATATAATGATAATCTCTCCACTAAAATAGAAAATTTATGAATTATAATACAATCAAGTGTTACATAAAAAGATCTTAAATCCACAAACAAATCAATAATGAGCTTTTTTACTTTGATAAATAGTAGAATTAAATCTTTTTAACTTTCAAATATAGGTAATTATTATGCCTCATTACATTTGAGTAACTAAAGTACATCATAATTTTTAACCATTAATCAAAATTGCACCAGAAAAAGGAAATATTTTGCATTTGTTTATACATTCTATTGCTCCCTCAATTACATCTTAAAAGTCGTGTTAGAAAAAAAATGTAATTTAAATTATATCATTTGTACATATTTTAATTATGACAAAAAATGGAAAAAAACGTACGAATATAAATAGATAGTATAATATTTTCTCATTATTAAATCGGGTTGGATATCGAAATAGGTGCAAAAAAGATGGTGTACTTTTTCGTGTGTTATTTGTCTCACATTGAAAAATAATGTAGGTGTGGTAAATATACTACATATAAATAGTTGAATTGTCCCACATCAGAAAATTATCATAAGGTGGGGTGATCTTAAAACTTAATTTAGGAAAGTATTATAAATAATATTTTTTGATGTAAAAAATAAAGTGGAGAATCTTTTAATTATTATAAAATTTATTTCCTATATTATATTCAAGTGATGTTTCTAATTTTATATAAAAAAATTTACATTTCATTTGGCAAAAAAATATCATTAAGAAAATTATGAAATAACATAATTTGATTCGTGGTAAAAATGATATCATTAGCGTATAGATTTCATATAATTTGTACATATATAAAATTGTGTACATCTTAGTATGTTATATGTCTCACATTGAAAAATAATGTAGGATTATATAAAAACAATAGAATTGTCCCACATCGAAAGATTAACATAAGATGTAGTGGTCTTATGATTATAAATATGAGGCATCCTTGGAACTTAGGTATCAACTTAACATCTTTTGCGTCTCTTAAATAAGATGTTTTGACTTTTGATCATATCTAAATAAATGATTAGACATAAGATGTAAATATTAAGACCTTATAACCAATTTTTTTTAACTAAGTTAATTACTCCGTTGCAACGCACGGGCATCCAAACTAGTTTGATTAATTTTTGAGAGGAATGGGGAAGGTGAGATTTTTTTGTCTTTTAGAAAAATGGTAGGTGTTGGAAAATTATAACAGAAAAAAGTCCATAAAAGTGTAAGACGTGCCCATGAAAGAGGAATTACGAAACTTTTTTTTCTTTTTTTCTAAGAAAATTACTAACATTGACAAATAATTATATTATGCATGGATTTTTGTCACATGAAATTGTTTTTTTTATATGAGCGCACTTATGTCAAGGATGAGAATCGAACCCCCCTAGATTCTAACCCTAGCGAACCAAAAAAATTGCATGTGATTTGAAATTGGTATATTTATACTCCAGTATATATGTAAGATTATTCGTTTGGTGATGTACGCCTTCTAATTTCATCGTCTCAATTTTTTTACAATATATTGTCTTTAAATTCTATAACCGTAAATGCTTCACCTGGTGAATATGAAAATGGATGGATGGAAAAAAATCAAAGGAATGAGAGTGAGAGTGAGATATGGTCATATGGATGATCATAAATGGACATGAATACGACTTCATCTCATCCATGTCCCACCCATTGCCATCTCTAATTTTAAGTGTTTGGCAACTGTGAGCTTGATGATTGACAAAACAATTGGGCCTAAATTAAATAACAAATAGTAAAGGGTTATAGCCCATGGGGCCATGCCCATAGGAATGCTTAGGCATGATTTGGACTTCATTTATTTGTTTGAGGAACATGTTGGGGACTTTTAAATGCAGAGTTGCTAGGCCTGTTCACTCAATCGTCCGTACTAGATATCCAGGACTGTAAAACCTGAGTTGGCTCGTTAAGTTCTCAGTGAAAGTATTTGTCGGTCCTTAAAACGATTTTAATAGACAAATCTCCAGGACCATATGCATGTTAGAAATCAGAATTAAACATAAATAAAAGAGTAATCGAAATACCTCGCAGCGGAATTAATCCGTGAGCAAATAATATCCAGCAAATAAGAAAAATAAGAATCGGATCAGAATAACCCAACAGCTACAAATAATCACGAGCACCCCAATTGTAGTGCCTCCACTAGTATCCACACGTATGAATAGGAGATGCGAATTGTATGCTAGTATACAAGGTAGGGTTTGTTATTTCTCACAGAGGAATCAGATGGATGAAACTGACTCCCATATATCTCTATATATAGGAAAGCAAAGACTTAGTTTCCTAATCAAACCCTAACTTTAATCGCAGCTGGGCCTAATCTAGTTAGAGCCCTATTTCCATATTTCAGTCCGACTGTAAAAAGGAAACACCGTATTCATCTTGTGTGTGACCCAATGGGCCCGTTTAATTCTACACGAGTCCTTAAACTCATTTAAGACTCGGTCCGTAAGCGGCTTCTAGCAAAACGTTACGGTTAAATAGAATATAAACCGGGTTACCTTAATTGGACTCCGGACATAAATCCAACAGTCTCCCACTTGTACTGTGTCTAATTAAACATGTCTCTTTGCTTCTATTGTTTCAATCAAGACTAAGGTAGGAAAAGTGTCAACCTTATATGTCTTAATCATTTTTCTCGAATCTCTGAGTTGAATTGTTGAAGCAGACGACTGACAATCACCTCGTTTGAGCGCGGCCACGCATTTTACAATTCACACTCTTCGAGAGGCCAGAAACAATAAACTTCCTTCAGTAAGGAAGGAACAAATCCCATGTTGTTTAACCACATCCTATCACATGATCCATAGTAAGTCCAAGCATTGCCGTTATAGTCACCAGTCACGGCTGGCGTTTAACAATGTCAAAACAAACTACTTAGCATGTACAGAATAATGAAAAACTCAAGTCTAAAGACTGTATATTCACTACTAACTAGTGATAAGAAATTTTAATGTCACTAAGCGAATCCTTAGTAAAGTTCTTAACGGGTCTGTCTAATACATGTTCTCTAACATGTACCCATATGCCTAGTTTAATATCCCAATATCATGACTTAAGGAACTTAGTCATCAACCAGCTCATATGCTAATCATTTTTAGGCATTCAAGTGTTCCAGTTTAATGCCCTGATTAGAGACTATAATAGAAAACATCATCCAAATAGAGTTCCAAAACTAAGTCACGTACTTAGTGATCTATTTAATCAATATTGACTATTGTGGAACAAACATTCAATTTAAACAATAAAATGAATATAATCAAATAACAATTTTATTGAATAAATGAAGTAAATGTTACATATAACTAATTAAACATGTCAAATAAGCTCTCACTAAAACAAAGATCTCATAATATGACTAAGACCACTCGCTAATGCATCTTAGACCAATGGTAGCTCTATGACGCTCATGCTTAGACTGCGGGAGAGGCTTTGTTAAGGGATCTGCAACATTTGCATCAGTCGGTACTCTGCATATCTTAACATCACCTCTATCAATGATCTCTATGATAAGGTGATATCTTCTCTCTATGTGTTTGGATTTTTGATGTGACCTCGGTTCCTTAGCTTGTGCAATAGCACCATTATTATCACAATAAACATTTATGAGGCTAGAAATGCTAGGAGTCACTCCAAGTTCACAAACAAATTTCCGAATCCAAACAGCTTCCTTTGTTGCTTCTGAAGCAGCAATATACTCGTCCTCTGTTGTAGAATCAGCCACAATATCATATGTTTGGAACTCTTCCAGCTAACAGCTCCACCATTTAGCAAGAATATATATCCAGATTGAGATCGAGAATCATCTCTATCAGTCTGAAAACTAGCATCGGTGTAACCACTTACAACGAGCTCTTCATCCTCACCAAATACCAAGAACATATCCTTAGTTCTCTTAAGATACTTTAGAATATTCTTGGCAGCTGTCCAGTGACCTTCACCGGGATTATTTTGGTATCTACTCGTCATACTCAATGCACAAGCTACATCAGGATGAGTGCATAACATGGCATACATGATAGAACCTATGGCGGAAGCATAGGGAATCTTTCTCATGCGCTCTTGCTCATCAGGTGTCGAAGGACACTGAGTCTTGCTAAGGGTAATGCCATGAGACATAGGCAAGAAACCTTTCTTGGAATCAATCATATTGAAACGTCGAATCACCTTATCTACATAAGTGTTTTGACTCAGACCAATAAGTCTGTTAAGTCTATCTCTATAGATTCTAATATCCAAGATGTAAGCTGCATCACCCATATCCTTCATGGAAAAACAATTTCCAAGCCAATCTTTAACGGATTGTAGCATTGGAATGTCATTTCCCATAAGGAGAATGTCATCGACATAAAGAACCAGAAATGCAACTGCACTCCCATTATTCTTCTTGTACACACATGGTTCTTCTTCGTTTCTAAGGAAACCAAACTCTTTGATTGCCTAATTAAAACGAAGATTCCAACTCCAAAATGCTTCCTTCAATCCATAAATGGATCGTTGAAGCTTGCAAATCTTCCCAGCATGTGTTGTGAAACCTTCAGGTTTTGTCATGTACACATCCTCTTGCAGATTTCCATTAAGGAAAGCTGTTTTCACATCCATTTGCCAAATTTCATAATCATGAAATGCAATAACTGCTAGAAGAATCTGAATGGACTTAAGCATCGCTACTGGAGAATAGGTTTCATCATAGTCAATCACATGAATTTGCTTGAAACCTTTAGCTACCAGTCGCGCCTTATATATATCCACATTTCCATCCATGTCAATCTTCTTCTTGAAAACCCATTTACACTAGCTCGATGGTTTTAACACCATCAGGTGGATCAACCAAAGTCCATACTTGGTTATGGTACATGGATTCCATTTCGGATTTCATGGCCTCAAGCCATTTTTCAGAGTTAGAGCTCATCATTGCTTCTTTATATGACCTTGGCTCATCATTCTCTACCAAAAGTAGATCACGATGTTCAGTCACTAAGAACCTATATCTTACGGGATCCTTACCAAAATTAGATCTTTCAGATCTACGTAGGACGAGTTCCACAGGAGTAGAAACTACAACTCTTTGTAAATCTAAACATTGTTCCTCCTCATCAGGTGGAGGAATTTCCTATGTCTCTCTAATTTCTTCGAGATCAACTCTACTCCCACTAGTTCCTTTTGAAAGAAATTCTTTTTCCAAACCATACCAAGCTACAAACACTTTGCCCTCAGATGGGTTCACTACTACAGATACAGGCTATAACAACGGTCAAAAACCGTTGTTATATAAAAAAGCGGACGTTGTTAAAGGTTGTAACAACGGTTGGTTTATCTAAGAAACCCGTTGTGAAAACTATTAACAACGGATAAAAACCGTTGTCGTTATGAGATATTCGTTGTGGAAAGTGTGACTAATTTTTGGTGGGAAAGTGATAAAAACGGTTACAATATAAAAAACCATTGTTATAACTAAAGACAACGGGGTTTTTTTTTTAATAACCGTTGTTGTTGCTTTTTAAAAAAAATTATATATTACTAGATGCATGCATTATTACTGCAATTTCGATGCATAATGCATTATTACTGCCAAATCCCTGCATATGAAAAGACACAATAATATATAGAATAAGAAGTGTTATAAGATTTGGCACAACTTCCTAAACATATTAATTAAAAAACAACTCAAACGACACATTACTAAGTATAAATTCATGCATTATCTCAATAACCAATCCATTATATTACTATCTCCACCCTAAACTCCAAACCCTAAATCTTTAAAACCTAATAAACTCCAAACTTCCTTCAACAATGAATGATACCGTTCGTAATACATGCATTATGACCGAGTACAACAAGAGTTTCATACGCCGGTTGCTGAAAATCGAGAGGAGGTACAGGAGCTACCTTGAGGACGCTCGGATCGCACTCAAGGACGTAAAAAAAAATGACTTGTTAGAGCCGCAGATAATGCAACTATATGACGATATAGCATCTGCGGAACGAAACCTCCAAATAGCAAAGGAGGAGAGGATGAATATCATAGAAGAGAATGCATCCTTATATGAATATCTAAGAATTGTATTTTTAACAATGCATTAAGTTTATGTATATATATCAATTAATTAAGTTTATGCATTCCTCTCCATCATCTTCTTTGTTTTATTTTATTTAATTTCTTTTACTAATAAACGCAGAAAAACTAATTAAGCGAATAATAATTAGAGAAAGAACAATGACAGAGAAAAACACATGCAAATAAAAGAATTAGAGAAAGAACAATAATGACGGAGATGACAAAACCTAAAACCATAAAGCGATAGATATTTACCTGATAATTAGAGAAAGAAAGAGACGATGACAACAACAGTAACGGAGATGATAAAGCGACGATGAGAAAGAGACGATGAGAAAGAGTGTGGTTGTGTGTTTGTGTTTGTGTTTGTGGCTGTGGCTGTAACTGATCTGTGTTTGTGTGGTATATAATGTGGTATAAGTATTGACAACGGTTATTACACATAAACCCATTGTCATTAGATAATATATTAACAACGTGTCCTTAGAAAACCGTTGTTAAAAAGTATTAACAACGGGTTTTAATATAACCGTTGTAATTACTTTTCACTAATTTTGTGCCAAATTATTAACAACGGTTATAATGTATTACAGAGTAAACTGTTGTTATTAGTTTTTATTTTAACAACGGTTGTGCAAGTTTGACCCGTGTTAACACCAATTACAACGGTTAACAACACATAACCGTTGTAATTAAGTTTAGTAAAATTCGCGCCATCCATTCTACAACGTCTTATGGTGATTTTCGTGAATAAGCGTTGTTAAAGGGCCGTTGTGGTTGCCTGGATTTGTAGTAGTGGTTGTAGAAATAGTACCCTTTAGTCTCCTTCGAATACCCTACAAAGAAGCATTTATATGATTTGGTGCCAAGTTTTTCAGGAATTAACTTCCTTACAAAAACCTCGCAACCCCAAATCTTTAGGAAATACATCTTAGGAACGTTTCCAGTCCATATCTCATATGGTGTCTTTTCTACCGACTTTGATGGACACCTGTTAAGTGTGAACGCAGAAGTTTCAAGTGCATAACCCCAAAATGAAATTGGAAGACTAGCATGACTCATCATAGACCGAACCATATCAAGTAAGGTCCGATTCCTCCTCTCAGACACACCATTCCATTGTGGTATTCCTGGTGGAGTTAGTTGTGAAACGATTCCACAACCTCTAAGATGACCACCAAACTCTTGGCTCAAGTATTCTCCTCCACGATCAGATCGTAAAGCTTTAATTATCTTGCCAAGCTGATTCTGCACCTCATTCTGAAATTCTTTGAATTTTTCAAAGGATTCAGACTTGTGTTTCATCAAGTAAACATAACCATATCTACTGAAATCATCAGTAAATGTTATGAAATACTGAAAACCACCTCTAGCAGTAAGACTCATTGGACCATAAACATCAGAATGTATAAGGCCTAATAAATCAGGCGCCCTCTCGCTGTGACCAGTAAAAGGCGTTTTTGTCATTTTGCCAAATAAACAAGACTCGCATCTTTCAAATGATTCAAAATCAAATGAATCCAAAAGTCCATATTTATGAAGCTTTTGTACGCGTTCCTCATTTATATAACCCAAACGATAGTGCCAGAAATAAGTAGGATTAGAATCATTAGTTTTTAATCTTTTGGCATTAATGTTATAGACCTGCTTAGTTAAATTTGGAACATATAGTCCATCAACAATATGAGCTTGACCATATAAAATACCATTACGCATAATAGAATAACATTTGTCTTTTATTCGAATATCAAAACCATTCATGTCCAAACACGAAATAGAAATAATATTCCTGCTAATCGCAGGTACATGATAACAATTATCTAGTTCTAAAACTAAGCCATAAGGCAACGATAAATGAAATGTTCCTACAACTAAAGCAGCAACTCTTGCTCCATTGCCCACACGTAGGTCCACTTCACCTTTCGCCAATGATCTACTCCTTTTTAGTTCCTGCACATTACAACAAATGTGAGAACCACAACCGGTATCTAATACCCAAGAAGTAGAACAACGAGTAGTAACATTTACTTCTATAACATGAATACCTGAAGTGGAAGCAACACTTTCATTCTTCACATCTTCCAAGTACTTTTTGCAGTTCCAATTCCAATGTCCCTTTTCATTACAATAATGACAGACATCTTCAGAAGGCTTACCCTTTACTGACTTGGGCTTAGGTTTGAGTTTGGCGATATTTGCCTTACTCTTACCCTTACCCTTATCTGAACTTTGCTTTTTAAAGCCCTTTCCCTTCTGTATCATTAGAACATTAGAGGCAGGAGCTTTCTTAATGTTAGGCTCAGCTGTCTTAAGCATCCCATGCAATTCTTTCAGAGATTTGTCTAAGTTATGAATATTATAATTTAAAATAAAATCATTATAACTTGGATTCAAGGACTGAAGCATAATATCATTAGCCAACTGTTGGCTTATTCCAGCATCAAGTCTTTCAAAGTTATCAAAATAACATATCATTTTTATGACATGTGGACTAACAAGCTCATCTTTTCCCATCTTACAGTCAAAGATAGCTTTAACGGTATTATACCTTTCAGTTCTAGCTTGCTCCGGAAACATAGCTTTCAGGTTTTCAGCAATCTCATATGCCGACTCCATGTTCTCATATTGCTTCTGAAGCTCAGAGTTCATGGTGGCAAGAATCAGACAGCATACATCGGTATTAGCATCAGAATGCTCTTTCCACGCGTTCTTAGTGGTGGTATAGGCATTACTATCTGATTTCTTAGGTAATTCCTTCTCAAGGACATATACCTTTTTCTCCTGTTGAGAACAATTCTCAAATTGCGATACCATTCCAAGAAGTTTGAACCATTCAACTTTTCCTTCTCAAGGAAGGAACGGAGAGAAAATGAATTGGTGGTATGAGACATTATCTACAACAATATGAATATGCAAGTGTAAGTAACATGTTAAAATATGCAACAAATGAATCCTAAACAATATTAAGATAATTTGTACATGTAACCCTCATACACATACAATATTCCAAGACCCCAAATACCTATAACTTAAGTGAGCTTTGGCTCATCGCCCAAATTATAAGGATTAAGGTAAACATCTCTATGTTAATTACATCTCATATACAACTCTCAGTTTGTTAAATAATCATCATATGAATTTTAACTACATGCCTCAAAGTTCAAAACTGTTTTGAAAAACTTTGTTCTGACAACCAGCCTACATGTGTGGATAACTGTTATCCACCTGTTCAACTTACATAACCAGAATGCTCTACTTTGGCAGACCTATCACTTGATGATATAAGTTTATTACAATCATTAGGTTGGAAAGGCATAAACTTAATATTCAAATTGAGGGATTAAACATATATGTCAATTATGAATGCATACTAATGAACAAATATATATATTATATGCATCTCATACATAAAGGAATCAACATTAGCATGTCTCAAATTAAAACAAAGACATATCATTAACACAATCTAAAGATAGATTAATAAAACAATAAAATTTCGAATTGTTAAATCAGAAACTGCCCAAAACTCATTCGAACCTTTCGAATTTGGTCTTAAAACGCAGACCCTGTTTTGCAGTCCTGTTTAGAATGCCTTTTTCATGCGAAAAACGCTACTTTTTTGTCAAAATCCGACACCCATAACTGATAAATAATATTTACGAAACAATTTCAATAAATTGATTTTAGGGGTAATAATATATATCAAATACATATTAGGTATATAATAGGAATATTTATAATAGTTGGACCTCAACCATCACCTTAAGGTTTTGGTTGAGTTAGTTCATCTATCATGGTATCAGAGCCAGTGTGACCGAATGTCACGGGTTCGAATCCTGGCAACCTCAAAACCCCTCAAAAAAACCTCGAAGTGGAATACCAGCACACGGTACGAGGGGGTCGGTGCACAACCAACCACTCTTCAAGCCCAATGGGCATTTGAGTGAGGGAGCGTAATAGGAATATTTATAATAGTTGGGCCTCAACCATCACCTTAAGGTTTTCGTTGAGTTGGTTCATCTATCAGTATAAAATTTTGATTAATCAAATTAAACTCCTAATCAAATTAGGATTAGCTTAAAATTAAACTATATTTTATATGTTAACAAATTAACAATTAATACTCTTGGCATAATATCATATTAACACAATTTGACTCGAAATTTAACTCTCAGCCGCATGTTTCCGTAGCAATAACATAATTGTAAATACTAATCAATCAAGCAAATTGATGATAGGGGTCATTATTGCTTAATGAACAAGTGGGTAAATATCCTAAATTGTTTATGTCGGCTTATGTATTCCAAATACACTAAACGTCATACATGTAAAGAAAGCAGCCGGTAAAATCACACGTAATCCGAATTACAACAGATCGTGAACCATTCACGGCTTTAATTAATTCGATTTTTAACATCGCATACGTACTCTGATATCACTGAAGGTATTTGTCGGTCCTTAAAACGATTTTAATAGACAAATCTCCAGGACCATATGCATATTAGAAATCAGAATTAAACATAAATAAAAGAGTAATCGAATTACCTCGTAGCGGAATTAATCCGTGAGCAAATAATATCCAGCAAATAAGAAAAATAAGAACCGAATCAGAATAACCCAACAGCTACAAATAATCACGAGCACCCCATAGGAGATGCGAGTTGTATGCTAGTACACAAGGTAGGGTTTATTATTTCTCACAAAGGAATCAGATGGATGAAACTGACTCCCATATATCTCTATATATAGGAAAGCAAAGACTCAGTTTCCTAATCAAACCCTAACTTTAATCGCAGTTGGGCCTAATCTAATTAGAGCCCTATTTCCATATTTCAGTCCGACTGTAAATGGAAACACCGTATTCATCTTGTGTGTGACCTAATGAGCCCGTTTAATTCGACACGAGTCCTTAAACTCATTTAAGACTCGGTCCGTAAGCGGTTTCTAGCAAAACGTTACGGTTAAATAGAATATAAACCGGGTTACCTTAATTGGACTCCGGACATAAATCCAACACTCAGAATCGACTCAGTCAAAGCTTAGCTCGAGTTTAGTTAAACCGTGCTTGAACCAAGCTTGGCTAAATTCAAACTTATCTCGGGGACTTGAGCTAAGGTAGACTCAACTCGAAACCTCGTTTGAGCTTGTTTATAGTTTTTTTTATATAATTTTCATACTCTAATATTAATTTTATTTCAAATTATATGTTATTTAGCATTATAAATATATTATACGGGAAATTCACACGGTATCTCTGAGGTTTGACATTTTGCACGAAATACCCAATTCTTTACACCGGAAAATTTTAAGAGACCGTGTTTTGTGTTAACGAGTTCAGAAAGTTCGTCACGTTCTGAGTTCGTAAATATAAGTTATGACCTCTTAAAATTTTCTGAGTCAAAAAATTGGGTTTTTCGTGCAAAGTGACAAATCCCAGGGGTATCGCTAGAATTTTCCTTGTAACATATTTAGTTATACTAAAAAATGATAAAGTGATAAAGTATATATATTATCTATTAGTATTTTATAATCTTATCTGTTTTGTAAAATAATTATATTTAGTTATACTCAAAAATGATAAAGTGAAACATTTATAATGACAAGACGAGCTCAATTTAAACTCGTGTCAATCTCACGCTTTTTTCAAGCAAAGCTTGACCTTCCTTTTTTTAGGCTCGACTAGTTTCGAGCCGAGCCAACAGTTCAAAAATCTGAGCCGAGAGCTTAGACCGGTTCATTTACAGTCCTATAAAGATCAATGTAACTCAAGGGTGTTTATCATGTCAATAATATCTCGTCTTCTTGTTCTCCAAGTAAATAATATTCCGTAAATATTATTGTCTCTTGTATTTAGGAAATTGTTATTTCCTCTAGCTTCTTTCCTTATTCCTCGTCTTGTAATTAGGTCATTGCTTTCCATATCTCATGTCTTGTATTAGTATATAAACCGGTGTATTCTTTGCAATAAAATACACACATTCAATCATAAATCTTACATATCAATCTAGGGTCAAACTAGAGCTGTTCAAAACTTGTCCTTTAAGACTATAGTGGGCGGGCCGGGTCAGAATTATGGGTCAATTATCATTGCCCTTGCCCGCCCTTTAGTCAAAAGTCGGGCGGCCCATGGGCTAATAGGCCGTAACACTAAACCTTTAACTGTTAATTACGTATTCGGTATATAATGACTTCACTTTAAACTACGGAGTACTTTTTATATCTCATACCTTCATTTGAAATTTGAAGTTAGGTGTATAATATATATAGATAGTGAAGGAATACATATAAGGATAGAGGTAAAAATTGGATGTATACATTATTCTAACTTGTAATACACGGTAATTAGTGGTGTTTTGAATATATGCGCCTATTGGAAAGACAATCAAATTTTAATTAGCATGGAGATATTTGGAAAGACAAAGGTTTAGGTTCGACTTTATTTAAATAAAAATATGCTTTTACTTTCTTTCATTAAAAAAAATCATTACCTATAATATAAAACAATTAATATACACAAATAAATTGAAAATTTATTATTTTGTTTTTTTAGTGGGCTGAGCGGGTTGGCCCGTTTGGAAAAGCTCGTGTCTATGTCCGGCCCATTTAACAACCCATTTTTCAGAAATTTTTGTGTCCAAGCCCGCTAAAAATAAGGGCCGGGTTATTGGGCAGTATGACCCATGAATAGCTCTAGGTCAAACTATCCTTAACCAAATTTTGTGGACAGAAAATTAAATAAAATTGATAGAATGATTTGGAAGGAAAGAGAAGGGAGTGATCTGGAAGGATGTAATTTCTATTGTTTGGATACAAAATTGGAGAGATTTAGATGTTGGAGGGAAAACTCTCACCCACCATTCCCCTCCCCTTGTCTCCTCACCTCACATCCTTAATTATGAGGTTAGGGGTTCGATCTCTATCTATGGAACCCTCTCTTCCCCTTTCCTCTTTTTTGCTATCCAAACAAGTCTAGGTCACCATTTTGTAGAGCTTGGAGTAATCATTCTAATGACACACGATGATAGACACTGTTGAGGCAATCTTCTCATATACGTATCATAAACTCATTTGGTTGTAGTAAGCATGATTCTAATTTCAAATTTTACGAATTTAGAATACAGAAAGATCGCTCTAAATTATATTTATAATTAAGGAAAAATACCAATTACCACTACAAAAAGAATTAAAACAGGCGACCGATTTTGGCGACTGAAATCAGTCGCTAAAACCAATTTGGCGACTGAAATCAGTCACCAAACGTCAGTCGCGGACCTTAGTCGCCTTTTCTAACTTTGGCGACTAAAGTCGGTCACCAAATTTGGCGACTGAAAAATCAGTCGCCAAATAACAAAAATGGCGACTGAAAAAATAGTCGCCAAATTGGCGACTGATTTTAGGTAGTCGCCAATTTGGCGACTGTATTTCAGTCGCTAAATTTGGTATTAGTCGCCAAATTTTGGTGACGTAGCCACTTTCACTGAAAAACTTTGGCGACTGAATAAGAACTTTGGCGACTGAAATTCAGTCGCCATTTTGGCGACTACATTAAATCAGTCGCCAATTTGGCGACTGAAATTCAGTCGCCAAAGCCCTTTTCAGTCGCCAAAGTTGCTGTATGTTTTTGTGGTTTTTTTTCGTTTTCAATGCTAGCCAACCTGCATACAACGCCATACATCAACCCAAATTTCATCGTCATACATCCCAAATTTCAACACACACAACACCATACATTTCAACCCAACACCTCCCATTTTCTCAAACTTCATTTCATAAATTGAAAATGAAAGTTTTACAAGCTAAGCTATTCTAATGTTCAAATCTAAAGTTCAAGTTTTACAAGCTTACATGCTAAAATCATCTTACTTGGAAGCCAACACCGGCTCCACTCCCCCCATGTGGACCATGCGGATCATTTGGATCGTAGTTGGGTCTAGGTCCGGGGTTACAACCTTGCCACCAATTCTCAAACATTTCCATTCTTTCCTTCTTTTGGCGGAATTCTTCATCTCGTTTGGCATCACGTTCATCACGCTCTCTTATTTGACCTTGAAGTTGACTAATAATTCCCGGTTGATACGTGTTGCTGGGAATTGTTGAAGTCGATCTCCTACGCGTTTTCTCATAGAAAACCGGTGTTGAACTTCCGGTACCATACACGTGCCCTTTCTTGAAGCCATCCACCAACTCATACCATATGTCATTATCCGGTTTTTCTGTATTGGCGGCTTTTTCTTGTTCAAATGCTTCCTACAATATTAAACAAATGGTTGTAAGTTAATATGGTAACCACCTTATATACGACATTTTAAAAGAGAATAAATTAACAAAAATTAAGTGTTAGGGAAAACTTACATATAATTGCTTGTCTTTTGGCTTAGTCCAACTTCTAACCCCTTTGTGGTCAACCCTGGAATGCATGTCCAAAAACAGTTCCGGTACCGTCGCAATCGGCTTTGACTTCTTCTTTCCTTTCTGAATGAAAAAAAACATACATGTTAGAAAATCAACAAAAAATCTAACATAAAATAAACATGTTGCATTGAAAACAAAAAAAGTGTGAAATAATAGACAAACTTACACCCAATACTTTATCCCAGAACGATCGTGAACCCGCATAATGAGTAGGCTCGTTCACGGTGTCTTCCTTTCCTCCTCTTTTGTTGAGGGATGCTTGCTTAGACTTCTTCTGAAAAGTTTCACTTTTGGTATGCTTTATTAAGCCTTCATACTTATCACCTGCAATTACACATATGAAATCATAATTAATAAGTTACTGATATTATTTATAATATAAGAGAGTATATGCTAATTAATACAAATAACAAAACAAGTTAATTAAATACCTTTCATGTGCTCTGGTTCCTTCGGGCGCTGATCGTCTTCCGAGATCACGTCCCGATATCGTCGAAATACCGACGTCATTGTACCTATTACGGACATTACATTTTTGAGACGGTGACCAAGCAAATGATAGCTACAAAAAAAAAGCGACAAAATTTCATATTAGTATAAAATAAAAGTATAACCTTGGTTCTTAAAAAATTTATCAAAATTAATTATTTGATTTCTAAAATAAAGAATTACGGAAAATATATACCCGAAAGTTATTGAACCACGCCTCTTTTTGTGCATTAGAAGCTTGTGTCCACGATGTAGGAATTGTTGGAGCTTGTGTCCTCCACAAATTAGTGTGATAACATTTGTAAATCTCTTACAGGTTCACAAGGGTATACTTCGTATATTTAATCAGTTGATTAACGTTTACCTAATAACGGTTGGCTTGCTAGAAAGTTTGACGTTATTATCATACATATGGCGGTGATCAACTGGTCCCTAAAGGTCACACCTATAGGATGTGTTTGAGAAATGTGGTTATAGAAATATAATTACATTGATGCCCAAAATGACTAAAAAGTTAGTCAATGTGTTGATGAGATAATTATTTAATAAATTAAATAATATTAAGTTGAGACGAATTAACTGTCAATTCGTAAATTAAATATAATAAGTTATATTTAGTTAAATATATTTAATGTTAGCTTGGACGAATTAATCTGTTAATACGTAATTAAATATAATCAGTTATGTTTAATATCAACAAGATGAATGTGTCATAGTGGTAATAGTGAGGGTACACATACCAAGAGGTCATGGGTTCGATCCTCACTAGATGACAATTCAACACATATTATACATTTTTGGAAAGACCAAAAATAAGGAGCTGATAGTCCTTATTTCGGTCTGATGGCCGAAAATTAGGAAAGTATTATTCTTTCCTAATTAACTCGATAATTCGGTCAGTATAAAAAGAAAGGGAGAGATTTATTTCTACCCGAATGCTTTTTCTTGACCATGCCTCCTCTCTCTCATCACAAAACACAAAAACAACTAAATTTTACAGAAAATTTTAGATCGATTTCTAGCATAATCGAAGGGCATATCTCAGATCGTCTTGGGTGCAACTAATAGGCGAATATCAATTTTGATATTGTTCTTAGGCCATATTTGCTAGGACCGAAGGTTAATTCTGAATCCTTATACTTTGTTTATGTATTTTGTTTATGACTTTTAATCATCATTGTTAAATCGTTATAATCCTTCTAAATTAAGGGAAGTATACAGATAATTCCCACAAGTGGTATCAGAGCATTAGGCCACGATTTTATTTTTGATGATTTTCATAAAATATGTATGTAAACAAAGGGGATTCGAAAAAAAAAATTTAGGGTTTTCGGCTGAAATTTTTTTTGTGCTGAGAGAATTTTTTTTTTTCGGCCTGTTTTTCCTTTGTTGATGATTTATTTCCATTTGATTCATATGAATTATTGTTTTAATATGTTAAGATGATAATAAAATGAATTTGTAGATACCTTGATTTAATTCGGATTAAATTAAATTGTTAATGGAATAATCATGTCGATGAGACAAGAACTTGTTTTTGTTATATAGTTTTAGCATATAAGATTAATCATGTTCATTAATTCACTTGCTAAATCACGTTCTATATAGCAACTGTAAACATTTTCTTCATCGGATTTGTTTTTGGGCAATTCTTGCCGCAAGTTTTTTTGTGACGGTTGTTTTATTTTTTTACCGTCGTTGTTTTTTTTTTTTTTCTGTTCAGTACTGTTCACCGTGAACAGTGTTCATAAAATAAAAAAATAAAAAAATAAAACTTTTTTTTTTGGGTTATTTTTCTTTTTGCCGAATCTAAAAGAAAAAGAAAAGGAAAGTTTTTTTCTTTCCTTGTTTTTGCCTTATTTCCGAAAAAAAAAATTTATTGGGTTTTTTTTTCAGCCGTGAGCTGAGTTTACAAATAAAAAAAAAAAATTGTTTTCCTTTTTGCCGAGACCCAAAAGTAAGAAAAAATTGGATTTTGTTTTTTTTATTTTATTTTATTTTATTTTGGCCAATTAGTTATTGTGAATCGGTTCACAATTTAAAGATACCGAGTTATTTTAAAGCAGTTTAAAATTTTGACGGATAGAATTCATATTACAAGTTTAATATGGATTAAGAATGAAATTAATGTGATTAAATTACGGAATTGTCACTTAATTTAATTTAAATAGGTGGTTTGGATAAATTAATCAACATAATTAAAGAATTGTGTAATGTATGTTTAATTTATTTTAGTTGATGCTTTTAATTTTGTTGAATGAATCGAATGAATGAAATTTATTTACGTATTTAATTTTGCAATCGGTTGTAATTTGTAATACTTAGTGTGGCCTTAATCTAATTATGTTTTCGTAATGAAGGAAACATGATTTTTATGTAATTATGAGATCTCGAATCTCCTTTATTTTAGTTTTGGGTTTTGAAATTAGAATGTAATAAATAGGTCAATTATGTAATTTTATTTATAGTAATTTCAAAGAAGACTAAAGATGAAGATTCAAGCTCACTCCCGCTACATGGATCAAGATGGAACATCAAGACAAGCATCTCGGGTCCAAGGATGGATTCCAAACTTGTATTTATTGTTCATTTTGATAGGATAGGCCACACTAGGACTTTTACTGTTTTTTTTTTTACGTTTTTCATTATTATTGCGTTTCATTCACATGTTAGTAATTGCATCATTTTCCGCCTAAAACCAAACCACCTACTACTAAAATGCATGAAAATTGACTCATATAGGTTGTATGTTAGTTTTCATGGACATGCAGATGTCACAGACTTTAAGCCATCACTTTAGTTTAATCATTCTCGCATGCTAGATTATAGTTCACTTAAAATGAATTTAAATAAAAGTGATGGGATCTTCCTCTAAAACGGAAATTGAGATTAGTCTTTATAAGGGCAAACATCTATGAATCCCTTCTTCGTTGGTAGGCCTAATATGACCCCTTCTACGTTGGGTAAGTAGTTGTGTTGACTTAGTTTACCTCAACATCATAGTCCGAAGAGTTTCTCGTGATTATGATGGACTAAAGATAGTATTTACATAAATTTATCGACCAAGAATTCTAACGGTAGAATTAGCTAAAAGGTTAGCTTATCAATTTACAGAGAATTGAGTCTTGGGGTCATTTATATAATTCTTGAGGGAGGTCAATTGTATAAATGTTTTGAGTCTTCACGTTATGACATTAGTTCATTAGACTTAAAATAAAAACGATGCACATGCTTATTATTTTATTCTTCTTTCGCAGTGTAGAACACGTTTATTATCAATAATACTGTTTCAACAAATGGCTGGAAATAACGCAATCTCAATGCCTAGTGCCACACTAGATCGTTCGTCCTGGCTAAAAATATTCATGGACCAAATGAATCAGTCCACGCGACTGAAGAATGATGGGTCCAACTTTGCGGACTGGGAGGCGGCACTACGGAATGCGCCATTGACTTTGACGGTAAGCTCGGGTATTTAATTGAGCCAATACCGGTCAACCCAGGCCCAAATGCAGGAGCCAACGAGTCACTCGCTTATAGTGATTTCGTTATGGAAGCGGGTGCGATAAAGAACGTACTCATCTTTGCAATAGAAACCAATTTGCAGAGACGCTTCATTGCCAAAGGTGCAAACAATATTTTCACCACGCTCACTAACGAGTTCTCAAAGGCACCGAAATCGTTACATATGAGCATACCTGTCGCTTCTTTGATGCGAAACTCCAGAAGGGCCAACCGGTTAGCCCACACATTCTTCACATGATTGAGAATGTCGAGAAGCGGAGGCACCGAATTGTAAAATCGGTGAGAGCATTGTCATTGACCGAATGCTTCATTCTCTTCACGATGGTTTTGCCCTTTTCGGGGCGAACTACTATATGAATGACTTGAAAAAGAGTCCTCATGAGCTACACTCCTTCTCGTACAGGGCCGAGAAGGATATGAAATTGAGTGGGAGCGTGAAGCAGGATGTTCTCACAATTTACAACAAAGGTAAGGGTAAGGGCAAGGCTCATGGCGACCTAGCTGTAGGTAAGCCAAAGTTTAAGAAGTCAGGAAACGGTAAGAGTGGGCCTGGTGAGACTAGTGGCTCAGAAGGCAAAGCAAAGAGAAAGGGCGGTGACATAAAGTGCCACCATTGTCACAAGACTGGACATTGGAGGAGGAACTGTCCCGTCTACCGTGAGGACATCAAGGCAGGCCGCGTCGTTCCTGTTGGTATGTCATCTTATATTCATATGATTGAGATTAACCATGCAAGTTTCGGAACTTGGGTACTAGATCTTTTAGGTTGTGGTTCTCATCTCAGTAATCATTTGCGGGGCCTAAAGAACATCATACCTCTCGAAAAAGGTGATGTGGACTGCGAGTCGAATGGAGCACGAGTTGTCTGCTTTGCCTCGAAGGGGACATATGTAATCCAACTCCCTAGTGGTTTTGAGTTATCTTTAAATAAATGTTACTATGTACCCAGTTTATCTAAGAACATTATTTCTGTTTCCGTACTTGCTAAAGACGGTTTTGCATTTTCAATAAAGGATAATAGCTGTATTTTCTCTTTTAATGAAATGATTTATGGCAAAGCAGTTTCCATGAATGGAATATATATCTTAGACCAAACCACGGAAGTATTACACATGAATAATAAGAAATTAAAGGTTGGTGACAAAGATCAAACCTATCTATGGCATTGTCGAATGGGACACATAAATGAGAAACGCGTGAAGAAACTCGTCGATAATGGGACTATTCCCGCGTTCGATTTTTCTACATATGGCACGTGTGAATCATGTCTCATTGGCAAGATGACTCGAATTTCCTTCAAAGGTGTTGGAATGCGCGCTAGTGACCTATTAGGACTCATACATACGGACGTATGTGGACCTATGTCTATTACCGCTAGAGATGGCTATAGATATTTTATCACTTTCACAGACGATTTAAGTAGATACGGATATGTCTACTTAATGAAGCATAAAAGTGAGTCCTTTGAGAAATTCAAGGAATATCGGAATAGGGTACAGAACCAACTGGGTAGAAAGGTTAAAGCACTCCGTTCAGATCGGGGTGGCGAATATCTTTCAAATGAGTTTGATCAACACCAAAGATCGTGGAATCGTTTTGCAATTAACTCCACCTGGAACACCTCAATTGAATGGTGTGTCCGAACGGAGAAATCGAACCTTACTTGATATGGTTTGATCCATGATGAGTCACACGGTAGTGCCGTTCATTATGGGGTTATGCTCTTTGTCGGCCCGCTCTTATACTTAACCGAAGTCCGTCTAAAGCTGTCGACAAGACTCCATATGAAATGTGGAAGGGAACGGTCCCTAACTTGTCCTTTATTCGGGTTTGGGGCTGCGAGGCTTATGTCAAGTGGAGACACGAGGATAAGATCGGCCCACGATCGGTCAAGACATACTTTATAGGTTATCCAAAAGAAACATTTGGTCATTACTTCTATTCGCCTACCGAACATCGAGTTTTTGTTGCGGCTAGTGCGACGTTCTTAGAGAAAGAATTTCTCGAGAACAAGACGAGTAATAGAACCTTCGAGCTGTCGGAGATTCCAGAACCAACGACCGAGGAACGGATGGAGGAAGTGGTTCCTCCAACTGATGATACGGTTAATATTCCTGAGGAACCTAGGAGGTCGGTAGAGACTCTCATCCTCCGGACAGATACATTGGTATGGTCGAGGAGAATGACGTTTTACTTCTAGAAAGTAATGAACCCGCAACCTATAAAGGTGCTATGGCCTGTTCCGACTCAAAGCTATGGCTTGAAGCCATGCAATCCGAGATGGACTCCATGTATGAGAATAACGTATGGGATCTAGTTGATTTACCTAATAAGGTAAAACCTCTACAGTGCAAATGGCTTTACAAAATAAAGCGTTCTGTAGACGCGCAACCAGATATCTATAAGGCACGACTTGTGGCAAAAGGTTTCACTCAAGTGCAAGGATTGTATTATGATGAGATTTTTGCACCTGTAGTCATGTTACGTTCCATTCAGATAATCTTAGCAATTGCTGCATTTCATGATTATGAGATTTGGCAAATGGATGTGAAAACCGCCTTCTTAAACGGTTATTTGGAGGAAGAGTTGTACATGGTGCAACCCGAAGGTTTCATAGATCCTAAACATCCTAAGAAAGTATGCAAGCTTAAGCGTTCCATTTATGGACTTAAGCAAGCTTCTCGGAGTTGGAATCATCGTTTCGACCAAGTGATAAAAGAGTATGGTTTCACTCGATCGGTCGAAGAACCATGCTTATATATCAAGTCGATTGGGAGCAAGATTATATTCTTGCCATCTTCCAGGCTAAGGAGCCAAAGTCTAGCAACAAATCTAGACATGTACTTTGGAAAGCTCACCTGATCCGTGATTACGTGGAGCAAGAAGAGATAGTGATTAACAAGATTGCGACGGATGATAACATCGCGGATCCTCTCACCAAACCGTTGAATTATGATAAGCATGTAGGGCATGTTAACTCCATGGGAATTAAACATGTTCCTGAGTTGTAGTACTTGATTATGGATTTGATACATTATCTTTTTCATATACTATTTATAACTTCATCGTTTTATATATATAATATTTTGTTTTTCATGTGGATTGTACTGACAACATTGAACGCCACAAAGTGAACTGAATTACATTATATTTGTTTGGTCCGTAATCGCCAATGTGAGTTGATAACTCCGGCTATTATATTGTGCAGTCGATTGATGGTGGGTTCAACGAGCCATAAGTCAAACGGTTGACTGATCGATCACAGATGCGAGATTATCACGATACCTCGTAGGACAACTTTTTGTGACAGCGTAATGGAGTCCTAAATGTTTAATAACATTCGGTGCCAGGTCATGGATAGGACATCCATTGTGTTCCTAGAGTCGATTCTTTTGACTATCAACTGTCTCTTGAGATTAAGGCCGTTTTTGGGTGACTTTGGTTTCTTTCTCACGGTCTACCGTAACTGGGGCTAAGTAGATTTTTTCTGGGTCATTTCATACTGTGCTTACATCTGCAGGGATTTGAGTTGAGGAAAATATCCAACCTTTATCGGTATAGTTATTTCTCGGGGCCACTCGAGGAGTTGTAACTGAAATGCATGGCCATGCTCGAATGTTGATTCGTTTATCAGTTAAGTTACTCTCTAGTCGGGGAAACCACTCTTGATATTGATCGCTTGTAAAATACGATCTTTGTGAATTCGGATTTGCAAATTGTTTTACATTGAGTGGGAGAAATTTTATAGGATATGAGAATCGGTTATCGCACATACACTTGTGAGGACAAGTGGGAGTTTGTTGGAGCTTGTGTCCTCCACAAATTAGTGTGATAACATTTGTAAATCTCTTACAGGTTCACAAGGGTATACTTCGTATATTTAATCAGTTGATTAACGTTTACCTAATAACGGTTGGCTTGCTAGAAAGTTTGACGTTATTATCATACAGATGGCGGTGATCAACTGGTCCCTAAAGGTCACACCTATAGGATGTGTTTGAGAAATGTGGTTATAGAAATATAATTACATTGATGCCCAAAATGACTAAAAAGTTAGTCAATGTGTTGATGAGATAATTATTTAATAAAATTAAATAATATTAAGTTGAGACGAATTAACTGTCAATTCGTAAATTAAATATAATAAGTTATATTTAGTTAAATATATTTAATGTTAGCTTGGACGAATTAATCTGTTAATTCGTAATTAAATATAATCAGTTATGTTTAATATCAACAAGATGAATGTGTCATAGTGGTAATAGTGAGGGTACACATACCAAGAGGTCATGGGTTCGATCCTCACTAGATGACAATTCAACACATATTATATATTTTTGGAAAGACCAAAAATAAGGAGCTGATAGTCCTTATTTCGGTCTGATGGCCGAAAATTAGGAAAGTATTATTCTTTCCTAATTAACTCGATAATTCGGTCAGTATAAAAAGAAAGGGAGAGATTTATTTCTACCCGAATACTTTTTCTTGACCTTGCCTCCTCTCTCTCATCAGAAAACACAAAAACAACTAAATTTTACAGAAAATTTTAGATCGATTTCTAGCATAATCGAAGGGCATATCTCAGATCGTCTTGGGCGCAACTAATAGGCGAATATCAATTTTAATATTGTTCTTAGGCCATATTTGTAATACCCGCCCTTTTTGAGACCCTTTGACCAGCGTTGACTGACCTTGGGAGCGGGAATAGCCTTAGAAGTGAGTGCCAAAATCATCTTGGGTTGCGTGTTAAGAGTGGTACTCGACAGAGTAGAGGCTAATCGATCGAGTAGCTAGGTTACTCGATCGAGTAGGGGGCCACTCGATCGAGTATGTTGGGTACTCGATCGAGTACCGAGTTATCAGCAAGGGTTTTATATCGCGTTTTGTTAAATCCGCATATCACTTCCGCCACTTTCCTCCTATCCTTCAGTCGCCTCTTTCCCTTCCCTTCACCTCAAAACCTCCATGGAAGCCTATGTGAAGATCCTTGTGTCTTAGAAGAGCGTCACTTGAGTCGGGTAGCGGTCTTTTGCTGAGTTTCTCCCTATAGGCTTTGCTTGGTCGCTGGATAGGTTGTTTGTCGGCATGGATTGGTTGCAGTTGCTCAAAGGTAGGTTCGCCTACTCAGTTTCTGTAGATGGTCTAGTATGTCGGTCGTTGTGGTTGTATTGTGATTGCTTAGTATCGTAGTTGTATTGTGACGGTTGTGATGGTGATTGTGGTTGATTGTTTCTGGTTCTCGAGGCGTGTCCTCGGCTGAGTGGAGTCACTTGCGGGAGTGGCTTCACGCCCTAGTTTCGCCCTTCGTGGAACCCGTCACGGAAGGGGATGTGCACATTAATGGACAGGGTTATCGCTCATTATGAGAAGTGGGGATTTGGTGGGAACGGCTGCGGTCCCCCACTGGCAGGGCTGGTCCGGTGGACAGTCAGTGACGGAGGTTGGTTGGATTATCGTGATTGTGTATGAGGATGACAGCGTGTATTGTGTTGTTAATTATAGTTGCGATTGTTGTGCCTTATCTCAGTACTGACCTTGTGTGGTTGTTTGTTTGTTATGTGTCTGCCGTGATCCCTTATGGTGAGCAGTCGGTCTTAGCAGGTGCTGATGTTTTTGATAGCTGGAGTCTGGGCAGGGATGAGTCTTCACGAGATTCGATAGTCATAGTGAGTAGTCTTTGAGTTGTATCTTTCATATCATTTGTTGGTTTAAATCGCTTGTAATACAATATAATAGTTCTTTTATCGACATTTGATTATTACTATCCTTGGGCAACCGAGATGGTAACGCCCTTATATGCTAAGGAAGGCCTAGTTAAGGCTCCTCTGAATATGGGGGTGTTACAAAGTGGTATCAGAGCGACGATTTTGGAACCTGTAACAAATAAAAATAATGAACATAGTGAGTCTAATAAAATGAACCTGGTGTATGTGTAATGGGAGCCCCAGCTGATGCTAGGTTTTGGGTGAGTAGGCGCCCTCATTTCAAAATCTTGGCCCCATGATACTTAAGCCAGTCACATGGTACAGGAATGTGGAGTCCGTGTGTATATGTGTGACGTGTATGCTAATTGTGTCGGAGCTACCTGTAGTTGAGCTTTAGTTAGCGTTAGTAAGGACGTAATAGCTGTATTTGGGCCGTGTTTAGTGAAGTGTGGGCATGATTAGTGAGCTTGTGTGATAATTTGGAGTTGCGTGACAAAAGTCTATTCGATAGAAATACTTGGGAATGTGAATGGGTGTGCTATAATAGAAGGATGAACATGTTGGTGGTTGCTGTAAGTTGATGGTGACGGTAGTCATGTACGAGTCTATAAACCTTGCCGTGAGTACGATGATGATAGTTATAGAATTGTTGAGTTATAATTCGAATCATAACATATGGTAATGTATATATGCTTTGTTAATTAGTTGAAACTTTTCCGCTGCGTGACAATCGATTTGTGTAAGATGAATTGCTTATAATTGAATGTAGAACATGATAGAGTAATTGGTTATGAGGATATGCAATTATATGTTATAAGAAAGAATGAGTTAATGCTAATTATGTGTTTCATGTTATTGTGAAAGCGAGTTTGGTAGCGACATGTTAAGACAAGTTTTGAGTATGATAGGATGACGTGACTAAGCTTAAGAGTGACTCAGTAGCAGGTAAACCGAGTTGGGTAGTTGTGTAGCGTAAGGTGGCATACACCTTATTAGTAAGGTGATACGTTGTGCGTGAGTAATGATTGTAAAACGTGATCGAAGGTGATAATTAGTGTCGAATTCCGATCTTAGTTTGGAATCGACACGCGGTGTTATTTTGCAAGTATCTCTGATTTACTTTGTACTTCCGACCGAGTACTTAACTATACTTGACCGAGTGCGAGTGTTTACTAGACCGAGTAGACCTCACTCGATCTAGTTAGGAAGCTATGACGTCGGGATGTGGAAAGATTTTCTGCAGATACTCGACGAAATGGCTCCTACTCGATCGAGTAGGGTGGTACTCGATCGAGTACCCTAGACACTCGATCGAGTAGGTTACTGTACAGAGAATCCTACGGGTTTCTTAAAACCCTTCTCCTTTCTATTTCTTCTCATTCTTCCTCTATAATTCGAAAACCTAAGCCTATTTCCTCTCAAACCCTCAAAAATCTCTCATATCTAGTGTTGGTGGTGGTTAATTTGGGGTTATTTTCTCTGTATAATTTCGTTCCTTTACTTCACTACTTGATCAAGGTATGATTTCTACTCTATTTACATGTTTTTATGTTTTAAACTTGTGGAGGATGATTACATAACTTGAAAATTTCGATTCATATGATCCATTTGTTGCCTTTAACTGCTGGAATATGATTCACATGTCTTCTTTCTTGATTGTTGATGATTAATTGCTGTAATATGGATTAGAAACTTGCAATTTGGGGGTCGAAATTTCTAGGGTTTACAAAATTGAAATTGATTTTTGATTGATTCACATTGATTAGATGGTGGGATTGGGTATTATACATTGTTTATATCATGTTGAAGGATGGATTTTGATGATTTTCACCTTAGAAAGTTGCCTTAAAACTCCGTCTTAAAAGTGCCTCAAATGGAAATTCGTGATTTATAATTGGAATTTGGTGTTGTGTATGACTGTCTAAGTGTAAGTTGAACTTCAATATGTTTGTAGTGATGATAATTGATGAAAAATATGCCAAAATTGTTACAGCTGTAAGGACCGTCTGAAAAATTTAATTGAGTTGTTGTTCATAATATTGAAGGGTGATAATGATATGTTCTAAGTTATTCTTTTCCATGAACTAGTAAGAATGCCTCACATGTGATTAGAAGTGTGTTTGGAACAACCTTTAGAATCATGCTAGGATATTCGAATTTGTTGAGCATGTGTAATCACCATGATAAATTTTTCACAACCGTGGCTTATGAGTAGTGGTAAACTGAGCTTGTATGTCAAATTTGGGAAACTGTTGGTGAATGTGTGTACTTAACTTAATATTCAAGGTTAATAACATGAATTATGTGCTTCACATGTCAAATTTGTGGGTGAAATTTGTATGCCTAGCTGAATGTGTAAAGTCCGAATTACATGAAGTAAATGTTTACATGTTTATACAAGTTTGTTTGAACATATGCCGAAACAGATGCCGAGACTGAACATAAGAACTCGTCAAAGTAAACGGGGGAGGGGTAATCCACCTGAGATGGGGGAAGGGAGTGGACCTGTGGTACCCGCAGTTCCAGAGTACCCTTCTGTTGTTTTTGTTGATTTCAAACAAATGAGAGCGTTTTGTAGTTTTACAAAAACGTAAGATGAGACCAACGAGGTGTATAGATACTACATTGTTGGAGGAATTGGAGATAGAGACGGATGTCCGTCACATATTTGAGACCTTGGGCCTTATGGGTTTGTATAGGTGAGGAAACACTCTTATCCTTTTCTTACCTTGGAGTTTATGAGCTCCTTTATCTATGACCCGCCGCCGGACCGTTGAGTTTCGATTGATGCACACTAGTTTCTTGCTTTCTATGGACCAATTTGCTTCCCACCTTGGGTTGGCCAAGCCTCCCAAGGACTCCATCACCGATATCCTGCTGAGTGCGGTGTATGCCGCCTAATGCCTTGTCGACCGAAACCAGCTCCTACCTCGGGTAACATGCGATTAATGACGTTCGATGTCACATTGAGGATCTTTCTTCGTTCTCTCTCGAACCTCCTTTATGATCGACCGGATATCGATGGTGAACAACCATGAGGTATTACTTCGATGTCTTAATTGAACCGGAGCGGACCGGGAAAGTGGTCTTTAATGCTCCTTCGATGGTTTGTCTTTGCCCTTGCCTTGATGGCCACCGCCTCTTCCCGTATTGAGTTGTGGCGCCATCGCCACTCGGTTAGCTGAAAAGCTAACCTCTTTCGAGGCTTCTTCGGAGTACGTGCCTCTAGTTACCCTGCCCACCATGGATCGTGACTACTATCTCGACCGAAATGGTTGAGGACTTTGGGCCGACGGTAGCTTAGCTTGGAGGGTGTGGGGCGTGAGTTGGATGAAGATTCCAGCTCCTGAGCACCTCCCACCCACGGAGCCCTTAGAGCCGGCGGTAGTGACGGTGGACTCCGATGATGAGGAGGAGGAGGAGGATGATGATAGACCCCGCCATCTACAGACCTACCTCATCGACGACACGATTCTCGAGGTGATGCTAAAGCCGAAGAAGGGCGAGAATGCGTCAGTTGTGGCAGTGGAGAGACCTAGGTTGGGGAGAGGACCCCGTCGAGTGAGGGAGAGGACCTCGGAGACTAGGCCATAGCCGGTGGCACCACAGCAGCAGCAACATCCTTTTCCGTGCTACCCTTACCTCGACACCCCGGAGACGCGATCCAGCTACTTGGCGGAGAGAGTGCCATCTAACTTGACACTCCGGAACATGCACGAGATGGCGTACGCTCAGGGGATAGGGACCGAGGGACCGCATCCGGTGTGGTGGAGTGGAGTTGGGGACTACAAAGGGGTTTTCCATTCCTACGGGGTGGATCAGTCGACGTGAGGGACACCTCAGTCCTTTGCCTACGGTGGCTTAACTCCATGGTACGTGGGCCCAGGAGCAGGAGCAGGAGTGGATGTGGGGATCAGATCATCGGGAGCAGGTACTTCTGGCGGTGGTGGTGATGATGAGGTGATGGTTAAGCAGCAGCAGCAGCAGGAGGAGTGATACTCCTTGTACTTATCTTTGTTGATGGTAGATGGTTTTAGATGTTGGTAGTGTTGTTAGACTTTAGTAGTTGTTTTCGTTGAGATTTAGTTGGACTTGTATTGTTGGACATAAGGCCGGATTTGATATTTTGACCTTATTGCAGGATGTTGGGAGTCGGGGCGTCATCCCGACTCGAGTTATATGACGATTACGTACATGTATGTTGGTTTACGACGAGCTTCATAGGCATTTTGGCCTGTAGGTACTCGACAGAGTACCCCGTACTCTATCGAGTAGCTGCAGGCATGTATGAAGTAAAACTTTCTGATCTGTGGGCTACTCGATCGAGTAGCCAAGACACTCGATCGAGTAGCATGGCACTCGATCGAGTACCGCTATATACTCGATCGAGTAGCACTGTTACAGGAGGTTTTCGAAAATTAAAAATGTTCAATCGTTTTATAATTGCAAGTTTGATGTTTAATGTGGTTATTAGTGCGTAGAAACACTTTTGAACCGTTAATTTCATATGTTGGAAGTCAAGTTTCGGTTTTATATGCGTGTTTGTAACAATTAGTGAAGTGGCGACGGTTTCTTGATTGTTTTAAATTTACATATGCCATATTACCATTCACTCATTGAAGTTACATTTCTTCATACGTTGTGCGTACAATATTAACGTGCTTTATCGATGGCGACTAGTTATCCCGGTGAGTTATGTATGATTTATAATTTAACGAGTTTATGCTTAGCGAGTAATGTCCACAATAAATAATATGTTTTTAACTCATGTCATGAATCAAATAATAAGTAATATGCGTTGAAATTTGGGTGGTGAACTTCGAGGACGAAGTTCCTTTTTAGAGGGGAAGAGTAATGTCGCAAAATAAAAAGGCCGGTTTTGAAGTTATGTTGTTACTCGTTTACAAGGCTTTGTTGTTTAATTACTAATCTTTGTTACTACGTTGGTCACATTGCTTATATGAAGTCTAGGTAGTTACTTTAGTTCGTTAAAATGAATGTGATAGTATGTTTTAAAGGACCATCATAAAGAGCTAGTTGTGGTGCGATGTGTCGTAATAGAACGAATTAGTGAGTAACACGTGGTGTTAGTTGTGCAGCATGAAGTTGATACGAGATACGTTTCGGGTTGATAGTTGTTATCACATGATGTTTCGGGTTGATAGTTGTTATCACATGATGAGCGATGGTCGTTTGTGTTGGCTCGTATGGCAAGGTCGATGTTTGATATATAATAATTTGTAAGAATTGATGCATACATGTAGAGTGACAATCAACGGTGATAATGTTTGCATGATAGTTGTAAGAGTCGATAGGTATAGAGCGTGAGACGGTGATGATGATGACATGGGGGGATGGTATTTCCGGGGCAAATGGTTTGAGTAGGAAGTTTGGTAATGTCGTGTTTTTCCGTGTCTTGTGCGTGAGATAGGTGAGTTGAACTTCGGGGACGAAGTTCTTTTAAGGGGGGAAGACTGTAATACCCGCCCTTTTTGAGACCCTTTGACCAGCGTTGACTGACCTTGGGAGCGGGAATAGCCTTAGAAGTGAGTGTCAAAATCATCTTGGGTTGCGTGTTAAGAGTGGTACTCGACAGAGTAGAGGCTACTCGATCGAGTAGCTAGGTTACTTGATCGAGTAGGGGGCCACTCGATCGAGTATGTTGGGTACTCGATCGAGTACCGAGTTATCAGCAAGGGTTTTATATCGCGTTTTGTTAAATCCGCATATCACTTCCGCCACTTTCCTCCTATCCTTCAGTCGCCTCTTTCCCTTCCCTTCACCTCAAAACCTCCATGGAAGCCTATGTGAAGATCCTTGTGTCTTAAAAGAACGTCACTTGAGTCGGGTAGCGGTCTTTTGCTGAGTTTCTCCCTATAGGCTTTGCTTGGTCGCTGGATAGGTTGTTTGTCGGCATAGATTATTTGCAGTTGCTCAAAGGTAGGTTCGCCTACTCAGTTTCTGTAGATGATCTAGTATGTCGGTCGTTGTGGTTGTATTGTGATTGCTTAGTATCGTAGTTGTATTGTGACGGTTGTGATGGTGATTGTGGTTGATTGTTTCTGGTTCTCGAGGCGTGTCCTCGGCTGAGTGGGGTCACTTGCGGGAGTGGCTTCACGCCCTAGTTTCGCCCTTCGTGGAACCCGCCACGGAAGGGGATGTGCACATTAATGGACAGGGTTATCGCTCATTATGAGGAGCGGGGATTTGGTGGGAACGGCAGGCTGCGGTCCCCCATCGCTGCGAGGGTCCGGTGGACCGATCGGACGGAGGTTGGTTGGATTATCGTGATTGTGTATGAGGATGACAGCGTGTATTGTGTTGTTAATTATAGTTGCGATTGTTGTGCCTTAT
Organism: Silene latifolia; assembly: GCF_048544455.1. Taxonomy (NCBI): domain Eukaryota; kingdom Viridiplantae; phylum Streptophyta; class Magnoliopsida; order Caryophyllales; family Caryophyllaceae; genus Silene; species Silene latifolia. The sequence goes on along the minus strand of NC_133530.1, from coordinate 36,257,778 downwards.
CTCAGTACTGACCTTGTGTGGTTGTTTGTTTGTTATGTGTCTGCCGTGATCCCTTATGGTGAGCAGTCGGTCTTAGCAGGTGCTGATGTTGTTGATAGCTAGAGTCTGGGCAGGGATGAGTCTTCACGAGATTCGATAGTCATAGCGAGTAGTCTTTGAGTTTTATCTTTCATATCGTTTGTTGGTTTAAATCGCTTGTAATACAATATAATAGTTCTTTTATCGACATTTGATTATTACTATCCTCGGGCAACCGAGATGGTAGCGCCCTTATATGCTAAGGAAGGCCTAGTTAAGGCTCCTCTGAATATGGGGGTGTTACAATATTTGCTAAGACCGAAGGTTAATTCTGAATCCTTATACTTTGTTTATGTATTTTGTTTATGACCTTTAATCATCATTGTTAAATCGTTATAATCCTTCTAAATTAAGGGAAGTATACAGATAATTTCCCACAGGAATTGGACCCACGAAATTAGTCTTCGTGCTTTTCGTGACACCTCGTACCACGCAATCGTCCATAAACCTGCATTTATTTTGAACATGTAAAATTAGAAACAATTATTATTTTACAAAAAAAAAAAAAAAAAAAAATAGTAGACTAATAAAGAATAAAACTTACCATAATCCCGCCGGCTCAAGAATCATCCGATGATCCGAAGTGTACCGTATCGGCACCATCTTGGCTCGTCGGTAGCGCGTCGATCTCTCCTCACCGTTACCGTCACCGTCTGTCTGCATCGCATCCTCCTGCACAAACTCCTCCTCCTCCTTCGCACGCGTACTCTGTCCAGAACCTGAGCCGCCTCCACGCTTCCTACCTCGACCTGCTCCAGTCATCTCCAGTAATACAAATAAAAATTAACACAAATAATGATAAATGAAAATTATACAGACTTCTAAATTTTAATAATTTACTTTTGAGGAATACAAAATTATACCAATTTAATCATCTTCATCTCCAAACCCCTCGTCCTCATCCTCATCCTCATCCTCATCATCGTCATCATCATCATCATAATCATCTTCCTCTCCAAACCCCTCGTCCTTCCTCCTCCTTTTCTCCTCCTCCCTTCTCCTCCTCACCTCCTCTTCCCCCCTCCTCTCCTCCTCTTCTTCCCTTCTCTCCTCCTCCTCCGCCTCATCCTCCCCCGACAGTCTCTCTTCCACATCATAATATTCTTCCTTTTCCATGTCTTCACCATCTTTATTCTCATGCTCATAGTTGATTTCATCGGGTGGAGAGAAAAGTGTTTCATTTGAAACGTTTTCTTCTTGGAAAAAAGTTGTATCAACTTGTGACCGTGCCTTTGTCTTAAAGATTGCACACCACGCATTTTGATTTCTATCATTTGTTGTGCTTGGATAAGTAGCAAAATACACTTGATGAGCTTGATGTGCAAGTATAAATGGATCATACTTAGAGTATGTTCTAGTACGATTCACTTCTACAAGCTTGTATTGTTCATGTACTCTCATTCCAGCCACAGAATTATCCTTCCAGTCAACCTTGAATAAGACAGTTTTATAAGCTCGGTAACGTCCATTATAACTAATTTCAAATATATCTTCAACTATACCATAGTATTCGTTGTCATCAAGAGAAGAAATAGTAACCCCCCAATTGCACCTAGCCTTACCTTTACCGTGGTTGAATGTTTGAAAATTAAACCCATTAACCGAGTATCGATTCCACGTTCTTACCATTTTTTATGGACCAAAAGCCAAACTTCTTATCAAATCATCTTGAATATTCAACTTAATTACATGTTTCTGAAACCATGATGGAAATTGGTCCTCATGTTTGTCCCAAACATCATCCTTACTTATATTAGGATTCCTCTGAATGAAATCATTAACAAACTGTGTTTCGTATGACTCCAAGAGGTCACAATTAGATAGCACGTAAAGGTGGGCACGATTATACTCCTTATCATCCAAATATCTTGTTTGCCTCTTTGATGAACACCCTTCATCATCTTGAGTTTGAAAAAATTCGGGTAAACTTCCGTCTATTTCATCCGGTTTCTCAACATTCAAGTTTTTTGCTTTGGTTTCTATATGTTTTTCAAAGTAAAGAGAACAAAAGTTTGCAATCTCTTCCGTTAAATAAGCATTGCATATAGAACCTTCCACCCTAGCTTTATTACCAATTTTTTTCTTCAAATGATTAAGAAACCTATAAAAGTTAATGATGAGTTTTATTAATAATAAAGTTAACATATAATAAATAGATTAGTTATTATTATTAATTTTAATTTAAAAGTAGCTAGATTATCTTAATTACCTTTCAAATGGATACATCCACCTATATTGGACGGGTCCCCAACTTTGGCTTCATATGGCAAATGAACCGGTAGATGCTCCATGGAGTTAAAAATGCAGGAGGAAAGATCATTTCAAGCTTACACAATATCTGTGTATTTGCTCTTCCGATTTAAATCATGTCATCAACACATATTGAAGAGGCACATAAATCTCGGAAGAATTGACTAATCTCAACAACTGCATTCCAAACGTTTGTAGGCACGAGGTGTTTCAAAGCAACGAGTAATAATCGCTCCATGAAAACATGACAATCATGACTTTTCAAGCCTTGCAACTTCAGCTTCTTAAGATCAACACATCGACTAAAATCTGATGCATACCCATCAGGAAACTTCAAATTTTGTAACCACTCACACAATACCTTTCTCTTAGCTTTGTCGAGAGTGAAAATGGATGTTGGCTTAGACCCGTCGCCGCGAATGTGTAATTTGGGACGATGACAAAATTTCTGCAAATCTTTTCTAGAAGCAATGCTATCACATTTTTCACCTTCTACATCCATGATCATGTCAATTAGTTGCTCAAAAAAATTCTTTTCTATGTGCATTACATCCAAATTATGTCTTATCAACATTGTCTTCCAATAAGGAAGGTCCCAAAGAATGTTTCTTTTAAACTAACCGTTTTTCTGCTTTTTCAATTCTTTAAATTCTTCCTCGGTACCATCAATAGGGGATGGTAAATCACATACCGTCTTCCATATCTCATCCCCGGGCACTCGTTTCGGAAGGGCATCAAGCACCTCTTTACCTTTTGTGAAAACTTTCTTGTTCCTCCTATGTGGATTTCCCTCTCGTAAGAAGCATCTATGACAATCAAACCAGCTTATTTTCTTGCTATTGGGAAGCCAAAATGCTTTACTTTCCTCCATGCAACAAGGACATGCTTTTTTTCCTTGTGTAGACCACCCAGATAGCATACCATTGGCGGGAAAATCATTTATTGTCCACAAAAGGGAAGCTTTAAGTTGAAAATTTTGTTTTTAAGACACATCATAAGTTTCCATCCCAACTTCCCACAAATATTTCAACTCCTCCACCAATGGTTGTAAATAAACATCCAAATTACGTTTCGGACTTTTTGGTCCGGGAACAATAAGTGACAAGAAGATAAATGGTCTTTTCATACATAACCAAGGTGGTAAATTGTATGGTGTGACCATAACGGGCCAACAAGAATACTTCCTCCCAAAATTACCGAAAGGATCAAATCCATCCGTACACAAGCCAAGTCGTACATTGCGGGGTTCCTTGGCAAAATCAGGATACATCTGATCAAATCGTTTCCATTCTTCCCCATCACTAGGATGACTCATCTTCCCCGGAGCATGTGGGTTTTCTTTGTGCCATCTCATTTGTTCGGCAATGTTTTTGGTGGCATAGATTCTTTGAAGTCTTGGTGCGAGAGGAAAGTAAAACAATTGGTTACATGCTATTGGTTTCTTACTCTTTTTGGCCCTCTTACTACCGTTGCCTTTTTTCAACACTAAAATTGTATCTCCTTCACTTGTCTCATATCTATCCGCCCCACAATCTTTACATTTTTCAAGCAAAGCATCATCTTTCCAAAATAGCATACATCCTTCAGGACATGCATCAATCTTTTCATGCGGTAACTGAAGACCTTTAACTACTTTTTTGGTAGTATAGAAACTTCGGGTCATGATATTATCATCGGGGAAAGATTCCTCAAGGAACGAGGCAATGCCATCAACAGCAACAAATGGCATATTAAACTCACATTTCAAGGTAATTAGCCTAGAAGCGGCTTGTAACAATGTCATTCTGCTTCCTTCATACAAGGGTTTTTCTGAGGCTTTTAACATGTCAAGAAAGGCTTTTGCTTGTGGGTGTGGCGGTTGTTCTTCAGAAATGGTTGTATGGTCATCACTATTAAAAATAGTGGAATCCATAGCATCAACAACCATCTCTCTATATGGGTTCTCATCATTTTGTATTTGTTGGGTGTGAGCTTGTTCATGAATTGGAGAATATGCTTCTCCATGTGAAATCCAATTGTAATAATTTGGCTTAAACCCTTTTATAATGAGATGTTCTTCTACTACAATGTCAAGCTGGTATTTCAGGTTTTTGCATTTGACACAAGGACACCTAAGTTTTTTGTCTACCAAGTCATATTCATCTTGTTGTTTAGCAATTTCAATAAACTCGCTAACACCCTTTATAAATCTAGCGGTAGGACGTCTTTTCTTATTGGAATGGTCTAATCTTCCTTCATACATCCATGAACGTTCCAATCTCTTCATTTTAATCTAAAGAAGACCCCACAATAATTTAAACATTTTTAAAAAATAACAATAATATTACATACAAAATTTAAACATTATACTCCACATTATACAATAAACATATGAAAACAATATATAAATATTGTCAATAAGTAATCCATCTTCGAATGGGGTCCTTATCACTCCAACCTAAACCCGTCAATTTACGTTTCAAGTCACTAGCAAACACACTTGTAATTTATTAATGAGGAAAAAATTCGGCAGCAATTCCCTTCAGTTCTCCAAATACACATCTATGTAGAATAACTAATTACTCCACATATACATGTATTCAGAGAACATTAAAGGGATCGCCACCAAACTCATTCCTCATTAATAAATCACAAGTACGTGTTTACTACCTAAATGACTTGAAACGTACAAAGACAGTCCCAAAATGGGGACTATTCAAGAATTACTCCTAATGAGTTCCTAATGAGTAATTCTTGAACGGGTACTAAGTCAACATCAAATCAAACAACAACACAATCTAGTACTAAATTAATTAAGTCAATCAATAGCACAATTCAACCACATAATAAAGGTTTCCATCCTAAAGTCCGTAGCATAATTTGAACTAAAATTAATAAATTTAAAAGGTAACTGGTAAGAGAAGGTTACCTAATCAAGTAAAAGCAAAAATGAAAAGAAAACAAGAAGCAACAGCTACCGCGTACGGTGGTGCCTAGCAGCGCGGTGACAACCCTGAAAAGAGAAAAGAAAAACAAAAAAAAACAAGGTTATAGTTAATTTCTCTTAATCCAAAAGACGGTTCCACTTAGCTAATTCCATTAATGCAAAAGACGATTTCACTTAACTTAATATTAATAATAATACGACGTTTTCACTTAACTTAGTAATAATAATATAATAATAATAATAATATTAATTAAGACGGTTTCACTTAGCTTAATACTAATGATAATGAGACGGTTTCACTTAGCTACCAACACCAAACACCACCCCACGATCCACCCCAACCACGGCCGACCGCCGGCCGACCACCACCCACCGAACCACCCCCACCCATAACCCTAAACCAAGACAAAAACCCCTTTAATCATTCCCTTTTAATTCAAACACAAATTAAACTAAATCTAACTACAAATTAAACTAAATCTAACTACAAATTAATCAAACATACTAACTACAAATAAATCTAACCAACTAACCACAAATTAATCAAACTAACTACAAATTAATCTAACAAATTAAACTAATTAAACTGAAATTAAACAAAAACAACTAACCTAATTAAAGAGGGTGGATGTGGCGGTGGAAATGGCGGTGGAAGGGTGATTGTGTGGTGTTGTTGGTTGGTTGTGTCGTCGTCGCCGCTGTTTCGCTCTCCCGAGTTTTTTTTTTTTTTTTTTTGTTTCGTAAAGAGTAAAGTATGAGAGAGGCTGGTTTCTATTAAAAATTTTGGCGACTGAATTTCATTTTGGCGACTGAATTTCAGTCGCCAAATTTGGCGACTACACATATATCAGTCGCCAAATTTTAAAACTCGGTCGCCAAATTGATTCCTTTTTTAAAAAATGACAGCCTGGTTTCTACTAAAAAAATTGGCGACTGAAATTCATTTTGGCGACTGAATTTCAATCGCCAAATTAGCGACTACACATAAATCAGTCGCCAAATTTAAAATCTCGGTCGCCAAGTTTGATTCCCTTTTTAAAAAAGACAGTCGCCAAATTGGCGACTGATTTCAGTCGCCAATTTGAAAATCAGTCGCCAATTTGGCGACTAAATATATCAGTCGCCAAATTTCGGTCGCCTGTTTTAGTTTTTCTTGTAGTGTACTAGTCCAATTTAGATTTTTTGTTATATAAGTTTAGTTAAGGATTGAAACGAAAATCAAATTAGCGTAATTAGCTATACTGCAGACCGAACCAAGTAAAATATAGTTTGGTTTGAAGCAGTTCGGTTTGGTCTTTTGTTTGGATCAATCAAATATGGTTTAGCCAAACTAAGCGGTACGGTCTTGTTTTCGACTCATACCATTAAATGAACAACCCTAACTTAATTTTGATTAAATTGGATCATACTTATTTTGTTCGGCCTACAGTTCTACCAACTTATTTTAGTTTAGTTTTACTTTTGAGTCTCGTTCGAGACTAAATCGAACCATGAAGTGAAATAATTTCCAAAATGAACTAAATGGAGTGAAATAATTTCCCACCCATTTGCCATGTAGTGAAATAATTTCCAAAAATCGAACCATGGAGTGAAATAATTTCCAAAATTGAAGCTTGACCTTCCATTTTAGTTATTGTTTAATTGGTTAGTATTTGTAATTTATCCATTTTTTTACTATTAATTTAAAAACAAGAAATTTAATAATTCGCAAAATTTGTACATCTTACAATTTTGCTTACGAAAACCATTTTGGTCCATATGATTTTTTCAGTGTGAAGGGCGTCACAATGGCAAATATGTTGCTGACAGAGTTAAACACGGGTCATGAGTACAGTTGACGTGGCAAACGGGTCAATCAAGATGGGTAATTCCGGGTCGGGTCAATTTCAGGTTTGTAGACTTATGATCGGCTCGAGTGGGGCCAGTCATTTCAGGTACGGATCATCTTCGGGTCAACTATCGTCAAGTTATTTGTGGATAATAATTAATGTACAATAATAAACGTCCAGGTCTGGTCAATTTGGTTCGGGTCTTGAGTTCGGTGTCGGGTCGGGTACATATCAGATTACCCAGGCCGATCAATTTTGCCAGGTTTAACTATCTAAGTACCACATCTGAACTAATTGACATCTGCATCCATATGATTAAGTCGACTTGATCTACGCATTTTTTGGTTCTTGTTGAAGTTTGGACAATATAATTAAAGTTGCACAAAATCTCATTATAGACGGCACATATCCGTCTATAACTAAAGACGAGCCAAATACAATATCACATTCCTAATAGGACAATCAACAAGTGGGGTGATGGGGGCAAAAAATGTCACCTCTTTCAAACTATTTGACCCGTCTTTATAGCAAGACTAGCTGTTAAAGTTGATCTCTTCAAACTAGACCTGTCAAAAATCGACCCGGCCCAAAAACCCAACCCGACCCGCCCGACCCGTTTTAGGGTTACAAACCGGTTTTTTCGACCCGCAACCCGTTTGACCCGAACCCGAAATGACCGTTATTTTAGGGTCGAGACCCGGCCCGAACGGAAGGGAAAATCATGAATTTTATTAAAAATATTGATATTTATATATTATATTTGAAAATATAGTTAAAAAATTATTTTTTATTACATAAAATTAAAAATTCAACTAAAAAGTCAATTTTATATAACTTTTATAATATTTAATAATAAAATAATTATTAAAAAAATTTATTTTAATAATTATATCAATATAATTATTGTATATGATGAATATGATTAAAATAATAATTTTAAATATATTTTACTTTTTAAAAAATATTTTTTAAATTAAAAAAATCGTTTAAAAAAGACTTTAAAAATTATTTCTTGACCCGTATTCTGACTCTAACCCGACCCGTGACCCGTATCTGACCCGACCCGACCCGCCCGACCTGTTTGACAGGTCTACTTCAAACACAAAATGGTTTAATCCATTTTAAATATAAAATTGGTCAAACATTATCCCACATAAATAAAAATGAACTAAAATTTGCGATTTCTTAACTCATATATTATATTTGACTCGGGTTTTTTTCTCTAAAACGGACATAGAGTCAATTGTTTCCCCAAGGCTGAAACTGATTCAAGTGAATACCGTAATTGATAATCCCAACGTGCTACTTCAATTGTTTCTCGAAACTCCTTTCCTTCATTCCTTGGTGTTGGTTCCAAACTTCCAATCTCCCGCAAAATCATACTGTAACCCTAAATCAAATTCCATCCCAATTCAATCAATTCTTCTACTTTCAATTAACTATTCCCCAAATTTCTCCTTCTAATGGAAGATCCAATTGCGTTCGACCATCACCACCACCAACAATTCCAAAACGACGCTGTTGGATTACCTACACCTCCCCTTGACGACGGTTTCCCCCTTTTTCCTGAACTCGATGACGTCACTGTTGATTTCGGGGTTGACGATTTCCCCTTTGATGTTGACTTTGACCTCTCTTTTGACGATCTCTCCTTCGCCGACAACCTCCTCCAACAACCTGAACCTAATTCCGACCCGATTAGTTATGACGTTTCGGAAGATCCGGCGAACCCTAATTTCTGCAATTTGGGGAATAATCAGACATTGGATGACGTAAGGGTTTATGATTCACCGTCTATGGAGGCGAATCCGGATCCGAATTCTTCAGCGGGTTCGAACGTGGGATGTTCAAAGAGTAATTCAGGTGTTTATTCAGGTAATTCTTGTGATCCTGATGTTTCTTCGTCGCATTTGTTGATTAATAATAATAGTAATGATAATGCGATTAATTCGGATTTAAGCCGGCAAATGACTGAGATTGAAGAAGGGAAAACCAGTAATCAGAGCTATAGGAATGATAACAGCAATGATAGTAGTAGTAAATGTGTGTCGAAGTCGAAACGGAAGAAAGGAATTGAGAAAGATCGTGCTGCCGAAACTAGGAGTAGTAAGTATAGGAGGTCGAACTCGAATGTGAATGCGACTGTGCTTTCGAGTGATGATAATTTGGAGGGAGGGGGTGATGAGGATGAAAAGAAGAAGGCGAGGTTGATTAGGAATAGGGAGAGCGCACATCTTTCGAGGCAGAGGAAAAAACAGTACGTTGAGGAGTTGGAGGAGAAGGTTAAGTCTATGGTCTCGACTATCACAGATTTGAACGGCAAGATTTCATATTTTATGGCGGAGAATGCTACGTTGAGGCAGCAGTTGGCTGCTGGAGGGGTGGGGCCACCCACATATCCTATGGCGCCAATGCCTTACCCTTGGATGGGGTACCCTCCTGCTTATATGGTCAAGCCTCATGGCTCAAGTGTTCCTTTGGTTCCGATACCTAGGTGGAAGCCTCAGCAGCCTACTCCGGCTCCTAAGGTCAAAAAATCGTCTGAAAGGAAGACGAAGAAGGTCGCCAGCGTGAGTTTGCTTGGGCTGTTGTTCTTTATGTTGTTGTTTGGAGGGCTTGTGCCGATGGTTAATGTTAGGTATGGTGGGGTTCAGAAGGGATCAGTGTTTATGGTTGATAAGCATGTGGACAGGCTGCCGCATGGGGATGGGAGGTTTGGTCATGGGAGAGTTGTTCAGGAGTTAAATAGTTCAAAAGGGGGGAACACTAGTGAGCCTCTTGTTGCGTCATTATATGTTCCAAGGAATGATAAGTTGGTCAAAATTGATGGGAATTTGATCATTCATTCTGTGCTTGCAAGTGAGAAAGCAATGACTTCTAATATGGCAGTGGGACCAACGACTAGCGAGGAGACCAGTTTAGCTATTCATGGGAGTTACCCACCATATCCTACTCCTGGACCCGGAAGTAATGATTGGAGGTACCCTCACCTTGACAGAAATCAGAATGGAAGGCAAAGGGCTCTTCCGTCCGGTTCTACTGATTTTACTCCAGTTGGTTCAGATGGCAAGCTACAACAGTGGTTCCGTGAAGGCCTTGCAGGTATTGTTTTGCACTATATTATTTTGTCTTCCCCGCTTCTTAAGTCGCGTTTATCATATATCCATATGTGGTCATATGCTTCATTTATTAATCATACATGCCTACTAGAGTATTAGGTATTTGATGCGGAAAAGTTGGAATATTGATATGATGGTTTGTTTTACTCATAACCATATCTCTGTTCGCGATTAGCTGATTAGAGGGGGAACATTCCCACCACCACCAAAACATAGACGAATAATTTTTATCCCATGAATAATTCACTGAAATGTTAGTTTCGTGGCAATGAGCAACTAGTATTGTCTCAGGGTGGCGTGAGTTCGAACCCCTGGGAAAGCTTTTTACTAGCTAGCATATATTCTTACCTTCTGTCTTGGGCTCATTGCGCAAAAAGTTATTTAGTCCACAGTAACGATCGTAATTCAACGGCATTCAGCGAGTTTTAGGGTAAGATGTTTTTGGGTTCGATCTATGTGGTAAACATATTACTAAATTTTTGTTTCCTTAGTTTTGGGAATTTAAGTAATAAACTAGTTTGTCCAAATCATTTGAAGAAATGATACTCTAGCTTATACTCCCTCCATTTCACTCAATTAGCTTCATTTGATCATTCTCCCTCACAACAAAAGCTAAATAGGGTGAATTGAGTAAAATGGAGGGAATATTTATTTATTCGGGTTTTTTTTACAAGGTACCCTCGTGTTGTTTTGAATTATACGTGCTATGATGGTACTGTTCGTTTTTTTTACAAACAGAACTGGTACTGCTAAGCTTGGTAAATGCTTCTTAAAATACTCAAACTACTAAAATTTGAGATTTTAAACAGTTAAATTTTGTAAAAAAAATATGTTTTTATCATTGAGTAAACGATATTTCTGCAAATGATTCGACAAATTATTGTCAAAAAAGCAATAGAAAGCGAATAAACTAAACATTTAAAAGAGACGAGTTAGAGCGCTCTAGCCTCTAGGTAAATGCTTCTTAAAATACTCAAACTACTAAAATTTGAGATTTTAAACAGTTAAATTTTGTAAAAAAAAAATATGTTTTATCATTGAGAGAACGATATTTATGCAAATGATTCGACAAATTATTGTCAAAAAGGCAATAGAAAGCGAATAAACTAAACATTTAAAAGAGACGAGTTAGAGCGCTCTAGCCTCTAGGTATTTTAAGAAATTTTCATTAAGTTTAGGGGTACGCTAATGTTTTTTTTTTTAAAACGAGGTGTACCATGTAGAATTCAAAAAATCAGGAGGGTACCACATAGAAAAAAGCTTTTATTTTTTGTACAATTGACTTGTAAAATTTATTAATTGTCCCCTCGAAATCATTGGAAAGAAAAAAATGTGCTCCACCCAAGTTGAAAAATCTTCCGTCCGCCACAGCTGTTGGCTGGATTTAATTGTTTTTTTCCAAACAAGATGTATACCTATTTTTTTCACTTTTCAGAGGGTTGTGGAGGAGGACAAAATTCTTTGTTTGGTTAGTAAATTGGGTTGGACGGATTCGGAGGAGAGGAAATGGGATTCTAAGGATGGGGAGAAGTGGACTTTTGAAATGTGATTAAGCTTCATGTTCCTTTCCTTCATTCTATCACCAATTTCGTTCCTAGAATCGTAGCCAAGATGGCATAAAGGAGTATTGAGGATTATTAGCTTGTGGATTTTCGTTAATTTAAGAACATGTTTCTTTGCTAATTCAAGGGGATTATTTTACATGCTGCAAGCTTAAAAAAAATTAATTATCCTGAATGGAGCGGGGAGCCACTGGACAAAATCGTTTTTTTTTTCTTGACCATTTATTGAAGTCACATTTGTTATTGTTGCTGGGTTGTGTTCTCAGTGTAATGTATGTAAAAGCGAGGTAATTGGAATTAGACTGTAAAAGCGAGGTAATTGGAATTAGACTGGTGGACCTCTACCTTTTCTGTGTGATGCGTCTACCGAGATATGTTCTGAAGTGATTTTTTTTCACACTATTGAGATGAACTAGCAAGCATCCCCATTGTTTATCTCCACCCAACCTCTCTTTTTGATTCACTGACATCTTTACAGTATTATTGATATTTTTTGGGAGTTCATATATATACATCATGTTTCATGGTCTTGTACAAAGCCTCTCTGATAATGCTTGCCTGAAAGGCTAAAATTGCATGCTTAATCGAGGATCACATTCATATTCATCCACCTCATTCTATGATCATTTATTCATTGGTACCTTTTCTCTTCAGGGCCTATGTTGAGTTCCGGCATGTGCACGGAAGTGTTCCAGTTTGATATCTCACCAACTCCTGGATCAATTGTTCCAGCTACATCAGTAGCTAACATGACTTCCGAAGACGGTCTAAATTCTACCCGTCCCAACAAAACAAAGAATAGAAGGATCCTCCATGAACACACTATTCCCCCATTTGATCCTACACTCAACACTACTGAAGATTACATGGGACTACATGAACAGAGTGATGGACTCCAGAGCAATAAATCCCATTCTTCAGTGGTTGTCTCAGTTCTTGTTGATCCCCGAGAAGTCGGCGATGGTGATGGTGAAGGCATAATGGGACCAAAGACTCTATCTAGAATCTTTGTTGTTGTGCTTATCGATAGTGTGAAGTATGTAACTTATTCATGCATGCTTCCATTTATGGGATCAAGCTCTAATCTGCTAACGACATGAAAGGTTAAGAATGAAGAAAACAGTGATGGAACTATAGTCTGCTTTCTCCACCATAGTTTTGTACAGTATTGCAGTATTACTAGTAAATTAATGTAGAGTTGTAGACTATAAACCTTACAGTGACATCTTTACTTAGCTGGTTTCTCTCTTGTAAACCGAGTTGTTTTCATGTTGAAACGGCCTTTTACTGTAACTCTTTGACTTGAGTCTTTCGATTTTACAAAAATAAAAGTAACTTGCAGAAAGTTATGAAACTTATATTGAAGTTCATGAGTATCGTTTATGATGTAGAATATATAGGGATGATTCTTTGACACTTTTTTCCCAAACATGATTCTTTTTTTGCATAATAAATGTGTAAAATACATGATCTCTGACACACTGGCGTCCTACATTTACAGCCGAATCACAGTAGCTCAGTATACAAAAAAGACAGGTATATAATGTTGTACTCCGTATTTAGCAAATACAGTATACTACCCTAAACTTGGAAAGAATCAAGTATTGTCTGCAGGGTTTTCTTAGCAGTCGGCCATTGTTTGTCATTTGCACTGGCCACAAATAATATAACTGTATTCCCTTTTGCTGTTGCTTTTGCTAGATTGTGTGTTCCCGTCTGAGCATATGGTGTCTCCAACTCATATTTGTAGTACTGTTACATCCAACAATAAGGTTAACCAACTTATCACATAGCCTTCTAAATCAGACGAGACTTGGCAAACAGGTCATTTGTGTAAAGCTTGAATAGGGTTAATTTCAGATACATGATGCATATCGGTCTTCTTCATTCATGCTTTCATGGTATGCATTATTTCAGAAACTTCAGTCCGTCTTGCTTCAGACCGCAAGATACGTCTGAAACAATAAGACCTCTCACAAGTGGAAATCACATGGGTGGTGGGACACCCCATGTGCTTTCCCACTCACTTCCTAAATGGATATTTTGTGAGAGGAAATGACCCGTCTTATTATTTCAGACGGATCTTGCGGTCTGAAATAAGAATTTGTGCAGAAACTTACTAGTAATTTTTACTAGGTGTAAAGCACATCTTTCTGACAGACAATAGATATAATATCAGGCATTGTATATAGGTTTAGGCCACAAGATCTGACTGATGGATCATTTGGGTCGAGAATAAATCATCGGTCATTTTGAATTGTGTCGGATTATTGGAGTTCAGAACTTTTCGGGTGCAAATGTTACAAGAACTTGGATTTCACCGAGTACAAGTTAGTTTAGCCGGTAAAGTCAATGAGGTGTAATATTCATGAATTAGGTTCGATCCTTTAGTATTACTTGTATAATTTATACCTGTAAAACTAAACAAAAAAAAGAATCTTTAGAAATCTTACCGTCTGGTCACCGATCTTTTCGATAGTAGTTTGGACCAATTCATCAGGGTCAAGGGTGTTTCCGGTGACGAAAGGGCCAAGGGAAGCAATGAGTTTTTCAGGAGTTCCAATATCTTCAATTGTAGCATTAGGCTTGTTAGTAAGGCGAATGAGAGGGGAAGCCACAACCTGGATTTTACCCTGCTTTTCATCTTCAAATTTAACCTCAATCCATGGCTCTGCACACTTTGGTTGACAGTAATTTCCTGACAGTATGTTGGCTATCCTCTGTTGCTTCCATGTTGGTGGCAACACAAACTGATATGGTGCTACATTTCCTGCAATACCATTACTAACAACCTATTCAGATGTTACTCCCTCTCATCATTCACGAGATTCTTTACATTTTCCTTTTTCCGTATGTTCAGCACATTCTTTATGCTTCCTTCTTTAGGTTTAAATGTATGGTTAACACGACATAAATACCTTTAAAATCACATGTATGTAAGGGCGTAAGGCCCTAAAAATCTGCATCAGAAGCAAATGTAAAGAATCTGATGAATGAGATAGCTAGTCCGTTCTCACCCAGTTGATGACCGAGTGTACAATAAGGTAACGCTAATTCATTTTCCATAAATATAAAACACGGAATTGTTACAACAACCAACATGTTCAAAACCATATAATATTTCAGAACATTTCGTATATATTCAAGATTTTGCATGCACGAAGGATTACGAAACTGACCTGCACGAAGGGCGGGGGTGTCCTTAGAAGAAGCTTGGAAAAGAACAAAAGAAGGATCAAAAGAGGAAGGAGGAAGATATGAGCCAACTTCAACTTCCTTAGCAATGGAAGGAGGGATAACTACACCTATTTCTATAAGAGGAAATAATGCAATTCCTCTTAATATATCTCTTCTTAACCTTCCTTCTTGTTTAAGACTTGTAAGACTTTGTTTTTGTAGTTGTAAGAATGTGTTTTTTGAAGAAATTTTGGGTTGGAAATGAGAGGAGATTTGTTTAAGGTTGTTGTAGTTGGATTTAATGGAGGTTGATGAAGAGGTTGTGGATTGAGTTAAGGGTAATTGAGTTAGTGATGCAATGGCCATGTTTGAGTTAGTTAGTTATGAGTTGTTTGAGTTTTGAGGAGGATAAAATATGAGGATTTTGGATGAGGTTTGAATGTTTGAGATTTGGATATGAGAGGTTCAACTTGATCCATCAAGGTGTGAAGTGGCATTTTGGATTTCATGTCATGCCCTACTTTGAATGGAGTATAGGGAGGAAGTCATGGGAAATGGATCCTCTCCATTTTCTTTCTCTCCATTTCCTTTTACAATCTCCTTAAATAATAATTTCCTCTTTCAATCTCATTTTCCTTTATTTTTATGTGTAAATTTAGAACCGTTAGATGTTGTCAATAGGCGATCCGGGCCATTAATAAGTACTTGCCTCTCCATTTCTTTTGAGGAAATGGAGAGAAAATGGCCTCGAAGTCATGGTTCAATGCCGGAGCCAGAAATTACAGTTTAATGGATCGTGGATAATAGAGAAAATTATACTCCTTTTTTTTTGTAATCGGTACATTAAGATCAATAAGAGCAGAGGCGATCAATTGCACTTATTATAGTTAAACGACAAGTGAATCAAAATGATGTGAATAATCCAATTGCTCATCCAAAAACAAACGACTGATACACCCACTAAGGCCTCGTTTGGTTCATACGGAAATCAAATTCATGTGTTAATTTGCAATGCACAGAAGTTTAATTCCTACATTAAAATTCACATGAATTAGAGAAATCCAATTTGCAATGCAATGTTGGAGTTTTATTCTCCTAGGAGTTTCCAATGACCATAAGAGGGGTCGGTAGTTAAATTCCCCAATTATGTAGGAGTTGGAAACTCCTTGAAGACTGAAACTCCCCCATTTCACAAAAAATAAGGTAACCACCAAACAACCTCTAAAAATCAAAATTAATGAGATTTTAAAATTCTCATAAATTGGATGGGCAACCAAACAAGACCTAAGATAAAAATGGATTTTTTGGACAAGAAATTAGCAATTCTCTTCCCG
Source organism: Silene latifolia (assembly GCF_048544455.1). Taxonomy (NCBI): domain Eukaryota; kingdom Viridiplantae; phylum Streptophyta; class Magnoliopsida; order Caryophyllales; family Caryophyllaceae; genus Silene; species Silene latifolia. Next base: position 36,241,503 of record NC_133530.1, on the reverse strand, counting down.
GTGGTCTTTCTTAACCTCTTCATTTGTATCCTTGCTAGATGGTAAGTCGAGTAACACCTGAATTTGACTATGGTTCTAAATAATGGGACACTCATTTTTGAAATAACGGATCCAAAACATCGAGAATAAATATACTCCCTCTATTCTGGTCATTTGTTGTCCTAATTCATTTTTGGGTATCTCAATCAATTGTTCTTTCTGTTTTAGAATTGTATTTGATGAGCAATTTGATCTTTAACATTTAATTTGGTTCACATGTCATCTAATAATTGGCCCCCTCCCCTTTTCTTGATCTTTGTGCCAAAATAAAAGGACAACAATTGACCAGAACGGAGAAAGTATAATTTTTCATTCTGTAATAATTTTTCCTTTTTTACCACAAATTATAAGTTTTCATTGTTATAGTCTTCTATGAATGAGGATCTCCATTTCTTTTCACATGGGGTATTATATTATATATTTCCATCTTATACCTATTAATCCTTTTCTTTTTTTGAAAGTACACTATCTGATCAGTTCAGAATTAAATCTGAATCTTTAAAAAGATAATGAACCACCATTTCTTTTAAGAAAATAGAAAGGGTCTTTACTCACTGCTATGCTCCTATGTCGATGTGGAAAGACTAAACTTGGCTCATATATACATGATGTGTTAGTCAAGACGTTATATTTATGTAATTAACAAACTGAGAGGAGTATTTGACTGGTAAGAATTGTAATTTGTAATTTGTAGTTTGTTGATATTTAACTGATAAGATCGACCTTGCTTAGATTCATGACACACACATACATGAAAAGGGAGTATCAACCACCCCATCACCATTTCCTTTTTAATATGGAAGAAGTAGTGGTGCTCCAACCACTTCAAATTAATAGCATAAGGTTGATGGTGATATATGCATCATTTTGTTTGTGGTTGTGGGTAGCTTTGTTGAAATGTTTGGCCTTAACAAGGTCCACTTTTGCATCAACCAATATCTTCCAAGTGCTACTCATTTTTCACAAACTCTTGTGAGAAAGTTGTGACGTATCAAAGCAGTTAAAATAATGTAAAAAAGAGAAAGTGTTTCTAAGATGTACACGTTCTTTTTCGTCACAAGTAAAAATAACTGCTCATTTTTTTTCCTACACCCATGTATCATAATTGTCTTCCCACTCATTTTTCTTTGAAAAAGGGTGTAGAGAACGATTTCAACATGCTAATTAAATGACTATTAAAAAAAAAGCACATATAGAGTACGATAAGTCGATAACTGAACACAAATATTTATTTTATATCTACATACACAAATTTTGAACTCCCAGAGAAAAAAATTTCTTTACATGAGGAAAACATAAGGTAAAATTGATAAATCACTACAAGGTGAAAATCAAACGCACAAGAAATATAAATGATACGACGATGTGTCCATAATTACATACGTAGTAATTAATTTTTTTTGACAATAAAAAATGTGAAACTCGACAAATAATGAAAAAGATAACAACATGGTCACGAGTAGTGACGTTGAGAACTTGTGATGATGATGATCAAGCCAAAGAATCAATCTAGCAACAGCACTCTTCACAGATGAAACAACAGCATAATGCTGCCAAACTGCAATTATTGTCAAATTAAACACACTTATTATTTCTGTACCAAACAAGAAAAATAATTAACTCGTTTTGGACTTTAAAAGTGTAAGTCTCGTATAAAACGGTTTTTTACCATATGACATTGTAAAACTATATAACGAAAGACCTTAATGTTTTTATTATGGAAATTGGTGATTGATAGAAGTTATTTTGGTTGGGTTTTAAGGTAAATAATCACTTAATTTTACAATAATGCTTATGTAAAACAGTTTTATATAAAAAATTTGCCAAGTCACATGCTTCTTTTTTTTACAAATTAATTGATGTGGTTAGATTTTCTAAAATATGATTAAATCGGAGAGTTGTATTCATTTTGCGTCATAAGTTTTCCTTAAGACGGTAATAAAGTTAATTTTCCCAGATGTATTTGTGTATTTACAAGCATACTTAAAAATATATCAACTCTACCAACTCCGCTAAAAATACGGAGTAGCACACATCGCATGTTAGTCTCTTTTAAGGCGGCTTTATACAAAAACAGATCTATCTATCCAAAAATCGTGATCGACATACTTGGGTCAGTTATGTCGTAAGACCGTTTTATAGAGTATATGTGGGGATCGACATAGTTGAAGAGTAGGAAAATTAAGAGATGATGAGAAATAACATACCATCCTTCAATGAAACCCTTTTCACCCTTTTGCTTGGTACGGAACAATCCCTTCTTCTTTATCTTTCCCTCAGGAGTTACAAGAGTTGGGTAGCCTAAATAGCATCAAACCAAAATTAAAATTAAATTAATTCCCAAATAATCGAATAAATTAAACTCGTCTCAATTTCTAAAAGTTAAATACATCATACTATTCCAATATTTTACCGATACGGTTGATATTTAACCCATTTTTAGTTAATACGTTCAATCATAGGTTAAAACACAAGAGAAACAACTACGACACATTAAACTACGCTAAGCGTACAATCTCACACTAAATTACGGTATGAGATTGTCTTCGACAAGAATTTGTGATCGATATAAGTAACATACCAGCAGGAGGGGCGTTGTCCATGTTTTGTTGTTGTTGTTGTTGTTGTTGGATGGTCTGAGTCTTGGCCATAATGTTGAAAGTAAGTAAGTAGTTTGTGTAAAAGAAACTTGTTTGTTTTTGTAAAGTGTTAAATGAGATGAGATAAGTTTAATAAAGACTTGTAGTTTGAAAGAGAATACAAGGAGGATTGATGTTTATATAGACGAAGAATTGGTGACAAGTTAGTTAAGTTTACAAGGAACTTAGGAAAGTTCCGTTACTTAGCCGTGGAAAGTCCATTTTTTTATGCCACGTTTTTCCTTCACACGGCTATTAGCTTGAGGTCGATTAGGATATTATTGAAGATAAAATCTTGTGTAATTAGTACTCCCTCTTTGTTTCGGTCATTTGTTGTTCTTTTTTATTTTAGATGTCTCAGTCAATTGTTATTATTTTTATTTTAAGAATGCATTTTGATGAACAATTTGATTATTCACCCTCAATTTGGTTCACATGTCATTTAGTTATTGACCATCTCCTCTTTCCTTGGTCTTTGTGCTAAAACCAAAGGACAACAAATGACCAGAACGGATGGAGTGTTTTTTTAAGAGAAAAAGTCCCGAAGGGCATTACTTCATTAAAGATAAATCGAACAAAACAACAGAGTTTGCAGACGGTGGGTAAGTTGGTAACCCATCTGACACAAGACTTTACCATCTACTCTAGGCACAACATAAGCTAACGCATGAACTACACAATTATTTACATGACTCGTATGCATTTTAGAAGTTGTAGATATTCTTATTTTCTTATATTGTTACGGCAGACAATGTAAAAAATAGTAATGGTTTCTTGATAAAGACTTTGAAATTGGTTCAGTCAAAGAACGAGTTTAACTAGGTTTGACATAGCTTGAGTCTAGCTCTAGCCAAGCTTGACAAAAAATTGAATCGATTGCGAGCTCAACAAAGCTTAAGAACAAAAGCTCATTTGAGCTCGTTTTTATTTCCTAATTATCGTTTGATATTTTTAAATTAAATTTAGGATTTTTTGGTCAAAAACTATCTTGTTATTATTTTTTTTATTTTCAACTTCCTTTGCTTTCTTTATTTTTTGTCAAAAACTACATACGCTCAGAGTCACATATTTGCTCTGTTTTCCAGCTTTAACATATCTTACATAACTCTTTTATGTTTTAATCTTGCTTAGGCCCAAATTTCAAAAGTCATGATGTACTTACGCACGCTTAACTTTAGTAGATGTTTGTAATTGTTATTCAAATATGAAATCCATAACTTTAGTATCATTTGATATTTTCAAAAGTCATGATGTAGTTACGCACACTTAACTTTTATATTTTAATCTTGCTTAGGCCCAAGCCGAGATCGAACACTGATTTTAAGAACTCGAGCTCAATATCGGTTTGATTTTCTATATATGAGACAATCTCAAACTTTGCTGAGCTTGATATCGACTCAGCTCGATTGCACCCAAACCTAACCGGAAATAATTTAGCACACATACATAATCCGATCCACCACACTTCGACTTTTACTCTGTTTTGTTTTGTCTCCTCAAGAATAGTAGTCAAACCCATTTCAATATTGAATATACGTCGGCCAAATTTTGTGGAACGACGAGGAAGTAAGAATTATACGGAGTATGAGTTATCGTAGACACAATTGTGTGGTTATCTAGTAACAGTAGTCACTAATGATTTGATTACAAACAAGTTTTCGTACCTCGCATAATTAAATCGCCCTATCATAATCACTCCACTCTGGCACTCTCCCTCTTTGTGGTCACGAATTTTGTTTTTTTAAACCGTATATGTTACCATTAACGACAATTTACAATCCCCTCATCCGAACTTAGGGGTGTTCTCATGAAAAGGTCAACGGCTGATCAAAAAATTTACGTCATTTTTATAGGCAGGATCAAACCCTTAACGAAATAGTTAAAAAATGCAGTGAATAACTACCGGACTAAATCTATTTGGTTTTTGTGGTCACGAATGGTCGAATATGGTAATATACATGGTAAAGGAAGATACTTTGTTTCTTTATTGTCGATAAATTGTCCAACATAACGATAACAATTAACAAGTGTGTTAGAGAAATATTATTAGAGAAAATATCCTGAGATATTTTAGATTATTACAGTATACTCCCTCCATTTAACAATTATCACCCCATTTCTCTATTATATGTGAGGGGTATTATATTAAAATGGGGTGATATAAGTTGAATAGAGGTAGTATTTGACATGAAAAATAAAAGATTTAGATATTTAGTTAGTACAGAGAGACAGAAATAAGGGAACTAAAACTGGAGGTGTCCATATCCACGTAACAAAGGGTGCGTGATTAAGTTGGCAAGTTTATGATGTAACTCTAATTGAATGCGTTCAAACTTTATTTTCGTGTTCGTTTCGAATTTGGTCTAAACTGCACACGTGGTCTATTTTAATGGTACTTTGGTCTAGACCTGGCAAAATGGGTCAGACCCGAATGACCCGACCCGAAAAGGCTGATCCGAGACCCGAAAATGACCCGAACTTGCTTGACCCGAATATGACCCGAAACCCGAATTGACCCGACCACCTGGACCAACCCGAACATTGTCTCGACCCGATGTTGACCCGACCCGAGGTGACCTAATCCAAAAAGACCCGACTCATAACTCGACTCGATCCCAAATGACTTGAAGTGACCAAAAATGACCCGAAACGACTAGTACTAACTCATATTAATATTATATATATCAAAATAAAGTTTCATTGGTTACAATAATCCTTAATAAATGGTTAAATTTGCAAAATAGCATTTCTTAATCAAAATAGTATTAACTTAAGTGCTTAGCCATTAACTCAAAAGCAACCCGACCAAAATGACCTATACCCGAAAATGACCCGACCCGAAATGACCCGATAACAGGTCACCCGAAATTGACCCGAAACCCGAAAGTGACCCGACCCGACCCAACCCGACCCAAAATATGTGGCAGACCCGAACTGACCCGACCCGTACCCGACCCGAGTGACCCGTTTTGCCAGGTCTACTTTGGTCTAATTGATCTTAACTATCTTTTCTTTTGGTCCCTTATTTCATTAAACTTCTTATATTTTCGTAAAAAAAGGAAAATATATTTCCCACGTCCCGGTCATTTATTTACCTGATTTAGAGGAATAATACTTTGTAAAAGTCATAATGTTGGGTTCCTTTGATTGATGATAACATGCCCATTTGATGTGTGCTATCTTAGTTTACCTTTTCAGGATTTATGATCAAATCAAGCATGGATTAAGAAGTGTTGAGTTGTTGATCATTCCTTTGTATCGAGTCTTTAGTGTCATCTAATGTACAAGTTAGAAAGTTATGTTGGAGAAAATATGCAGCAACAATGAAAAAGCGAAAAAACAGAAGAGATATAACCCGAATCGTAGTGCCGTGGTAACGGAGCCACTGCCTTGAAAACTATATTCCTAATGCGACCGTGGTGGCGATCGGCTAGTGCCTAGGTAGTTCCCCAAGGATAACACTACGGTCTCCACTCGAACGCCCACTCGGGCTGAGACTTGGAACGGAAATAATAATCATTACCCGAAATTATAAGTAGAGAAGAGGAGAAAGAAGAGAGAGAGTATTGTTGTGTGTATTCGAGAGAGCGTGTTGATCTATTTATAGCGAAAATAGATCAACGGTGGAGCCAAAAACTGCTCCACAAACGCAGCAGTCAAACGGGATTAGTGGAGCATTAACAGCTCTTTAATCGCTCCACTAATGACCTTAATTGATCGATCGTTACAATTCCAAAGACAATCGAATGTGGACAGCCCACTACACACAAGCCCAAAAAAAAAAGATTAAAAGGGGGCCTTTGGCCCGCACCGCAGGTGCTCTACCCAAACCCAAACCCAAACCCGAGCCCGAGCTCGAGCCGGGCCAGGCCGGCGCGCGCGCGCGTGTGTGTTTGGACCCAAACCCACAGGCCCAATACTCCCAACAAAAGCCTCCTTGGTCCACACAATTGGCTAGTGATAGACAAAAGCCAATATAAACACATGGAGACCAAACTAATCCACCGATGTGGGATACCAAAAGGAAAGTTGGACAAGGCAACTTGGCTTTTACAGCCATCATTTCCAACAATCCCCCACAGATGGCGAGGAAAAGCAAAGAGAAGAAATTCCTGGGTAAAGGAAGGATTGGATACTTAGGTATCAATATCTTACGATTTGAATTGACACTTTAGTGAAATGAGGAAACAACTTACTTACAGCGAGAGAATATCTTGCGATTTGAATTCCTAGCTGAGCTTCGGTCGATACCCCCCACAACACATATCATACCTTCGAAATTAAGATCGTTCACGAAAGTGCAACGCGCTCTTTTAGAGTTATGCGTTTACCTCGGTACTAATAGATGTGTTCAGAAGACTTCTCATAGTCTAATGATCGTTACACCTACGTAGGTGACTCAAGTGCTTCTCAATAGCACTTCTCACATGAGTCATTAAGGACCCAAGTCCAACCTGGTGTATGATCCATCAAGTGCGTCTCAAAAGCACCACCATAAAGGCTATGAATCATACAACGCCATAGGAATAGAAGCTTTAGACCTAGTCAAGTCTCACTCTTGACCTAAGGACTTAAGCCCCATTCCCCTCGACGTATCAACGACTAGTCTCCTAGCCACCCTTTAGTAAAGGGATCGGAAGATTGTTTCGGACTTCACATAGTCCAAAGCAATCACTCCATTGTCTTGGAGTTGTCTAACTGCAGCGTGCCTTATTCGAATATGTCTCTTTTTCGAATTGTAGACACTATTCTTTGCAACACCAATAGCAGCCTGCGAGTCACAGTGCAGGGAGACCGGTGTTAGCCGTCCGCCCCACACTGGTATATCAGCTAAAAGGTTTTTCAACCATTCAGCCTCTTGTCCTGCCAACTCAAGAGCTATGAACTCAGATTCCATGGTAGAGCGTGCAATACAAGTCTGTTTAGAAGACTTCCACGATATAGCACCTCCACCCATGGTAAAGACATAACCACTAGTAGAACAGATCTCATCGTTACCTGCAACCCGCCGCATCACAATATCCCTCTAACACAAAGAAAATTTACTATAATGCAAACATAAGTCAACTGTTCCCTTTAGGTATTTTAGTAAACGACGAAGAGCATTCCAGTGTTCATTGCTAGGGTTATGTGTATAACGACTCGCCTACTAACTCGCATAAGCAATATCTCGGTCGAGTACGTTCATTAAAAACATCACACTACCTAGGATTTTAGCATACTCTTCTTGGGAAACACTCTTGCCCAAGTTTTTACACAATGCTACACTAGGATCATAGGGTGTTCTAGCAGGCACATCATCAAAGCAGTTAAACTTTCTCAACACTTTTTCAACATAATGAGATTGACTTAGACAGATTCCATTGGGGTTTCGGATGACCTTAACTCCTAGGATAACATCAGCTTCTCCTAAGTCCTTCATCTCAAATTGTGATGACAAAAATTCTTTGGTTCTAATTATCACCTCTAAATTATTACCAAGTATTAACATGTCATCAACATAAAGGCATATAAGCACACAATCAGATTCTATTACTTTTGAATAAACACATGAATCAGAATTGTTAACCACATAGCCATTACTTATCAAAGTGTTGTTAAATTTCTCATACCACTGTTTAGGTGCTTGTTTCAGTCCATAAAGAGACTTGTTCAGTTTACACACTTTACTCTCTTGACCCTCAATCACAAAACCTTCAGGTTGAGACATATAGATCTCTTCCCTTAGTTCACCATTCAAAAAAGCAGTTTTAACATCCATCTGATGTATAACAAGGTTATGAATAGCAGCTAAGGCGATAAGAGTCCTAATAGTCGAAATTTTGGTCACTGGAGAGTAAGTATCAAAATAATCAATACCCTTATTTTGTGTAAAGCCTCTAACTACAAGTCTCGCTTTGAACCTCTCTATTGTACCGTCAGGTCTCATTTTCTTTTTAAAGATCCATTTACTTGTAATGGGTTTACTACCTTTAGGTAAATCAGTCAACTCCCAAGTCGTATTTGACACAATAGAGTCAAGTTCACTTTTAATAGCATCTTTCCAAAAATTAGCATCAATTGATTTCATTGCCTCACTATACGTTTTTGGGTCATCTTCTATTAAAAAGTCAAAACAAATTCATCCCTAGCACAAACAGTGTATCCATGTTCAGACAGCAAAGTTGAAACAAAATCAGCTCCAAAGTTCTTTGGACATCTAGGTCTCTTAGTCCTTCTAGGTTCAACAACATGATCAATAGAAGAGCTACTACTAGCATGTGAAGAGATATCAACAGATGTAACAGGTAAACTAGGAGGTGAATCAACATTCTTCTGTAATGGAAAAACATGCTCAAAAAACACAGCATCTCTAGCTTCAGATATAGAACGATCACTTAAAGACATGAATCTATAAGCAGAACTATTTTGAGCATAACCTATAAAAACACAATCATAGGTCTTTGGTCCAACGGTAGGTCTCCTAAAATCTGGTAAACCCACTTTAGCCAAACACCCCCATACCTTAAGGTAACTCAGGTTAGGAGGATAGCCCTTCCAAATTTCATAGGGTGTCTTGTCAAGTTTCTTATGAGGTACACGGTTAAGAATGTGACAAGCCGATAGAATTGCTTCCCCCCACATATCGTCAGATAGGCCAGAACTTAAAAGCATAGCATTCATCATCTCTTTTAAGGTTCTATTTTTTCGTTCAGCTACACCGTTAGACTGAGGTAAGTAAGGTGGACTAGTCTCATGTATTAAACCGTTAGAAGCACAAAAGTCGGCTAGATAACTAGATTTATACTCACCACCTCTATCAGACCTTACCCTTTTAATTTTTCTGTCGAGTTGATTTTCGACTTCATTTTTAAAGTTTATAAACGATTGTTCTGCTTCATCTTTAGTCTTAAGCAGATAAATACGGGTGTACCTTGAACAGTCGTCTATAAAGGTGACATAATAATTCTTTCCACCTCTGCTTGCCACATTTTTGAAGTCAGCTAGGTCGGTGTGAATTAACTCAAGAAGACTCGTATTCCTAGTTGTGACTGGTTTACTAGGTTTCTTTGTGAATTTAGCCTCAACACAGCTAGCACATTTAGAGAATTCTTGACTCGTCAAACTTGGAATTAAACTCATAGTTCTAAGTTTTTTAATATAGTCAACATTCACATGACCTAATCTACCATGCCAAACATCAATAGACTCAAAGAATATAAGCGAGATAGATGCAATATTATTAAAAACTCAATCGTGTTCAATACAAAAGACCCCCAGAAAGATAACCCTTGCCCACAAATTCCCCATTACGCGACATTACAACCTTGTCACCTCAAAAACAAGTTTCAAACCACTTTGTTCAATAAGGCACCAGACACGAGGTTTCGACGCAATGAGGGTACAAATAAAACATTGGTGAGAGCAAGTGTTTTCCCGAGGTGAGTTTGAGAAAGATCTTGCCTTTGCTGTGATCATTGCGATGAAGAATTACCCATGTAGACGCATTCCCCATCGCTACCTCCTCGAACTTAGCAAATAATCCCTTATCGCCACGAGATGCCTGGAAGCGCCGATCCAAGACCCATTCAAAGAACATTACCCACCGGATTAGCTTCCACAACCACAAAGAAGAATGTCATCATCATCATAGCAACATTGGCTTCAAAGAGTCTTCTTTTCAAAGGTGCACTCGGTAGGCTTTGTGACCAGGTTTCCCACGACGTAGCAAACAATGGGACCCTTTGGTTTCGAATCTTAGCAACCGGTTTGGTATGCTTCCCTGGACCATTCTTCTTAGCCTGACCCTGGTTCTTACCCTGACCAACCTTGGCCTTACCCTTACCCTTGAACTTCTCAGTATAAGACGGACCGCCAGACTCAACCAGATTAGCATTAACAGCAGCAACAGAAGTTTTAACAGGTTGACTAACAGGTTTGTCTTTAAGGCGATTTGCCTCTTCGGTCCTCATGTGTCCTACTAGTTCTTGGAGAGACAGGTCCTTTTTCTTATGCTTAAGGTGGTTCCTATAGTCGGACCGGAGGGAGGGAACTTTTCTAACAGAACATTAGCCACGAAAATGTCATCTAATTTCATACCCTCATTCACTACATCAGCACATAGGTTTTCGTAGACATGAACTTGTTCCATGATGGGTTTCCCGTCAGCCATCTGAAATTCCAGCCACTTACCCACAACATATTTCTTTTTCCCCGCATCATCAGCCCCATACTTGGCTTCTAAGGACTCCCATATCAGTTTGGAGGACTTATGAACCATAAATAGGTCAAAAAGGGTGTCGGTCATGTTGTTTAGAAGCTGGCATCTAACAAGTTTATTGTCCTTATCAAATTTCTTAATATCCTCTTCGTTTGACTTAACAACAGATTTAGCAGGAGGGGTGTTCTCTACGGTCTCGATGAATGACCTCTTTAACAGAGCAAAGGGTCACTAAACAAAGACATAATCAATTTCCGGTTGTTCGAAAAACATCAACGGTTTACGTGACCAACGCTTATAGTTATGACCGTCTAATTTCTCAAGTTTAGTCAAATCGGGAAGGGTTTTTGCTAAAATGACGACATTGTTACAACAATTAACAACAACAAATATATAGTTTTCAAATTGTTGGAGAAAATATGCGAACAATGAAAAAGCGAAAAAACAAGAGATATAACCCGAATCGTAGTGCCGTGTAACGAGCCACCGCCTTGAAAACTATATTCCGATGCACGACCGTGGTGGCGATCAGCTAGTGCCTGGTAGTTCCCAAGGATAACACTACGCCTCCACTCGCAACGCCCACTCGAATCGTGAGACTTGGAACGGAAATAATAATCATTACCCAGAAATTATAAGTAGAGAAGAGGAGAAAGAAGAGAGGAGAGTATTGTTGTGTGTATTCTGGAGAGAAGCGTGTTGATCTATTTATAGCGAAAATAGATCAACAGTGGAGCCAAAAACTGCTCCACAAACGCAGCAGTCAAACGGGATTAGTGGAGCATTAACAGCTCTTTAATCGCTCCACTAACAGCCTTAATTGACTGACTGTTACAATTCCAGTACACTGAATGTGGACAGCCCACTACACACAAGCCCAAAAAAAAAGATTAAAAGGGGGCCTTTGGCCCGCACCGCAGGTGCTCTACCCAAACCCAAACCCAAACCCGAGCCCGAGCTCGAGCCGGGCCAGGCCGGCGCGCGCGCGCGTGTGTGTTTGGACCCAAACCCACAGGCCCAATACTCCCAACAAAAGCCTCCTTGGTCCACACAATTGGCTAGTGATAGACAAAAGCCAATATAAACACATGGAGACCAAACTAATCCACCGATGTGGGATACCAAAAGGAAAGTTGGACAAGGCAACTTGGCTTTTACAGCCATCATTTCCAACAAGTTAAGTATTTTAGAGTAATAGAAACAGTCAAGACGACTGTTACTTTCACAAGTAACAGCTGCTTGGACTGTTGCCTCAATTCGAAACAACTTGAACTCTTTCTTATCTTTCAAAATGTCATTCACGTGTCTTGTACTTGGTAAAATAACTTTCAGATTTTTTAAAAGGGATTTGGCCTTCAAGAAATGGTAGTTGGAGTAATTATCTTTTTCAAAATGTTTCCTTTTTGTGCTATTTTGACCCTTTGGTCTTTCTTAAAGAAAGGTTTGGCTTTTGCCATTTTTGTGCAAGTTTGTCATCATGTGACTTGTTTCACATCCTTCGTTTTCTGAAAACTTGTGGTCACTTTTGGGATAATTTCAAACACTCTTTCTACCTTTGGCCTTTTGATTAAGAACCTTCTTTGGTGCAAGTTTGGAAGGTTGTTGAGACTCATCACATGTGATGGTCTTTGACCCTTCAAAACCCTAGCAACTCTCTTACTCATTTCCTCTATAAAAGGCGTGCCATTTCCTCTAAAAATCCTAAGACTTTTTCTGAAATTTATTTCAAGTTTGCAAATTGTTTTTCAAAGCTTAAAACCGTGTTTCTTTTGCAAAACTTTTAAGAGTCTTCAAGTTGTTACAATCTTGGCTACGGTTACTTTAACATACTCAACTCTCTCACTTATGATTGTTGATCTTGTAAAAGTTGTCCACCTCAATTCTTTGTTAAGAATAAGATAGTGGAAGCTTGATCCTTAAAACATTCTTAGTGTGTGTGTAGAGTTAGGACGGAGTAGTCTTCAACTCTTTGGCAACCGGAGTAGGTTGCGAGTTGGCTAGTCACAAGAACGGAGTAGTTCTTGGACTCACATTACAACCGGAGTAGGTTGGTACTTTTATTGTACGGGTCTTTTAGTAGTCGGAGTAGATCACTAAAAGAAATCAATAAAAAGTAGATTGGACGTAGGCACTTGAGTTTCTTGCCGAACCAATTCAAAAATCTCGTGTTTATTCTTCTTACTTTATTCCGCTGCTATTTATCTTGTTTGTTTTGTTTTGCTTTGCTTAACCTTCGAAGTAACAGTTCATCATCTTTTTTCACATTTGGTCTCGATCCGTATTCCATAAACTGAGACAAATAGCTACAGTCAGATCAGTTGTTACTTTCATACTTCAGCAAACATTCATCTTAATACTCGTTTAGTCTTTCAATATTATTCGAAGTATTCTCTCATTTTTTTTGTTCTTATAACTCACTTTAAATCAATAAAGTTGAAATTAAATTTTTAAATAGTACCTAATTCACCCCCTCCCCCTCTTAGGTACTTGAATCCATAAACTCAACAATTGGTATCAGTGTAACACCCCCATACTCCAAGTGCCTTACCAGGACTACTCAAGGGATGGAAATGCTACCATCTTGGTTACCTGAGGCAATGATAATCAAATGACAATGAAGAAACATAATTTAAATAACGAAATAGTTTAAAGTGATTATATGATCAAAACCAAAAACCAAAACTGAAATACAAGATTCTCAGACGGTCTACTGTTAAAACTATCAAAGCTATAAAACGTCGTCTGACATAGCGGAAGACTTCTAACTGCCACGTGATGACTCATCCCAGCTATCCCATACGCGTCATATCATACCTGCTCAATACTGCTCACCACCCCCGAATGGATCACCACGGTTTTTAAAACATTAAACGGGGTCAGTACTAATCACACAATTTATATAACCAATAGTATAGTAAACAACACAGCTCAAACAGTCACACACAATCACCCACACCAATCAATCTCCGTCACCGACTGTCCACTGGACCAACCCTGCCAGTGGGGGACCGCAGCCGTACCCACCAAATCCCCGCTCATCATACCGAGCGATAACCCTGTCCCCATTAATGTGCACATCCCCTCCCGTGGTGGGTTCCACAGAGGGCGAAACTAGGGCGTGAAGCCACTCCCGCAAGTGACTCCACTCAGCCGAGAACGCATCTCGAGAACCAGAGACAAACAATCACAACCATCAACAGCAATCAATCAACAACCGTCATAAAACCAATACGATAATAATCAGCAATTACACAACACCAACAATGCATTATGGGACTAATACTGAGTAGGGAAACCCTACCTGGAATGCAACACAAACATCAAACGATCTAGCAGCTGTCTCAAAACCTTTCCTCTACGAACCCTTCTCCTATACACATAATCATACCATCACTACCACATCAACATAAACATAGAAAACCCTCAATCCCAAAATTAGGGTTTAACGAAACTTAACGAAATACTATAAAATTGGTATGTAGATCTTACCCTTGACGCAAGGAACACTATGATGCAAAGAACGAGATGATCCGACACTCCTAGCCTTGGGGATTTGCCAACAACGCGATGAGAGAGAACTACGTAACTCCTTTTTCTTTTGAAAGGTTTAGAAAGGTTAAAAATGATTAAAGAAACTGACGGAAACCTTTTATATTAAACTCGCGTTATTAGCAAAACCCGACAAAACAACCCCGTAAAACACACTTACTCGATCGAGTAACTGACGTACTCGATCGAGTGCCGCCTACTCGATCGAGTACCAAGACTAATCGATCGAGTACCCTACAGGTCAGAAACTATTTTAAAACGCAAAACACACTTACTCGACAGAGTAAGGCCCACTCGATAGAGTACCCAGAGACTCATAAAACCGTGGTATTACAGTCTTCCCTCCTTAAAAAGAACTTCGTCCCCGAAGTTCAACCCATACCCAAAAACAAACATACTAACTCGATCAAGATACAACAACCAACTAAGAACTCAAAACAAAACCCCAACCGACCAAACATGAACTCGTAACCCCAACTCCACCAACTATTCCTACTTCCACAACATGGCTCACGATATCGTACCAACTCCATTATATCTCTCTCGATCCTAACTCCATACACTAGCAACACAAACGCTGCTAGCTCCGTAAAATATCATCCACTAGATAATCCAATATCAAGGTACTCATAACATCAAACGGAATGTTACATTCTACCACCCTTAAAAGGAACTTCGTCCTCGAAATTTACTTACACTCATAAACATCATCATGCCACTATCAAAACTCTCGAACTCCTAAACATCACACTACTACAAGCACAGCCATGGCCTTTTAACAACATCAACCACAAAATATACAACTTCATAAGATAAATACATAGCGATCCCAACTCATATCCCATGGTGACCGGTTCAAAATTGTAGGGCGAGTTCGCGACTTTAGGACGTCTCCTAAGTCTTTGCATTAGCTCCTACAACTTCTACCCCGGGTTCATTTTAATTGACTCCCTATGTATATTGGATTCATTGGTTACAGGTTTCAGGATCGTCGCTCTGATACCATTTTGTAACACCCCCATACTTCAAGTGCCTTACCAGGACCACTCAAGGGATGGAAGTGCTACCATCTCGGTTACCCGAGGCAATGATAATCAAATGACAATGAAGAAACATAATTTAAATAACGAAATAGTTTAAAGTGATTACATGATCAAAACCAAAAACCAAAACTGAAATACAAGATTCTCAGAGGTCTACTGTTAAAACTATCAAAGCTATAAAACGTCGTCTGACACAGCGGAAGACTTCTAAATGCCACGTGATGACTCATCCCAGTTATCCCATACGCGTCATATCATACCTGCTCAATACTGCTCACCACCCCCGAATGGATCACCACAGTTTTTAAAACATTAAACGGGGTCAAGACTAATCACACAATTTATATAACCAACAAGATGAGAAACAACACACTCAAACAAATCATACACAATCACCCACACCAATCAATCTCCGTCACCGATCGTCCCACTGGACCACCCAAATGGGGACCGCAGCCGTACCAACCAAATCCCCGCTCATCATACCGAGCGATAACCCTGTCCCATTAATGTGCACATCCCCTCTCTTGGCGGGTTCCACGGAGGGCGAAACTACGGCGTGAAGCCACTCCCGCAAGTGACTCCACTCAGCCGAGAACGTATCTCGAGAACCAGAGACAAACAATCACAACCATCAACAGCAATCAATCAACAACCGTCATAAAACCAATACGATAATAATCAGCAATTACACAACACCAACAATGCATTATGGGACTAATACTGAGTAGGGAAACCCTACCTGGAATGCAACATAAACATCAGACGATCTAGAAGCTGTCTCAAAACCTTTCCTCTACAAACCCTTCTCCTATACACATAATCATACCATCACTACCACATCAACATAAACATAGAAAACCCCCAATCCCAAAATTAGGGTTTAACGAAACTTAACGAAATACTATAAAATTGGTATGTAGATCTTACCCTTGACGCAAGGAACACTATGATGCAAAGAACGACATGATCCGACACTCCTAGCCTTGGGGATTTGCCAACAACGCGACGAGAGAGAACTACGTAACTCCTTTTTCTTTTGAAAGGTTTAGAAAGGTTAAAAATGATTAAAGAAACTGATGGAAACCTTTTATATTAAACTCGCGTTATTAGCAAAACCCGACAAAACAACCCCGTAAAACACACTTACTCGATCGAGTAACTGACGTACTCGATCGAGTGTCGCCTACTCGATCGAGTACCAAGGCTACTCGATCGAGTACCCTACAGGTCAGAAACTATTTTAAAACGCAAAACACACTTACTCGACAGAGTAAGGCCCACTCGATAGAGTACCCAGAGACTCATAAAACCGTGGTATTACAATCAGAGCCTCGTGCTCTTGATCGAGGCTAATCGCCTTAGAGTTTGATTCGTGGGTAATGGATTCCGAGAAACACTCCAAGATCCCGGTCTTTACCGGTTCGAATTTTGGATGGTGGACACTCAAAATGGAACATTACATCAAAAGTATCGATTATCAATGTTGGAACATCATCCAAAATGGACCTCTTGCCATTGAGGAAACCGATATCTTAAACGGTTTCACCAAGACAAAAGAGGAAAGAAATTACAATGAAAACGACTTTAAACTTGCCGAAAAGAATTCCGAAGCAATGTCGATTCTTCAACGTTGTGTTGGTGAGGAGGAAGTTAGTCGAATCTCCGGATGTCCTACGGCAAAATCTATTTGGGATTCCCTTGTACTTGCCTATGAAGGGACGTCCCAAGTAAGAAAACACCGTGTTGACCTTCTCATGCAACAATATGAGATGTTTAGAATGTCAAAGGACGAGTCCATAAATAGTTTCTCTTCACGTTTTTCTTGTTTTATTAATGAGCTTAAGAGTCTAGGAAGGAACTTCGAGTCCGAGGACATTATTCAAAAAATCCTTCGTAGTCTAACCTCTAAGTGGCAACCCAAGGTCACCGCCATAGAGGAAGCTAAAGACTTGTCAACCCTATCTCTTCATGAACTAATGGGATCACTAATGGCTCATGAGTTTAATCTCGATAAGCATTCTAGTGAGTCCTCAAAGGGAAAGAGTCTCGCCCTCACATCTTCTCCAAGTGATGGAGAAGTTGAGCAGGAAGATGAGTTTGCTATGTTCTCAAGAAACCTAGCCGGGTTAGTCAATGGTCAAGGAAATAAAAGGTTCACTAATAACTACTCGAAAAAACGCTTTCCTAAGAGACGACCTAACTCCACCATGGGATGCTTTAAATGTGGTGATAAAACTCACCAAATTAAAGAATGTCCCAAGTGGGATGATATCAAATCAAAGGAAAGAAGAGAAAAGGTTAAAAAGGACTACAAACATAGAGTCATGAGTGCTATTTGGGGAATGTCCGACTCCGAGGAAGATAAGAAACTTATCGAGGAGGAACTAGAGGCTAAAACGTGTCTTACAAATCATTCTAAAGAAAAAATCTCAAAAACCTCAAAATTTGAACACTTAAGATGCCTCATGCCTAATCCCGACGATTCCGACAACGAGGTAAACCATCTAAAGGCCAAGGCTAGAACTTACTCCAAAGAGAAAGTATGTAAGCTTCTTGACTAACTTTTTGATAAGTGTCGGTTTCAAAATGATAAGCTTGAGGTAATGCAAAATGAGATTGAGGAAATTGCTCAAAAGAACTTCAACCTTAAAAATGAACTAAAAGCAACAGACAAAATCACCGTCACCTCCTCGAAGCTTATGATGAAGTTAAAAGAGTCAACAAGTTAAACAAACATTTGACTAAAGAACTAGAGCGTCTTAAGATAACCCCCACGGACGTCTCTGACCTTGAAAACGTCAACACTACCTTGGTGATGCAATTTTCCTCACTAACCAAGGAACGTGATGATCTTTTGAAGGACAAAGATGCTCTCGAAAATGAAGTCTATGACCTTGTGGTTGAGATTGTCGACCTAAGAGAAACAGTCTAGACTGTTGCTTTCGACAAACACTTAGACAAGTCCAAAGAAAAGGTCGAATGCTTGGTCAATGAAAACAAGTGTCTAAAAGGTGAGATAGCTTGTCTCAAGAAAGAAATAGAAGTTCTTCATGAAAGGCTTACCTTTCTTCAAAAGGGTATGCCCGAATGTAGCACTTCTAGATCTACTTCTCATCATAGATCCGATGAATTCGTTGATCTAAACAAACGTCTTGATGAGATGACGTCTAAATATGAAGAGTCTAAAGAACGAATCATGTATCTCGTGTCTAAACTCAACAACCACACCCATGACTTCATAGTTGAGAAAAGGTTGTCTTTAGAAAGTGTTAACAATGATGAACTCAAGAGGGAAAAAGAAAAGAATTTGCATCTCCTCTCACGAGTCAATGACTTGACCAATGAACTTATGAGTGCTAAAAACATCACTGAAAAATGGGAAGGAAGTCAAACCGTGTTAAACTTCCTCACGAATCAAACCGAGAGATGTAACAAAACTGCTGGTTTGGGGTTCAAATGGAACGGTCAGACAGATCACATCCGTAAGCCTAAAACTGATTTTAGAAGGAGAAAGTATGTTGGTCTTCCCGAATACATTATTTGCAATTATTGTGGTAAGAATGGTCATGTCCTCAACACTTGTAGAAAAAGATTTCATGACATTAACAAGAACATCAAAATAATTAAGCAAATGTGGATTAGGAAAGACACCATAAGATATGTTGATCACAAAAGGGGACCCAAGTTTGTTTGGGTTCCTAAACTCAAAATCTAATCTTGTGTAGGGCTTGGTGAGAGGCGGCCACAATTGGTACTTGGATAGTGGATGCTCTCGTCACATGACGGGTGATAGAAGCCAATTCCTCTCACTCAAAGCATACAATGGTGACACGGTAAGGTTTGGTGACAACAAGAAAGGTGAAGTAATTGGCATTGGAAAGGTTGGTAAGTCACCATTACTTTGTGTCGACAACGTGCGGCTTGTCAAAGGTTTGAAGCATAATCTCCTTAGTATTTCTCAACTTTGTGATAAGGGTAACATTGTAGAATTTAGTGCTAATATGTGTCGAATATTTGATGCCACTACTAATGAACTAATACTCGAAGGAAGACGTGTCAAAGACGTATACTTAACTAATTTGAACACTCTATCCGGTCACACCATGTCTTGCATGAGTGTAATGAACAATGATCCTTGGTTATGGCATAAAAGGTTTGGTCATGTTAGTACTAAAACTCTTAATACTCTTAAAAGACTCGACTTAGTTGAAGGCATTTCTAATATGAAGTTTGATTTTGATAAAGTATGTGATGAATGTGCTAGCGGCAAACATGTTAGAAGTTCCTTTAAATCCAAAAGAATTGTGAGTACATCTCAACCTTTGCAACTTTTACATATTGACTTGTGTGGACCAATGAGAACTAGAAGTAGAGGTGGTAGTCGTTATGTGTGTGTCATTGTTGATGATTACTCTAGGTTTGTTTGGGCACTCTTCTTAAGCTCTAAGGATGAGACATTTGATGAGTTTCTAATTTGGTTAAGAAAGATTCAAAATAAACTTGATTTAAAACTTGTTTCAATGAGAACCGATCACGGAACCGAATTCGAAAACTCATCATTTGGTGCTTATTGTGATGACAATGGTGTAGACCATAACTTCTCGGCTCCTAGAACCCCACAACAAATTGGTGTGGTTGAAATGATGAATAGAACCCTTGAAGGAATGGCTAGAACAATGTTATTATCTAGTAAGTTGCCTAAGAACTTTTGGGCCGAAGCGGTAAATACCGCTTGCTACATTCATAATCGTGTCATGATAAGGAGTATATTGAATAAAACTCCCTATGAATTGCTACGTGGAAGAAAACACAATATTTCATATTTTAGATGTTTTGGAAGCAAATGTTTTGTTCATAACAATGGTAAAAACAACTTGGGTAAGTTCGATCCACGTAGTGATGAAGGAGTATTTATTGGCTACTCCGATCATAGCAAGGCCTATAAAGTTTACAATAAACGAACCTTGTTAATTGAAGAAAGCATCCATGTCATTTTTGATGAATCTAGTGTGCTTGGACATGTACAAAACGTGGATGATGAAGATGATGATGACGATGAGTTTGAGATTGGTCTTGTTCGAAAAGACTTCGTGTTCGAGAATGAAGAAGCTCCCAACGCTGACTTGCAACAGACACAGGGACTGTCACCTTCAAAGGAGATCAGCAGCTCAGGGGGAACATGTAGCACACCTGCTGCTGTTTCCTCTATGGAAGCAACAGAGCCAACGACTGTTGCCTCCACCTCCAGAACTGAATCTACCCAAAACAGTGATGATGAAGATCACTTCAGGCCAAAAGAAACAGTCACTGTGACTGATGCTGCTGAGGGGAAACAAGAAACCGTTGTTCCAAAGAAGTGGAAACACCAAAGCTCTCATCCACTCTCTAATCTCACAAGCGATCTCAACTCGGGAATTCGAACAAGATCATTCATCAACAATCTCGCTCATCTCAACGAATATTGTGCCCACAATGCCTTCCTTTCTCAAATTTAACCTTCAAATGTAACAGTCGCCTTGACTGATGCAGATTGGTTGCTTGCTATGCAAGAAGAACTCAATCAATTCAAAAGAAACGAGGTATTGCACTTAGTCCCTAGACCGCCTAATCGTACCGTCATTGGTACTAGGTGGGTCTTTCGCAACAAGCTTGATGACTCGGGAGAAATTGTAAGGAACAAGGCTAGGCTAGTGGTGCAAGGTTATAACCAACAAGAGGGTATTGATTACGATGAAACCTATGCACCGGTAGCTAGACTTGAGGCCATACGATTGCTTATAGCTTTTGCGCCTCGCAAAGGCATTAAACTCTTCCAAATGGATGTCAAAACCGCTTTCTTAAATGGATATTTGGAAGAAGATGTCTTTGTAGAGCAACCACCGGGTTTTGAGAACAATGACTTGCCTAACCATGTTTTCAAATTAGACAAAGCTATTTATGGTTTAAAACAAGCACCTAGGTGTTGGTATGATAGATTGTCTAAGTTTCTTATTGAAAATGGTTTTAAAAGAGGCTCCGTTGACAAAACATTGTTCTTAAAGTCACAGTCAGACGAACTGTTGGTTGTACAAGTATATGTTGATGACATTATATTTGGTGCAACAAATGAACTCCTTTACTTATATTTTTCGGAACTAATGAAATCGGAGTTTTAAATGAGCATGATGGGTGAGCTAGGATTCTTCCTTGGGCTCCAAATTAAACAATCAAAGGAAGGAATCATAATCCATCAACAAAAGTACATTAAGGAAATGCTTAAGAAATTTGGGATGACAAATGGTAAGTCACACGATACACCCATGGTAGCCGGGTCCAAATTGGACAAGGATGAACTCGGTAAGAATGTTAGCGATAAGGTGTATAGAGGTATGATAGGCTCACTTCTCTACTTAACCGCAAGTCGTCCCGACATTCTCTTTAGTGTTTGTTTATGTGCTAGGTTCCAAGCAAATCCGAAAGAATCACATTTTAAAGCCGTTAAACGAATTTTTCGGTATTTGATTGGAACACAAAATATATACTTATGGTATCCCTTACATTGTCCTTTTTGATCTCATAGGCTTTTCGGATGCGGACTATGCGGGATGCACGGTTGATAGAAAGAGCACCTCCGGAATTGCAACATTCTTGGGTCCTTGCTTAATCTCTTGGGGCTCAAAGAAACAAAATACGGTAGCTCTTTCAACGGCCTAAAGTGAGTACGTTAGTGCCGCACATTGTTGTTCTCAATTACTTTGGGTAAGACAACAACTCTTGGATTTTGGTATTATTTTTGACTCCGTTCCCATAATGTGCGATAATACGAGTGCAATAAATATTTCCAAAAATCATATTCAACACTCTAAAACCAAACATATTGATATTCGTCACCATTTTATTCGTGATCATGTGGAAAAAGGACATGTTAAACTTATCTTTTGCAAAACCGAAAATCAAATTGCCGATATTTTCACTAAGCCACTTGCAAGAGAATATTTTGAGAAATTTAGACTAGAAATTGGGTTAATTAATTGCTTGTGATTTTTAGTGTGAGTTTTACAAATTTCCTTAATTGATTAAACTAAAATGGATATATGTTACTAAGTGTTCTAAGTGCATTCATATCATTTTTAGACCAAAAATTGACACCGTATTCGTGAGTCGGTAATCACTCAACCTCATATCTAAATTTACGTTTATAATATGTTACCTTGCGTTTTATTTCGAATGATCAAAATTAATTGGTTGGGCCAACTACCTCACTTCCCTCATTTATTGGGCCATTTACTCCCAATCCACCGAACTACCAATAACCCACATCTCCCTTCATCTCCCAAATTCCTCAATCTCACCTACCCTATAACCCACCATGGTCAAGACTTCTTTCAATACCCCTATACCCATCAAACCCGTGAAAATGACCACTCCACCTGTCACATCTGACCCACCAACGACATCTCAAACCATGCCTTCTCAAAAAATCTCTCATGCCTTTCCTCCACAAAACACAGCCACAACTCCTTCACCATCACCTAACCCATAACCACCAAACCCTCATCCAGCACCTCTCTTCACCGTCCTACCAACCTCGGTCCCATCTGACGACATCCCCATCTCCACCATGGTCGGGCGTCGTACTCGAGGAGGTCGGAAAAAGGGTACTACTGTCTCAAGCTCCTCCACCGAAACCGTGACTGTGAATGTCGATGAAATTGAAGAAACTCCAATTGATTTGAATGAGGATCCGACTAAGTCTACTGAGTCAGATTCGATTCCGGCAAAGAAAAGCAACAAAAGAAAAGCAACGGTGACTGAATCCTCTTTACCCCTATCTCTGAAAGTGTCGAGCAAAGTGACATTGAAACCCCCACAATCAATCCCCCTGTTGAAACACCCAGTGAACCACCCTTGAAAAAATCGAAACCATCTAAGAAAAAATTAGTGTACCTTTCACCTTCTGATTCGGTATCCCTAATCTCTAAATGGGATGTGGCTCATGTTTGGGAACAACTCGAAAGTTTGGATCTTCCCACCTCCATCTACAAAAATTGTGAGCGGTTGATGAACCCCAAAGCCATCCATTCTCCTCGGGTATACAAACAGTCCTGGTTCGAGTCTCCCGCCTTTCACAGTGTCCGGGATATGATTTTGGCTCAAGGATGGGAAAATTTGTTGGAACTTCGTGAACCCGTATTTGTTAGTGAAGTGGTTCAATTCTTTGCATCAGTCCGAGTGGACAAATCGGGTGATTTCCTTACGGCTAAGGTTAATGGTAAGCCCCTCAAATTATCTCAATCTGATTTTTCTACCGCTCTTAATATCCCAACCGGAGGTTATGATAATCTCCCCTCTGAAACTTGGGTTGCCTTACCTTACGCCTCACCCCTAGGTGTCGCTCAAGTTGTGTGTCCTAAAACCGTCACTTGTGGTCCAGTTAGCAACACCCAAATACCCCCTCCTCTTCGAATTGTCTTTAACATGCTTTGTCGTTCCATTTACCCTTCGTGTGATCGGGGCAAGCTATCCATAGCCCAATAATACCTAATTTATCACATTGCAACTCATAAAAAGGTTAATTTGATTGGGTTAATGTTTAAGCGATTTCATCTCATTTCGACCAAACTCTGTAAACCCTCTCTTCTAGTGCGCTTCACTTACCCTATGGAATGTGGTTGCCAATTGTGCTCAAGGCACACGGGGTATTAGTGAGTTCTAGTTTGGGTTCATTAGACATGTGTGACATCATGAGTGATGGTCAAATGGGGAAAATGCTTATCAAAGTGGATAATGATGAACTGATTTCTGTGAAAATTAAGACGGATCCAGAGGGTGGGTCGTCTAGTCAAGCTGGTACGGGTAATTGGCGGGAAGTTCTTCAAGCTGTGGCTGAGTTGAGTGCTTGGATTAAGCACGATGCTAGTCAAAAGGACATGGCCATCTCGCCTCTTGCCTCCACCGTGGACCTCATTCGTGGCGAAGTGGACATTATCTCCACTCTTGTCTCAACAAAGGAACATGGTGATGATGCTCATGTTAATCAATTGGATGAAGATCCCTTGGGTAGTGACTCAGATGGTGATCAAGCTTCCTCTCCTTAGCCTATCCTATCCTTTTCAACCTTGTGCCTTTATCCTTGACTCTTTATTTT
Organism: Silene latifolia; assembly: GCF_048544455.1. Taxonomy (NCBI): domain Eukaryota; kingdom Viridiplantae; phylum Streptophyta; class Magnoliopsida; order Caryophyllales; family Caryophyllaceae; genus Silene; species Silene latifolia. The sequence goes on along the minus strand of NC_133530.1, from coordinate 36,216,903 downwards.
GTCCCACCTTGTTGTGCCCTCCTAAGACTATTTTTCTTTCACTCGTTATTTTATGCTTGGTGGTGTATATTAAACTCTATTTAGCCATGGTGAACTATGGTTAGACTATGTTTAATCCATATGTTTGTGTTGACTTTGTTATCTTGTCACGGTAATATGTGTCTTTTTGTGTTTTCTTATGGTTGTTTGCTCTTGAATGCCATTGACATCCCTATCCTTTTTGATGATGTCAAGAGGGGGAAAAGGTAAACTCATGCTCTTAATCTCTTTGCATATTGATTAACTAATGTCTAGGCCTAACCTTCTTAGCTTTTACTCTTGTTTTGGGGCAATGTAAAATTGTCATGGTAAGTATGATCTAAGTTCTTGCTCCATAAGGTAATATAGTCCCTTCTCTCATATGATCTTGCTTAATTAAAATCTTGAATTAAGGTGTTTACATTGCTTATACATTCGTTTGGGGCTTGTCATCATCAAAGGGGGAATTTGTTGGGTTCCTTTGATTGATGATAACATGCCTATTTGATGTGTGCTATCTTAGTTTACCTTTTCAGGATTTATGATCAAATCAAGCATGGATTAAGAAGTGTTGAGTTGTTGATCATCCCTTTGTATTGAGTCTTTAGTGTCATCTAATGTACAAGTTAGAAAGTTAAGTATTTTAGAGTAATAGAAACAAATAAGACGATCACATTTTTCAAAGTAACAACCGCTGGATCATTGCCTCAATTCGTAGCAATTTGAACTCTTTCTTATCTTTCAAAATGTCATTCACGTGTCTTGTACTTGGTAAAATAACTTTCAGATTTTTTAAAAGGGATTTGGCCTTCAAGAAATGGTAGTTGGAGTAATTATCTTTTTCAAAATGTTTCCTCTTTGTGCTATTTTGACCCTTTGGTCTTTCTTAAAGAAAGGTTTGGCTTTTGCCATTTTTGTGCAAGTTTGTCATCATGTGACTTGTTTTACATCCTTTGTTTTCTGAAAACTTGTGGTCACTTTTGGGATAATTTCAAACACTCTTTCTACCTTTTGCCTTTTGATTAAGAACCTTCTTTGGTGCAAGTTTGGGAGGTTGTTGAGACTCATCACATGTGATGGTCTTTGACCCTTCAAAACCCTAGCAACTCCCTTACTCATTTCCTCTATAAAAGGCGTGCCATTTCCTCTAAAAATCCTAAGACTTTTTCTGAAATTTATTTCAAGTTTGCAAATTGTTTTTCAAAGCTTAAAACCGTGTTTCTTTTGCAAAACTTTTAAGAGTCTTCAAGTTGTTACAATCTTGGCTACGGTTACTTTAACATACTAAACTCTCTCACTTATGATTGTTGATCTTGTAAAAGTTGTCCACCTCAATTCTTTGTTAAGAATAAGATAGTGGAAGCTTGATCCTTAAAACATTCTTAGTGTGTGTGTAGAGTTAGGACGGAGTAGTCTTCAACTCTTTGGCAACCGGAGTAGGTTGCGAGTTGGCTAGTCACAAGAACGGAGTAGTTCTTGGACTCGCATTACAACCGGAGTAGGTTGGTGCTTTTATTGTACGGGTCTTTTAGTAGTCGGAGTATATCACTAAAAGAAATCAATAAAAAGTAGATTGGACGTAGGCACTTAAGTTTCTTGCCGAACCAATTCAAAAATCTCGTGTTTATTCTTCTTACTTTATTCCGCTGCTATTTATCTTGTTTGTTTTGTTTTGCTTTGCTTAACCTTCGAAGTAACATTCATCATATCATATCACATTTGGTCTCATCAAGTATTCCATAAACCGAGACAAATAGCTACAATCGTAAAGATTGTTACTTTCATACTTCAGCAAACATTCATCTTAATACTCGTTTAGTCTTTCAATATTATTCGAAGTATTCTCTCATTTCTTTTGTTCTTATAACTCACTTTAAATCAATAAAGTTGAAGTTAAATTTTTAAATAGTACATAATTCACCCCCTCCCCCTCTTATGTACTTGAATCCATAAACTCAACACATAACCATCTAAACGAGCATTCTTATCTTTTGACAGGTCGCCTACAAGTATACAGGAAGATCAAAGATGTGTTCGATTATGGTGTCGCTATTTATGTATTGTACTCCCTCATATTCCAGATAATCGTCCCATTGTGAAGATGGCACAAGAATTAAGAAAGTGAATTTAGACCACACAAAACGGACAATGGGACAGTTATGTGAATAGACGGAAATGAAATTGAATTTGGACCACACAACACTTACCAAAAATGGACAATGAGACATTATTGTGAATAGACGGAAATGGACAATGAGACGGTTATCTGGAATAGGAGGGAGTATTTCTATCGGTGATTTTAAAGTTTTAAGATGGAATATAAGCCAAAATAATGCAAGATTATAGAGCAATTAGCTTGTTTGAAAAAAGTTTAATTATATCGTACTTCCTCTGTTTTATTAAATTATTTACATTTTTTGAATTTTTGTATATTTTCAAAAATGTAAATAATTAAATAGAACAGAGCAAGTAGCGGAAATTGTGTTGAAATATATGCAGTTGGCAGGGGGCTCAAGTGATGCAACAATATTGACCAGTGAGCTTGATGGAAACTTAATTCGTCATTTTGTTGTCAACAAACTAGCCAATATTGTTTAAACATTTGTCACCAAATCCATAATAAACCATTAAGGTAATTACATGTTAGCAGATACACCAACCATTCTTTATTCTTATAGCTACTCCATTTATTATTTGATTTTCACGACCTTAATCGTGAAGCAGTTGAGTTATCAATAATTCTTAGAGCATCTCCAATGGTTACCCAAAAGGACTTGCTTGCAAATAAAAAAATGTCAAGCTAGTTGCTTAGCCATTGGAGCACTTCTATTGAACTAAATTTTAAATGGCTGAGCTAAAATGAGGCAAGAAGTAGCTCAAATGGTCCTACCAGAAAATCTACCAACTAAAATAAAACACATGGAAATAGGCATGAAGTACAATTAATTTCTAAGCCACAATACAAGTAGCTTACCATTGTACTAGTTTCTAGCTTAAAAATAATGTAGCTTGAAAATCTTATGTGTCAAAGGTAAGCTAGTAGCAACTAGCTTACCATTGTGGATGCTCTTATAGCATCTTTAATGGTTGATAAAAAGGACTTGCTTATAATTTTAAGAAGTTACAAGCTAGTAGCTCAACCATTGGAGTTATTCATGCAGACTAGCTTTGCTCAAACAATATGGAGCTACTTACTCAAATGGAGCCATAAAAGAAATATGACCAATAGGAAAATAGTTATTCAATTAATAAAGATTTAATTTTAATTGAAAATTTAGAAATTGAATAAATAAATAGAGAAATGTGTGAAGTAGGTCCAATCAAGCTACTTGTAAATTGGCTAAACCATTAGAGTATATTGTTGTTTGAAATTGTTGTAGCTTACAAAACTGAGGTGGCAAAGGTAAGCTAGTTGCTACTAACTTACTATTTTTTTTTTTTTTTTTTTGGTGCTAGCAGTAGCAACTAGCTTACTATTGAAGATGCTCTTACATGCTAATTGCCAAAGTCATAAACATAAAGCAGTTATACTTATTGTAAGGCGGGTTTTACAAAAAATACATTTATAACACAAATTGTTAAAAAAAAGGTCTTTTTTGTAAAAAAAACTACCTTATATTTAAGGGTATTTGTAAAAAAACTACCTTATATTATTTTTATTGTTTTAAACTACCTTTGTTTTCTCTTATCTTGGTCAAAAACTACCTAAGCTCACGAGATGACGAGATTTAATCGATTTAGCGACATTAACCTATCTCACATGACCCTGTTAACATCAAACAACAATGGTCAACCGCATAAAAACCACGATTTAACTTCAGATGACCAAGATTTATGTTTTTCACATTTCAATAATAACTGCGAGCATCTACTAAAATTAAGCGTAAGTACATCATGACTTTCCAAAATTTGGTCTAGGCATGATTTAAACATTAAAGAGTCGTATAAGATAGTTTAAAGCCCAAAACTAATCAAATTTGTCTATACTATTAGCATAGGTAGTTATTGACCAAAAATAAAGAAAACAAAGGTAGTTGAAAACAAAAAAAATTAATATAAGGTAGTCTTTTTACAAAGTTTGACAAAAACCCTAAAAAAAACCATTTAAAATTCATATGAGAAATCCACAACTGAAAACGGTTTACCCAAAAACTTGTTCAACAATGTGTGAGCATGAATAACGGAATTGACAAACCAAGCGAGTTTGGTATGGTGATTGCTCACCTCATCCCTAATGAAGCCGAAAGTTTAATCGCTACCCATGGAAATGGAGCAATATGTGTTTCTTTGGCCAGTTGATTACTATTCATGTGAGTATCCACACTATACAATGTTAACATATGCTCAAACACGTGCTGGAATATCTCTCAGGCAGGGAGTCTCCTGGGCTCGAGGCAGCAAAGTCTTATTCTTAATGCTCCAACTAAACCAGGGTTTAGATTATTAAGTCCCGGGTTGTTTCCGTCTTACTTAGATGTTTCCCTCAATCAAAGAGAGACCAGCTTTCAATACTAGTTGAACTCAGGCCCGGAAAAAGGAGGTCAACTAGCTCCTTCGGGAAGAAAGTTTGCCTCTCCCTGACTGAAGCAAGAAGAAGTCTCAAGCGTGTCGTGTTAGCGTGTACGAAAAAGCTGTATCTAGGCCTCTAGGGTGAGTTCTTCGTTACAATGTTATCAACGGTTACACACAAAAAATGGAATTGACAAGCATGTTGTGTCACCTAGACCTAGTGCATCTTAAACTTAAAACGAGTCAGAGAATAAAGAATAGTTTGTAATACTCCTACCTAAACCCGCTCCCCTAATCCAGGACTCTCTCAAAGTTACAAGAGAAACTGCGTGTAACATAAAATGCAATTACGTTGCTGAGACAGTTCCACATAATAATGTGGAACAGAACATACTATATGTTCACTAAATTTTCAATTTCATATACTGTACGCCTGTACCTAGCTAACTCACTTAAAATTGTAAACAAGGAATAACATCACATACTGATATCACGATAATTTTATCATGAAATCGCAACTCAGAAATATACAAGCGGGAACAACCAAGAGAAGCAAAACTTCCAAGAAGCAGCATGCTACACAACTTCCGCCATACTTATCTTGAGTCCGAGCGCCGTTCCTTTCTCTCACCACCTTCACCTAGAGCCAATGGATGTCGCATTGAATTTCACGGTGACTCGAGAATCTCTTGTAAATTAGATCCAGATTGTTATGGTGCACCCTATTAGACTATTAGTTACACAATTGCCCAGAATTTCTTCCTACATATTAGCACAGTTTCAGGCTGCTTCTGTTTGTCCTCCAACTGGTACGAGCTCACATCCCAAAGGAATTTGGGTGCCAGAGCCTTAACTCTTGTCGTGATCGATTCCTCATCCCTTATAATTACAAAACCCTACAGGCATAACCATTTTTCGTGAGATTCTAGTTTCATAACCTGGAATATATTCCATCATTATCTCTTCAAACATATACTTCCTCAATCCCCAAAATAAAGATCAACTTTCATTTTTTTTAAAGAGTCCCCAAATAATTCAGCATGTTATATACTTGGTACATTAAGTGGTCATATCACCAGTTATTCGTCAATTAAAATAAACAAATTGCGAATGGAATAGTAGCGCAAGACCTGCAACATCTCCTTTAACATTTTAAGAGTGAAAAAGCATTTCGGACATTTCCTTTTCAAAATTAAGTCCCAACTCCTAACCAAAACTTATCAATCTATTTGGAAAATGGCTATTGTATAGGATAAGATAATGCGGTAGCAGAAGAATGTAATTAAAAATATGATTTTTCTCTATATGTTTGAGTATTACTAGGGCTCACGGGCTACCAAGATACGAGTATTGTGCGCTGTATATATTCTAGACTTCATAAGCTGTTTCATATTGATTCTGGGAAGTGGGAAAAATGACAATTGTATTATACCAATCGTATCATCATAGTTTTCTACAACAACAACAACAACATCAGAGCCTTAATCCCAAAATGATTTGGGGTCGGCTGACATGAATCATCCTTTCGAACCGTCCATGGGTGAACGCACGCCTCAAAATGCGAATAAAAAAGGGGAAGATAAAAAACAAAAGGGAGAACGAAAATGTAATGGAAAGTCAAGGTGAACTTAGGGGTTTTAAAATCGAATTCCGTCTTTCTTTTATAAAAACTTAAAATTTAAATCGAGAGAAAAGATTAAAACGATTTTTAAAAACCGAAATAGAGTTAAGGATCCGGAATGAACCAGGTAAAATCTATAAGAAAGTGGTTGTTGAAAAAGTGTGTAATAAAGGAGAGAAAAATAAATAAATTAATTTCTTTAAATTAAATAAATAAATAAAAACACTAAATCACAAAAAAACATCAAATACTAAAAATCCACATGTATCATTTCCCTCCATTGTGCCCTATCCGTCACCATACTCTCCTCAAGTCCCCGAACTCTCATATCGTGCTCTATCACTCTCAACCATGTCCTGTCTCGGTCTTCCTCTGCCTCTAGGGACCTTTTCTCGTTCTCCAAGTCTCCACCTCCCTAATCAAAAGGCCCATAGGTCTCCTTCTCACATGGTCAAACCATCTTAGTCGGTTTTCCATCATCTTGTCCTCTATTGGCGCCACTTTAACCTTTTCCCAAATCACCTCATTCCTTAACCGATCTTTCCTTGTATGTCCGCACATCCACCTCAACATGCGCATCTCCGCCACACTCATCTTTTGAATGTGACAATGTTTCACGCCCAACACTCGAGTCGTAAAGTAGGGCAAGCGAGCCTAATTGCCGTGCGATAAAATTTTTCCTTTAATCTTTGGGGCATATCTTTATCGCATAAAACCCCTGAAGCACTCTTCCATTTCAACCATCCCGCTTTAATTCCGTGAGCCACATCTCCGTCTAACTCCCCATCTTTTTGAATAATAGATCCTAGATATCTGAAGAAATCCGAACCCTCAACAACATTCCCATCGAAAATAATACTCCCCGCCTCTGTCGATCTCAACCCCGCCACCTTAGTGAACGACACCTCAAATACTCGGTCTTACTCCCCGCTCGGCTGAACCCACGAGTCTCTAAAGTCTGCCTCCACAATTCCAACTTTCTCTCCACCCCCTCTTTTGTCTCATCAATCAACACAATATCATCAGCAAACATCATACACCAAGGGATGTCTTGAATATCCCTTGTCAACTCATCCATAACTATAGCAAAGAGAAAAGGACTAAGTGCGGAACCTTGATGCACCCCGATGGTAATAGGAAATTCTTCCGTTCTCCCAACATTAGTGCGAACACTTGCACTAGCCCCCTCATACATGTCCTTTATGAGGTCAATATATTTTCGCGACACACCCTTTCTCGCCAAAGCCCACCAAAGTACTTCTCTTGGTACCCTATCATATGCCTTTTCCAAGTCAATAAAAACCATATGCAAATCCTTCTTCTTGTCCCGATGGTATTCCATCAACTGTCTCATGATAAAAATCGCATCCATAGTCGATCTCCCGGGCATAAATCCAAATTGGTTCTCCGAGATGTCTACATATCTCCTAAGCCTTTGCTCGATTACCCGCTCCCATAACTTCATTGTATGACTCATAAGTTTAATTCCCCGATAATTGGCACACTCTTGGACATCACCTTTGTTCTTGTACAAAGGGACAAGAGTGCTTTTCCTCCAAGCCGATGGCATCTTGTTGCTCCTCCAAATCTTGTTGAAGAGCATGGTTACCCATTCAATCCCTTTCTCCCCGAAGCACCTCCAAACTTCTATGGGTATACCATCCGGTCCCTCTGCTTTCTTTGACCCCATCTTCCTTAACGCCTTTCTAACTTCACTCTTTTGTATTCTACGCACAAATTCCCGGTTAACCATGCTTGGTGTTACCTCTACATCCCCAAAACCTTGTTCCTGATGTTCATTGAATAAATTATCAAAGTAAGAACTCCATCTAGCCTTTATCTCGTTATCCCGAAAGTAACCTTGTCGTCCATATCTTTCACACACCTAACTCTCCCAATATCTCTCGTCTTTCGGTCTCTTATGCGAGCCAGTTTATAGATATCCTTCTCTCCTTCTCTCGTGTCCAACCTGGCATACACTTCTTGGTTAACTTTTGCCCTCGCATCCCGTACGGCCTTTTTAGCGACTCGTCTAGCCTCCTTGTACTTTTCAAAGTTCTCATCACTCATGCATTTCCCCAAAACCTTATAGCATTCACGTTTAGTCTTTATCGCTTGTCTCACCACATCGTTCCACCAAGATGTGTCCTTACTTGATGGTCTATTCCCTTTAGATTCCCCTAATACCTCCCTCGCTTGACTCCTTTACAACATGCTCCAATTTATCCCACGTTGCATCAATATCTTTCTCCTCACAATCCGACCAAATATCGCTACTTCCAACCTTATCCAAAAACGCTTGTTGGTTTCCCCCTTGTAGCTTCCACCACTTGATCCGTGCCTCACCGATTATCTTTCTCTTCCTCAAGTCTCTCTTACCCCGAAAATCAAGAACCACTAGTCTATGTTGTGTTGCGGCACTTTCCCCGGGTATGACCTTGCAATCGGTGTACTCTTTCCTCCACACATTCCTTACCAAAAGGAAGTCAATTTGACTAGCATTACCTCCACTTCTATAAGTCACCAAATGAGAATGTCTTTTCTCGAACCAAGTGTTCATTATACCCAAGTCATATGCCAAAGCAAAATCCAATATGTCACTTCCTGCTTCATTTCTCTCCCCGAACCCAAAACCCCCATGAATGTTCTCAAAGCCAACTCGACTAGTACCCACATGCCCATTGAGGTCACCACCAATGATCAATTTCTCTCCAATAGGGACACGTTCTACAACCTCTTCCAAATCTTCCCAGACCCTCCACTTCTATAAGTCACCAAATGATCAATTGAGGTCACCACCAATCATCATAGTTTTCTCCAAAAAAAAAAAATACCCCAAACCCTTTTAAGGCGGGATGTTTGAGAAACTTACTTGCAATAGGAGGAGGAGTCTAAAGGTGTGTATGGAAGCAATTCAAAAGTAAGAAGATACCTGCGGTCTCAGAATACGGTCCATTTCCATCATTATATCTTCCAGTTGACAGCCATTCCCACGATTTTTGTAATGAGAGAGGAGATAATTTGCATGCAAAAGGTCGTATGTTCGAGGATATGTTGAGAAAGACTCACACCTATACAGGAAGCATTCAATAAGTTTAGAAAGAGACTGCTGACGTACATAAATCTAAAAAATATTGGGATTTCTTATACTGAACCCCTATATTTTTCCACATTCTACAAAGACCCTTTACTTTTCCAAACTATCTAATGTAATCTTATGTTCAACAAATAGAATTTTCTAACCTAAGCACCATACTTTGGATTTGTTGATGACAGGACATATTAGTGCATAATAAATTGAAAGTGACTAAACACAACGTCTAAAAAGGTAAACTCGAGTACGTGAGATAAACTATCACTAAAGTTTAGTATATCAGAATATTAGATGATTTGAAAAATCGAGTACATGTAAGACTTTGAAAAACACAAGGGTGCAGCAAATAGTAGATAACTGGGGGACATTACAAGATAGGGCCTCACCAATCATGAAAAACACCTAGCAAACCCCGGTTGTAGATTGCAGACAATGTATTATCTATGGTTGACGGAACCACATTCATTACCCAAACAGGATATGTTGTTAAAGATGCAGCAAAACCACCTAAACGAGCATTCATGTCCATCACATTTCGAATCTCTGTCTGGTTAACATTCATCAACATCCAGTACTTTTGAACTTGATTCTGCCAAAACAGCGTGTCTGTGGCAAAGTGTTCTCGACTAATACCTGTCAAGCAATACAGTGAATCACCCGATCAAATAATATAAATATTGTTTAGAACATGTATAAAATAGTTGCTGAGTCCACATTTGTAAAAAGGTACACCTTTGAAATCAATGTCTTGTTCACATCAGCTATTTACAAAGTTGCAAATGAACTGTGTTTCCACACCCAACTAAGCGGATAATTTTTTTTGGGGGAGTACACAAAGGCATACCAGTCTCTAAATTTGGAGGGGGATTCAAACCAACGATCAATAGTCCAGAACCCCTGCGTATCTACTACTAGGCCAATACCTTAGGAGTACTACGCAGATCACTTTAGTTAAATGCCTAACTCTCCGAAAAATGAACTGGTACTATGACTAACACGCTAATGGACCAACAAGACTAGTTGATATTCAGTTTTTTTTGTACGTGAGTTTAAAATGTCTAGGCTCTGGACCTAGAATGTTGTTTCACCCTTCTTATTCCTTAAAAATAAGTGTGCTTGTTAATGAGGGCTCCTTTAAGTGTCAAGTGTCAACATCACCACACGAATATTGATCTAAAACATCAGTCAAAGCTTTTCACACTGCCAAAATATTGTCCCAAAAACATTGATCACAAAAGAGCTCATTTTTAAGGATGGAAAGTTAAACCCAAAAAATGTCCCTCCACGATCAACAAAATTGTTTATATGATTGAGGGCAATATGAGAACAATACCACCCAAGACCCAACTAAGTATAGAACTTGTTTAATTATTCTGCACAACCAAAATTGAAAGATCATCATCATTTTGGTACACAAGCAATCATTTGTTTTATAGTTTGATACAAGAAATTAAGCAATAAAAGGCACAATTTTTCAAACAAATGAACAAAGAACATCCCAGTGCTCAATTCGATCATTATTCATCTCGACCACTTCAGTATACTTGTCTTTTAAAAGAGGGAAATATGGTATGGACTTGCACCATGATCTAAAACACAAATATGACCCAGTTTTTTGACAACCTTAATATTTCATATCAAATGCTAATGACATACAGGTTAGTCGAATCAGAAATTGTAAAATGTTACCTGATTTGCTGAGACTCTCATAATACACTGACAAACGCTCTGGTGGTGGAGGAAGTCTATTAACATTTGTTTGTTCACTAAATGTTACGCAATTACCCAATGGCGTATACCATGATGGCTTAGAAATGTCTGTAACATCACAGATTTTGACAAGGTTCTTCTCGGCATTGTGTCGCACACATGACTGATCTCCTGGTTTAACCCAGATTGCTGTCTGAACTTTCTTGGCTATGAGCTTCCAGCACATGGCTGTTGTTATATTCACCAACTTATCCCATATAATGGGGTAATCTTTATCCTTTCTATATGCTGGAGGTGCAGAGTACACAAAGTATCCATTGGGTCTTAATAGGCGATCAACTTCTCTCAACAGAATGCCATCTGCATATAGTACAAAATTCAGTATAATCACTAGATGAAGTAAAATCGGTTGAGCTATTAGGTTTGAGAAGCAAAATAGAATGGCTCCCAAAGCAAACATCTTCATTCTAAAGCAGAGTGTGGAGTACCAGTTAATTTGGAGTTAAAAAGTCCAGTGACAATACATTTTGATATGCAACGCGAAATTTCTTTCATGTCAACAATTGAAAAAAAATCGGGGAGAATTTTTCTAAGAGAGAAATATGGTATCAGTGGGAACAACCCAAGTAGAAATTTAAGGAGATTGAAAATACCCACCATTTTCATGCCAATCAACGCGACATCTTGAACAATGTACCATGTCAAAGGAGCTCGTCGGGTAAGGAAGTTGTTTTGTGGATATGGCAGCAATCATTGTCCCAATTCCTCGTTCTAAAGCAAACTGGATTTGATTTTCATGACCATCCTTAGGTGCAAATGACATAGTCTGTATACCCAATTGAAGCAAATACGCCCCAAAGCTAGCAACACCACAACCAACATCTAGGACCTGAAACACCCCTGCAGAACGCAGATCACCTGTCTCATTAGTGGTCATATTTCCTAACCTGCAGACAAATTAAGCCAGAAGATAAAAATTTCTGCAGAAAATACCAAAAAAAAAAGAATTGTGACCGCTACAATAGCAATGTACTCAGGCTAGCAAAGAAGACATTGCAAAGAACGACACTTAAATAGTAAGTCAACAGTCAGGAATAAAAAGACGATGTACTCACTACTCAGTACCCCTCTAGTTTCTAAAAAAAAAAAAAAAAGAACAAAACTTGATCTTGTTTATGTCCAATATATTCAAATGCTCGACACTCACAATGTCACAGGGCATTAATTTTTAAAATCTGACACCACCAACATTCTAACCCGGAACGAAGTTTAGTTCAATTATTTGTCAGAATTATCATGCATTAGCCTAACATGACCTACCTATCAATATATTCAGTGGCTCCATGCTTGAAATGAGTACCACCACCGGGGAACCACCACAACTCATCCTTTTCATGCACCCAATTTTGGCCTCCTTTCACTTCGGCAAGATGAGTATGATTCACATTACTCCTCCAAACGTAATCTCTACTAACTGGCCACCTAATTGGTATTTTATAATCCTTGGGAGGTGGCACCAAACAGAATAAACGCTTCTCGGAAGGGGGGCAATGTCTTTCCAGTTCCTCCTTCCTTGACGCATCTAGTGTCGGGAGCAACTTTTTAACATAGGAAGGGTCATGGCAAGGAATATGCTCATTAAAGTTTATTGGGCATACATTCATCCCTGATTGAGGGATTATCAATGGCGTTCTCCGATAAGTTAGAGCAACTCTATTTGTAAACCTTGAGGAACCTGCAGTTTATTTATTACTGTCAATTACACAAAGAACAAAAGCAACGGAGAATCTAGAAGTATGAAAAAAATGTATGCTATTGTGAGAGGTTTTATCATCGTTTGCATAATTACTTCAAGAGTAGAGCAACCATTTGATGTAATTTAAATCAAGTTAGCATCTCAACTTTGCACACAATAAGTTATGTTTTCTAAACTAGGTGTTCTTCTTTCATCATGGAGTTAGAACCATTTGATGCAATTCTCAAATGTAATTTTCGTAATGGGTGTTCAGAAACAGCCTTCTTTGTGTTGTTAATACAAGGTTAAGGTTCCATACATTCCATCCCTTCCTTCACTATTTGCTAGAGTCCTTGAGGCACTGCAGTATTGTTGTTGTATTTAAGTTCAATAAGTGATAAGTGATTGTGAAGAACCATTTTGCCTAACAAGTGCATCACAGAATAATATACAGACTGATTGGCATAATGTAGGGTAGGAATGTCAATACGAGAAACATAACTATCCTATCTATTACTTCTCCGTTCCTTCGCTTCAATGTTTCATCAATTCACCTTCACTTTAGTATCTTTGAGAGTTCCTTCCTCATGATTACAACTAAAATTTAGCTCAATTGATTAACCATCAACTCATTGCTTGAACGAAGAGGATCGCATTCCCATAATTTGATCTATCACCAATCTCAAAAAGATTACGCCACTAATTTCTTCTTTTTCGAGCTATAATGAGTTGCAAAGATTTTCAACTTGCATGGATATACAATGTAATCAATCATCACTAATTCCGCCTTAACCACTACGCTAATAACTTCCAAAGCTAAACAGCATTCTAGATCTTTCTTCACCAAAAGCTCACTACAAGCATAAATCACACTAACCCAAATCCAATAAAACAAAAAAGATGCATGCACTAAGCTTACACCACACAATGGTAGACCTAATTTGCCTTTATCCCTCAAACATGAAACTTCCAACACTATAATAAACTCAAATAGTCCGTCCGTCTCAATCATTTGTTTACCCTGATTAAAATACCCCTTCCGGAGAATATAAAATGTAAACAAATGACTGAGACGGAACGGAAAATTACCATTAGAGTAATAGAGTACACTAATCATATAAAAATTGAAACTTTAATAACATTAAAAGAAACTAGGAAGAGGGTAAACAAAATTAACATTACAGAAAACTAATCATATAAAGATTGAAACTTTAATAAAACTGAACAAAATTAAGAAGTGGGTAAAGAGAATTAGTGAATTACCAAGGGAAAAATTATGAGAAGGTGAAGAATTAGAGAAATCTTGTAAAAGAGGAGGATTATTAGCAAAAAGGGTGCCTGCATAAAACGAAGCTGCCATTAAAATCAAACCCACCATTATTGTTTGGCCTTTGATTGATTCCGGTTTTGCCCATGTCAGAAATTCAGTTGTTCCCATGTTTAATGTGTTTGTGGACGAAGATCAAAGGGGTTTAATTGTCTTTTTACAGGTGAGATCTGCAGGTTTTTTTTGAGGGAGAAATATGATTCAGGAGTGATGGTGGAGAAAGGAACATGAATAACATTGCACTGAACAAAGTAAGACCATGGTCACGTGGATGTCGATTGTCGAGGGTGGCTGTGGCTTTCCACTTTTACGGTTGAAGGAACTACATCCGGTAATTATTTACACTAACACCGGGTGGATTATACACCAGTAAATGGATTATATATCTGATATATTACCACCAATTGCTTAGTTTTTTAGCATTAGTTTTCGAGTTTTATTTTAAAGTTTCTGAGTTTTACTATAAAGTTTCTTAGTTCATTCAATTAGACATTAAGCTTAAAAAATTACAATATAACTCTGTTAAATTTGAGTTTTGATGGCAAAAATTATAATGTAACTTATAAACTTTAAAAAGCTCGGAACAAATACACATAAGCTCAAAAACTAATGAGGTCTAAGGTATTAGAGTTTGATTCTTGGGATATGGATTCCTCAAAACACTTCAAGATCCCGGTCTTTACCGGTGAGAATTTTGGATGGTGGAAGCTCAAAATGGAGCACTATATCAAAAGTATCGATTATCAATGTTGGAAAATCATTGAGGACGGACCTCTTGCTATTGAGGAAACCGACATTCTTACAGGTTTTTATAAGGTCAAGGCCGAAAAGGATTATGATGAAAATGATTTCAAATTGGCCGAGAAAAACTCGAAAGCAATGTCGATTCTTCAACGATGTGTAGGCGAGGCGGAAGTGAGTCGAATATCCTGATGTCCTACGGCTAAACTAATTTGGGACTCCTTTGTTCTTGCCTATGAAAGGATGTCTCAAGTTAGAAAACACCGTATTGACCTGATGTCGTGCAACAATATGAGATGTTTCATATGTCAAAGGATGAGTCCATAAATAATTTTTCATCTCGTTTTTCGTGTATTATCAATGAACTAAAAAGTCTAGGAAAAAATTTCGAGTTTAAGGACATCATTCAAAAAATTCTTCGCAGTCTTACCACTATATGGCAACCTAAGGTAACCGCCATAGAGGAGGCCAATGATTTATCTACTCTATCTCTTCATGAACTAATAGGATCACTAATGGCTCACGAGTTCAATCTTGACAAGCATTCTAGTGAATCTTGAAAGGGAAATAGTTTTGTTCTAACATCCTCTTCAATTTATGATGAGGATGAAGAGGAAGATGAGTTTGCTTTGTTCTCTAGGAACTTAGTAGGAATGGTAAATGGTCAAGGACATAAAAGGTTCAATAACAATTATACGAAAAAACGTTTTCCTAAGAAACGACCTACTACCACCATTGGATGCTTTAAATGTGGTGACAAATCACATCAAATTAAAGAATGTCCAAAGTGGGATGAGATTAAGTCTAAGGATAAGAGATATAAGGCTAAGAAAGAATACAAGCATAAGGTTATGCCCGCCATTTGGGAATGTCCGACTCCGAGGAAGATGAAACCATCGAGGAGGAACTAGAGGCAAAAAAGTGTCTCACACATCATTTCAAGGATAAAGTCTCTAAACCCTCTAAAATTGAACATCTTAGATGTCTTATGGCTCATCCCGATGATTCCGACTCTTATCCTTTACATTTCTCAACATATCTTTTCTAATCCATTTTTTTTTTTACAACTTTAATGTTCTTGTTGAAATTATTATGTCTCTTCTTGCAAGCACTGAAGACATGACCAGTTTTACCACAATAGTTGCAAATGATGTACTTGGGAGACCAACGTATTTCCTTCTTCGAAAATCAATTTTGGTTGGATCCGGCTTTTGAATGTAACAGTCGGACTGACTATTCCATTTAAACCGAGATCGGCAAATCTATCACATCTTTTAGACTGATTTGTGAGGAAATTTAGGACGTTTTGACTTCCTTCCCAATTCTTTGAAACATTCTTAGCCTCAAAAAGTTCCTTGTTTAGTTCCTCGACTTTAAAGGTGAGATACTTGTTCTTCTCGTTAGAGTTTTCAAACTCTTTATTCATTATGACATATTCATATTTTAGCTCCATGAAATTTTCAGATTTTTGTTGAACATTAAGCTTAAGACTCGAGATACATCTATCTAGGTGAACAATCTTGGATCTAGAAGAACTACATTCGGGAGATTCATTTTGAAATTTGACAAACTTTTCGTGAAGCATTCTAATCTCCCTTTTGTAGGCATATATGTTGACCTTAAGACACTCATTCTCCTTTGATAGGTTGGTGACTAGTTCATTTGAAGTTTCTTTGGTACTGTCAGAAATAACAGTCTGAGACACTGTTGTTTTAAGTCCTTCTACCTCATCAACTAAGTCATCAATAACACCTTTAAACATGTATTGTTCTTTTTAAAGCTCATCACGTTCCTTGGTTATCATAGACATTTGCATAATTAGAGTAGTGTTGACATTCTCAAGATCAGAAACATCGTTGGGGGTCGATTTAAGACACTCTAGTTCCTTGGACAATTCTTTATTCAACTTGTTTACTCTTTTTACCTCATCATATGCCTCAGAAGCAACAGTCAAACTGTCTGTTGCTTTAAGTTCATTCTTAAGGTGAAAGTTTTCTTGAGAAATTTCTTCTATCTCATCTTGCATGACATCTAACTTTTCAGTTTGTGAACGACATTTATCAAAGAGTTTGTCAAGAAGCTTACAAACGTTTTCTTTGGAGTAAGTCCTAACCTTGACTTCAGTGCTTGCAAGAAGAGACATAATAATTTCAACAAGAACATTAAAGTTGTAAAAAAAAAATGGATTAGAAAAGATATGTTGAGAAATGTAAAGGATAAGAAGGGACCCAAATTTATTTGGGTTCCTAAACTCAAAGTCTAATCTTGTGTAGGGCTTGGTGAGAGGCGGCCGCAACTGGTACTTGGATAGTGGATGTTCTCGTTACATGATGGGAGATAGAAGTCAATTCCTCTCACTAGAAGCTTACGATGGTGGCAAGGTAACGTTTGGCGACGACAAGAAAAGTGAAATAATAGGCATGGGGAAGGTTGGTAAGTCATCGTTACTTTGTGTCGACAATGTGCGGCTTATCAAAGGTTTGAAATATAATCTTCTTAGCATTTCTCAACTATGTGATAAAGGTAATATTGTGGAATTTAGTGCTAATGTGTGTCGAATAATTGATGCCACAACTCATGAAATTATTCTCGAAGGAAGACGTGTTAAAGATGTGTACTTAACCGACTTAAAAACGTTATCCGGTCATACCATGTCATGCATGAGTGTAATGAAAAACGATCTTTGGTTGTGGCACAAAAGGTTTGGACATGTTAGTGCTAAAACTCTTAATACACTTAGGAGACTTGACTTAGTTGAAAGTTTTCCTAACATGAAATTTGACTTTGATAAAGTATGTGATGAATGTGCAAGATGTAAACATGTTAGAAGCTCTTTTAAACCCAAAAGAATTGTTATTACTTTTCGTCCTTTACAACTCTTGCATATCGACTTATGTGGACCAATGAGAACTAGGAGTAGAGGTGGAAGTCGTTATGTGTGTGTCATTGTTGATGATTATTCTAGGTTCGTTTGAGCACTCTTCTTAAGTTCCAAAGATGAGGCATTTGATGAGTTTTTAATTTGGTTAAGAAAGATTCAAAACAAACTTGATCTCAAACTTGTTGCCATTAGAACGTATCATGGAACCGAATTTAAAAACTCATCATTTAGTTCCTATTGTAATGACAATGGCGCAGACCATAATTTTTCGACTCCTAGAACACCACAACAAAATGAAGTAGTTGAACGAATGAATAAGACTCTTGAAAGTATGGCTAGAACCATGTTGTTGTGTAATAAGTTGCCTAGAAACTTTTGGGCCGAAGCGGTAAATACCGCGTGCTACATTCATAATCGAGTCATGATAAGGAGTATAATCAATAAAACACCCTATGAATTACTACGTGGAAGAAAGCCCAATATTTCATATTTTAGATGCTTTGGCAGCAAATGCTTTGTTCACAACAATGGTAAAGATAACTTGGAAAAATTCGATCCACGTAGCGATGAAGCGGTTTTTATTGGTTATTCCGACAAACAAGGCTTATAAAGTTTCCAATAAATGAACCATGTTAATTGTAGAAAGTATCCATGTCATATGTGATGAATCTAGCATTATTGGACAGGTACAAAATGAGGATGAAGATGATGAAGATCAGATGACGAATTTGAAATAGGTCTTGTGAGAAAAGACTTTGTGTTTGAGGATGAGGAAGCTCCAAACAATGACGCCATGCAACAGTCACTGAGACTGTTGCCTACTGATACAAGCAACGACTCGGGGGAATAAACAGTGATATAACGGTCCAAACAACTGTTTCTTCCACTTCCAGAACAAAAGTCCAAGACACTGTTGCTCCATGAGAATCCTCAAATATTGATGTGGAGCCATCTTCTGACCAGCAAACAACAGTCGCGGAGACTGTTGCATCTGAGGGGGAACAAAACACTATTGTTCGAAGAAAATAGAAACATCAAGCTCCCATCCACTCTCAAATTCAACAAGTGACTTGAACTCCGAAGTTAAAACGAGAGCCTCCCTCAACAACTTTGCATCTCTTGATGAGTTTTGTGCCCAAGGCGCCTTTCTCTCTCAAATTGAGCCGGCTAATATAACAATTGCATTGACCGACGCCGATTGGATTCTAGCTATGCAAGATGAGCTCAATCAATTCAAGAGAAATGAGGTATGTCACCTAGTCCCCAGTCCATCGAATCGTACCGTCATTGGTACTAGATGGGTCTTTCGCAATAAGCTTGATGATTCCGGCGAAATCGCAAGGATTAAGGCTAGACTAGTGGTGCAAGGTTACAATCAACAAGAAGGAATTGATTACGATGAAACCTATGCACCGGTAGCTAGGCTTGAGGCCATACGATTATTGATAGCTTTTGCGGCTCACAAAGGCATTAAGCTTTTCGAAATGGATGTCAAAACCGCTTTCTTAAATGGATATTTGGAAGAAGATGTCTTTGTAGAGCAACCTCCGGGCTTTTTAGACAATGATTTTCCTAAACACATTTTCAAATTAGACAAAGCTCTTTATAGTTTAAGATAAGCACCTAGGTGTTGGTATGATAGATTATATAAATTTCTCATTGAAAATGGTTTTAGAAGAGGTTCCATTGATAAAACATTGTTTCTAAAGCAATGGTCCAGTGAACTGTTGGTTGTCCAAGTATATGGTCGATGACATTATATTTGGAGCAACAAATGAGATACTTTGTACTTATTTTTCGGAACTAATGAAATTGGAATTCGAAATGAGTATGATGGGTGAGCAGGATTTTTCCTTGGGCTCCAAATCAAGCAATCCAAAGATGGAATCATGATCCATCAGCAAAAGTACATTAAAGAGACGCTTAAGAAATTCGGGATGACTAATGGCAACCCTCACTCTACACCTATGGTATCCAAGTCCAAATTGGACAAAGATGAGAAAGGTAAGAGCATTAGTGAAAAGTTGTATCGAGGTATGATTGGATCACTTCTCTATTTGACCGCAAGTCATCCCGACATTCTTTTTAGTGTTTGTTTGTGTGTTAGATTCCAATCAAATCCGAAAGAATCTCACTTAAAATCGGTTAAACGTATTCTTCGATATTTGATTGGAATGCAAGATCTTTATTTATGGTACCCCTTACATTGTCCCTTTAATCTTATAAGATATTCCGACGCGGATTATGCGGAGTGTAGTGTTGATCGAAAGAGTACCTCCGGGATTGCAACGTTCTTGGATCTATGTCTAATCTCATGGGGCTCAAAGAAACAAAACACGGTTGCTCTTTCAACGGCCGAAAGTGAATATGTTAGTGCCGCTCATTGTTGCTCACAACTCCTTTGGGTAAAGTAACAACTTTTCGATTTTGGTATTATTTACGACTCCGTTCCCATATTATGTGATAATACAAGTGCGATATATATATCAAAAAATCCTATTCAACATTCTAAGACCAAACACATTGAAATTTGTCACCACTTTATTCATGATCATGTAAAAAAAGGGCATGTTGAACTTATTTTTTGCAAAACCGAAGATCAAATTCCCGACATATTTACTAAACCACTTGCAAGAGAACAATTTGAAAACCTTAGGTTACAAACCGGCATAATTAATTGCATGTATTTTTATGTGAATTAAACTAATCCCTCACATGATTGACTAAACCGGGTTTGCTATTCTTTACTCTAGTTTATTCATTCTGTGACATGTCCGAAATCGATAAATCGTCTTTGTACATCAAATAATCACTCAACCGAATTGTTAATCATATGTTTAATGCACACTCAGCCCATTAAATAAGGACACCTACTCCTATCACCCATATAACCCTAAAAAATGTCCTACAAACCGCCATTTCTATCCAACCCCCTCATCTCCCTCACCTAACTTATAACCTCCCTTTTACCATGGTTAAAACATCCCTTAATACTCACCTACCCCTTCAATCTCCAAAAATGCCTATATCCCCATCCAACACCACACCAAATCCGTCTTCCTCATCCAACACACCTACCGCCAACACCTCCGAGAAACCCAGAGGCTCATACGCCTTCCCTATCACCTCTTCGTCAGAACCAATCGTCCAACCCACACCATTAACTATTCTACCACCACTCATACCAACTCCGTCCATGGTGCAAAACAGAACCCAATCCGGAACGAAAAAACCATCCTCAACCTCCATTACATCATCTGAACCCGTCATCATCAATGATGAGGAAAATGGCAAGAAATATCCACTGGAGCAAATGCCCTCATCCGAAGAGGAAGTTAATCAAAACATCGAGGGATCTAGTATTGGTAATAAAGCATCACCGTAAAAGAAAAAGGGTACCTCTGTGTTGTCCGATATTCTCGAGGAAGGGTAATATGATGATGAGGAAAAGGGTAAGGCTGATAGTGGAGAAACCGAGGAAGAAGGGGGTAATCCTTCAATGAGATCTGAAAAAACTCAGTGAAAGGAAGAGAAATCTGGGAAAGAAATTGAATCGGGTGAAAAGGAAGCGGAATCGGCAGCAAAAGAGCCTCCAAAAAAGAAAACCAAAGGACGAACTCCCACAAACAAGAAAGGGGACTATCTCTCTTATACGGATCCGGTTCCCTTAGCCGGTAAAATGGGACCCGACCACCGTCAAAAGACAGATCGACGCAAGCACTCTTCCTCCGCCCATCAAAATGACGTGTGCGCGATTAATCTTCAAGGAGGCAATTCACACTCCACGGGTGTACACCTCGGCATGGTCCTCCTCTGATCCTTCTTTTTCTAGGTTTGTAGAAGCAGTTAAAGCCCAAGGTTGGGAAAGTCTCATACAAATGGAAAAACCCGTCTTTGCCAGTGAAGTCCTTCAATTTTATGCGACGGTTTATATCAACGATACTATGAAATCTTTGACAACAAAGATCAATGGTAAGACATTCTCTCTGTCTTTGGTTCATTTTTCGAAAATTCTGAACATACCCCATGACGGGTATGATCTCACCCCCACCAAAAATACATGGCCGGTCCTTGACAATGTCTCCCCTATGGATGTCATAAAAGCCATGAACCCATCATTCCCCGCCTTCTAACCCGCTTACCCAACCAAACTCCTTGCCTTTGCCAAACTGCTCTTTAATTTGTTTAGTCGCACCATTTATCCCTCTAATGATCGTGCAAGATTATCCACTGCCCAACAATACTCGGTCTATCATTTGGTCTCTCACCGCAAAATCAACGTCCCATCTCTAATGTTTAAATGATTTGCGATAATAGAAGCTAAAATCCAAGATCCCCAATACACCAAACAAATTTGCCTCCCATATGGAATGTGGATTTCTGAGATGCTCCGTCACAAAGGAGTGTTGGTTAAGGAAAGTGTGGGTTATCAAGGAATATTTTATCGTATGTCCTCGGGAAACTTGGGTAAAATGATGTTGCGCCCAAACAACGACAGTCTTACGACTATCCCTTGTGGAAAGGGTAAAGTTTCTGAAAAAGGGTCTTCTAGCAAGGGTGTAGCCGTAGGTGGTAGTTGGGACAGCTCGAGCATTCTTGCAGCCATTGCGGATTTAAAGGAGGAAGTGGTAAGTCTCAAAAGTTTGATGAGTCTTGTTGCCGATATGAAATTTGTCAAGACCACCCTTGACATTTTAAAAGGGGAAGTCGACATTATCTCCAACATTCTTCAAGTGAAGGCCGATGATGGAAACAAGGATCCCAAAGCTCCTTCCGACGATGATGATGACGACTTGGATGGGATCCAAGACTCATCTCTCTAAACCCGTCCCTTCCCTCTTTTATACCACAAATCTGCCTCCTTTTGTTTTACACCCCGCGCCCATTGATCCTATTTATCTTGGTGGTGTATGATTAAACTTTGCTTAACTTTTGCGAACATATGTTTGGACTCCGGTTTGAACCTTGTTTATGTTGACCTTGTTATTATGTACAAATTTGATTGTCTTTTATGTGACGTCTCATGCATGCTTATTCCGTGTCCAGGGATAGTATCTTACTCGTTTGATGATGTCAAGAGGGGGGAAAAGGGAAAATTCATGTTTCTATTACTTGCTCATTGATTAATATATTGCTTTGTGATGACTTAGGTATGTTAGTCTTTGCTCTAGGCTTTGTTAGACCCATAAGTTTACTTTGTTTTTTTTTTTGTTATCTTCATGATATATCTTAGACTGACCATTTGAGGGGGAAATTATTGGGAACATTCATTTTGTGAGGCTTGTCATCATCAAAGAGGGAATTTGTTAGAACCTAATTGTTGATGATGACATGCCCATTTTAATTATGCTTCAAGTGTTCCATTTCAGGATTAAGTCCATCTCCAGATGCAAAAATTAATCAATGTTCAAGGCAAAGTGTTGATGAAGTTTACCCAAGACTTCTGTTGTAATAGAGTCACTAATATAAGGGTGAGAGAGTATGGTACTAAGCAACAATTACAAGCAACGGTTTATTTGTTGATGCAACAGTAAGTAAGACCGTTGTTCAACAACGGTCTACTTATCAAGCAACATTAAACAAGACTGTTGCTCAAGTCCATGTCACTTGAAGAAATAAGAAGTTTTTGATTTCAAAATACTCATACTTTCAAAGTGTTCTCTTTTATTTGAGAAGTTTACATCCTTGATATTTTAAATAGGGTAAATTGATAACTTATACCTATTATAACACGAGTTTTCAAAATTTATACCTAGAATAACTTTTTTTTTTCAAACTTATACCTAAAATCCAATTTTTTTTCCGAACTTAATACTTTATTTCAGAAAAAGACATAAATGGACCATTTTGTCCTTGCTAATTAACTCACCCATCTTTCTTCTACCAAATTAACCCATTAAACCCCACCTCCCACATGCCACCATCATCACCCAGAACCATCTCATCCCCCATCAACATCATCACCAAATTCCGCCAAAACGCCGCCACCCCACGAACATTCTATCGGCAACTCCTCTTTGCACCAGTCCCCACCGCTTTTGAATCTGGTCCAATAGCAAGACCTAAACGTAATTGGTTCTTTCAACTTAAACAAAGGGTGAGGGAAATCGTGGGAGGTCTAGAATTTGTAGATTATTAAATTCTTCATATTCTCCTATTGTAAACAGCCGTCTAGAGGTCCTATGCCTACACCAAAAATTGCTCAATATGTCCTAAAATAAAATTAGATGAGCATGATTACATTAAATATGAATTAACAGAAGGAATGCATTGATGATGATTCCTTGAATGAAGATGTGAGATGAGTGTGGCACGTGTGGTGGTTTTCGTCATGAGGTGGTTGTGGTGATTGTAGCAGCCATGGGGGGTTGACTTCTTTTGAGAATATCATAAAAAGAAAGATGGTTTGGGTCGAATAAGGTTGTGGGTGTTCAATTGGTTAGTTGGGGGTGTTAATAAGAGGGTCGCCAAGGGGAGGACAATTGTGGGGCGGTGATGGCGGCACCGGTGGTGGTGCCGGTGGGAGAGGAGGTGATTTATGGTGGTGGTTATTGGGGATGTGTGAGTTAATGAGGTGGGAGATGAGTAATGCTTAATTAGTAAGGGCAAAAGAGTCAATTTATGTCATTTTTTGAGATATGGTGTTAAGTTCGTAAGAAAATAGGATTTTAGGTATAACTTTTGAAAAAAAAGTTATTCTAGGTATAAGATATGAAAACTCGTGTTATAATAGGTATAAGTTATCAATTTACCCTTTTAAATTGAACATAAATATGAATTTATGTAACATTTTGTGATTTTAACAAGTTATAATCACGCAAATCCATAAAAACCGATAAAATATACGATATTGGCTCTTAAAAGGCGATTTAGCATAAAATTAAGCATGTTCATACATATTATAATGCTGCATTTTATTTATGATTGTCATATTTTTGATTTATATAATTTTTGAATTATGTAATTTTACTTAGTATGACCTTAGTTTTTTAATTGGTATTACCCGAAATGTATGGGAATATCGATTCGGTTGTAATTTTTTGTGATCTCGTATCACCGTTTTGTAGTTTAATAGATTTATTTTTATTACAAATGTATAATAGGAAATTATGTAATTTTAATTATTACTTGTATTTCCCGGAGTTTACATGAAGACGGTGTTACCTCGAGATGCGTGCAAAGACCGAAGTTCAAGGGATCAAGGAGTTGGTTTCCGAATTTGTAATAGTTTATTAGATTTACTATTTTAGGAAGGCCATAATAGGATTTTATATTTATACTTTGCATTTTATTTATATGTTTGCATGCATCGCTAAATCGCCATAACTAAACATGCACTCTATTTTAATCGAGTCATCGACCGTGTCAATAATAATTATCGTAGTTCACCGCTTTAGTTCACTTAAAACGTGATAGATAATAAATTGACATGACCTCTCGCTAAATTAATAATTGAGATTTAGCCTTACTAAATAGTAGAACCCACGAAACCCAATTTCATAAGGGAGTTAATCCGGCTTCACCGTAATACAAACCTTGTTACATTGGCGAAGTGGGGTAGTAAAATGTTATTACATCGAAATTTGGATTGAGCTCAACGGAAGTATTCGTGACCGTAGTCGCATGTGTTCCGGGCTAAAGATAAATATTAGAGTAATTTTATCGACCGAGAGTTCTAGAAGTAGAATCGATTAAAGAGTTAATCCACCGAGTTATATTGATAAGGGATGAATCGGCTCACCGTGCCCGAATTGATATGAATTTGGATCTCGGGATCATTTATAATAGTTGGGTGGAGGTCACTATATAAATGTTTAAAACTTGTTTAAAATGTTTACAATTATTATTTTAACGATAAATGTTAAATTTTTTCCATTATTCCATTATCATATTGTTCTAATTCTTTACCTCAAATTATATACGATATCATTTCGATTTTAGTTCAAATCTCCATTAAAACATCGTAACTAAAGACAAAAATTGAATTTTCTTCTAAAACCTCATATTAACCATTGCAAGGATCTCTTGTGAAGAGTATAGATAAAAGTTATTCGTGATCAAAAGGGTTTTTGATTCTTGACTAACATATCTACTTACAATGGATTGTTTCTCATGTGCTTAATTGAGTTAAGTACTTTGAAACGTTAAATCATTTTGGTGACTAGATTTGTTAGAAATCGAAATTGACCAAAATACCGCAACCACTTCAATGGAAGTTTTAAGACTAAGCGAATGAATTGAAGAGTGATCTTCATGAAATTAAATTTTGCTTCTCCAAGCAAAGACTCATTGAAATGAGTGGGAGCATTCTCTTAATCGTTAAGAAAAGGACGAGGTTCAAAGAAGTAAAATTAGAATAGAATTGATACAAGGTAATGATAAAAGTAAAGTTATTGAGAATAACGATACTAAACCTATCAATCCCAACCGATATAATCAATATCGTATAATTCACCCAAGCTCGCGTCTGGAAAGTTTCCATTTTGGAAGTGTTGGACACTGAAAGGAAACTACCCCAAATTATTAAAGAACCAGCAAGTTAGATGTGGGACATCTAATGGGACTTTCTTCTTTAAATGTTTATTTGATTGATATAAATTTTGCTAGTTCTACTTCGTCAATATTAGAAACCGGTGGTGGTTTTTCATCATTGTATTCGATACATAAGATGATTATAATATGACGACTAGCATCAAATAATGTCGAGAGATAGAGTCATTGTGTACTCAATCTAGTTTTTGGGTTTAAAGTTGTACTTAATTATGACTATTAAGTGCATAAACTTTGAATAAGAATATAATCTTGTTAAGATACAAAAGAGGTTTCACTTTTGTGACCCTATACACCACGATTTGATGGCTAACCCATTATCAAGGTGATTATATTCTAAACTAAACTAGAATGATATATCATGTAGATGATTGGTAACCCAAGATTAAAATTTAAATTCTGGAATGATGAACACAAAGAGTTAGCAAGTACTCTTGAAACCATTAGATTGTTAATCTTATGGTATATGCGTATCTTGTATTCAAAGCAATATGTCTCGTGCCTTTTGGTTGAAAAGGAGATCGAGGATGCAAATCATTGATCTAGAAAAGATTGATCATTTTCTTTTACCGACGATTGAGTTTATACTTTAATGTTTACTTAATGAGGTACTAAGAGAAATCTTTGAAGAAGTTCAAAAGAGTTCAAAGAATCACGATTTAGTCGGGATGGGATTATCTAAGTGAAGACTTTGATGTAAGCCAAAGGAAGAGTGATATAGTATCACAAGTTAATATCTCTTAACACGCATTATGTGATAAGGTGTAGTTAAATGAAGAAATCAAACCTTATTCGATATGGTTTGGACTTTAATCAAGTTACTTTGAGTTACTTGATCTTATTTTGGGGATTTTATCATTTTGTCAGTTATTTTTCCACTAAATCTAAACGATTCATATGAGATATGAAATGGTAGGGTACCATGCTTGTAAGTTTTCACAAGAAACAAACGCTCATTTTTCCTTACTATAATCACGAGTACAACGGGTTTGTGGCTCGTGAAGTTGTCCTTCTAGAATACAAGTTTATTTCTAGAAGACAGAGTGGGAGAAAATATTCAAGAGCCACAAAAGAATTGTGTCAAAAATTGTATGTCGCAAGAAACTGGTTTTTCTTGGCTACATGACGTTGTTTCTTCGAAACCTAGGAGGTTGAACTAATCACTTGTTGAAGATAAAGAATTCGTGTTACTTTTAAAAAGTAAAGAGCTTGGAACTTACAAAGAAATTGTTTGATTCAAGTTACTTCTGGAAAGTAATGAACATATGACTTAC
The DNA here is from genome assembly GCF_048544455.1 of Silene latifolia. NCBI lineage: Eukaryota > Viridiplantae > Streptophyta > Magnoliopsida > Caryophyllales > Caryophyllaceae > Silene > Silene latifolia. Next base: position 36,189,443 of record NC_133530.1, on the reverse strand, counting down.
ATGAGAGTGTTTAAGTCACAACTCAATACAAGGCTTATAGCCATGAAAATCCGAAATAAATTCCAAGTGGAATTGTTGGATATCAAAGAGGGATATCAAAGCTTGATTAGTTGCAAAGTGTTTTGCACTATTCGGATCTTCTTAGGGATTGTGTTTCATTATGATGAGATATATAGCGAGTGAATCTAAAACTCACTTCTTCAAAGAAGGAATGTATTCGATACATGTTATGAGTTTTGTAGATTCTTACAATCCCAAGACAATGTGCAACTTAAGAGATAGTCTTAAGTAGGACATCAATGAGTTGGAGTCAATGTTTTGATCATGTTATAAAACTTTTCTCGATGGGCCGAGAAGTTGTGTTTATACATGAAGTTTAGTGGGAGTTACGAAAATTTTGATTAATCTTATATGTGGATGTCATATTGATCATTGGGAATGATTTAAAACTTTTGGAGTAATATAATACATCTTTAATATCCGGATTTATGGAGATAAATGTGATAATAAGTTTTATGTTGATAAGATTCATGATTAGTTCAATCGGGTTGAACATATTTGATTGATTCCATTTGCTTTCCATTCGGATCAATTAAATGAGTAATGATGTATAACACTTCATATACTTTGAGTATGATGAATTGTTTCAAATCGAATTTAAGTAATAGTTACCTAGTAGCCATATAGATTATCCTTAAGTGCTTGAGGAAGCATTAAGGATGTAAAGTTAAGTGTTTTTTGATGCAATTCACTAATTTGTGTAAGGGCTTACACTAATGACTGTTGAGATTGTATAAGGTTTCGGACAAAAACCGTATTCAAAACACCTAAATATGGTTAAAGAACCATTGTGGCTATGTTATTTAAGAAATGGATTTGTTAGAATCGTTCTAGGCAATAAAGAACAATGAGAGATGATTACAACGGAAATTGAGCACACTTGCAATCATGAGATGTGCGAGAGGGTTGGGTCCCGCTCACTATGAATACAGTGAGAGCTATTCTAAGACTAGAGACCTTATGTCTAGATTGGATCTAGACACGTACTTTCGAAAAAATTTTGTAATGCAAATGTATACATTACGAAAGGAAAAACGAGTATGTAGTAAGGTTAAGTAAGGTACAAGAAGTTGATAAAACCTACTAACCAAAGCCTTCTCATATGCTTAACATGATGAGTCATGTCATTTCAATTGGATTGAGATGAACAACTACATACATGATCAAATTGGATTATAAGAATATGGGGTAGTAATCAGGTATTGACTATTCATATGTGATAATCACATTTGTCGTTCGAGTTTTTACTTTAAAAACTCTTTTATTACTTTGTTACATCCAAATGAGTTGTAGAGACAATGATTGAACCCCATTAAAGTGAACGAGGCACTAGTAGAAAAATGACGTTAAGCGAAAAGAAAAAAGGCTACGATCGTTAAAAATAACCATAGCCTTTTATAAATGGCTACGATCACCTACCAACAGCCGTAGCTATACATGCAAATTAAAGTAGAAAACTACGGTCCTAGTATTGAACCGAAGCCAAATGTCAAGATAAGGCAACAGTTATCGCTAAACCGAAGCCAATTAGATCCCACACCTCATAATATAAGTGACCTTAACCCTAAACCCCAAGTGTCGTCCCTCACAAGTCACAACCCCTTTTTATCTTGATTCTCATCTCCCTCAACACCCAACTGCCCCATTATTGCTCCTCACCTCGACGCGGAATGTCGGTAGTCACATCGTGACACACAGCCAGCTTGTCATTTCCGGCACCAACCTCGTGACCCAGATTGTTGCTTCAGGCAGCACGTCGTCATCTACTTCGCATGCAATTTTCAATCAGGTTGGTGTTTTTATCAATTTTTTTTATTAAATCATTTGTTTTTCCTCATTTGTTTCGGTTTACAACTGAAATTAGGTATTATTTTTTTATCATTTAGGGTTCTATTAGGGTAGAATTAAGTATTAGGGATAGACCTTTCAATTAAGCTTCAGTTCAATTGGGAGATGGATCGTTTAATCGATTAGAGTGAAAGGGAGGGAGATTTTTCAGTTCAATTAAGTTGGACTTGCAATATTGTGAATACAATAAAGAGCTCATGATGCGGTTGTGTATTGTATTTCTGTTCGTATTATACTTAGGTTGTTGTTCAAAACCCTCGTTCTAGCTTTATGAAGATTCATTCGGCTAAACCATTAGCGAATTTCATGGTTACTTGTTATTTCATGGTTTAGATACTGCCCTTTTGATGGGTTCCATGAAATTTGCAGTTTTGAATAAATGGTTTCTTATGTTAAGACACCTATAGTTAGACGTTTTCTTCAGTAGGGCAAACTCTGCTAGTCAACAGCCATGCTCGCAACCAGTTCCTTTTTACAAACGGCTATTTGGCCTAGGAATTATGTTTTAGAAGCTTTATGGTTAAATTAAGTAGCACAAATGCCTGGTAAACTTTGTTGATCCAATTGTTTACTTGATTCAGTGTGTTATATGTTCAGCTCTGCTTTATCTTCCATGGCAGGTATTTCTCGCAGGCATTCGGTTGATACAAATGCCAATTATAGAATTGAACAGTCAAAAGAACAGGTATTTCTCGCACTTTCTTAATACTCAACTTCCCTTCTGTTATATACCCTTCTTTGCTACTGGTTTTCAATTTGTTTTTCATCTCTTCATTGGTGTGAATGTCTGATCTATTCTACACTAATATTATAAGTTTCTATCTTTGTCCTCTTTTTTAAGATCAAGGAGCTGCGAGTTGAAAAAGTATTTGGTGCTTGAAACTTGGAAAGTGCTATTGATCTGGCCAAGAAATAGAATACTTTTGCCATTGAAAGATACGAAAAGGTGAATATGCTTTGTCTTACTTTTTAGCTTGCTTGGATGTATACTCCTAGAATCATGTATTCTACAGGTACTAACTTGAATATGTTACGGATTACTCGCATGTGGGCTGATTTAGTAATTAATCATGAAGAACAACCAACTGTACACACAAAATCTAGATACTAGCAAATTGACACAAAAAGGCTATGTCAATTTCCGAGTCTACTCAGCCATCTACTATAGCCTTATTAATTAAAGGATATACATTTTTCCTTTCATTATATTTCTAATTGTATTGATAATCTCTTTTCCTATTCTTGCAGGATGTGCCACCTACAGCAGAATTCTGCCCTTATTGCGTCGATGCCAGATGATGTAAAAACAGAAGGTTAGTATCGAGGCATGTACCTTCTTCATCAGTTTTGTGCCACGCCTCCCATTCATGTAGTTAATAGTAGTATTAAATGCTCAAAAGGCTGAATAACCAGCCTACTATATTCACATTCAAAAAATAAATGAGAATGCTCAAGAATCTTTGGCATGAGATTGCTCAAGAGTCTTTAACAAAATACATATCAACAAACATTAACACACCAAAATACATAGTATACATTGTTTGTTGATAGGTTATAAATGAGAATGCTCAAGAGTCTTTAACAAAATACATAGTAACCAAACCAATTAGTGACAATGCTTGTGGTAGATAGTATATGTATGTGTTGGAGTGTGTTCTTTGGCATGAGGCCGTATCACAACCATTTGAGATAAAAGTTTACATTTTAAAGTATTTGATCGATATTCTTTGAACTAATTTCTAAAATGATGAATTGATATATAAGAAGAAAAGGTTGGTGGTTTAAGTTCATTTTTTACGATATTCAAAGACGATGTGCTTAAGTGTCATTTATAATGTGTATATCAGACAACTTGATAATGATACTGTCGCTTATGACAACCCCTCTCCCACTTGCTTTCCCACGTACCTGTAGCTTGTGATAGCTTGTGAGAGGTCACAAGCTTGTGACGAAAAGTGTTAGTCACAAGTGGGAATTTGTGTTTTTCTACAAAGTAACATATCTTGTATGTTTGTGCAGGATGATCGTTCACAAGCTTTTTTTTTTTTGTTACATGAATGTTGGAAGGTTATTGACCATCAGGTATGATTCATGATTTCTGTTTTTCATATAATTGGGATAGACCGACTTCTGAGTGTGTCTACAGATTCAAACAAGATGGATGCACATGGAAAGTATGTTCAATAGACACCTGAGCACATCATCAAAGCCCTTGAAATGGTCTCCATGACTACGTAACTTAGAGATGTATTTTGTTACAATTTTTCTTGTAGTTGTGTTATTGAATGAAACTTTATGTTTGTGGTTGGTGTAAAATTAATGTATCTTAGTTTCATTTGTATATTGACACAAACAATATCAATTGATTTTGTGGGTTTGCTTGTTTTATCAATTGTCAATCGATACTGGATTTGGAGAAATGTAATTGCAAGAACAATATTTTTTTTTTATAAAAGAAATTGAGAAACGGCTACGGTTGTTCATAGTAACCGTAGCCTTTGATCAACTTATAGCTATGGTTGTTTATATATAACCGTAACCTTTTCTTAACTTATGGCTACGGTTCACCAAAATAACCGTAGCCTTTTAAGTTTTAGGCTACGGTTGAACAACAGTAGCCTTAAGTACCCCTTGATTTACTACGGTTGTACAACCGTAGCTAAATGTCATTTTTATCCGTACCTGTAAGCGTTTTTTGTACTAGTGATGATTAACATAGTATTCCCCATAGTCACTTGTATGAGGTGACGTCTCGAAGTGACTAGAGTGTGATGTGATTGATGACAAGTTCAAGTGCCATAGAGTCATAAGAGATGACTAGTCGATCGCATAGGTAAACGGTTTGGAACACTCTGTCGGGCTAATGACCGCTTATAGAGTTCTGGCAAATTTATATAGCCTGGTCGTGGCGAGAGCTACTATAGTATTCTAATGAATCGATTCTTTTGACTAAAGACTATTCTCCAAAGATGGCACAGTTTCAGAGTAACTTTGATTTATGTTCTTACGACCTTCGTAAATGGGGTCAAATGGGCTTATTTTGGGTTATGGTGAGCTGTGGCTAGTCGAAGGGAATAGTGCGAAAGGAATTGTCCACCCCTTTGTCAGGGTTAAAACAATATCTCAGGGCCACTCGAGGAGTAATGAACTGGAAATGCGTGGCCACGCTCGGAAGGTATCTATGGTAGATAATTTCGGTCAATCAGTTATTCTCAAAATCTAGGAAACCACTCTCGATATGATCACTTGCAAGTACGACCCGAAAGACACCTTGCATTGAGTGGGAGATAGAATTAGGACAAGAGAATTGGTGACGCACACTTGTCGAGGACAAGTGGGAGATTGTTGGAGTGTCCCCGACAATAATGTGATCACATTCTTGATCATATTGAGATCACATGTTTAAATCTCATATTAAGTATACATGAGGGAAAGTAATACTTCTTAATCAACTGGTCCACACATATCGGTAATGATTGGTGACTAGAGTTTGACATTCTTTATTCAAATGCGACGGTGGTGATCAGTTGATCCCCTAAAGTCATACCTATAGAGTAATGCTCTTAATTGATTATTTAATTAATCGTATGCCGATACGAGTTAATTAAATTGCTTAAAATTGACGGATGATTTTGTGAGTAAAATTACGTATCTTATTGTAATTCGATTAAATAAGATTCGGTCTAAGTAATCGAATCGTTTTATTACTTAGATTAAATTATTGTTTACGAAACAATTAAAACAGGATGAAAAATTTATTAAGAACACAGGTAGTTGTGATTTATAACTATATAAACCATTTTGGTACAAGTAATTATGAATTACTAGTTAATTTTTGTATATGACATATTTTATTAATATGTTGATTTTTAATATGTTAAAAATACATTATATTGTCACATGTCATGTAACATGTGACATTAGACAAAATTGACAACTGACAAAGATAAAATGGAACTCCATTTTATGATTGGGTGTCTTAAAAATGGGGAGGGTTAGGGTTTTAAATTGTGTTGATTATTTTAAATTGAAAACACAATGATTACTCTAGTATATAGCCATGCAACCCTATAGATTTTGAGAAGAGCAACTTTTGCATGCATTGGCTCTCATATATCCCAACCCCCACCCGGTTTTTCTACCTAGAGGAAGCCAAGGGATTCCTCTATAATTATTCACTACTTCACTACTTTTTCTAGTGTTAGAAAAATAACCATCTCTCTACATTTTATGAAATATTATAGAGAAAGAAAACTCACTAATTATCCCCTCTCTTGACCGAAATACAAGAGAACAAAAACACCATTTTTGTGTCAAATTTTAAGCTTGTTTTAATTAATACTAGTCTCATATTAATTAAAATAATTAAGGGGTTATCTTGGTACATCTCTTAGGGAGAGATTCTACACTTGAATCTTGTTCTTCCACCTTTGGAAAGCTCAAGAACTAGTAAGAAGGTGAACTTACTAGTGCCCATATTTCGAAATCATCAATGTAAGAATTAATTTTCTCCTTATACTAGTAATTGTTTTGCATGTATAAGATCCGATTTAATTTTATGACTAATTTAAACTTTCATATATTGGATATGTAAACAAATGAGATTAATGAATCCTAACATTAAGTATCATATTCTCTTACCTAGAATTGTTTGATCAATAAGTTGTTCTTATCAATTTTTCATGAATCAGTTTGAAGAAACTTGATCGTGTAAAAATTCTAAGGTAGAGTGTCGAGTTCTTATATGGAGTAGTCTTTGAACTCTTGTCGCAGCCGGAATAGGTTTTTGGTCCTTTTTAATGTAAGAATTTTAAGTAGTCGGAGTAGATCACTTAACTAATCAGTAAAGGGAAGATTGGACGTAGGCCCTTAGAGCGTTGGCCGAACTAATTCAAAAACATTGTGTTGATCTCTCGTTACTTTCAATTCCGCTGCATTATTTTACTAGTATTTCATTTGCGTTTTCCTTTAAACAACGGTTCTGAATACTGTTGCTTTAATCTGTAGCCTTAATCTTATTTACTAAGACAAACAAGCAACAGTCAGAACAACCGTTGTTTTTCATTTGAGCAATCTTCTTCAACAAACGTGATACACTTCTAATTACTTGATTTATTTTATGTATCCACTTGTTAATCGACTTACTTTAAAACAATAAAGATGAAGCTGAAATTTTTAAATATTACCTAATTCACCCCCTCCTCCTCTTAGGTATTTGGAATCCTAAACTTTTCAGTCACTAATACTATTAAAATACATTAATATTTATATAATCTAACTGAAATAATAATTAATTGTAATACTTATAAATTACGAATACACTTAAAAATTTAGTTTTATTTAACATTTATAACCTTGAATTATGGTCTATCCCATATAACCCGATCTGAGGCGATAGTCTTATGCTCATAGGATACACATATACATTCTAATAAATTTTGGGTGCAAATAAATACACTCACAAAATCTCCTGGGACACTCCAATTATAAGTAATGGACGAAAATACCCCTGATTTTATTATAATAACTACATTAGAGAGGTTGGAAGTTAAAGGGCAAATCAGTCATATGAAACATAAAGAGAGTATCCCAGGATATTTTGATAGTATATTTAGGGCCACTCTAAATTTTTTTTATAAAAAAAGAGTAAGTCTCTTATAAAATGTCTTACAATAAGTCATTGTAAAATCATTCACAAACTACATTGACGCCCTTATCACTCAACCATGGTAAGTAATGAAAGTTTTATGAGGTTACTAATGTAAAGTCATACATGGTTTTTTATTAACGCATGTGTAAAAATGTTTTATAAAAGAATTAATATTTTTAAAACAAAAATGGGCTCCTTAAGCGAAAATTAATGGGCGCAAGCCGTAAGCAATTAGAGTTCGGGCAATTCGCATGACCCAAATATACTAGCCCTTTACCAACTACAATCTACAAAACCTATTTAATTTGATCCACCTAATAAAAAAACCTAAAAATACACACAATTACTCTCTTCTCAGCCCTTCACCGTCTTAACCTCACACTCTGTAAAAACGTTTTATAAAAGAATTAATATTTTAAAAAAAAATGGGCTCCTTAAGCAAAAATTAATGGGCATAAGCTGTAAGCAATCAGAGTTCGGGCAAAATTCGCATGACCCAAATATACTAGCCCTTTACCAACTACAATCTACAAAACCTATTTAATTTAATCCACCTAATAAAAAACCTAAAAATACACACAATTACTCTCCTCTCAGCCCTTCACCGTCTTAACCTCACACTCTCTCACCCTTAGGTCTTACTTTTAGCAACTTGATTTGATAAATTCGCTGATGATTGTTTGCTTTGCATTTCCGTTCACTCTTTATCATCATCCTAAGTCCATGGTCATCGTTCAATACTTCTATCCACTCTATTTTAACTTAGTTTCCCCATATTATAAGCTAGTTTCGTTAATACCTAAGGTATTACTTGATCTAAAAGTATTTAATTATCAAAATTTAATATTGTTATGCAGTTCTGTTATAATTTTGTTGTAGTTCAAATTTAATATTTTTTAGTTGATATTTTTGTATATGCATATTTTTCACAAACACTTTTTTTATCAGTTTATTTTTATGCGGAATTAGTTTCTTTTGTCTTTTATAATAATTTGTTCAATCTTTAATTATTTTTTTGGTATTTTTCATTTCATGCAAATTTATCACATTTAATTATTTTGAACTTATTTTCAAATATTACTTATGTCAATGTTTACCCATAAGCTTTTTGCTATCTTTTTTTTTTTTGTTTTTTTTTGGTTTTGTCATTTTTTTTATTGTTGTTTAAAAATCTATTTTTTTGTTGACATTTGTAATTGTTTGTTGTTTGCTATTGATCTGGTTCTATTTATTCTTATCAATAATTGTATTCTGATTTCATTGAATTTTTCTTGAGCGTTGATTATGTTATTTCTAATTCCCTATATTATAATGAATTTAAAAATAAATATTGGTTATAAAAATAATATAAATCAGTGAGCAATTTACATCCGTCTATGTATCAAAATGATTCTTCTAAATGAAATGTGATGGCTGAATGTGGGTGGGACAGGGAGAATTTATTTATTAAAAAAAATGTACTTTCAACTAAAGAGCGACACGTCAACTTTGTGGTTGTTGGTTTAATAGATATGACTAATGAGTAATGAGTAATCTTAAACCCGTGCAAATTGCACGGGTTTGTTGTCTAAAATTTTGTATCAAATTATGTAAACAGAGAAGATTGCTCTTTAATTAAATTCATATTTAATGTTTTCAATGCATATCATAATGTCATTTGTAATTAGCAAGTTTGTACCTATAGGAGGAAAAAACAATAAACTGTTATAGTGTACAATCATAAGTAAACTGTACTCCCTCCTATCACTAACATCTTCCACATTTAAAAACCTAGGTAAAACAATGATCTTCCACTTTCCTTATTTTTCTATCAATTTGTGGTTAATATAACATGTAAGTATGTAACCCCACATTCTCTCTTCTACTTTCATTTTCCTCCACATACTATCATTCAACTAAATATTTGTCTAAAAACAATGTGGAAATAGATAGAGAATAGGACATAGTACTATAACTTCTCAAAAAAGTTATTTAAACACTACGTTACTTGTTTTATTGGACATGCGTTTATCATTATCACAAATCAGAATCTCCAGTCCCTTTTTTGCTTGCGACCCTTGAAATAGCCACGTAGAGTTGGCCATGCGTAAACACAACCTTGGAAGATAATGCCTAACATTTACTATAGGTTATATAAATATTTTTAACTATGTATTTCACATATAGCATATACGTTAAAATAATAGTGCTATAGGTTTACAGTACAACTATCAAATTCTGAGCTGACCCGAAAATCCGTCCAGACTCGACCCTTTTTTCCAAGGTCAAGTCCCAAATATTTCAACCCGTTTGACCCGTTATTTTAAGGTCGAAACCCGACCCAAATGGGTCGATCCGTTGGGTCAAAGGTAAATCAAGAATTTTATTAAAATATTAATCTTTATTTATAATATTTGAAAAAATAGTTAAAAAAAAATATTATTTTTAGTACTTAAAATTTCAAACACAATTAAAAAATTATTTTTATATAATTTTTAGAGTAATTTATCAATTACACCCACGCTTAATCCACTTTTTTACATTTACTCCCACGTCAATTTTTTTTTTTAAATTACACTCAAATTAATTGCTCCGTTTATAAATTGCACCTAATGCCGTTTTCAGGTGGAAAAATTTATGAAATGACGAATTTGCCCCCCCCCCCCCATATATGACACTTTGTATTCTTGAGACTCTTCCCTTACTTTCCCATTTACAACTCTTTCACCTTATTTCTCCCAAATACTTCCCCCAAATACTTACCCCATAAAAATTCCCTAAAATTTCCGTCATAATCCAAATTAAACCTTAAATATTGAGAGATTGTTCATCCATCAACATCTATCAAGAGTCGAAATAGGAAGAAGGAAGCAGGAAAGAATATGGGAAAAGGTTGATTGACATAATGACATTCCACTCAATATGTGATTACATATAATATGGGAAAAGGTTGATTGATTACATATAATAATAGTGAACATAGTCTGAGGTTTAGAAATTGGGCTTAACAATGTAGCGTAATGTGTATCATTCCCCAGATCTTGATTAGGACAAAAGACAGCGTCATGGCTTAGTGTATTACTGTTTACTGGTCTGATTATGAATCAAAGGACCGATGGCGCCAAACCTAGATGGTGTCATAGGATAACCAACCTCTGTGACTGCACACGACTGATGATAGGGATCATATGCATAACCAGGAAAGAATATGGGAAAAGAATATCGGAATCATCTATCACTATTTCCTAACGTATACGGAAATTGCACCCAATGCCATAACTGGGACGAAGAGATGAAGGGGTTTGTTGGGGTCATGGTGGGTGGGCATTCATACGGCGGGACTCTCACGGCCGTGAGGCAGAAGTGGTGGTAAGGCTGATTTAGGGGGAGAGACAAAGTTTGGGGATGAGAAGATGGAGAAGATGATGAGTTTGGGTGATAATAATAATAATAATAATAATAATAATAATAATAATAATAATAATAATAATAATAAAAATAATAATAATAATAATAATAATAATAATAGGGCAAAATTGTCCTAAAATAAATGTTTTACCCAAAAATTTTCAAATTTGACGGAAATAAGGCCTGAATTTGATAGTGGGTGCAATTTATAAACGGAGCAATTAATTTGGGTGTAATTTAAAAAAAAAATTGACGTGGGAGTAAATGTAAAAAAGTGAATTAAGCGTGGGTGTAATCGATAAATTACTCTAATTTTTATAATATTCAAAAATAAAGTAATTGCTAAAAAAACTTTATTTAATAATACGAAGTATATCAATATATATTGTAAACATTGAATTAAAATATTAAATTTTTTAAATATGTTTTACACTTTAGAAAATATTTTTTTAATTAAAAAAAATCGTAAAAAAAGGCGTTATGGACTATTTCTTGACATGTATTCTGACACTAACCCGTCCGGTGACTCGTATGAGTCGACATGTACCGACTCGACCCATAATCGACCCGACACATATGACCCGACACGGACCCGCCTCGACCCGCCCCACTTTGTATGTTAAAACAATATGCCAATATGTTTATCCATGAGATGATATCTTAGAACACAAATTCTCATTTAAGACGAGTACTATCCGTCTTAAGACGGGTCAAATAGCTACCATTTTCATAGATAAGACAAAACTAAAATGTCTAGATATTAACAAAATACTTGTTTTTATCTATGCAAACGACATGTATTTGACCTATTTTAATTTTAATTTTAAGATATATATATATATATATATATATATATATATATATATATATATATATATATATATATATATATATAGAGAGAGAGAGAGAGAGAGAGAGAGAGAGAGAGAGAGAGAGAGAGAGAGAGAGAGAGAGAGAGAGAGAGAGAGAGAGAGAGAAGGGTTCTCATAAGACTCTTACATCTTATGAGTCCCTAAGTCCTTATAAGGACCATAAGATGGAGGGAATGGAAGGTTGAGATTAGATCTCAATGGATGGCCAGAAATTCATCTCCTCTAATTAGCTCCTCATTGCAATTAAAATCCTCACTAATTCATTCTTCACTCATTATCAATAACTCTTTCCTCACTAAACATTCATCCCTCATTCTCACAAACTCTTCCTATCTCTCTACATTCTCTCTCATTTTTCTCTCTATAAACAAAAACAAAACAGAGAAAAAAAAAACTCCTCCATCACTCCCTTCTTCCCACCGGGAATCACCACCCCCATTACTCCCTTCTTCCCGGTCGCCGGCCACCACCATTCCCACCACACACCTTCACCGACATCCGCACCACCTCAGCCGGCAGCCATGACTCTCCCTCCCGGCACCACAACTCCCTCCCCGCTGCCGCCTGCCGCATATCCCGACAACATCCCCACCACCTTCAGATCTACTCCCTTTCTCCCTCCCGGCAGCCACGAGATCTCGGCCACACCGCCGCCTGCCTCCCTTTCTTCTTTCTCTCTTTTATTTTTTCAGATTTACATTGTTTTTCTGTTTATAATTTTTGTTTTTATGTTTAATAATTTTTGTTTTTATGTTTAAAAAATCTGAGAAACAAATTCAAATCCTCCGCACCAAACCACTGCCGCTCCTCCTCTCTTCCTTTTTTATCTTTTCGTTATTCCTTTATCAGATCCGCTTTTCCTTTTTTTTTTGTTTTTTTTTTGTCTAGATCTACTTTATATTTGGTGTGGTTTGCTTGGTTTTTTTGCTTATTTTTTTCTGATTGGTTTTGTTATTGTTATTGTTTTTTTGTTGTTTTTATTTTTTGTTTTTTGTTTATGTTTTTGTTTTTTGTTTTTGTTTTTTTTGTTTTTTCTGTTTTGTTTTTACAGAATTACATTTATTTGTTAGGTTTTGTTGGTTTATTTTGTTGTGTGTTGTTGGTTTATTTAGATTTGTTTTAATTTTTTCATATCTATTGGTTTTAGAATTGTTGATTTTAATTTTCAAGATTTATTTGGTGTTTATAAAAGTTACTAGTTACGACTAAAGTTATACCTTTAAAACATTAAAGTTACACTATTTACGACTGAAGTTATACTTTTTACGACTAAAGTTATACACAACACAAATTAAAGTTGTACTATTTACGACTACAGTTATACCATTAAAGTTACAATATTTTGATTTTTTTTTATTATTTTTTTTTGTCAGATCTACTTTTTTCAGTCCACTGTATTTTTTTGTTAGATTATTTATTATTGTATTGTATTTTCTAATTTTTGATCTTTGTTGTTTTTAATTTCTAATTTATTATTTTTCAAGTTTCATATTTTGGGCTGAAGTTATACAATAATCAAAATAAAGTTATACTATTAACTACTAAAGTTATACATTATATAAATTGAAGTTACACAAATTTTGGACTAAAGTTCTACATCTTGTCTATTAAAGTTATACACTGCGTGCATTAAAGTTATACATCTTGTCTATTAAAGTTATACACCTAAAGTTATACATTATATAAATTGAAGTTACACAAATTTTGGACTAAAGTTCTGCATCTTGTCTATTAAAGTTATACACTACGTGCATTAAAGTTATACATCTTGTCTATTAAAGTTATACACTGCGTGCATTAAAGTTATACTTCTTTTCTTTTTTTAAAGTTATACACACGATATATATCTTGTTTATTTTTTCAGATTTGTTGATTTTTCTTTTTTAGATCTAGATGGTTTTTATTTTTTTATATCTATTTGGTTTTTATTTTTTCAGTTTTGTTGGTTTTTTATTTTTGGACTAAAGTTATACAATTTTGAACTAAAGTTATACGTTTGGACAAAAGTTATAAGTTTGTTGGATTAAAGTTATACGATTTTGGACTAAAATTATAGGATTTTGGACTAAAGTTACACGCTTTTGGACTAAAGTTATACATATGAAGGACTAAAGTTATACAAAAATGGACTAAGGTTATACAAATATCGACTAAAGTTATACAAATAAGGACTAGAGTTATACAAAAATTGACTACAGTTATACAAAAATGGACTAAAGTTATACAAATATGAACTAAAGTTATACAAAAATGGACTAAAGTTATACAAATATGGACCAAAGTTATACAAAAATGGACTAAAGTTATACAAAAATGGCCTAAAGTTATATAAATCAGGAGTAAAGTTATACAAAAATGGGCTAAGGTTATACAAAAATTGACTAAAGATATACAAAAATTGACTAAAGTCATTGAAATTATACACAATTCTACTGGAGTTATACATTCGTTGAGTAGAAGTTATTCATATCGTTACTAGAGTTATACATTCATTGAGTAGAAGTTCAACACATTCCTAATATATTTGTATATCTTTGGTCCATTTTTGTATAACTTTAGTCCATTTTTGTGTAACTTTAGTCCTTATTTGTATAACTTTAGTCCATATTCGTATAACTTTAGTCAGTTTTTTTATAACTTTAGTCCTTATTTGTATAACTTCAGTCCATATTTGTATAACTTTAGGCAATTTTTGTATAACTTTAGTCCATTTTTGTATAACTTTAGTCCATAAAAGTATAACTTTTGCCCATAACTGAAAAATTTATAATAACTTTAAAAATACGACATTTGTAAAAATAAAAAAAAAAAAGACGAATTTTAAAGAAACAACATTTGTAAAAATAAAAAACAAGACGATATTTGAAATGTCAAAATATGCATTATAATAACTTTAATATGTCTAAGATTAATACTAACAAATAGAAAAAAAAAACTCCAAACAAAAGTTATACAAAAGTTGTACCGTTAAAACATTAAAGTTATACAATTTACGACTAAAGTTATACTCGTAAAACATTAAAGTTATACAATTTACAATTAAGGTTACACTTTTTATATATTTTTTTTTGGGAGTGTTATTGTTTGTGTTATTTCAAATCTGAGTTTTTTTTATAAAAAAGCGAGAATTAAGAAAATAAGTAAAAAATAACGAATGGAAAATAAATAAATAAAATAAAAGATAACAAAAATAACGAATGGAAAAAAACAACTCAAAACATAAAAACTAATACGGAAAAAAAAAAAAAAACGTCGGCGGCGGCGGCGGGTGGTGGGGTGGTGTCGGGTAGGGTGGTGGTGGGTGGTGGAAGAGAGGAATGAATGATTTTTTTGGGTTTTTGATTTTTTTGGGTTTTTGATTTTTTTGGGTTTTTTAGAGAGGAAAGAGAATTGAGATGTAGAGAGAGGAGAAGAAGTTGTGATAATAAGATAATGAATGATTAGTGAGGTGGGTTAATAGAATTGATGAGCTAATTAGAGAAAAGGTGGAGGGATTAATTTGTAGCCATCCATTGAGATCTAATCTCAACCTTTCATCTCCTCCATCCTATGGTCCTTATAAGGACTTATGGCCTCATAAGATATAATGACCTTACATGATCCCTTCTATATATATATATATATATATATATATATATATATATATATATATATATATATATATATATATATATATATATATATATATATATAAGGAAAGGATCAACTAAGGTCCTTAGATATAATAAGTCCATAAGTCTTATTGTGAGCCATTGGATGGAGGGAGATGGATGGCCAAGATCAACCTCCAAAAGTGTGTTTATGTACTAATATCACTCATTCTCTCCTCTTTCACTAATCCTTCTAATTAATCACTAATTCACTATAACTTCTTTTCCTCTCATCCACTTCTCTCATATATCACACAACTCATCTTCTCTCTAAAACCCCAAAAAATAAAAACCCAAAAAATCCAATTAAATCAAAAAACCCAAAAAATCCAATTAAATCAATAAAACCCAAAAAATCCAATTAAATCAAAAAACCCAAAAAATCCAATTAAATCAAAAAACCCAAATAAATCATTCATTCTTCTCTTCCTCATTCACCACCACCCACCACTATCCCACCCGACACCAACTCACCGCCCACCACCGCCGCCACCACACCGCCGCCAACTTTTTTTTTTTTTTTTTTTTTGCCTCGGTTTTTTTTTTTTTTTTTTTTTTTTTTTTTTTTTTTTTCGTTTGGTCTTTATTTTCATGTTTTGAGTTGTTTTTTCCATTCATTTTTTGTTGTTGTCTTTTATTTTCTTTTATTTTGTTACTTCTCCTTTTTTATTCATTTTCTCAAATCTCTTCTTGTTATACTTTTTTTAAGATTTCGAGTTTTAAATCTTGTTATTTGGTTTATTTTAGATTTCGGGTTTGGTTGGGTTGTTGGTTTTTGGTTTTATTATTGTTATTTGGTTTTTTGTTTTTGTTATTATGAGGTTTTTTGGTTTTTGTTATTATTTTTTTTTTCATATTTTTCATATTTATTGTTTGATTTTTTTACTATTTACGACTAAAGTTATACATTTTATGACCAAAGTTATACAAAAAAAGACTAAAGTTATACAAAAATTGGACTAAAGTTATACAAAAAATTGGACTAAAGTTATACAAAAATGAACCAGAGTTATACAAAAATGAACCAAAGTTATACAAAAATGAACCAAAGTTATACAAGAATGGACCAAAGTTATACAAAAATGGACTAAAGTTATACAAATATGGACTAAAGTTATACAAAAAAGATGAAGTTATACAAAAAAATAGACCAAAGTTATACAAAAAAAGACTAAAGTTATACAAAAATTGGACTAAAGTGATACAACAATGGACTAAAGTTATACAAAAATGAACCAAAGTTATACCAAAATGAACCAAAGTTATACAAAAATGGACTAAAGTTATACAAAAAATTGGACTAAAGTTATACAAAAATGAACCAAAGTTATACAAAAATGAACAGAGTTATACAAAAATGAACCAAAGTTATACAAAAATGAACCAAAGTTATACAAAAATGGACTAAAGTTATACAAAAATGGACTAACTTTTGTATAACTCCAGTGCATTTTTGTACAACTCCAGTGCATTTTTGTATAACTCTAGTCCATTTTTGTATAACTTTGGTTCAT
This sequence comes from Silene latifolia, assembly GCF_048544455.1. Classification (NCBI taxonomy): domain Eukaryota; kingdom Viridiplantae; phylum Streptophyta; class Magnoliopsida; order Caryophyllales; family Caryophyllaceae; genus Silene; species Silene latifolia. Next base: position 36,172,462 of record NC_133530.1, on the reverse strand, counting down.
TTTTGATAACTTTGGTTCATTTTTGTATAACTTTAGTCCAATTTTTGTATAACTCCAGTGCATTTTTGTATAACTCTAGTCAATTTTTGTATAACTTTGGTTCATTTTTGTATAACTTTGGTTCATTTTTGTATAACTTTAGTCCAATTTTTTGTATAACCTTAATCCATAGTTGTATAACTTTAGTCCATTTTTGTATAACTTTGGTTCATTTTTGTATAACTTTGGTTCATTTTTTGTATAACTTTAGTCCAATTTTTGTATAACTTTAGTCCAATTTTTTGTATAACTTTAGTCCATTTTTTGTATAACTTTGGTGCATTTTTGTATAACTCTGGTCTATTTTTGTATAACTTTGGTTCATTTTTGTATAACTTTGGTTCATTTTTGTATAACTTTAGTCCAATTTTTTGTATAACTTTAGCCTATTTTTGTATGACTTTAGTCCATTTTTGTATAACTTTTGTCCATTTTTGTATAATTTTAGTCCATATTTGTATAACTCTAGTCCTTATTGTATAACTTTAGTCCTTCATATGTATAACTTTAGTCCAAAATCCAACTTTAATCCAACAAACTTATAACTTTTGTCCAAATGTATAACTTTAGTCCAAAATTGTATAACTTTAGTCCAAAATTGTATAACTTTAGTCCAAAAATTGTATAACTTTAGTCCAAAAATAAAAAACCAACAAAACTGAAAAAATAAAAACCAAATCTCGCCAATACTAGATCTAAAATAAAAAAAAAACCCGTCTAAGAAAAAAACCAAATAACTAAAAAAACCAAATAACAATGAAGAAACAAACTAAACAATACTACATTAATCCATAATAACAAAAAAAAATCGTAAATCAAAGAAAAAACCAAATAACAAAAAATTATAAATAGTATAACTTTAGTCGTAAATTGTGTAACTTTAGTCGTAAATTGTATAACTTTAGTTGTAAATTGTATAACTTTGGTCGTATAGCCCAATTAAATCAACAAATTATATATATAACAAAAAATGTCATTAAAATTTAACAAAAAATCACCAATAGATATGAAGAAAATTAATACCAAATCTAAAATAATAAAAAAATATCTAAACCAAAAAAACTATTAGAGGTAAAGAAAATCAGATCTAGCAAACACAAGGAAATAAGAAAAAAAAACAAAACAACTGTCAAATACAAAAACCAAACTTTCAAATACTCAGACGGTTTTTGTGAGTGGAAGTGCTGCCAACTTGAGCTAATTTTCGAGATGCATTAGCCAAGCAGATGAATAAGGAACACATCAAATACTACAAATAAACTCACAATCCCATTCCAAAGTATCCACCCAAATAAAGTAAAACAAATAAAACTAAATCCGAGTATGTTTCTCACCAAACTGCAAATATAATGTGATACGGTTTTTGTGAGTGGGGTATCTGAGTATTCAACCGTCAAATAGCAAAACCAACTGTCAAATACTCAGGCGGCGAGGGGGTGGTTATCGCCGGTTCGGTAAGGCGGCAGGAGGATGGTGGTTGTGTGTCGGGGTGGTGTAGATCTGGCAGAGGAAGGCCGTGATGCGGAGGAGGTAGGCGGCAGTGGTGGTTGTTGTCGTCGTCGTCGTTGTTGTTGTTGTCGTGGAGTTGTTGCGGTGGAGTTGTTGGCGTGGTGGATGGTGGCCGAGATGCGAGGGTGGTGTTTGTTGTGGGTCCGGTGGAGGGAGGGAGGTCGTGAGGTGTTGTGGTGGGTGATAAAGAGGAGAGGAAGGAAGGTGGTGGCCGGGTTGGGTGGTGGTCAGCCGGAGGTGTGGAAGAGGGAGTGGGTATTTTTTGGGTTTTTTTTTTGTTGATTTGTTTTTTTTTTGTTTTGTGAGAATGAGAGAGAAATGAGAGAGAATGAGTGAATGAGAGAGAAGTGAGAGGGTGAATTATGAGGAAGTGAGTTGGGAGATTAGAATGGTGATAGAGTTATACACAATTAGGTAGAGTTATACACAATTAGGGAGGGAGATTAGGGAGGTTCATTTGTGACCCTTGAATGAGATGTAATCTCATCCTTCCATCCCTTCCATCCAAAGGCCCTTATAAGGACTTAGGGACTCAATGGATGTAAAGTTATACAATTTACAATTAAGGTTACACTTTTTATATATTTTTTTTTGGGAGTGTTATTGTTTGTGTTATTTCAAATCTGAGTTTTTTTTATAAAAAAGCGAGAATTAAGAAAATAAGTAAAAAATAACGAATGGAAAATAAATAAATAAAATAAAAGATAACAAAAATAACGAATGGAAAAAAACAACTCAAAACATAAAAACTAATACGGAAAAAAAAAAAAAAACGTCGGCGGCGGCGGCGGGTGGTGGGGTGGTGTCGGGTAGGGTGGTGGTGGGTGGTGGAAGAGAGGAATGAATGATTTTTTTGGGTTTTTGATTTTTTTGGGTTTTTGATTTTTTTGGGTTTTTTAGAGAGGAAAGAGAATTGAGATGTAGAGAGAGGAGAAGAAGTTGTGATAATAAGATAATGAATGATTAGTGAGGTGGGTTAATAGAATTGATGAGCTAATTAGAGAAAAGGTGGAGGGATTAATTTGTAGCCATCCATTTGAGTCCCGTGAGTCCACTTATGTATCACACGCTCTACACAAAAATATCACGTTTTTTTTTTTACAAAAAAAAAAATTTTTTTTTTTTTTTTTTTTAAAAAAGTTGTGATATTGTTTAGTATAACCTTGTGATATTGTATCGAGTCAGTGAGTCCAGGTAAAGTATCACGAGTTATACAAAACAATATCATACCTTCAATAAACAATCTGGCTAGTTATCTTAAACAATATCATGGTATCTTATACAATATCACACCATCGAACCTAACTCCGCCTTTCACCATCTTCATTGTCGGTCATCTTGTCCACCAATCAAAACAAAGAAATCGAGTGTATAGAATATCACATACTGATCTTACGATACTTTTCCACATCATACCGAGGTACTATAATTCTAAGAGTGACATTTTGATCGAGTTCTTCATCCTTGTAGATAAAATATTCAAAAAAAAAAAAACGATAAGGATGTACGTATCAATGCCTATTAATAAAAATGCAAATCACAAACTTTAAATCGACATTTTATTCTGATGTTTCAATTTCCAAATAATTAAAAAGCTAAAATAATTGACTAATTCTAACAATTAATGTAATTTAAACAACTCAACAGTGACGTAACGAAACAATCATCAAACCAATAAATACAATGCGGGACAACTATTGAGAAGGACAAAAGGAACCCGTCTAATCGCTTGCACCACCATATGATTCTCGATGGTGGAATTAGACAGTTTCGACCGATCTTCTCTCCCAGGTCATCGTAAACAAAATTTGTGTTACGGGAATTAAATGAGACGGCCAATGTCTTGAAATGTCTATACATCGGCGAGGGCTATAAGGCGATCAACAACACTAGGTTCAACCAAGGTCTTGATGTCGCATAGTTCATCAAGTTGCCTTGAAGTTATCTTCCTTAATATCCTCCTCATTATCTTTCCACTTCTTACCATGTTGTAATCTTCATTCTTAAATGCATCGAACCTATAAACTTTTAGTTGAGGTATCACCATGTTTGTTATTCAATTTGTGATATTCTTGTATATAGCGTGTGATACATAAATGGACTCATGGGACTCAAAAATATAGGTGGACTCACCGGATCTTACCTCTCTCTCTCTCTCTCTATATATATATATATATATATATATATATATATATATATATATATATATATATATATATATATATATATATATATATATATATATATATATATATAATCGAGATCCTCTGAACTAAATTAGGTACAAACTGCATTTAACTCAATAAAAACTGTCGAGTAAACTTTGTACCGTCACAATTAACCCCTGCCATATCAAATGGAATCACCATCACACACTTATTCCAAACCTCTACTCTCCTTATCCCATACCAACCATCAAACACAAGCAACTTTATGGCACGAGTTCAGGCATTGATGACGTCACCGGCGTGTCACCTCAACCCCACCGTTAGAGATCTTGTCTCTACGGTTTGCAACCTCATATTCACTTTGTCTCTTTCTCCGATCTTCGCCTAATATCGCCGCCGCGATCATCCACACTCGAATATTCCGACAACGTCGTTAATCGAAGCGGTATTTGTCTCTTTCTCCGTTTGTGTAATTATTTCTTTAAAATTAATTTAAATTCGTCACTCAAGCCTCTTTTATAATTCATTTTGTAATTTAAATTCCAGATCTACAAAAAACGAAATCAAATTTCAAAATACTAATCGTAAAAATGGCATAATCGAGGGATTTCGAGTCAGGAAATGTCAATTTTGGTTCGTATAAATGGCGGATCTGGGAGTATTAAGAATTTCTGATCATATAAATTTCTGATCAATTTGTTGTTTTATGTTCGTGGAATCGTGGTGGGGTATTGCGGGTTGGCTTGTGGTGGGTTGAGTCGTGGTGTTGCGTAGTCCGTCGCCGTCGGAGCAGAGACAACATTCAGGTGGTAATGAAAAAGTATGGTAGTCGGCCATTCATGTGGCAATTGCTAGATCTACACAAAGATACAAGTAATTTCGACCAAATAATCATATAGTTATACTCCTCGTGAAATTTCGAATCTGATCGAGGTGTTAATGTATGGGATCGCGTTAAGTCGTCGTCGCGCAAACGACGGTAGTGTGGCGGCTGATAAAGTATGGTAGTCGGCGATGGTGTTAAGCGGCGTGGTGGTGGTCCAGTGGGGTCGATGTTTGGTTGTGGTGGTAATGGAAGTCGCGTCAGTTGTAGTCGTGTCGTGGTATTGGTATTTGTCTGGTTGAAGTTTGTGTGGCGGTGGTGATGGTGGTGGTAGTGGTGTGGTGTTAGTCGGGTCAGCTTGGTAATGATGGTGGAGGCAGCGGTGGTGGTGGTGGCGGTGGTAGGGGCAGTGGTGGTGGTGGTGGTGGTGGTGGTGGCGGTGGCGGTGGTGGTGGTGGTGGCGGTGGCGGTGGCGGTGGCGATGGCGGTGGTTGTGGCGGTGGTGGTGGGGGCTGTGATGACGATGGTGGAAGTAGATACACAAAATATCACCCTATACACGTGAAAATACTACCGGATACACTTGGTATCCGTTAGTTATACCATGCGTATCTGGAGTATTAATACGTGTATCTGGAAGTATTAATACGTGTATCTGGAAGTATTAACATGCGTATCTGGAAATATTAATACGTGTATCTGGAAGTATTAACATGCGTATCTGGAATTATTAATACGTGTATCTGGAAGTATTAGTCAGTGTTAAAAAGTTGTAAAAGTGCATCCAAAATTTTAGTGTGGAAAAAGTGTATCTAGTTGTGTTATAAAATGTATATGAATAAGAAGTGTATCTGAAAAGATAATAAAATGTATCTGAAAAAAAAAAAAAAAAAAAAAAAAAAAATAAAGCTAGTTCGTACGGTTCGCACCGTAACTTAGTTCGTACCTGAACCCGCCCATATATATATATATATATATATATATATATATATATATATATATATATATATAGAGAGAGAGAGAGAGAGAGAGAGAGAGAGAGAGAGAGGTGGGATCCGGTGAGAACGACCATTCGGTGAGAACGGTGAGAACGCACTAGATACATTAGAATATATATAAAAGTTGTTTTTATTTATTTATTTATTTTTTTTTTTTACCAAATCTCATATACACTTTTAACTAAAGTAGGTACACTTTTTACCAAAATTCTATATACGCATTTTAGGAATGTAGATACACTTTTTTTTTTTTTTTTTTTTACCAAATCTCATATACACTTTTAACTAAAGTAGGTACATTTTTTACCAAAATTCTATATACGCATTTTAAGAATGTAGATACACATTTTTTTTTTACCAAATCTCATATACACTTTTTTGTTAAAAGTAGGTACACTGTTTACCAAAATTCTATATACGCATTTTAAAAATGTAGATACACTTTTTTTTTTTTTACCAAATCTCATATACACTTTTAACTAAAGTAGGTACACTTTTTACCAAAATTCTATATATGCATTTTAAAAATGTAGATACACTTTTTTTTTTTTTACCAAATCTCATATACACTTTTAACTAAAGTAGGTACGCTTTTTACCAAAATTCTATATACGCATTTTAAGAATGTAGATACACTTTTTTTTAGTGTATCTATGCACTTATATTGATACACTAAATATTATTCTAGATACACTAATACTAGATACACGTATAGAACAAGTCTCGAGTACACGGAAAATAATTCCAAATTAAAAAACCAATTTATTCCAAAATTACAAGTCTGATCATGGACCAAATGCCATTCCAACAGACAACACCACAAGTGAGGGCCAACTATCAAGTATGTAATATATGGCGCATTGTAGTTGCCACTTTTTGTCCACTCTCACTCAGTGTGCTCACCTCAATTATCATCTTGATCAATCTCATCAATTTCCATGGTTACGTCTATACTCTCCACTTTCGTTGTCAATCTAATAATCAATGTCTTTGTATTACGGTTCCCTTTCTTCCCGTTTTCTCAAAAATGGTTCCATCCTGAAACAACCATTTATCTTCTTTCAATACATTAATAACACCCAATTCATCAAATTCAAGGATTATGCAATATCAAATGACAATACTCAACCACATATAAGATGAAGTTGAATTAATGAATTCAAATTATGAAAATCTGGATGGTGATATCCCGACATTGGTCGACACTACAACTACTTCGACCACCTTCATCGGCATCGCAAATCGGATTATGAAAATCGAACCGAGAAATTAGAGTAGGAGAGAGGATACGGGAGGGAGTTTAACTTTGATTTATCCGCAAATATCGCTTCCAATGCATCGCCGGTGGGGAGGATGGTGGAGATATGGTGAGTCGAGGAGGTAGTAATCGAAGTCGGAGGAAGAAGAATCGAGATCTGAGGTTCACGAAACATGAAATGTCGGGGGTTGGTGATGTTGAATTGTGTCACCACAATTGCGCCGGCATCTTGGATGTTCTCCGGTGGTTTTCCGACGTTTACTGGCGATTGACGGCGGCGGCGGCGGCGGATGATGGGTGGTGGTGGATGGGAATGACATATGGGTGTGCTGTGTGAAAAGAAGAGTGACGATTGGTTTTGTTTTTTTTGGTAATGAAATCAGAGCCTTTAATTTGTATAATCCTATGGTTGGTGTTCGTTCTCACCGTTCTTACCGAGTGATCGTTCTCACCGGATCCTAAATATATATATATATATATATATATATATATATATATATATATATATATATATATATATATATATATATATATATATAGAAGAAGGATCAAGTGAGTCCATCAAAATCCATTGAGTCCCTAAGTCCTCTTTAGGACCCTTAAAAAGATGGATGGAGGGATGAGATTGAAAGAGAAAAAGGAAAGATTAGTGCAAAAATTAGGGGATTAATGCTAACTAAATACTTTCCCTCACTACCTTCACTAATCAACCACTAATTTTACTATATACTCCCTCCGTCCCGGTCATTTGTTGTCCTTTGGTTTTGGCACAAAGACCAAGGAAAGGGGAGGTGGCCAATGACTAAATGACAAGTGGAATAAATTGAGTGGGAATGATCAAATTACTCATCAAATTCAATCTTAAAATAGAAAGGACAACAAATGATTGAGACACCCCAAAATGGAAAAGGACAACAAATGACCGGGACGGAGGGAGTATTATTTATTTTTCATTCACTTCTCTCTCATCTCACACAATTATCATTCCCCTCTTCTCTCTACAAACCAATAAATTCAATTCCTCTCAAAAATCCAACAAAAATCAAAAACCAAATAATTCAAAAAAAACTCACCCACTTCCTCACCTACTCGACCCCACCCACCTCCTCTACCGCCACCCACCACCCCACCCCGACCACCCTCAACTCCCTCCTGTCCCGACACGCCCCATCTGTGTAATACTACGGATTTTATAAGCTAAGTACTCGACCGAGTAGAGCCTACTCGGCCGAGTAGTGCCAACATTGTTTTGGTTCTGCCGAGGAATACTCGGCCGAGTATGATGAATACTCGACCGAGTATAGGACACTCGGTCGAGTATACTCTATACTCGACCGAGTATCCGGTCTGGCGTGTAATTATTCAGCGGTTGATGCGGGAGTGTTTAGGGATTATTTATTTGTTAAAATAGTTTCTAAACGCCATTTCACAACCCTAATCACTTTTACGATATTCTAATCACTCCCAAATCTCCTACTGTGTGTGTAATCATCGTAGCTTTTGCATTCAATCCTTCATCCTTTCGTCGGTAAATCTTTATTCCCATGTTTGTTGATGATTAATTCTAGGGTTTGCCTTTAATCATGAATTGGGGGAAATGGGGTTTTGCAGTTAGTGATTGGAACTATATGATTGTTGTTGTAGGTGACGATGTGGTAATTGTTATGCATTTGTATGGTTGATTGCAGCGTAAGCGGATTGCGAAAAGGTAGGGTTTTCCTACTCAGTTCTTGTGTAATTGGTTTGAGATATTTGTTGTATTGTGTATGATTGTTGTCTGCTGATCATCAGAGTGTTGGTGTTGTGGTGACGGTGGTGATGTGGTTGTGTTGTGACGGTGGTGGTGTTGTGATAGCTGTAATGTTGTGGTATGTGTGATTGTGGTGGAGTCACTTGCTGGAGTGGCTTCACACCCTAGTTCGCCCTCCGTGGAACCCGTCACGGGAGGGGATGTGCACATTAAGGGACGGGGATTGTTAGTCGCTCGTTGATGAGCTGGACTAGGTGGGGATGGGCTGCGGTCACCCATCAAGCGGCGAGATTACCATTGCGATGGGTAATCGCGGTCTACACACTTCGGTGTGTAGTCGGTTAATGTGTGAAATCGAGAGACCGGGGATGGAGGATGATCAGCCGGTTACATTATTTGTTTGTCTTATTTGAATTATGCGGTAACTGACCCCGTGTTGTTGTTTTGTAAAACCTGTGGTGATCCATTCGGGGATGGTGAGCGGATATGACAGTGTCAATGCGATGGTTAGTTATGGGGCGGGGGAGACATCACTTCGAGTCTAGTTTCCGACGTTACGAGTTTAGCCATCAATGATTTCAGTTGTATTGAAGTTCTTACACTTTTAGTTGTAGTTGATTTGAGATAATGTATTCGCCAACTCTTTATACTTTAATAAATGTTGTTTGAAAATTGTAACTTTGATATACTAACCTCGGGAAACCGAGATGGTAACAGCCTTTCATGCTAGGGTAGTCCTTGGTAAGGTACCTTGGTATGAGGGGGTGTTACAAAGTGGTATCAGAGCCGACGATTCCGGCACCTAAAACAAATGAACCTAATGAACTTAGGGAGTCTAAATAAAATGAACCCGGGGAGAGTTGTTTAGAGCTACCGCAAAGACTTGGGAGACGTCCCGAAGTCGCATTAAGGCCCTTACGATCTCAAGCCGGTCACATGGGGGGGAAAACTGTTGTATGCTTGAGTTCTGTGAGTTTGATATCTATAGTTTGAACCTTGTGCATGGTTGGATGAAATGATGAAAGAAGTGGAATGTGATAGTTGTTGAAAGATGCATCGAGGATGGTTCATGTTAAACTTTGAGAAGGAATATGTTGGCATGTTAAGTGTTGGAACATGGTAAAATATGAAAGGTGAATTATGAATTTGTATCTGATTGATATTGAGTATGAAGAATGTGATCAAGTTATCTGTTTAATACAATGTTGAGCATGAAGTATGGTAGTGGTACATGTGCATATGAACATGATGATTTTAATGCTTGATTGTTGGTAGAAGCATGTGATTAAGGTCATGCATCTATATATGTAAATGTCGTGTTTAATTTTAATGTGAGTATGATAAATGTTCAACTATGTACTGGTTTTTAGAGGTATTGAATTGTTATTGTTGCCTTATGTATGTTCAAGTTGTTTTGGCTTAGGAAACTTGATTTGTATAAAGAACGATTACGGAAGAGTTGTCTTAAAACTGTCATAAGTCGAGTTCTAGAAATGATATTGCTGTAATTCCAAGTTGAGGTGATAGCTTGTCTTCTTACGATTCTAACGATAGGTCACACGCCCAGAATGACCAAGTAACGAGTGAGATATGACTGTTTTACGAAAACTGGACGATCTTGAAATCGTGTTGGTACTCGACCGAGTAAAGTAATACTCGACCGAGTAAGGGCTACTCAGCCGATTATTCCCAATACTCGACCGAGTAATCCTCTGTGATAATTGTGTTAAACTTCTGAGTCAAAAACTCGGCCGAGTAATATAGTTACTCGACCGAGTACCCTATACTCGACCTAGAATGCCATCTACTCGATCGAGTACTTCAATGGGCGGTCATTTTGAGTCGGTAGTTATGTTCTTACGGTTGTTTTGAGTCGTAGGGTATGTATGGATGTATGTTTTGAGTCTTAAAGCGTCTTTTTTTTTTTTATAAATGTGACGGTCTTGATACGTAAGTTACCGGATGTTATGACAAGGAGCATTCCGGCTTGCGAAGGACATGTGTTGGGTAAGGAATACATGTGTTGATATGTGGTTGTGAGGGATAGTGGAACAAGAAAAAGTAGATTGATGAGCTCATTGAGACAAGGAGCATGTTTTGTGAGATATGATGAGTGATATAGTCATGGGTTGAGTAATATAAAAGTAAGTGCATATGGGCAAGGGTGATGTAAGTGTAAAGAAACGTGAGAATGAAAGATTGAGATGAGTGATACGAATAGTGGCGTATTGGGATGTGTAAGGATTTATGGAGGGAGACGGTTTGGATTGAGTTGCTTAAGGATATATGTGATAAAAGGTCGCTATAGAGAGATGGAAACGAATAGTGTATAGTGAGGTCAAGTTATGCCACGATGAGTAGATAGCAGTTTATTTGGGAATTTGGAATATCACGATGTGAGCCTAGTGAGTAATTCTTTGGGCAATTAACGGTATGAGATGAATTTTTGGTTTTCTAGTGATGTAAAAAGGGAGATGCAATTGTTTGAACATTAAACGTTGATTTTATGGATAGATTAGTGACAATTGGGAGTTATAGTATAATGAGAGAAGACCCATGGTAAGAAAGAGTGAGATGATATCGACATAAAATAATGGGATTTGAGTTTGGAGCAATGTGAAGGTAACCGGAGCACTAGAGAGTTAGATAGAAATAATGAAGAGTTGAATTATTAAGGGAGTTTGTCGAGGGTAAAAGAAAAGAATAAGGGGAGTAAAACTAGGAACATGTTCACCGAGGTTATGTGATATAAAAGTAAGGAATCGTCGAGATGTATGATACTATCATGAGGATTTGAGTTTACAGTTATATAGAAGTTCCAGGACAACATGATAATCATGAGTTTCGAGGAATTAAAGAAAGCAAAAGTCGGGTAAAGAATTTGTATGATATGAGATTTTGGTGGTGAGTCGGGTTACGATACAATTAAAGATGGAATTGGAAATAGTGTTGAGGTGATTTTTGTTGATATATTTGATGTTCGTTGTTTGGGATGATAACCAAAGGGAGGAAACAGATTGTTATATTAAGAAGTGATAGTAAGAGAGTAGTCACATGAAGGATGTTGGTGTCATAGTATTGTCACTAGTGGTTGAGGATGATGTTATTTTAGGGAAGTTAGTTGTTCTAATGAGGTTGATTTTGTGGAGGTGATTAATGTTTGGTTGTGAGGGAGTTTAAGGTATGGATATATGAGGTATTCGATGGTAGTTGGGTACAGATGATATGGCTACGTTCGCCGGGTGGTGATAATTGTGTGTAAGAGAAGATATGTTATGAAGGGCACCTGAGTTAAGTCTGGATAAGAGATATTCATTGTCAAGTGGTAATTTACGTGATCAGGATTGACTAGTGGATGTGATTATGGGTCTAAGATGTATATAAATGTTTGTGTGAGGTTGTGACTTCACGAGAAGCGGTATGGTGTGATAGTTATAATGTTGTTATCTGGGTGTTCTGTAATATATGTTGGATACGGTAACTTAATGGAATGATGATCAAAAGTCATAGTTTGGGTGGTCTGACAAGACTGGTTATACTTGCATGTGTATTCATGATATATGTTTATTCCATGAAAGTATGGATGGTATGCATGAGATTCTTGTCTATTTATTCCGTATGATATATGGTGTTGTGATCTGGTAAAGCAGTCTTGAGTAAGTTTTTCTTGTCCGAGATGTTATATTGAGTCAGTGTTTATGGGATTGTGCATGTTGTGATGTCTATCGGTGTGGTTGTGGTGCCTCGGGTGGTGATCCGGGCACGGTACTTAGTGTTGGGATGCGGGTATTTTCACACTGCGGTGCGGCTGTTGGTGGCGGTATTGTGATGCCGTCACCGGTTGTGGTGGAGTAGGTGAGATGATTATGATACGAGTTTTCGAAAGTGCATACCAGTTAAACATAGATTGTTGTTTTGTTTGTCTTTGTTCCTTGTGAGTTTTGGTTGAACATGTAGACTTGTTGTTTTGTTTGTTGATGTTTCTTACCGGTTTCGATTTGGGAATGAGGGTAGAGTATGATATGAAAGGGAGTTGTATATGTTTTCGTTGTTATCATGGTATAGTGATATTCATTGATGGGACGCAGCGATTGTGAGATGTTATTCTGATAATTTTGATCTTGTTTTAAGATGAGGCATCGGTAGTCATAGTCATGGCAAGTGATTCGTGGAATATGTACTGTAATGATCTGAAAGCGGCAGGTGGTTCATAATATTTTGTTGAGATAGTGAGTGCAGGATTTTGGGAATTGGTGTCATGTTAAGTTATGTATGAGTTTTGCGGTAATGAAAGAAAAGAACTAGAGGATCTAGTGTGAGTGTACGTAACAAGTGTGGAGTGTGAGTTATGCTTTTGGTGATATGAGTTTTATATAGTTTATATAGAAAGGTCTGTCATGTTGCGGTAATGTGGAAGAGTTGAAGTCTTGGGTTAAGTTAAAGATTTTGAGGTATAGGTTAGGGGGTTGTGACGAGTGAATTGAAGGATGAGAGTTGTTTAAGTAAGAGAGCCTAAGATATATATATGTGTGGACAGCGGGCCGCCCACGGGGGCGCTTGGGAGTGAAGGGGCTCGAAAACAAGCGTTTGCATTTTGCATGGAGTCGCCACCAATTTTTATGGGAAATTGGAACCGTTCGAATACCTCGTGTCATGTCAAGACACAAAGTAGTGACATGAACACTAAGCAATCGTTACCCTTAGCATTCTATGTCTAGAATGACTCTCGTGGATGCCAATGAACACGGGTGCTCACGGAGATCTGGAGTAAGGGGTGAGGGTACGTATTAGGAAGCTCTTTTGATCGAACACCTAATCCCGCCCGCCTCGATAGCGGCCTCTACTAATGATTAGGGAAGTTTATTCGTACTTGATATATCGTCGGCTATATGCATGCAATGCAACATCCATAGATTAATCCTAACATGTGAAATTAGCTAAGTCGGTGAACAATTAATTAGGCAAACAATTAGGGTCGAAGTTGGGATTTAATGTTCAATTACATGTGGAAGCATACAAATAATAAATACAATAATTATAAATTACAATAATGGAAATTACATTAATTACATTGGATTAGGCGGCTTATGTCGAAAATACCTTTAAAACGGATAATTTGATAAAAAAGAATAAAAGAATAAAATAACAAATTAACGAACAAGAATTAGCGATATTACGAATATTAGTTAATTGATACGTAAACTAATTAATCTAGGTCAAGGCGAGAAAAGGAGTTCGGGGACGAAGTCGTCACGGAACAAAGTAGCGAGAGACATGCGCCCTTTGGAAGAGGCGCGGCGATTCTTTGCGTCATTCCAAGGACGAATTCTGGCCGTGTGAAGCGAACGCAATTGTTAACGTTAATTGGTGAATTTTAATGAATCGATTCAATTATTTACTCGGATGAAAGTGATTAGCATGTTATTTACATATGATTGACGGTTATGAAAACAATAAACATGAATGAGACGGAAATAAGACGGATTAACTATGTGAAGGGCCGACGTTAATAAATGAATGATTAAACTAACAAAACGAATTAGATTAAACACGATGAACGATGACGAATTAGTGATGAACAATAAATAAACAGATGCAAATTTATCAATAACGAATTCCAGAAACTCAATATGAACAGATTGAACTTCTAAAACCCGAAACTTGAATTAATGACGAAAACCCGCAAATATGAATTATAAGGGATTTAAGCCGGACTTGACGACTAATTAAGCATGAATGATGAATTATATACGTTATACATATGAATTATAAATTACCGTGATGAAGAATTAAAGAACAAAACGAAAGGAACAATTTTTGATGCAATTACGAGAGGATGGAGGAAGAAGAAAAGAAGCGAGGAACTGCGGCGGCCTCACGAAGAGGCGCGGCGGTGCTGCCCTCCTTGAAGAGGCGCAGCGATTGCTGCGTCTTTTTCTCGATCTGTCTCTCTCTTCAAAATCCATAAAAAAGGTTTTAAAGACGGTTTTTAGAAATCGGTTTTAACGAGATACTTTTCGACATAAACCTTACAATTGTTATACAATAATCAAAATACAATAAATAAAAGAGAGATTAATACACCCTCAGACTTACATGTTGACGGAACGAGAAGAACTAAGAAGATCGATTAGTGATGCTCGACGCGAATGCAAGGAAAGAGTGCCCTCGAAAGAGGAAAACGATTTAACAAGATTGATTAATTAGATTGATTGAGTGTAGTGGTCAATTGGTCGGTCATGCAACGGAGAGGGTGGTACCGGAAGATCCGAGCTTACGTGGTCGGAAGTCCAAGCACGTAGGCGCCAATTGGTAAGAACGAAGTCTAGAATGCAAAGGGAGAAGAGAAGGGCGGACACTCGCGTGAGAAATATGAGGAACGAAAGCTCCTATTTATACTAATCACGTGAAGGAATAGGGTTTCGGAGACTCTTTGGAAGTGAATCTCGGAAAGATATAAAAAAGATACGTAAATCATGCAAAGAAGGGCCTGGGAAGAGGCGCGCAGCCCACTGCGTCTCTTGGAAGAGGCGCGGCCAGTGCCGCTTTCCCAGGGGGTTTCCTCCCGCTAAGAAAGATTTCCGCGTTTTAGTTATGGTAGGACGGATTTAATTTGATTATCTTTTGAATATTACGGGATATTATTTGCCAAAAGATAAAATTTGATGAATATGGAATAGAAATATCCGGAACATTCCGAACATTCCGACTCGGGTTTTAACAAATATCGAGAAAATGGAGACGGTTTTTGACCCGGACTCCGAATGTACTCTAATTCTCGCCAAAACGACCGTATCGGCACGTAGATGACAACTAAGAGGTTGACATTTATATTTGAGCAATCACTTGACGATAATCTTACGAACTGTCACTAATCGTTCCGCGAATCAAACATGCGGCCCAATCATCACCGGGTGGTTTGCGAGGGGTGCGAAGCGAGGTGTCTGAGCCCCCACTTTGACCGAGGCTTGGACAAGGCGAAAGTCAAAGTATAGCCATCAGGTCAATCGAAGATTACAACCTGACGACTATGGCGACGCGAGGCGGCTCAAGGGGTCTGAGCCAAGGACCTGTCGTCGGGAACATTTTAGAGTCTGTCGACTATCGGGGAGGGTCGTTTAAAGTCCATTAGACTACGTAAGGAGGCTCGCCAGCCATAAGAAGAGGTCATACCTGAGACTTCTTCCTCGAGATGCTTTCGGAGGTGCATAGGAGCTAAGGTTAAGACCTAAAGGTTATATATGAATGTGCTAGGGTGTGGGACCCTAAAGGAAAGCATTGACGGGAAGGAGGCCAAATATGAGTTCCGACCTAAAGGTAACTAAGGTTTGGGTATAGGAACTTCTCGGAGAACGACACCTGTCGAACTCCGCGGGGAAACAAGAAATATTGAAAGCGGCGGGACGTTGGTAGAAACTGGGGGATCCGCTGCGTCGGTCTCGAGCGGTCTGCGAAATTTGGAAGTTGAATCTGCTTGCGTCGGTCTCAAGCGAACTCTTGTTGGGGAATATGTCGACGACTAGGAACATCTTGATCGTCGGGGAAAGTCTTGAGTGAGCAGTACTGCAAAATACCACTGCGCTGGATAAAATGATTTGACGACTAGGAACATCTCAATCGTCATGGAAGAAATCTTGAGTGAGCGATCTTGCAAATACTCTGCGCCCTGACAAAATGGTTGAGCAATCTTCACAAATCTGGCATGCGGGATAAAATGAATTCGGACAATCTTTGCGAAATATTGTCGCGACCGGGATAAAATGCGGGTCGGAACGAAAGGAAATCGTCGAAACGGACCAAAGTGATAAAATGTCATCGAGGAAGAGGCGCACCAAAGATGGGCCCACGAGTAACGAACTCATAACGGATTTTTGAAAATCCAACGGGGGAAACAAAGGAAGAGGCGCAGCAAGAGCTGCGTCTCTTGGAAGAGGCGCGGCCCTTTCTGTTTCCCCAATTCAAGAATTCCGCGTAAAAAACGCGAAATCAGAAAGGTTTTATTTCATTTCATTCGAAACACAAATCCTTCAATTTCTCTCTCAAATCTTCACCATTTCTATCAAGGTTGGATTCAAAAGCTTGCTTAAAATATGACTAATCGAGGTATGTGCTTTAATCTTGCATTAACCATTCATTTTTGTCGAATTTTGAGCTGCGAGCATTAGGGTTTTCGACCCAATTGATCGAAAATTTGGGGCTTTTCCCCCAAATGGATTTGTCATGCCAAATTGATACTAGAAACGAGTAGTAGGCAATGTTAGGAACATAACCATGTATTTACTTCGAATTTTCATCAAGTTTTGAGCCCTTGAGCGAATTTTGAGACGGTTTCACAGCTAGATCGAAAATTGCTTCGAAAATGGCCTTAGGATTGCCCATTTGTGATGAAATTTGATAGTAGGGACCCTTGGATGATGGGTAAACTTCCTGTCATCTCGGAAGTTTGGTTTGTGACAACTTTTGCAGGACACTTTTTAGGGCATAATCGCCATTATAGCGAAATCTTTGCCGAATTTTCGACTCGAACTCGGAACTAGGCTTTGACTTTGACTTGACTTGACCCTATTCATCACATGAGTGATTGGGTTTAGGCGGGAACATGGCCAAGGATGGCGGAAAGGGCGATTCTCGGGCCTTGAAGGCTCGAAATGCTACTTAACAAGGGCTTGTCGTCATGTGACGCGGCTGGATTTGCTTTGCGGTGACGATGCTTCTTCTTCTTCTGGAGAGATCCCATGGATATAGACGCCGCTGCTGTTGAGGAGGCTTTAGAGCGAGGCCTTCACCGCCGTGGTGATGGGCTGCTGCGAGAGGAGGTCCCCGAGGAGGAGGTGGCGACGAGGAGGAGATTCCGAGACGGGCCCACCTCGGACGAGGGGGTCGCCACCGAGAGGCGCTCTGCGTGGGCCGAGACCTGGGAGAGTAGGCACCTTGTGTGGGCTGCAGAGGGTCACTTGTCCTACAGGACGGTGAAGAGCTTGGTAAATAGGAATTCCCTAACTCATTACCTATCCTTTTCCGTTTTTGTTCAAATCTCTTTCAAATTTATTCCAAAACTAAAGATAGCTTTGTTTCAAATCATGATAGGAGGTCGGGAACATCCGGTCGTTCTCGGGGTATACGACGGCGATGGAGCACTACGAGCGGCTGTCGGAGGAGGAGAGGGCCATGATCGAGCGCGGAGCATTTGGTCCTCTGGTCCCGGGTTTGGAGGGATATCGTGAAGAGGAAGTTGCGGGCCAACCTTAGCCTGGTTCGCGCTTTCTTGGATCGATTATGGGATACGACTTCCACATTTCACCTGCCTTTTGGTGAGGTGGGAGTCACCTTGGAGGACTACGGCATGATTTCGGCTGCCGTGCGGGGATCGAGGAGATGGTGTGGCCGGAGGGCTGGCATGAGGCGGATTCGGCCGAGGCGAGGAGGTTGATCGGCTGGAACTTGTCGCCGAAGGCTGTTGCGGTGCCGGGTTTGGTACCCAGTTCCTATGTTCGAGATTACTTTGCAGGGAAGACCCCGGCATCGGTGGTGATCGATGGGAGGGAGACGGCTCCTCCTCCTTGTCTGCAGCCGAGCGGAGGGCTCGTCTGTGGCTTTGGTGGTTCTTGTCTTCGATTTACCTCGGAGACAAGGGTGAGAGGTCACGACGAAGCTTCTCCCCTTTCTTTCGACCCGAGTTCCTTAGGGCGTTGGGGCCGGGTCATCTGCTGGTTTTGCGGTCCTCATCCGCTTTATGAGGGCCATGGTTCGCCCAGAGATGATGGAGAAGGGGACTTCTCCTGGCGCCGCTTGACGGACATTCTTGTTGGAGGTATGAACCTTCCTTTAGATCAACGTAAATTCCTTTCTTTTATCAAAGATCGAGAGATCGTCATTGACTATTCTGTTTTACAGGCGTGGGTGTACTCTTACTTTCCAGACCTCGCGCCCAAGAGGACGGAGCCGTTGGAGAGGGCCTATCCCGTGGTGAGGGATTGGGTCATGTGCCTGACGAAGAGCAAGCGTTCTTCTCACAATGTCTACCGGCGGGATGTGAACGCCCTTGGTGGCCGAGCGTGAGTATCCCATTTGTATTCATTCACATCTTCTCATATTTTGTTTTCAATTGATCATAGGAATGACCTTTGCCTTCATATTGTCACGGTGGGTGCCCAGGACCTTGGGCGAGTACGCTGGAGCGCCTCCCTTTGTTCTTTGAGACCCTTTGTCCTAGGAGTTCGAGTCGAGCTGCTGTTGTGGACGTCGATGAGTCTGTATGGTATCTGGGCGAGCGGTTAGCTCGTCGGTGCTTTCGGGCGCGTTGACGGTTCCGTCGATCCTCCTAGGGCGATGTTTAGGAGCCTTCGAGGCCGAGAGGAGGCGGACCGGCCGGTGCCGATGGCGACGACCTTCTTCTCCCCGAGGAGGATTACTCGGCGTTCCTTTACGGGAGGTTGGCCTATTGGCCGGTAGTGGTGAGTATCCTTTGTTTTCTTGTTGATTTGATTTTGAAAATTACGACGAAGGATCATCGATTAACGAGAGTTGTTTTGTCCTTGTAGGAGGTTGAGGCGGCGGGCATCGAGCCCCCAGTACCCCGAGACCCTCGAGTACACCGACGCTCTTGGGAGGACGACGATCTCGAGTTACGTGACTTTGACGTAGCCGTTTGTGACGGATCTTGCCTAGATGACCGTAGCGATCCGATTCGGAGGGTGAGCTCCCATTTTGCATAGTTTTCGTGTAAGAACACGTTTGATCGAATTTGTTTAATTTGTTGAGAATTTCCTTTTGAAATGCAGGTCGCGCCATCTCGGTTCGTGGCACTATGGAGGGTGGCCAACCGGCTACGAGCTACGACCATTGAGGCACTCGTCGGTGGCGAGGCCGTCAGTATGAACCTTTGTGCCCATTTTTCGATCTTCTTTTTTTGAGTTTTGGTTTTCCAATTGAGTTGATTGACGTGAGCCAATTCGTTCTTTTTGCGGGGTGACCGCGAGTCGGGACGAGAGTTGGCCCGAGCTCGGGAGGAGACGGCTCGCTTGTCGAGGAGCTCGAGTTTCGGGATGCCGAGATCGCCGCTCCGATGGCGAGAGTTCTTGAGTTGGAGGGTGCCCAGCAGTAGCTTGTGTAGTTTTGTAGATTTGTACATTTTGATTTTGAAACATTTTTGGACTTGGTTTGGGGCGCAAGCCCCCAGTTTTCTTGGATTTGATTTGGTCGGGGCGCAAGCCCCCAGTTTGCTTGTACATCTGGACTTGTTCGGGGCGCAAGCCCCCAGTTTGCTTGTATATATGATGGCCTGAGTGCCTTTGCTGCTGGGTTGTTTGTTTGTACCTGCAGGTTAGTTCTTGAACAGGTTTGGTAGATAACGGTTTATGCCGTTATGCTGCCGAAATTTACATGGAAAATCACGCGATTCACACATTTTATATACATATAAGGCCTTTAATTAGCGCACAATGAGACTCAAAAGAAACGCAAAAATGCAAAAATGTCAATGTAGCAAAAATGCAAAAATGCAAAAATTTTGCCGGAAATGAAATGACAAATGACCGGACGGTAGGGAGGGTTACCCCGAAAAAAAAAATAGAAATTCATAAGTTAGAAAATGTAGCAAAAGAAATTAAGAAAATGAAATAAATATATGAAAGTTTGAATAATAAAAAGAATTAAATGGACAATTAAATACACAAATGTGATAAAATGGCGAAAATGTCAATGTCGCCTCGAAATGCGTGCGCGAAATTAGAAATCCCAAAACATGGTAAACTTCCGTAGTTTATCAAAATAAAATCCCATAGGAATAGGAAATCACGCGTGTTATAGAATTAGGAAAGATCCAAACGCGAAATCACGGGGAGTGAGCACTGGGAAGAGGCGCGACACCAAATGTGCGTCCCTTTGAAGAGGCGCGGCAGTGCCGCGCCTGTTCCCAGGGGTTTATTCGACGGATTTTGGAAACAGCAAATTAGTATAAATAGAAGCGCTGCCGAAGCTTTGAATCATATAATTCTTCCGTCTTTTCTTCGTCGCTTCTCCTAAAATTCCTAAAATAAATTTTCAAGAGAAAATTATCATCATGAATACTTTAGAGGTTCGCTTGAAGGAATGGACTAATGAGTTTTCGAACATGGAAAAGCACGACATGGGTGCTTATAATCTTGGGTCTTTATTGAGTTTGAAACTCATCAAGGTGGTGAAACCGTTCTTAGATGCTCGCCTTGATTATTGGGATCCAAATTATCACGTATTCGCCTTTCCAGGAGGTGATATTTGTCCTTTTCCGGAGGAAATTGCTGCTATTGGCGGGTGGGACCCCGAACACTTACCCGCCATCCCTTCTACTGCTCAAGGGTATAAGAGTAAGTTCGGAGATTTGCTTGGGTGACTAGACTCGAGGTAGATCGTCTTGTTACCCCAAAAGGCGTGCGGATGTTGGATTTTATAGACCGATTCATCAACAGGGCCGACCCTACTGTCTCTTATGTTGCTAGAAGGAGAGCATTTGGCTTCTGTTTGTTGCATGTGTATGTCTTTCAGGGACATGTTGATGAGGACTTGAGAGGTGATCCTCGCCTTTTGAGCCTTATTGAGCAAATGGAGTCGCGCAGAGCCCGGCTGTCAGTGCTTAGGGAGATCATTTTGGGTTTGGATAATAGGAAATCCAACCGCGATCTGCCGTTCTTGGGAAGTCCCGTTATCCTACAGGTAAAAGACATCTTCTTTTTCTCTTTTTTTCGTTTTTTTTTTTTTTTTTTTTTTTTTTTTTTTTTTTTTTTTTTTTTTTTTTTTTTGTGTCTAATACTGTCTTGGTAGGTTTGGCTCATGGAACGCTCCGATTGCTTGAGCCCCGGTTCATGCACTTTCCTATCATGCCCGTATGATTTCGATGAGGACACGGCTGTACATGGTGGACTTCACCCGGGTCTGTGACTATTGGAAGAACAAGCTGAAGACTGATGACGGCCCTTTGATCAGGTGGGTTGTACCGTGGTGGCACCTCAAGTCTGTCACTGGGGTGTCTTCTTTGGATCCTACTAGGTCCGTGCGCATCCCTGGATTGGAGTTTATGGTGTGCATCTTTCCTGCGAGGTTGATGAGGCAAGTTGGGTTGAAGCGGATGATCCCTAGGCTTGACACCGTCCCGAGATGCCATGGCGTTGACTACCGAGAGCCGAAGAGAGTGGGCTATGAAATGGGCCCAGAGAAACATGTGGTTCCTGAGCTTCTCCTCCAATGCCTTGTGGGTGTCGGACTCTTATCTGAGGTGGAGGAAGGCTGCAACTTCGGAAGAGCGCGAAAGACTGAGGAAGCGCGAGCCCGTTGATTACAAGGTGCGCGATGGAGAGAAAGAGAAAGAGAAGCATCTGACCGAAGGAGAAGAAGAAGCCGGCTTTCAAGTCATTCATCCTTCGAAGAAATCAAAGATTACTCCTGCCGCGGAGATGGTGGTTGACAAGAACGGGAGAGTCAGGCCTCGAGAAAGACCGTTGGTGATTAGGTCTGAAGTGGCGCAAGAGCGCCCGGCTCGAGGTCGTGACAAGAAATATGACAAGAACGACAAGGGCAAGGGAAAGATGGAGGAATAGCCCAAGTCTTATTATTATTATTAGATTATTATTATTATTTGTTGTAATAAAAAGGGGGATTTTTAGAATCCTAGCCTATCTATTTTTATTATTTGTCGTACTATTATTATTAGAAATTGAATGAAATAAAAGGTTAAATGGTTATGAAACCGTTGGCATTTTCTTTAATTATTCTTGTCGAATTTCAGATGCGACGCAAATGTCCTTCTATTTACATTTATTTTATATATAATGGCGGGTTGAATCCCGTGAAGGATTGCCTACGTATTCACTTAAAAAAGTGAAATCAAACCCTTGCGCGTAGTTCGAGTAAATGTAAAAGAATAATTGTTCGAAGCAAGAGCTTGTAATGAACATAGAAAATAAGCATGAGCTTTGCTTACTCGGGAGGTGCGAATTTAGTTTGTTTGATGATATGAGGATGACAAGTTTGCCAGGATGCAAAAGCATAGTGACATTCAAATGGGCCAGGGGCCGCTTATTTAGTGCCACAAGAGCGACACTTAGGCTTACGCGAGGCGCGTTTTTGTTCTATCCTAGGCATAGTACCGTTTCAGTTGGTCGAGATTTGTGGGGTTTGAAAACTCATTCCCATCTAGGTCTGTGATTCTAACCGCACCCCCTGGGAGTATGGATTTGACTAGATATGGTCCGGCCCAATTAGGTTTGAATTTCCCTCTCGGTCGACGGGTAAAAGAGCTCTAACCGATTTGAGAACTAAATCTCCTTCTTTGATGTTTCTTGGCCTAACCCTCTTGTTGAAAGCTCGTTTGATACGTGCTTGATATGTTTGGACATTATGTAAGGCACGTAGCCTACGTTCATCCAAGAGGATGAGTTCTTCGTATCTATCCCTTTTCCAATCGGCCTCCGGGATTTGACTTTCTAGTAGAATACGCAAGGATGGTATTTCTAGCTCAACTGGTTGTACGGCTTCCATGCCGTAGGTCAAATAGAAAGGAGTAGCCCCAGTGGGCGTCCTGACTGATGTACGATACCCCCACAAAGCGAAGGGTATTTTGCTTGGCCAATCTCTATAATTGTCAGTCATCTTCTTGAGGATCGTGACGACATTTTTGTTAGCCGCCTCTACCGCGCCGTTAGTCTGTGGTCGATAGGGCGAGGAGTGATGATGCTTGATCTTGTACTTGGCTAGCAATTGTTCGGTTTCGGCTTGGAAGTGGGACCCATTATCGCTAATGATCTCATGCGGGCAACCATATCGACAGATGATGTTGTTTTGTATGAACTTTGCCACATTTTTAGTAAAGAGCGGTGTAGGAAGCCGCTTCTACCCACTTGGTGAAGTAGTCAATCGCTACTAGGATGAAACAGTGACCTCCTGTTCCGGCTGGGGTTATTTTCCCAATTATATCAATTCCCCATGCGGAGAATGGCCAAGGAGATGTCATTGTATAGAGCAACGAAGGAGGGACGTGTTGTACGTTCCCGAAGATTTGACAGTTGTGGCAATGCCTCACATATTTGATGCAATCGGATTCCATTGTGGTCCAATAGTACCCTAGACGTGTGATTTTCTTTGCCATCATAGGCCCACTCATGTGAGGACCGCATTCTCCGTCGTGGACTTCTTCCATTACTTTCCGTGCCCGTGAATGATCAAGGCAACGTAGGACTACACCAAGAGGTGTTCTTTTGTACAATTCTCCTTGCATCAGGATGTATTGGGAAGCTAGTAGGCGTATAGCTCGTTGTCCCCTTTTGTCCATTTCTGGTGGATAAGTGCCGTTAAGCTTGAAGTTTAGGATTGCTTGGAACCAGGGTTCTTGTGCGATTTCTTCTTCATCGGTAATTTGATGGACATACGCTGGTTCCGACCGTCGTTCGATACACAAAGGCATTTCCATCATGTAATCTGGCATGTTTATCAAAGATGCAAGTTTCGCAAGAGCGTCTGCAAATTGATTTTCCTCTCGAGGTAGGTGTAAGTAGGTTACATGATCAAAGAATTGAGCCACTTGGTCTATCCTGGCCTGATAGGGTGCAAGGCTTTCACTTCGGATTTTCCAGGATCCCGTGATTTGGTTGATGATCAGTGACGAATCCCCATGCACTCGTAGGTTTTTGATACCTAAGCTAACTGCCGCTTGTAGTCCAATGAGACAAGCTTCATACTCTGCAGCGTTGTTTGTCACCTCGAAGTCGAGTTTGACAAAGAATCGGTGTATGCTCACCTTCGGGAGAAATGAGCAACACTCCTATCCCAAATCCTCTTAGGTTTGATGCTCCATCAAAGTATAGATCCCAAGATTCTACATCGATCAAGTATATCCTTGTCGGGAAATGACCAAGTATCTATGGTTTGTGCGTCGTTGATGGGATTTTCTGCGAAGAATTCGGCGACGGCGCGACCCTTTATTACTTTCAGTGGCACATATTTGAGGTCAAATTCGGAGAGCATCATGGTCCATCTTGCCGGCGTCCGTTGAGAACGGGTTTCTCGAAGAGGTATTTGACTGGATCCATTTTGGAGAATATCTTGACAGAGTAGCTAAGCATGTAATGGCGTAGCTTCTTTGTTGCCCATACAAGAGCGAGGCATGTCTTTTCGAGTTGTGAATATTTGCACTCGTATTCCAAGAACTTCTTACTTAGATAGTAAATAGCTCTTTCTTCACTTCCTACAGTTTGAGCTAGCATAGCACCCATGGCAGTTTCAGTTACTGTGAGATATAAACCAAGAGGTTGATCTCGTTGTGGTGGCATGAGCACTGGTGGTTTAGCCAATATCTCCTTGATTCTGTCGAATGCCTTTTGACAATCGTCGTCCCACATGGTGTGGTCTGTTTTCTTGAGCTTCTTGAAGATAGGCTCGCAAATCATCGTAAGTTTCGATATGAATCGACTTATGTATTGCACTTTTCCCAGGAATCCTCTGACTTCTTTTTCTGTTTGAGGTTGTGGCATTTCGATCAGAGCTTTGATTTTGGAAGGATCTATTTCTATGCCTCGTTGGCTAACGACGTACCCTAGGAGTTTGCCGGATGTCACCCCGAATGTGCATTTTTGAGGGTTGAGTCTCATATTGTACTTCCGTAGCCTTGCGAAGAACTTGCGAAGGTTCGCAATATGTCCCTCTCTTTCCTTGGATTTGACAATCATGTCGTCTACATATACCTCGACTTCCTTATGCATCATGTCATGTAGAAGTGTAGTCGCGGTGCGTTGGTATGTAGCTCCGGCGTTGATCAATCCGAACGGCATTACTGTATAGCAATAGGTTCCCCATTGGGTGACGAACGCGGTCTTATGCATGTCTTCCATGGCCATTTTGATTTGGTTGTAACCCGCATACCCATCCATGAAGGATAGTAATGCATGGTCTGCAGTATTGTCTACCAATATGTCGATGTGAGGTAGAGGGAAGTCGTCTTTTGGGCTTGCTTTGTTCAAATCCCTAAAGTCAACACAAACTCGGATTCTCCCATCCTTTTTGGGCACGGGTACTATGTTAGCTACCCAGTCAGAATACTCGGAAACTTTGATGAACCCGGCTTTGAATTGTTTGTCAACTTCTTCCTTAATCTTTAGAGCCCACTCTGTTCTCATTCGTCAAGCTTCGTTTCACGGTTTTGAAACCTGGCTTAATCGGAATTCTATGTTCGGCGATATCCCTGTCGATCCCTGGCATGTCTTTGTAGGACCAAGCGAAAACGTCTTTGAATTCATTTAGGAGGTCTATGAAATCGGTTCTTTCGGTTGAGCTCAAGGTAGTCCCTATCCTAAGTTCTTTGGGTTCTAGTTCGGTTCCAACATTGATGGGTTCGGTGTCCTCAATTACACAGTCCCCCTTCCCCTTCCCCTTCCTGTAGTATTTCTTTGGCTACGTAGGGAGGTATTTCGGTCGAGTCTGGGTCTTGGTCATCCTCAGTATCATCATAAACAGAGTTGCACTCAAGATAACGCAAAGAGTAAGCAGAACCTGATTTATTCATATTAAGATTTGAGTAAAGTTGAAACAAAGAAGCCAACCGATCCAAGGATAGTGGCGGCAAAGGGACATGAATGGGGCATTTCCCGAACTACTACTCGAAAATAAGCTAGGAGAAACGAGGGGAGTGGGGATGACGACGGGAGTAGACTCTCTAATGACTCCTCTAGACTCGACTCGACTCCGACTCCGACTCGATTCGAATTCGTCGTCTTCCTGGGTTCTTCTTTGAACATCTCTCCTTCTCCGGTGGTGAGCTTGAAGAGTCTTCCTTGACTGTTGGTCCATTTGATTGATTTTCTCCACCCTTTCTGCTGCTTGGTGTCGATTTCTGTGATCAAAGCGGTGGGGTTGAAGCGATCGTCTTGAAGTATCGTGGTAATGATCTCATCCTGCGCGGCCCTAACAAATCGATCCTCTCCAAACAGGAGGCTAACAGCTTGTTCGTCTAAGCAAGGCGCTTGACGGGTTTTGACGGTAGGAACCGTTTCTGGAGGGATGAAGTAGCAATCGTGAAAGATCTCGATTCCGGCTAACTTCTTCTCGAGGTAATGCCAAGGTTCGGGAAATCCATGAAAGAGTTCCGAACTTCCTTCTTGAACGAAGTATCCATTCAAGGTAGGGAGATATGGCCTCATTTGGACTCCTACATACTTGCGGTTTTGGACTTGGGCAAGCATTTCGAGAACTTCTTCTATTGTGGGTTTGTACCCTAGTCCAAGTGGTATTCTCGATGAGTTGCCTTTCTTGTATGGCGCGAAGGTGTTTTTCCGAACTGGGTTCAAAGGCATTCCAGGGAAGTATCCTTGGTTTTTGAGAATGTGGTTGACCACCAAGTTGGAGTAGGGATTATAGTATAAGGGTGCCAACTCACTTTCTATGACATTTACACTTTGGAAGCCCCCAAGTTCGTATATGGGATCCGCAAGGACTTGATTATTCGACTGCTTCTCGATTATGGCCTTAATGGGTGACGAAGTGATTGTCACAACTTTGCCATTTAGTGGGATCTTGATCTTTTGATGAAGGGTGGATGTTCTTTGCTTTAGAAGCATGAATCCAAGGCCTTCCCATAAGTATGTTGAATGAAGCTTCGATGTCCACTATTTGGAAGTTAACCTTTCGTTCGATTGGTCCCGTTGCTATGGTTAGGTTAGCAAGTCCTACCACTTTTCGTCGTGTACCGTCATATGCACGTACACCTTGATTTGTAGGAGTCCATTCCGACTCTCTCATGCCTAGTTTGTGTGCCGTTTTGAGGGGTATGACGTTGACCGCGGAGCCATCATCCACCAAGGTCATTGGCACATTCTTCTTTAGACAGACGACGGTGATGTATAGAGCAAGGTTGTGACCGGCGCCAAAAGGTGGCAAGTCTTCATCCGAGAAAGTAACAGGGTTACTTAGTTTCGGGGATTCTTGGAAGACCAAGTTAACTACATCTTCAGGAGTAGAGTTATGTGCCACATTCAATTTGGCCAAGGCTTGCAGTAAAGCTTGGCGGTGTGGAAATGAGCTCGCCACTAGTTGCCAGACCGAAAGATCAGCCTTGGTTTTTTGTAATTGCTTGAGCAAATGATCAGTGGGGTCGTCTTCGTTGTCATTTGGTGTGATGACATTGGTTGGACCGTTTTGAGTAGTGCTTTGGTATGGACGACCCGAGCGAGTTAGGTGATCCACATCTTGGTCTTCACCATTTTGGACTATTTCTTTGACTAAGGAGTTTTCAATGAGATATTCATCTTCATCGTCATCGGCCCAAACCCCATTGATTGCGGCTAGTTCCCTCATCCTCATGATGTCACTTTCTAGTTGTATGATTTGATCGACTAGTTTATCGACCACGGTGATGACTTCTTGCATAGTAGCATTTTGAGAGAAGATCAACGGTACGCGTTCTTTAGGTGTTGCATTGGGATTGCGCAAGATCATTACCATGCTTTCTAATTCCCACACTTGTCTATCTACACTCCTTGCCCAGGCGATGAAGTCGGAAATGGTAGGGGAGATGGTAGAGTAGAGTCTTTCTTTCTCAATTGCCTGAATTTCATCCTCGGCGGGAGAAATGAGATGTGAGCAATCTAAGGTAGATTCATCACTTGTAATCACTAGAACTCCAAGAGGATTCTGAGTGTTATTAGGCTTACCTCCTGGTGGAATTGGAAGTCGACCATCTTCGATCATATCTTGAAGCACGTGTTTTAACTTGTAGCATTTTTCGGTGTCGTGCCCCTTACCCCTATGGTATTCACAGTAGGAATTTTCGTCCCAGAATTTGGACTTCCTTTCGGGCTCGGGAGTAGGTCCCATGGGTTGGAGTTTGCCTTGCTTCACTAGCCTTTTTAGAGCATTGGAGTACGTATCTCCAAGGTTTGTGAACTTCCTTGGTGGGCTAGTTTTCTTGGATGGTTCGAGAAGGTTAACCTCGTCGGTCTTGCTAGTAGAGCCGTATGAACGACTCGTGGACCCTTGATATCCTCGACCTACCGTTTTGGACAAGAGTCCTTTGCGGATGTCATCTTCAATTCGTGTCCCTAACACGGTTAAGTCTTTGAAAGTCTTGATGTTTTGATATCTCAGATGGTTGGCATATATGGGCTTGAGATTGTCTACGAATTTCTCCACAAGAGTGGCCTCATCCGGGCGTTCTACTAGTTGAGTACTAGTCTTCCTCCACCTACTTAGAAAGTCGGTGAATCCTTCTTTGTCATTCTGGGTAAGAACCTCTAGAGTGCGCATATTGACTTGGATCTCGGCATTATCCGCGTATTGTTTTGAGAATTCGATCGCGGCGTCCTCCCAAGTAGCGACCTTCTTGTGATCTAGGGTATAGAACCATTGCTTCGGGATGGTGTCGAGAGATGAAGGAAAGATCCTTAAGAACATCTCGGGTTTGATGCCTTTGATAGACATGTAATCTTTGAAAGCTCGGATGTGGTTTAAAGGGTTCTCGTGTCCTTTGAACTTAGGGATATCCGTCATGCTAAAGTTAGTGGGCAATTTGGAATTGACGGCTTCATACTTACGATTGTTCTCCCTGTAAATGTCATCTCCTTTAAGGTACATCAATTGCTCCTCTAGGTATTGGAGTCTTTTCTCATTCATCCCCATGGGAGGACTTTCATCCTTAGACTCGTCATCGGAAAATTGTAGTACTTCACCTTTAATGGGAGGCAACCTTCCCTCTACGTCAAAGATACGGCCTTCGATGAGCTCGAGGCGGTCATAGGTTTGGTTTTGGGTAACTTGCATTTGGGCCAGCGCGGCTAGGATTCGATCACTATTCTCTTGAAGTTGCTGGAGGTTCGTATCATCACTTGACCCAGGCATCTTGGAAACTGGACAAGAGATCGGCGGCGAATCAAAACATGATCGACCATTCTATCACACTTGCTAAAAGAGGAAAAGACTTGACTCATGAAGTGGGTGTGTGCCACTTGTGTTGAGTGAGTTTTGAAGAAAGACAAGGTCTTTGAAAATGTGTGTCCTAGCCAACTGTAGTGTAGTTGTAGGAGTGGACTCGAAGTGAGGTTTTGAAATGGGCTTGTGGCCCGAATTTTGACACGAAAAAAAAATCGGACGAGTTTTGACCGGATTTTGTACTAATTAAAGGCCCTATTTTCGAAATTCTTGATTGAAAACGGGTTTTGATTTTTGAAAGTTCGTCATGGTTTTGTTTAGAATGGTGATCACATAAGGTTTGCATATTTTATACAAGCATTATAACGGGATCTTTGAGTGCATTTAGAAGGGTTTTTGGTTTAAAGGGTGGGTTGCCATACCGAACCATCAAACCCGAAGTCTGTGGAGAGGCTCGTGCCAAACAAGAGTAAGGCCGATTCCTAGTCCATTTCCTCGAGTAGTGAAGGCCCTTGATACAAACAAGAGTAAGCATCATGGTATGGATGACGTTAATCGCTATCCATCCTTAGGCCCAAATAAGAATTAGGACCGTTTAGACGGGACGATTGGTCGAATGGGTTGGGTTGGGCCTAGGAAGGCCGAATAAACGGTCTAGGAAGACCGAGTTATGAAAACCGACAATTGTCTTGTACAAACTATTCCCTAACCTTGTTCAAGTTTCACCCTAGCCACACGTAAGTGTATAATCCCAATGAGTCGCCAAACGTGGACGCGGGCCGCCCACGGGGGCGCTTGGGAGTGAAGGGGCTCGAAAACAAGCGTTTGCATTTTGCATGGAGTCGCCACCAATTTTTATGGGAAATTGGAACCGTTCGAATACCTCGTGTCATGTCAAGACACAAAGTAGTGACATGAACACTAAGCAATCGTTACCCTTAGCATTCTATGTCTAGAATGACTCTCGTGGATGCCAATGAACACGGGTGCTCACGGAGATCTGGAGTAAGGGGTGAGGGTACGTATTAGGAAGCTCTTTTGATCGAACACCTAATCCCGCCCGCCTCGATAGCGGCCTCTACTAATGATTAGGGAAGTTTATTCGTACTTGATATATCGTCGGCTATATGCATGCAATGCAACATCCATAGATTAATCCTAACATGTGAAATTAGCTAAGTCGGTGAACAATTAATTAGGCAAACAATTAGGGTCGAAGTTGGGATTTAATGTTCAATTACATGTGGAAGCATACAAATAATAAATACAATAATTATAAATTACAATAATGGAAATTACATTAATTACATTGGATTAGGCGGCTTATGTCGAAAATACCTTTAAAACGGATAATTTGATAAAAAAAGAATAAAAGAATAAAATAACAAATTAACGAACAGGAATTAGCGATATTACGAATATTAGTTAATTGATACGTAAACTAATTAATCTAGGTCAAGGCAGAAAAGGAGTTCAGGGACAGAAGTCGTCCTGGAACAGAGCAGTAGACATCGCGCCCTTTGGAAGAGGCGCAGCGATTCTTTGCGTCATTGTCCAAGGACGAATTCTGGCTGTGAAGCCGGAACTGCAATTGTTAACGTTAATTGGTGAATTTTAATGAATCGATTCAATTATTTACTCGGATGAAAGTGATTAGCATGTTATTTACATATGATTGACGGTTATGAAAACAATAAACATGAATGAGACGGAAATAAGACGGATTAACTATGTGAAGGGCCGACGTTAATAAATGAATGATTAAACTAACAAAACGAATTAGATTAAACACGATGAACGATGACGAATTAGTGATGAACAATAAATAAACAGATGCAAATTTATCAATAACGAATTCCAGAAACTCAATATGAACAGATTGAACTTCTAAAACCCGAAACTTGAATTAATGACGAAAACCCGCAAATATGAATTATAAGGGATTTAAGCCGGACTTGACGACTAATTAAGCATGAATGATGAATTATATACGTTATACATATGAATTATAAATTACCGTGATGAAGAATTAAAGAACAAAACGAAAGGAACAATTTTTGGTACGAATTACAGAGGATGGAGGAAGAAGAAAAGAAGCGAGGAACGCAGCCTCACGAAGAGGCGCAGCAGTGCTGCGCTCCTTTGAAGAGGCGCAGCGATTCTTTGCGTCTTTTCTCGATCATCTCTTCACTGGAAATCCGCAAAACAGGTTTTAAAGACGGTTTTTAGAAATCGGTTTTAACGAGATACTTTCGACATAAACCTTACAATTGTTATACAATAATCAAAATACAATAAATAAAAGAGAGATTAATACACCCTCAGACTTACATGTTGACGGAACGAGAAGAACTAAGAAGATCGATTAGTGATGCTCGACGCGAATGCAAGGAAAGAGTGCCCTCGAAAGAGGAAAACGATTTAACAAGATTGATTAATTAGATTGATTGAGTGTAGTGGTCAAATTGGTCGGTCATGCAACGGAGAGGCTGGTACCCGGAAAGATCCGAGCTTACGTGGTCGGAAGTCCAAGCACGTAGGCGCCAATTGGTAAGAACGAAGTCTAGAATGCAAAGGGAGAAGAGAAGGGCGGACACTCGCGTGAGAAATATGAGGAACGAAAGCTCCTATTTATACTAATCACGTGAAGGAATAGGGTTTCGGAGACTCTTTGGAAGTGAATCTCGGAAAGATATAAAAAAGATACGTAAATCATGCAAAGAAGGGTCTGGGAAGAGGCGCGCGACCACTGCGTCTCTTGGAAGAGGCGCAGCAGTGCCGCGCTTTGTTCCCGGGGGTTTCCTCCGCTAAGAAAGATTTCCGCGTTTTAGTTATGGTAGGACGGATTTAATTTGATTATCTTTTGAATATTACGGGATATTATTTGCCAAAAGATAAAATTTGATGAATATGGAATAGAAATATCCGGAACATTCCAGAACATTCCGACTCGGGTTTTAACAGCTATCAGAAAATGGAGACGGTTTTTGACCCGGACTCCGAATGTACTCTAATTACTGCCAAAACGACCGTATCGGCACGTAGATGACAACTAAGAGGTTGACATTTATATTTGAGCAATCACTTGACGATAATCTTACGAACTGTCACTAATCGTTCCGCGAATCAAACATGCGGCCCAATCATCACCGGGTGGTTTGCGAGGGGTGCAGAAACGAGGTGTCTACAATATGGCGACTGTTCAGATTATAAGTGGTTATCTTTGACTTGCGGTGGTGATGGGGATAATGAGGAAATATAACTAGGATTTAGCATTAGTGGGTTACGAGGACGTAACATTTATCTTAAGAGGAGTAGGATGCGATAAAAGAGATTTTGATGGTTGTGCATATGGTAGTATAATTGGAAGTAGAGAGTTGGTGTAACATAAAGGACGGATATTTGTTTTTTTATTTTATTAAAGGTCATGACCGTGCTTGTAGTAACGTAGTTCGATGTTTAAGAATGAGAGAATATTTCAATAGTGTTGACAGTTGAATGATGATGATTATGAGTCCGATAGTTTTGACAGTTGGAAGATGATGTTTATGTGTTTGAGTAAACTTCGAGGACGAAGTTCGTTTTAAATATGGTAGAATGTAAAATTCCGTTTTGATGGTTGATCTTATTTTGTGGATTGAGTGCTATTGAGTGTTATGGAAGTGGGACAAGGTTGGCAACATTATGTTGTGTTTATTTGGTAATGTTATGGAGTCAGTATTGGGAGCCTATGCTATAGTTGAGACGATATCGTGAGCCACGTTGTGGAAGGAAGAGTGGTTTGTGGAGTTAGTGTTAAGTGTCCATGTTTTATAGGTTGGGTTGGAACTTCGGGGACGAAGTTCTTTTTAAGGGGGGAAGACTGTAATACTACGGATTCTATAAGCTAAGTACTCGACCGAGTAGAGCCTACTCGGCCGAGTAGTGCCAACAGTGTAGTTTGTTTTGGTTATGCCGAGGAATACTCGGCCGAGTATGATAAATACTCGACCGAGTAGAGGACACTCGGCCGAGTATACTCTATACTCGACCGAGTATCCGGTCTGGCGTGTAATTATTCAGCGGTTGATGCGAGAGTGTTTAGGGATTATTTATCTGTTAAAACAGTTTCTAAACGCCACTTCACAACCCTAATCACTTTTACGATATTCTAATCACTCCAAAATCTCCTACTGTGTGTGTAATCATCGTAGCTTTTGCATTCAATCCTTCATCCTTTCGTCGGTAAGTCTTTATTCCCATGTTTGTTGATGATTAATTCTAGGGTTTGCCTTTAATCATGAATTGGGGGAAATGAGGTTTTGCAGTTAGTGATTGGAACTATATAATTGTTGTTGTAGGTGACGATGTGGTAATGGTTATGCATTTGTATGGTTGATTGCAGCGTAAGAGGATTGCGAAAAGGTAGGGTTTCCCTACTCAGTTCTTGTGTAATTGATTTGAGATATTTGTTGTATTGTGTATGATTGTTGTCTGCTGATCATCGGAGTGTTGGTGTTGTGGTGACGGTGGTGATGTGGTTGTGTTGTGACGGTGGTGGTGTTGTGATAGCTGTAATGTTGTGGTATGTGTGATTGTGGTGGAGTCACTTGCTGGAGTGGCTTCACACCCTAGTTCGCCCTCCGTGGAACCCGTCACGGGAGGGGATGTGCACATTAAGGGACAGGGATTGTTAGTCGCTCGTTGATGAGCTGGACTAGGTGGGGATGGGCTGCGGTCACCCACTGGCGGCGAGGATTACCTGTTGCGATGGGTAATCTGGCAGGGCTACACACTTCGGTGTATAGTCGGTTAATGTGTGACATCGGGAGACCGGGGATGGAGGATGATCAGCCGGTTACATTATTTGTTTGTCTTATTTGAATTATGCGGTAACTGACCCCGTGTTGTTGTTTTGTAAAACCTGTGGTGATCCATTCGGGGATGGTGAGCAGATATGACAGTAATGCGGATGGTTAGTTATGGGACAGACATGGGGAGACATCACTTCGAGTCTAGTTTCCGCCGTTACGAGTTTAGCCATCAATGATTACAGTTGTATTGAAGTTCTTACACTTTTAATTGTAGTTGATTTGAGATAATGTATTCGCTAACTCTTTATACTTTAATAAATGTTGTTTGGAAATTGTAACTTTGATATACTAACCTCGGGAAACCGAGATGGTAACAGCCTTTCATGCTAGGGTAATCCTTGGTAAGGTACCTTGATATGAGGGGATCTTACAATCTGCCACCACCACACCCTCACCTCCCTACTCAATCCACCACCACCACCACGCACACCACCACACGACAAACCCCACCCTCCCATCCCAAAACAGCCCAGACCCACCACAACTTTCGACCACCACCACAACAAACCCCACCCTACCATCCCACAAAAAGCCCAAATTAAACAACCACCACCCAAAAACCAATACTCCTCCACGGCACCACCAGATCCGCGACCCCACCACCACGACCAACCACCAAACCAGATCCACGACCGCCACACCAACACCAATAACGACGGCCCACACATTCTCACAACCCGACACCCTTTCTCCACCATTGCCGACCACCACCAAGCCACCACCCTTTCTTTTTTTTTTTCAGATCTGTCACACGACACCCACAACTGCTTCGTCGCCTCTTTTTTCTCTTTCTCTGACTTCAATTTTTTTTTTCTGATTTTTTTCACTTTCTCTTTTTTTTTGCGGTTGGTTTGTCATGGGTGTTCTTTTTTTTTTTTTTTGTTCTTTTTAATTTCAGATTTAGCATTATATTTTTGT
Organism: Silene latifolia; assembly: GCF_048544455.1. Classification (NCBI taxonomy): domain Eukaryota; kingdom Viridiplantae; phylum Streptophyta; class Magnoliopsida; order Caryophyllales; family Caryophyllaceae; genus Silene; species Silene latifolia. The sequence continues at coordinate 36,137,263 of NC_133530.1, read as the reverse complement.
TGTTTTTTTCTTTTATTGTGTTATTGTATAGATCTGGTTTTTTTATGATTTATTTTACATTTACACTCGTATTATTTGAAAGTTACACTCGTATTATTTGAAATTTACACTTGTTTTTACTCTCTTTTTATTAGATCTAGTAGTTTTTACCTGTGTTGTTGATGATGTTTTTATTTGGGTTTTTTTTTCACTCTCTTTTTATTAGATCTAGTAGTTTTTACCTGTGTTGTTGATGATGTTTTTTTTGGGTTTTTTTTTCACTCTCTTTTTTGGGTTTTTATTAGATCTAGTAGTTATTAGTAGTTTTTACTTATACTTATATTTTCTCACATTTACACCCATGTTTCTTTAAATTTACACTTCTATTTCCTCACATTTACACTAATATTTCTTTAAATTTACAGTTTATTTTCTCACATTTACACTCGTAATTCTTTAAATTTACACTTGTATTTCCTCACATTTGCACTCATATTTCTTTAAATTTCTACTTGTATTTCCTCACATTTACACTCATATTTCTTTAAATTTACACTTCTATTTCCTCACATTACACTCGTATTTCTTAAAATTTACACTTGTATTTCCTCACATTTACACTCATATTTCTTTAAATTTACACTTGTATTTCCTCACATTTACACTCATATTTCTTTAAATTTACACTTGTATTTCCTCACATTTACAATCTTACATTTACACTTGTTAAAATTATATAAATTTGCACTCATCTTTTGTGGACTAAAGTTGGTGGTGGAGGACGACGGTGGTGGTGTTTGTCGGTAGCCGGACTAAAGTTTTACTCGTAAAGGATCAAAGTTACATTTGTAAAGGACCAAAGTTAAACTCAAAGGACGAAAGTTACACTCTTAAACCTTCAAATTTACACTCGTAGACCTTCAAATTTACACTTAAAATATCACATTTACACTCGTAAAACTTCACATTTACACTCGGTAACATGTTAAGATTATCTAAATTCAAATTTTTATATAGAAAATTGCCTAAAAAATCAAATTTACACTCTTAAAATATTTACATTTACACTCATGAAAACATCAAATTTACACTTGTAAAATGTTAAAATTATATAAATTCAAAATTTCCGTCACAAAAATCAAATTTACACTCTTAAAATGTTACATTTACACTTGTAAAACATCAAATTTACACTTGTAAAATGTTAAAATTATATAAATTCAAAATTTCCGTCACAAAAAATCAAATTTACACTCTAAAAATGTTACATTTACACTCGTAAAACATCACATTTACACTTGCAAAATGTTAAAATTATATAAATTCAAAATTTCCGTCACAAAAAATCAAATTTACACTCTTAAAATATTACATTTACACTCGTAAAACATCACATTTACACTTGTAAAATGTTAAAATCATATAAATTCAAAATTTTCGTCACAAAAAATCAAATTTACACTCTTAAAATGTTACATTTACACTCATAAAACATCAAATTTACACTTGTAAAATGTTAAAATTATATAAATTCAAAATTTCCGTCACAAACAATCAAATTTACACTCTAAAAATGTTACATTTACACTCGTAAAACATCACATTTACACTTGTAAAACTCATACAACATTACATTTACACTTCAAATCAAACTCAAACGATTAATTAGGGGCTAGAGAGAAAGAAAAATTAATTAGTGTATAAAAATTTGATTAGTGGTAATTTTTTTTGGTAATTTTCAATCTCAACCACTCATCTCAATCCAACCATCCACATTTTTTACGTTTTCTTTTTAATAGCCCTTAATCAAATTCATCTCAACCATCCAATGAGTCCATCCAATGGCCCTTAGGATGACTTATGAACTCAATGACACATGTTGGACTCATTAGAACTCCTATATATATATATATATATATATATATATATATATATATATATATATATATATATATATATATATATATATATATATATATATATATATATATATATATATATATATATATATATATATATATATATATATATATATATATATATATATATATATCCGTTTTAAGAGAGACTTATTAATCTTAGAATGGGTTCAATTATGTTGTAATGAACATTGATGATTCATGATGGCATGGGCCGAACAAAATTATTTAGTAACCTATATGCTTGATCCATAATAACCCTTATTCAGAAGCCTTTCTACCATTATATATACGGTCGTGCTAAAGATCATCGACACTTTTACTAATTATAAATGCGACAATTAACACATCTTTCCAATATTGCCCCCCATTAACCCAATTTGCCTAATTGCCTCTCTTTCTCTCTAATCTTTCTAAAACAAAAAAGATGTTTTTTTGGAAAAAAAAAATCGTAATTTAATTTACGAACTTTTCGATTAAAACGGTTTTAAACATATCGACTAATGACGGTAACAACGATCAAGCTAGTAACGATGTTCAAGAGATATATTTACGTTTCAAGTTTATGATTTGACGAACGGATTATCGATTATCGATCCACACACCCAAAACTAATTTAAGACGGGAATTAATAATTTTTTTTTTAAAAAAAAAAATTGTTGAAAAAGGGCCTGGATGAAGAAATTTTCCGTCCAGACCAAGGTCCGGACAAAGAAATTTTTCGTCCCGACGGAAAATATTTTCGTCCATAAATGTTTTTTTTTTTTATTTTTTTTTTAAAAAAAAAATATTTTTTTTTCCGGACGAAAATATTTTTCGTCTGGACCTGGGTCTGGACGAAAAATATTTTTGTCTGGACCTCGGTCTGGACGAAAAATTAATTGTCCGGAACTTGGTCTGGACGAAAATGTTTTTCGTCCGGAAAAAAAATACTGACTTAGATTAATTTTTGGTGCCGTAATCGATAATCGCTAATCCGTTTTAACAATAACGATTCTATTCTAAACTACCTAAATCTACTAACTAATTACAATTTTTTTAAAAATTAAACTAGTTTAGATTCTTATCGTCGATTTCTTGAATTTGCTGACGGAATTGAAGCGGTGGTGACGAAAATGTCGTACTTGAAAAAAATGTTAATATATGGGAGCTTTAGAGTGAGGGGTAGATTAGAAAAGTCATTACAAATTGTCGACGATAATTAGTAATGTGTCGACGATCTTTAGCAGGCAGGTATATAAATACTTAAATAGACACCTTCCAAGTTCCAAACTAACCCAAACTCACCACTTATACAATCATGACTAGGGATGGCAGCGGGACGGGGACCCGACTCAGACCCTTTGGGTCGGACCCTAATGGGTCGGGTCTGGATCTGAAGTTTTGAGACCCGTGCGGGTATGGGTCGGGTATGAGTCTTAGATAAGTATTTCGGTCCGGTCCGATTTATGGGACCCGGACCCGATCCTTAGACCCGTATACTTAAAAAAATAAATTAAATCTTAGCTTAACAAACACAGTAACACATATGGTTCTATTTTCCGGATTGTGATCCTCTCTATTTCCTTCTCTCAACCCCATTTAATAATAACTAGATTTTGTGCCCGTGCGTTGCACGGGTACTAAAATAATTTATACCAATATTGTGTTCCACTACCTTATATTTTAGACTTTTAGATGTAAAATAATGTGCATACATTTAAATTCTTCTACGAATATGAGAATACACACATTCTCATTTGTGATGGACAGACGGGCCAAATAATACCCACATGGCTAGGGAAAGACAAACTAAAAATCGGTTCTTGATCATGCTTTGGTGTTTGATGATATATGTAGAAACAACAAATTCCTATGATTGAGTATGAGAGTAATATATATAGGTTAGCATTGCATTGTCTCATTGTTCATATACTCGTATAGTTGTATATATTTTTTCTAGATTAGGATCCTTCTCGATAATGCTGCTGAAATTTCACTCTTTCGGCTCCCCCTTGTATATATAACCTGTAAGGTCACCTGGATCGTACTCCAGGAGATTTACTAATAGCGAGAAGTTCATTGTAGTTCTTCGGCCGTGCTCCGCTCCTTTCCTTCCTCGCTGCTGCAGCTCTCGTCGTATCATGGTGTTGTGTATATATATAATGAATTACATGACCCTAACAATTTGGTTAGATTAAGAAGATAATAATTTTTTTGGTAACTAATTAAAAAAATAATAATGGAATAACTTGAATCCTACTATACTTGGAACTATTGTTTACAATATAGACATTTGACCACACAAAGACTACGGAGTATAACTCTATCACTATATAGAAACCAAACACCAGTCACTCGAAGCTCCTATAAGAAGGCAAATAAACAGTTTGCTTAACCAAACACCAGTCACTCACATTGTCGTTTATTTTATTAAACAATGCAAAACATCAAGTAACTCGGGCAATTAGGACTGTCATTATCGTGGAGACTAAAATTATTTCACACAAACACACAAGTCATCAGCAACAACTCTAATCTGACCATAGTGAGGGGTTGACAAAACATTCTGATATACGGATCGGGTCGAATACGGGTCGGGTTAATCTATTAACTTTCTTTTTCCTCGCTTTTTTGTATGTAAACATATGTGCATGATTGCTCAAAATTAGTTCAGGATGTAACTTAGTCGTTTTTTTAGAAAAACATATACGTAACGATTTATTTTCTTAGATAAACATTAGGTTAACTAAAAATCATATATGAACAATATAAAAACGTATCAACCCAATGTATCTTATGCAAACGGAAGCCGGACATCTTTGTTTTGAAGGAGAAAAATATAGGGAATAAGAACACCTTGATTAAATGATTAGATTAGATAAGTATGAATTCCGTAGAAGGATATGGAGGCATATATATACACCTTTGTTAAACAATTAGCAAATCATTTTAGCAAAACTTATCAGTTATTACTTTAACTCTTATCTCTTAGGTATTGGTTTTTACGATTAGTACGGAATGTGTGATTGTAGTCAGTACGTGAAGATGTATTTGTAATCTCGTAAAAGACTTAATTTAACTAATATTTTATCTGTTTCTTAAAAAATGGTACTTCATAAAAGAAGTAATACACCAATAATTGCAAACTTCTTGTTGACCTACGATAGCAAAGATCAATAATAATTATGCTTCTGTTGGGTTGGATTCATGGCAACGCACGTATAAAGTAGAGATGTCAAATATGATTGTAATCACCTTGAATAAAAATTGTGCGGAAGTTCCTGCATACAAAAATAAATAAAAACGAAAACAGTATCTATATAATAACATAAAAAGGAATCTTGAGCACCTATCATAAAGACACGTGGCACTCTCTAGACTCTTGTAATATGCCATGTCACGTAAGCTTTGACTACCCTACAGCCTTGATCCTGAATTACTCATGGTATTCCCTTTCATCGGTTATTTAAGAAAAAGAAACGCACATCGTCGTTCCTCATGCCTACTTTAATGTCTTTCCATTAAATTCATTAAAGAATTATCATTACTCTTCATTGAATCCAATGCACCTTTTGCATTCTAGCTGTTACAACTTACAACCATATACGTCTCTTGCATTCTCGAGGTGTTTATAAAAAGGGACATGCCATGAGGCCGAAGTACTGATTGGTGTGTGGATATTAGAATAGATAAACGTGAAAATCACCACAATCGGATTGTTGTTGTTGCCATATTTCGATCATAATCTTCCGATTCCACCGTGGTGTTCGGTAATCTCTTTCTTTTTTTGATTTTCGACTTATCGTTCTTTAGTCTACTCCTTTTAATTGACGGTGTAAATTGCATGTAGAACTGAATTGCGTTTGATTTTGAATTGCAGTTTTAGGTTGTTATACGCTAATCAATAATGTTACCCAAGATGTTGCATGGAAAAGAACTGGCATAAAAGGCCCTAGAAAGTACTCCGTAACTTTCTTATGAAGCAAATACAATTTCATTGAAGGTAATCTTCTTATAAAGAAACTACCAGATTTTTATATTTTGATATTTTTTCCCTTAGTACGGTAAATTGAAAGTGTGAAGACTTAAGAGCTACTCACCATTTTGTAAGTGGGTGTTGAAACTATATTATGTTGTAGTGTGTGGAATCGGTGGGTGTTGAAACTATATTATGTTGTAGTGTGTGGAATCGGTAATACGTGATTATGGTCCACTTTTTTGTTGAAAAAATGGGATAAGTTTGATAAACTGACATGTTACATGTATGTTACTCTGTTATGTGCAACCTTAGAGCTCGGTTTCTTTTTCCTTGCTTGATATTCTCCCTCTCAATTTTTTTTTTTATTTACTGATTGGAATGGAGGAAATATTACTAATTATTATAATTTATTTTCGCCGTAATAATTTTTTTATGGAGGTTCACAATTATTTGTTTGTAAGAAAATAAGTACTCATAATGGGGAAGTTAATTGAAAGGATATCATATACTCTTTCCTATTCCGAATAACTGTCCCATTGTTGAAATGACATAAGAATTAAGAAAGTGAGTGGATAGACGGAAATGGAAAATGAAAAGTACTAATAGGATGGGTTAAAGGTGGGGTTATAAATAATGAAAAGTAAAAAGGATAGTATAGTCATTATGTAAGAAAAAACATTACCAAAAACGGGCGGTGGAACAGTTATGTGAATAGACGGAAATGGACAATGGAACGGTTATTCGGAATAGAAGGGAGTATCATATTACACGTTTCAATTCTTATTTTTTTTACAGCTGTATTGCTCTAATAAATTGTGAAACTTTTTCTTCTATATGCAGCTACGCCTACATACAACTTGCAAAGTTGAGTTTTGTCAAGACATGTTGTCAAATTAGATGCTTAAGTGTAGCTAAGATTGGAAGTTTAGGATATGCAAAATTGAACTTGAAAGAGAGTCGAGTGTCAGAAGACATTTACAACAAAGTTTGAACTTCAATGGGCTTGCTCCATGAACAAGGACTGAAAATTGGTAAGAAGCAGCACATTGATTCTACCACACGATCACAACTCTAACGAAGACAAATTACATTTATTCAATCAATCGAATAAAATTTATGTATTTTGTAGATTAGCCTTCATGTGAATGAAATTTATGTACCCCAATAATATGATATAATGGTAAAAATGAGTTTATATTTGAATATTTGATGAGAATCTCTTATAAATTTTACCATAGTTAGGTTATTAATGTATGTCCTTAGAACACACGTTAGAAAAAACCCTTTTTAAAAAACCTCATGTGTCCCTTTGATATTATAGTATCGACCACTTCCGTCTTTTGGTGTTCATGCGTATTCGTCCCCAAGCTTATAAAGCATCCTTTATCCTATCCCACAAGACATTACTTTTAATAAAAGAAGAAAAATGATGTCCATGACAAGCCCGTGATTTTCACGGGGGACAAAACTAGTTTATATTTACAAACCATATTATGACGTTAATTTATATGGAAAACAAATCCTTGAAATCAATATGAAATACAAAGTTAACAATAATATAATACAAAAACAAAAGTTTGATGGTCTTACCTCGTAAAGTAGTTTTGTCTCTATCTAATATTCTTATTAGAACCTTTGTTTATGAGAGTAAATACGAAAGAGTTAGTACCTGCAATCAAAATAATAGAGTAGAGATATTCAATAAACTAAATCGTACAATTATTAAAAACATGGTTATTATACATTTGAAACACACACACACACACACACAAAAAAAATGCAGGTGAAAACGGATGGGGAAAGAGTGTTTTTAGGGTTGTCTTACAAAGAGGATGAATGCATATAAATATATTGCTAAAGTGTTTGGTACGTACACAAATTTTGTAGCTTATCAAGTTTATATTTTAATGTTTTTTTTAATTTCTATCCTATCAAGTTCATATTTTAATGTGTTTTTTTGGTTTAAATTTATTAAATTATTTTTATGTTATCATATGAAATTTTATTTATAATAAATAAATAATATATTTCTTTATCTTATAGAATTTTAATTTTAATTTTAAGTGTTTTAGAAAAGTTGGAATCTCTGAGAGTGCCTGAAAAAAGTCTATTTTATATATATACTAGATTTAATGCATGTGCGATGCACAGGCCTAGAAGTAATGTCGTCTTATTTAAATTTTGATTAAGGCTGACAGAGTAAATTCTATCATGAAAAAAGAAATGATTATTTGGTCATGTTTTATACAAATACAAAAAGACTGAACAGGCTTAAAATTATATTGTATTAGTTTTGATTTTGATAGCTTTTGTAGTCATTGCGAGGAAATATTTTAATTAAAGATAAATAAACGATTTTGACGAAAGGGTGATACTTACTTATGTAGTTGTTGATTCTTATTCTGTTCATGAATTATAGAGTCGTTTTAATTTTCCCGATTAATTATATTAGCTTATTATGGCTAATTTGTATATAGAGTATTTATTAAAAACAAAAACAGAGACTCATCAATAATGAGTTTTGTTGTGAACTCCTTTTTAAGTTTAATATTTTTCTTTTTGATTTTGATTAAATAGGCTTAAATAGCATAAACTTACTACTCCAATATTTATATACTTACTAAAATTTCAAGCTTGAGTTTCTTAGAAATTCCAATCTTTTAACCAACTTAATAGAATCTTGTAGAGAGTTCACAATAAAAAATGCATTCATATAAAAAAAATGTAGCGAAAGAAATAATTTTTAGTAGGACTGTAGGAGTACCCATCTAGTCATCCACCATAAAATAATCTCCTATACAATCTCAAATTGAAATATCTCCCATACAATCTCAAATTATTCAATACTAGTTTGGATGCCCGTGCGTTGCAACGGGGTAATTAACTTAGCCAAAAAAATGGTTATAAGGTCTTAATATTTACTTCTTATATTATTTATTTAGATATGATCAAAAGTCAAAACATCTTATTTAAGAGACGCAAAAGATGTTAGGTTGATACCTAAGTTCCAAGGATGCCTCATATTTATAATCATAAGACCACTATATCTTATGTTAATCTTTCAATATGGGACAATTATATTATTTTTTTATAATCCTACATTATTTTTCAATGTGGGACATATAACAACATACTAAGAAGTACACAATTTTATATATGTACAAATTATATGAAATCTACACGCTAATGATATTATTTTTACCAAGAATCAAATTATGTTATTTTCATAATTTTCTTAATGATATTTTTTTGCCAAATGAAATGTAAAATTTTTTTTATATAAAAATTAGAAACATCACTTGTATATAATATAGGAAATAAATATTATAATAATTAAAAGATTCTCACTTTATTTTTTACATCAAAAAATATTATTTAGGATACTTTCCTAAATTAATTTTTAAGATCACCAACCTTATGATAATTTTCTGATGTGGGACAATTCAACTATTTATATGTAGTATATTTACCACACCTACGTTATTTTTCAATGTGGGACAAATAACACGCGAAAAAGTACACCATCTTTTCTGCACCTATTTCGATATCCAACCCGATTTAATAATGAGAAAATATTATACTATCTATTTATATTCGTACGTTTTTTCCATTTTTTGTCATAATTAAATATGTACAAAATGATATGATTTAAATTACATTTTGTTTCCAAACACGACTTTTAAGATGTAATTGAGAGAGCAATCAAATGTATAAACAAATGCAAAATACTTTCTTTTTCTGATGCGATTTTGATTATTGGTTAAAAATTATGATGTGTTTTAGTTACTCAAATATAATGAGTCATAATAATTACTTATATTTGAAGTTAAAAATATTTAATTCTACTATTTATCAAACTAAAAAAGCTCATTATTGATTTGTTTGTTGATTCAAAATCTTTTTATGCAACACTTGATTGTATTATAATTCATAAATTTTCTATTTTATTGCCGAGATTATCATTATATGGCACGTTAATAACCAATTTATGTATATTTAGCATCCATTTTATTTTTTAATTATGATTTTGTCTTAAATAAAGTTATTATACTATCGATTGTCTTAAAATAAACATTATAATATCACTAATATAGTAATATATAATCATTTTTATAAATATCTATGTGATTAATATCTGTATAGTATTGTTGTAACTAAGGTTTGCCGCTAATGCAAACTCTATAAGAACTCTCTAAGATAATTCAAGCGATTCAAAAGATTTTGGGTTGATACCCCTAAGTTTCAAATATGACTCATATTTATAATCATGTGATACGTCATCTCATGATAATCTTCTAATGTGGGACAATTTAACTATTTATATGTAGTATATTTACCATACCTACATTATTTTTCAATGTAGGATAAACAATATACTTAGAAATACACTATCTTTTTCGTACCTAATTCGACATCTAACCCAGTTTAATAATAATAAGAAAATACTATACTATTTATTAATATTCGCATAGTACATTTTTTTAACTTCCTATCGTAATTAAAATATGTGCAAATAATATGATACTATATTCTAATGCTGGCTTTTATTTACCACGAATCTAATTATATAATTTTTCAAAAAAAAAAAAAAAATTATGTTACTTCAATTTGTTAAATGAGATGTATAAATTTTTATACAAAAATTATAAACATCACTTGGACATAATATATATATATATATATATATATATATATATATATCATATCGTGTAGATAATGATATAAACTCTTAAGAACTCTCCAAGACAATGCTTAAGATACTCAAAAGGTTTTGGGTTGGTATTTAGGTTCTAAAGATTTCTTCTATTTATACACATATGATCATCCACCTTATGCTAAACTTTCGATGTGGGACAATTCTATTATTTATACATAATATATTCACCATACCAACATAGTTTTGGTCTTGAATGGAGAGAATACTATTTATTAATATTCGTACGTTTTTTTTACTAATAATTTTTTGGCAAATAAAATGTATAAGTTTTTATAAAAAGGTTATAAACATCATTTGAATATAGTACATAATATAGAAAAAATATTAATATATCATACTGTGAAGATAATGATATAAACTCTTAAGAGCTCTCCAAAACAATACTGAAAAGACTCAAAAGGTTTTTGGTTGTTATATAGGTTCCAATGATGACTCTTATTTATAATCATAGGATCACCCACCTTATGTTAATCTTTCGATGTGGAACAATTCTATAATTTATACATATTATAATCAACACACTAACATTGTTTTTCAATGTGGGACATATAACATATTAAAAGAAGTACACCATCTTTAATACTCGTGTGTGTAAATCATATGAAATGTATACTCTAATGAAAGCATTTTTTACCACGAATCTAATTATATTATCTTCATAATTTTTATAACAACATTTTTTTGTCAAATGAAATGTCAAAGTTTTTATATAAAAATTAGAAACTTCTCATGAATATAAAATAGGAAATATAGATATTATATAATTAAAAGATTCTCCACTTTATTTTTTATGTGGAAAATATTATTTATAAAACTTTCCTAAATTAATTTTTGATGATGTGAACGCTCTAAAATCGCTTTAAAAACTCTTATATATATATATATATATATATATATATATATATATATATATATATATATATATATATATATAGAGAGAGAGAGAGAGAGAGAGAGAGAGAGAGAGAGAGAGAGAGAGAGAGAGAGAGAGAGAGAGAGAGAGAGAGAGAGAAAAGGGTTCTTATAAGGCCACTACATCTAATAAGTCCCTAAGTCCTTATAAGGGCCTTTGGATGGAAGGGATGGAGGGATGAGATTACATCTCATTCAAGGGTCACAAATGAACCTCCCTAATCTCCCTCCCTAATTGTGTATAACTCCACCTAATTTTGTACAACTCTACCACCATTCTAATCTCCCAACTCACTTCCTCATTATTCATTCATTCACACTTCTCTCATACACTCATTCTCTCTCATCTTTCTCTCATTCTCTCAAAAAAAAAAAAAACCAAATCAACAAAAAAAAAAAAACCAACAAAAAAAAAAACCAAACACACAACCATTCACCATATTCAAACATACGTCCTCCCTCCTTTACTCCACCACCATTCACCATATTCAAACACCTCCCTCCCTCCCTCCCTCCCTCCCTCTCTCCTCTCTCGTCCCCGCCCCCCCACCCCCCACCACACACACAACCACCCACAACCGACAGCCCGACAACAACAACAACTGCCGCCTCCCTCCGTCCTTCCTCCTCCTTCCACCACCACTCACCACAGCGCCTCCCTCCCTCCTTCCTTTCTCCATTACCCCAACCCAGCCTTCAGCCGCCACCCAACAACTTCTCTGCCACCTCTCCCTTCTCCTTTCTTTTTTTTGTTTTTCAGATCCGACCACCAACCCGCAAACCTCCCCTGCTCCACCGGACCCACAATAACCCACAACCGCACTCCTCGCCACCAGCCCACAACCGCACAACCGCACTCCTCCCCTGCTCCACCGGACCCACAACCGCACAACCGCCGTCCTTCCTCCTCCCCGCCCAATACTCCCGCCGTCCTTCTTCCTTCCTTCCTCCTCCTTCCATTTTTTTTTTTGTTTTGTTCTTTGTTTTTTTATTTTGTACTGCGTTTTTGTTTTTTTTTTCTTTGTTTTTTGTTTTATTTTTGTTTTTGTTCTTTGTTTTTTGTTTTGTTTTTGTTTTTTGTTTTTGTTTTTATTTTTTATTTTTTTATTTGGTTGTTATTGTTATTTGATTTTTTGGACTAAAGTTATACATCTTGTCTATTAAAATTATACACTGCGTGCATTAGAGTTATACACACGATATTTAAATTTGGTTTTTTTTATTGTTATTTGGTTTATTTCAGATTTCGGGTTGGGTTGTTGGTTTTTTGGTTTTATTATTGTTATTTGGTTTTTTGTTTTTGTTATTATGAGTTTTTTTGTTTTTTGTTATTATTTGTTTTTTTTTTCAGATTTAATATTTGTTGATTAATTACGATTTTTCATATTTATTTGGTTTTTATAAAAGTTATACTATTTACGACTAAAGTTATACACTTAAAACATTAAAGTTATACACTGGGTGCATTAAAGTTATACATCTTGTCTATTAAAGTTATACAATGCGTGCATTAAAGTTATACAATTTTGGACTAAAGTTATACAATTTTGGACTAAAGTTGTACTCTTATGGAATAAAGTTATACAATTTTGGACTAAAATTACACAAATTTGGACTGAAGTTATACAAATAAGGACTAAAGTTATACAAATAAGGACTAAAGTTATACAATTTTGGACTAAAGTTATACAAATTTGGACTACAATTATACAAAAAATGATTGAAGTTATACAAATAAGGACAAAAGTTATTCAAATAAGGACTAAAGTTATACAAAAATGGACTAAAGTTATACAAAAAAGGACTGAAGTTATACAAAAATAGACCAAAGTTATACAAAAAAAAGATAAAAATTATACAAAAATTGGACTAAAGTCATACAACAATGGACTAAAGTTATACAAAAATGAACCAAAGTTATACAAAAATGAACCAAAGTTATACAAAAATGGACTAAAGTTATACAAAAAATTGGACTAAAGTTATACAAAAATAAACCAAAGTTATACAAAAATGAACCAAAGTTATACAAAAATAGACCAGAGTTATACAAAAATGCACCAAAGTTATACAAAAAATGGACTAAAGTTATACAAAAAATTTGACTAAAGTTATACAAAAATTGGACTAAAGTTATACAAAAATGAACCAAAGTTATACAAAAATTGACTAAAGTTAGTCCATATTTGTATAACTTTAGTCCAATTTTTTGTATAACTTTAGTCTTTTTTTGTATAACTTTGGTCTATTTTTGTATAACTCTGGTCTATTTTTGTATAACTTTGGTTTATTTTTGTATAACTTTGATTCATTTTTGTATAACTTTGGTCCATTTTTGTATAACTTTAGTCCTTATTTGTATAACTTTAGCCCATATTTGTATAACTTTAGTCCATTTCTGTATAACTTTGGTTCATTTTTGTATAACTTTGGTTCATTTTTGTATAACTTTGGTTCATTTTTGTATAACTTTAGTCCTTATTTGTATAACTTTAGCCCATATTTGTATAACTTTAATCCATATTTGTATAACTTTAGTCCATTTTTGTATAACTTTGGTTTATTTTTGTATAACTTTGGTTCATTTTTGTATAACTTTGGTTTATTTTTGTATAACTTTAGTCCAATTTTTTGTATAACTTTAGTCCAATTTTTGTATAACTTTAGTCTTTTTTTGTATAACTTTGGTCTATTTTTGTATAACTTTGGTTCATTTTTGTATAACTTTAGTCCATTTTTGTCTTAGATGAAAAAAAAGTATCTCACAAAAAAAAACGAGATTTAAAACACGAAATCGTAAAAAAAACGTATAACAAGAAGAGATTTAAGAAAATGAATAAAAAATGAGAACTAACAAAATAAAAGACAACTAAAATAAAATAAAAGACAAAAAAAATAATGAATGGAAAAAACAACTCAAAACATACAAATTAACACAAAACGAAAAAAAAAAAAAAAAAACCGAGTTGAAAAAAAAAAAAAAAAAAAAAAAGTCAGCGGCGGTGGGGGTGGTGGGTGGTTATTTGGTGTCGGGTGGGGTGGTGGTGGGTGGTGGTGAATGAGGAAGAGAGGAATGAATGATTTATTTGAGTTTTTTTATTTATTTGGATTTTTTGGGTTTTTTATTTATTTGGATTTTTGGGTTTTTTTTATTTATTTGAGTTTTTTTTTTAGAGTTTGAGAGAAGAGAGAAATGAAATGTGTAAGATGAAAGAGAAATGGATGAGTGGAAAACAAATATATAGTAAATTAGTGATTAATTAGAGTGGATTAGTGAAGGAGGAGAGAGATGGTGAGATTAGCTTATAAACACACTTTTTTGGGGTTGATCTCATCCCTCCATCTCCCTCCATCCAATGGCTCATAATAGAACTTATGGACTCAATATAAATGTTGGCCTTAGTTGATTTCTTCTATATATATATATATATAAGTTCTTCTAAGTCCTTAATATCTTTTGAGTCCCTAAGTCTTTTTTAGGGCCCTTGGATTAGAAGAATGGAGAGTGGAGATTTGCCTACTTTAAGCCCATTATAGGCGTGAAAAAAAAAGGAAATAGGGTGAGCGGGAGAGAGAAGGGCATGTCAAGACAATTTGCTATTACCCACTGTGCACACACAAACACATGCATAATCACTCATCAACCTTCCTCAACACATTTCTTAGACATACTCCACCAAAACACAATTTGAAAAAACTCATCGGACTTTCTTCATTTCCCATCTTCCTTTATCGCCTTCGTTGTTCATCTTCCATTATTATCCTTGAGCATCTTCCATTATTATCCTCGAAGCTGAGAAACAAACAACAAGACCAACGTCCAACGTAAAAAATGACGGATTTGCAGATGGTTCCATTTGGCCATGGTAATTATTGGATTGTTTTTTTTTTATTTTCTTCATGTTAGTTTATGTAACATATTGTTATGAAAACATTAGGTTAGATATTAACAGTTCTTTAAATATGTTGAGGAAGTGTATTTTAGGTTATTTTTGAAGCTTGTTTTTTATTATGTAAAATCTGTAAATCCACTGTTTTATCATGAACTCCATCATTATGGAGTTCAATATCAACTCTGTGAATAATAAGTACAACATCATAGTGTCAGGCTTGAAATTTATAACAGTGAATTTGATGAAATTGTAATTTTAACTGCAAAAGGTGTGAATGTAAGCCACCAAAGTATTATTGTAATTATTATGGTAGAATTGAATTTCAAAAGTGTAATATTTGTATCTTAAATTGAAATTGTCAATATCGTAAGTATAACTTTAACAGGTAAAAGTGTTATTGTAAGAGACAAATATGTCAGTTTTCAATCGTAATTGTAATAATTACAAGTATAATTGTAACATACAAAAGTGTAATTATAACAACGAAATGGTTTATTGTAACAGAAAAGCAAGTTTTGAAACTGTAATTGTAATAATAAAAAGCATAATTCTAACAGATTGACAAGAATTTTAACAGCAAAAGTGTGATTGCAAAAGACAATTTCTGTAAGTTTTCAAACTGTAATTCTAATAGAAACAAGTATAATTGTAACACAGAAAAGTGTAATTTTAACAACCAAAGGGTTGATTGTAAATAAAAAGTCATAAGTTTATAAACTATAATTGTAATAGTAGAAAGTATAATTCTAACAGGCAAAACTGTAATTATAACTACGAAAAGTGTAATTTTAAGAAATATATAATTTGAACAAATATATGGGTTACTTTAAGTTGTTATGAAAACAATTGATAATTCTTATGCTATTGTCAGATAATATTGAGCACAATGGAAAACAAAAGCCGAACGAAGAAGAATTTTGCAAAGATGTTGAAGCTAAGTTCACCCCCTATGTTGGGCAGAATTCCTGGAAATAGAGGAAGCAAGTGACATTTTATAGAATTTATCTTTGTTGCTTGTGGTTTTGATGTGCGTAAGTACACGACTAAGAGATGGCGTGGAGGGGAGATCAAATCTAAACTGTTGGTTTGCAACCGGGAGGGGTTCAAACAGAAGGGACAATTGGAGTGTAGTGGCGGGCGAGGAATCGGTAGGAGACACAAAGTCAGGCGTGTTGGTTGCAAAGCGAGGATTAGGATGTTCTTGATGAAGGGGGAATTACGAATTGACAGATTCCACAGTGGGCACAACCATGAACTCGTATCAGCCAGAGATAGAGAGTTCCAAAAGTTGGCATGCAACATAACAGACTATCACAAAATGATAATCCTTTATAATTCAAGGGTGAGTTAATTAAAATTACACTTGTCTTGATTGAAATTACACTTGTTTATGTTATAATTTCACTTTAATTTGTTAGAATTACACTTTTGTCAACTAAAATGACACTTCTTGCGTCTACAATTACATTTTTTCTTGTTAAAAGAACACTTTTGTTTTTTTGAACTTATACATTTGTATCTGTTTTCTCTATCAGCAAGAGATAGAGAGTTTCAAAAGTTGTCATGCAACATAACAGACTATCACAAAATGATAATCCTTTATAATTCAAGGCTGAGTTGATTGGAATTACACTTTTCTAGATTAAAATTACACTTGTTTATGTTATAATTTCACTTTATTTTGTTAGAATTACACTTTTGTCATCTAAAATGACACTTTTTGAGTCTACAATTACATTTTCTATTGTTAAAACAACACTTTTATTTTTTTGAACTGATATATTCGTATCTCTGTTTTAATAATGTTTTTGATGATTAAAATCAGACATCTAAAAGATTGTCATTAATCAACAGCTGAAGATAGGAGCTACGAAGACTTACAAAATTCTGAAGGAACATGTTAATGGGTTTGAAAACATCGGTGCTAGTTTGAATTCTTTTAAGAACTTTCACAGGGATGTGAAATGCTACATTCATGAACGGACGGTCGATGTTCGTGGACCACTTTAAGGAATTGGTCACATTTTACTAGACCAGGGTTCTTCTTTGACTATGATGTTGATTCTGACGGTAGCCTTAGTAAAGCTATTTGGGCCGACGAGATCGCTAGAAGGAACTACTCGGTTTTGGGGATGCGGTGTCATTCGATCCGACGTATTCTACCAATAAGTATGACATGTCATTCACACCTTTCACGGGGTTGATAATCATAAACGGTCGGTCACTTTCTGTGGAGCGCTTGTTGCTCATGAAGATGCGGACTCGTTTAAATGGGTGTTCACCCGTTTTAAAGTGCGATGGGTGGCAAAGAGCCTAAGTACATTATCACCGATCAGGATGCTGGTATTCTTAAAGCGGTGCCGTTGGTGTTCAAGACAGCGCGCCACCGCTATTGTATGTGGCATATCATGAACAAGGTTCCAAGCAAGTATGGAATGGCGAGAGATGATTATTCAGTGTTTCTAAAGAAATTGAATGCCATAATATGGGATGAAGACATTGAACCGGCAGAGTTCGATGCAAAATGGGAAGAAATTGGCAGGGAACACAATGTTAATAACATTGACTGGTTCCAAGAAATGTACGCCAAAAGGAGGCACTGGGTTATGGCTCATTGTAGGGACCTAGATATGGGAGGTGTTATGAGGACAACCCAAAGATCAGAGAGCGAAAATAGTTTTTTTAAGAGATTTGAGAGTAAGTCAGGCACATTAGTTGAGTTTACGATGCGTTTTGACAGCGCAATGGACCAACAAAGACACACACGAAGCAGTTGACAACCGTAATGAGACACGGTTTCCCTGAAATATCAACGCATCTAGCTATTGAAGTGCACGGGCGGAAGTGTACGGTCATAAAGTATTCGAGGAATTTAAAGAAGAGGCCAAGTGGTCAATTGGTACTTGTAAAAGTAGAGGATTCACTGAGTGTGGCTCTTTAGAAGTGACCACTGTAAGAGATGCAAGCGGGAGAGAAATTATGAGGTCACATACTGCCTGGGTATCATTCTCAGAGCATTTGTTTACTAAAATTATACTTTTATCCGTTAAAATTATACTTTTGTTGATTAGATTTACACCTAGGGGGGTTAGAATTATACGTTGGGTTGTTAAAATAATACGTTGGGTTGCTAAAGTTATACTTTAATCCGTTAAAATTACACTTTTATTGATTAGTATTACACTTTGGGTAGTTAAAATTACAAATTGATTAAAGTTATACTTTTATCCGTTACAATCACACTTTTATTGATTAAAATGCTACTTTTGTGTATTACGGAACACTTTCATCCTGACTGATTTAACTAACATATTACTTTATAATGTTGAACTAGATACACTGAAAGCCACTTGTAGCTGCAGAATGCTTGAGAGGAAAGGCATTATTTGCCGGCATGTCATATGGATTTACTCATCAAACGGAGTGAAGATTATTCCAGAACAATGTATTGTTAAAAGATGGTGTAAAGATGCAAGGTTGTCTAAAATGTTCGATTGTAATGGTGAAGCAACCGAGGACGTTGATATAATAGATGGAAAACAGTTGCGATGTCGATGTGTGGTCGGAGATTCATCGAGGACGGTTGGGTTGCTCATGGGCAAATTGAAGAATGATGTCGATAACTTCTCTTGTCTAATTAGACAGTTTAAGGAGAAACTCTCACCATTAGGATCATCATTGAATAAACGACAACAGTTGGAGAAGATTCTTGGATGTTCTCCTAGTGAGGAGATAACCATTTTGCCGCCCAAGAAATCCAAGAACAAAGGGAGCGGAAAGAGAATGTTGTCGAAGAAGGAAAAAGCAGTTGCTTTGGCAAGGAAGCCAAAACGCATGTGTAAAAATTGCAAGCGATTAGCTAACCATGACAAAAGGAACTGCCCTAACCCATTCGCAGAGCACCCGCCAGTCTCGCAATCGTCGGAAACCTCGTCGGAAGAAGAAGAAGATGGAGAAGACGAAGAAGAAGGAGAAGAAGACGAAGAAGAAGAAGAAGAAGAAGAAGGCATCTTAGAATAAACAATTTAAGACGTAATAAGTAGTACAATTTTTTGGGATGTCTACACAAAATACGAGGTACAACATGATGTTTCGTATTGTGTTTAGACATCAAACTGCCAGGAAGACAAGTGGTCGCCGTTGGTATTAGAATGTATTTTGATGAAGTATTCTTTATTAGACGACACAGTTATAATGTGCAAATTCAGAACGTTGAAATTTTCACGATTGACTATTATGACAAATTATGTTCTTCAAAGTACACATAGTTATTATTGCAACATCTTTCAGATAGGTAAAACAACATTACTATCTTTTCATAAATCAAACTACTAAAATGACACTTTTGCCTTTTAAAATTACATTTATATTTTATGTAATGTAAGGAAAATCTGTCACTGATATGGCCTGTTAGAATTACACTTCTGACGGTTAGAATTACACTTTTGTGTATTACAGTCACACTTTTGTGTATTACAGTCACACTTTCTTCTGATTGATTTAACTAACTACTAAAATGACACTTTTGCCTTTTAAAATTACATTTATATTTTATGTAATGTAAGGAGAATCTGTCACAGATATGGCCTGTTAGAATTACACTTCTGACGGTTAGAATTACACTTTTGTGTATTACAGTCACACTTTCTTCTGATTGATTTAACTAACATATTACTCTATATTGTTGAAGTAGATACATTGAAAGACAAATGAGGTGCATCTTGCTTGAGAGGAAAAGGCATTCTTTTATAGAATGTCGTAAGATTATTTACACAAAAACTAACTGTCTACATTAAGTTTGCTAACATCTGCAAATAATGCAAAGTATGAAATAAGTGTTTACATAGCCAAGGGAATATTCCCACAAAAACAGAACTACTAAATTAAGGTTGTTATTTTTTCACATTGGCACGGGTCATCTCTACGCTCTGTGTAATACCTTCCACAGTTTGTCCTTCGTGCTAACAAAAGCTTTGACCTTCTCGAGCACACCTTCACGCAAAATGTTCATGTCCGCGAACGAGGGTAGCTACAACCGGATCACCAAATAGCGCCGTGATTTCTTCTTCTCGAGATCTTCATGTTGAAAAGGAAGACCCTCGTATAAGAGCATCGCCATCATGGTGAAACAGACCCGATTCTCAGTTGGTTGAGAGTTGGTGACATCCCATTTGAAAGGTATCTCGGCGCAACACATAATTAGGAATTTTCCGTGCCCTAGTGTTCTTCTTTTCCTTATCCCGTGATTCTAAATAATCACTCACTGCGCTAGACTGCAAATGTACGTAATTACCTTAAAAAAACTGATTGAACAAAGAACATAGCATTCGGAAGAAAGCGATCGACAATAACTTACAATTAAACGCTGCCGCTTTGCCAAATGCGACTTCTTCAAGTCAGAATGCCTTTGCCCGTCCAGCAAGTCGACTGTATTTGATTTGTGATTGATACATACGCATGCAAAATGGTCGTCAATGCAGAACGGGACAAATAGCAAGTCTGTTTTCAAGTTAACGGTGCGGTCACTGTCGACGATGAAGGTGTCCCGGATCCGTACAGTCGTCATAGTTCTTTGTCGATTGTGTGCCTGGTTGCTCAAACGTCCCGAGCATACGCAATAGTAAATCCTTGAAAAGGCAATAGTGAACATGATTAATGTGTTTAAATTGACACCCGAAATTACACTATTGTCCCTTAAAATTACACTTCACACGGTTAGAATGACACTTTTGTGGATTAAAAGAACTAAAGTGACACATTCACATGCAACCACTGTAATTAAGAAAAGTGTCATTCTAAGTAACAAAGGTGTAATAGAAGTGGACATAAATATTATGCAATGATGAATGGAATTACCATGTGACGTATACCAAAGAATGACATCCTCATTTGGTCGCCATATTCCTCCTTCTCCAAATGGTTCATCAAAATCGACCAAAGACTCGATCACATTTAACGACATAAGGTTTTCGTGCATCAAGGACATAATGTCTTTTCTCCGGCGTTGCGTGACGGGTGAACCAAACCAAATTGCTTCACCGTGCACTCAGTAATATTAAAGAAGTCGTTAATTAAAGTAAAATAAATGTCAAAAATAATCTGAGTATCCTTGAATAAAGAAGTAGTTAATTAAGCCACTTGACGACCGTTCATCGTAAGTGTGGTCATCTAACAAGCAATAGTCGGCAACATGCTTCCTCCTGTTTTTAATATCCTTGATTAACGCTTGATTTCCCCGGAGCGACTTCGACACCACATTTGTATTGAGACCACCTCTACCACAGTCGAGAGAGCAGCCCAACCCGTCCCCCTTTCCACGGGGATGGCTCTTAACGAGGATAGCGCTTTACCGGATGGAATGCGCATGGCAACAAAGCGTCACCTCCATAACGGGCTCTTCAAATTCGATTCGCGAGCACGTTTTGTGGACTCCGGCCCTATGTCACCATCTGTTTTCCTCTTAACAAAGATTCAACTTTCTTGTCAACGGATGTCCAGCGAAAAGCGTTTGAAAAAACCAACCCTCGTCGGATATCTTCTCCGATCATCGTTAATGTCACGAGGGACGAGTGTTGCAATCTCAAGACGGTACAAACTCATAGCATCCTCTTTCCCGAGGTCGCATTGAAAAGGGCTTCCGCGGTAGAACATCATATGTAGCATCATGAAAACACCACGTCATTTCTCGAATACCCTTGACCTTGCCAAATTTGAACTCAATGTTGACAATCTTGAACCCGCCGACCTTTGCCCCCTTAGACAGCCCTTTAGACACCAAATACTTCCCATTATATTTGCCTGGACATGAAAACACGCGGTGAGTTAGCGTAGTACGACCCACTAAAATTCGTTGACTTTTGGATATCGGACACTTACGGAAATACGCGCTATCCCTCCGTAAGGGAGCGTTTCTATTGGGTCATCGTACTTGCGGTTGTCGAGGTAGTCAATCTGCTCGGTGAGAAAGTTGATGCACACGCAGCTGTAGTGATCACCGTCGCCAGATAAAACGGGGAGAAAGATCTGCACCGTGTGTCGCTAAGATCAGAACAAGGAAAACTTAAAAACCATGAGACAAGATTACATGTTTTGTTACCTACCATGTCCGTATCAAGCTGGAATGGTGCACGCAGTTTCACCCAAGCATCCCACCACCATAAATGTCTTCGTCTTTGTTCAACACTTTCCCAAGCTTTTGAGCGTCCCAAATATACCTTGCGGGGCAATCAAATTGAAAAGTGTTAAATGCGTGAACAGATAATTAAAAGAGCTATTTTATAAAAATAAAGTGAACCTTTAACCCAAAAAAGTGTTAGAATAAACTCAGAAGGGAGATGGTAAAAGTATAATTTAAACAATAAAAAGTGTAATTCTAACGGCAAAAAGTATCATTTTAACGGACAAATGTGCAATTTTAACATACAAAACCAACTTTTTAACTTTAAAAAGTATAATTCTAACGGACAAATGTGTAATTTTAACACACAAAGGTAACATTTTAACTTACAGTGTGACTTAGTCCAAAGAAAGAACGGGATATGTCCGAAAGTTTCATGATGTGGTTGAGTAGCAAGCACCAACCATCAATAACACTGGTCATGATTTGCTCCCGAGGGTTCAAAGTTGCAATATCTTCCCGGGTAATGAAATAAAACTCGCTGAATTGGACCAATCGTTCCCTACAACAAAAAAATGTAATTAGCCAACAAATATGTATATAATTAGCAATGTTAAGAGCCTCTTGTAAAGAATAATACACTTACAACTCGTTAAACGCGTCCGACTGATTGAACGCATAGTCAATCACATATTTCCTGTCACCAACATTGGCACTAGGAGCTCTTGATCAATGCTGCTAGGTTTCTCGTCGCAAAGCACAAATCAGGATTAGGTGCCCCACAATCAAGTGAACACCCAAGGTTCTCAATGACGTGATCCATGCATGGTAAGGGCTCACTCGAGTGAAGTAAAAAAGGATGGTAGCTCATATCACTGTGAGGGACGTACGGGACCGGGATAGGAATGTCAGCGTTCTCTGCCTCTGGTACTACGTCAGCTGTTACCTCTCTTCTCTCGATAGTCCCTTCCGAAGACTTCAAGGCAACATCCTCAATCGCGCATCATCTGTAATAACAATAGTGTTATTTCATCATCGGTAAGTAAGTGTGTAATCGTGGCGAGAGAAGAAAGTATAATTTTGTAGACAAAATTATAATTCAAACAAAATAGAGTGTTATTTTGTCACAAATAAGTGTAATTTTAACTAAAAATAGTCTAATTCTAGAGGACAAAAGTGTAATTGTAAGCTACAAAAGTATAATTTTAACTTAAAAAAGTGTAGTTTTAGTAGAGAAAATTGTAATTCTAGTGTGATTTTAACTAACAATTGTCTAATTGCGGCGAGAAAAAGTGTCATTCTAAGCCAAAAAGTGTTATCAGTAAATAACAAAAGTGTAACTTTAAAAGAGAAAAATGTAATTCTAACTAAATAACTTCATCCACGGCATTACCTCCGTGATCCTTCATCTGCAGCCCCATCCACCACCTTCTCTACCACCTTGTCGAGAACTTATATCCAAATTTGGCTCATCATTATTCGAACCCTCCTCATTTACGATCGGCACAGATATTGGGTGCTCTTCTGTGAATAGCGCGTTTACGTCCGAAAGAATATACAAGACTTGTCCATTCTACGTCCATAAATTCCTTTGCCTCGCAACGCATATACATATTCCGCCGCTCGTTTTCCTTTAACAACCGCTCGTCAGTGGTTGCGCCTCCGCCGTTTCCTGCACCCTCTTGATAATGTTGTTCGGCTGCGCGCTCTGCATCACAAATCTCAGCAGTGGAGAACAGGAACTGAGTGGCGGGGGGGACTTCTGTGTTCTGAACTTCCGCCAAAGCATTATCCGCCTTCTCGGTCTCCCGATCGTGCCCACTAAATTCCAAAGATTTAGAGTCCACTTGTACAGCATCGTCTAGTGTTGCAGAAACCACTATTGAACTTGAACATTGGAGACCAGGTTCAGCATTACCCTTCCCAATCTTGTCATCATCCTTGTCCGCCTCGGCATTCAGAACTTCACTCACATGCACAACCGCTCCCGTAGCGTCGGAGGCCACATTCACCAATTCTCTTACCTCTCCGATTCCATGGTCTTCTCGGCGGCATTTACGCTTTCTCGTGATGCCTTCAATAATCTCCCGCGATCGAAATCGCCAGGTTGAGTGACGGTGGATCGGCGTCGGTGGGCCCGTCGTCCTCATTTTTAGTAAGATCGGCTATCTCACTATCCCCGCCACATGCACGTCCCGGATCCATCGTCCGCTCTTCTTCGGCCTCATTCTTATTGTCGGCTATCTCACTATCCCCGGCCACATGCACGTCCGATCCATCGTCCGCTCTTCTTCCTTTGCGAGTGCAGATTCGCATAGAACTTCTTCTCGGCCATCAAGCTCCTCTTTTGAATATATATCTTCCGAAATTTCCCGGTCAAATTTTGGTGGTTCTTCTACAACCACCGCTTTTTATCTACCTTCCTCCATCTCAAATAACTTGGAAATCTCACGAGTACTACCAACATCCACGTCGGTGTCCTTATCGTACTCGTCTCGTGAATGCAGTCCGTAAATTCAGCCGAGCCGTAAAATTGCACGACCTCCATTATCTGTTGTGTAGACACCTCCCGTGCTTTCTCACTGGTTGCTTCATCCGAAACAATTGAGGCGGCCACCGTGCCTTCACGGTCTGTACCAATATCTACAGTCACCTCTTTCTCATTATCGGATCCA
The DNA here is from genome assembly GCF_048544455.1 of Silene latifolia. NCBI lineage: Eukaryota > Viridiplantae > Streptophyta > Magnoliopsida > Caryophyllales > Caryophyllaceae > Silene > Silene latifolia. The sequence continues at coordinate 36,112,090 of NC_133530.1, read as the reverse complement.
TCATCCTCCATATCATCACCATCCTCCTCATCGTCGTCTTCATCAACATCCTCGTCATCTCCCTCGTCCTCATCACCATTGTCCTCCTCTTCATCATCGTCACCAACATCTTTGCTTCGTACCCGTCGTCATCTACCTCATCATTCGATCTTGATCGCCGGACTTTGTTGCGAACAGTCAGTGCTGATTTCACGAACGATTTATTCGTTCACTATCTCCTGCATTTCCACAAAGATAATCCTTCACCCTTTGGCTTTGAAAGAATGATTGCGTGCATTGTTTAGCGACAGGGTCACTAGGATGGTTCATCCCTCCAGTTAACCTTTTGAGCGTCATGGCTGCATCTGCATACCATGAATAGAAGACGATGAGCATTCCTTTGCATCTTCAAGTAAAGCTCATGCACATCCTACATTAAAATACAGATAATTGGACAATTGTTCAGTCAAAAGTGTTCATTCAAAAGTATAATTGTAACCTTAGCAACTGTAATTCTAAGGTCAAAAAGTATAATTCTAAGGGACGAAAGTGTAATTGTAAGCTACAACAGTAAAATATTAACTTTAAAAAGTATTATTTTAACGGACAAAAGTGTAATTGTAACATACAAAAGTATAATTTTAACTTTAAAAAGTATAATTTTAACTGACAACCTTGTAATTTAAGCAATTACTGATTAATATCGCAATTATAATTGTAGTGAAAGAAAAAGTAACTTTAAAACATTAAAATAGCACTTACATCTACAGCCCGAGCTTTCAACTCCTCGTCATCATCAACACCAGAAGGGAGTTCAATCTCGATGAACTTCTTCCTGTCTGAAGTTGAAGTCACTTGGAATGCCGCATCACTGACCACATTTCCAATGGCCAACACTTGGCTGTCATTAGGCACCCCACCAATGCTTAACAGTTCTTTTTGAAGGCACCGAGGATACTTGACCACGGACCAAGTTAGCCGACCCAAACGGCTCTTGTCAAGCTCACCATGTAGTCTGTCAGAAAGCGTCTGCCGGTCCCAGTGCTTAATGAGGGGCAGGGTGTGGCGACAACTCTCACCACGGAAATCGAAACGTTGAAAGTACGTAATCATTAAGAAGGGGATACACCCCGGCGGCGTGCTTTATTTTCACCAGTCTATCTGCCGCACCTTCACCAAATTTTCCAAAGACATAAGTACACCAATCGTGCTCGCGTAATCGAGTCCACATCTTCAACAGCTCTCAAAAGCTTGAAGTCAACCCCACTATATGATGTTGGAGTTAGGAATGATGACATTGCGAGCGAGAACAAACGAAATTTCAGAATGCGGACCTCCTTTTTTTTTTTTTTAAAATATCTTGGAAGACAATTCCTAAATTAATGCCTTCATTAACCCCTTTTATGTTGTACGCTTTTCGCCATTTATCTTTCAATTGCTTGTTCTCCGGCGCTTGAGAATCCTTTTGGCGGCCCGTAGGTACTAGATCAAGAGTTTTAGGACCAAGTGGTAACATAAAACAGTCATACACGTCATGCTTGGTGACCATGAACTCCTTATCCTTGGCCCGAAAAATATACGATTCATCACTGAATGCTTTCAGAAAATCTTTAACATAACCCATCGGATATGTTTTGAGCTTAAGCTCCAGAATACCACCGAAACCAATCCTCCGTACCGCATCTCGCTGTGCATCATTAAGCTTTTCAACAAGCTCAACCACCGCTTTCTGCCGCACTTGATGACCACCTTTGCTATTTTCTTCGTGTCCTGGTTTCATTGGTTTGGCAACAACAAGCTCCTTACTCAACTTAACGTGCACCTTTGCTTTTTTGGACTTGCCTGATTTACCCTCATTTCCACCGACATCCGTTAACATTACTCAAAATTAATTGTTACATACAAAAAAAAATAAGACAAAAAGAAAATTTAAAATTGTAGCAACATAAAGTGTAATTATAGCAGCCACAAGTGTAATTCTAATAAAATAAATGGTTATTTTAACAGGCAACAGAAAACTATCAGCAAAAGAAAAGTGTGATTGTAGCAGCACAAAGTGTTATTTTAATAAACAAAAGTGTAATTGTAGCAGAGGAAAGTGTAATTCTAACAAAATAAAGTGTTATTACGAGTGCAACAAGTGACATTTTAATAACGAGAAAAAGTGTGATTTTAGTGACAAAAGTCTAATTGTAGCAAAGATAAAGTGTTATTTTAGCAACAAAAGTGTGATTCTAACAAAAGGGTCAAAAGTGGGATTTGTACCAGAATAAAGTGTTATTTTAACTTACAAAAGTGTAATTCTAACAAAATACAGTGTTATTTTAACAGGCAACAGTGACTTACAGAAAAGAGTGTGATTTTAGCTGAGAAAAGTGTAATTCTAACAAGATAAAGTGTTATTTTAACAGACTACATTGTAATTTTAGCAAAGAAAAGTGTGATTATAGCAGCCACAAGTGTAATTCTAATAAAATAAATGGTTATTTTAACAGGCAACAAAAAACTATCAGCAAAAGAAAAGTGTGATTGTAGCAGCACAAAGTGTTATTTTAATAATCAAAAGTGTAATTGTAGCAGAGGAAAGTGTAATTCTAACAAAATACGGTGTTATTTTAACAGGCAACAATGATGACATTTTTACGAGAAAAAGTGTGATTTTAGCTGAGAAAAGTGTAATTCTAACAAGATAAAGTGTTATTTTAACAGACTACACATTGTAATTTTAGCAAAGAAAAGTGTGATTGCAAAGCAAAGATAAAAGTGTTATTTTAGCATCAAAAGTGTAATTCTAACAAAAGCGTAATCAAAAGTGGGATTTCTCCAACAAAAAATGGATAAACTGTAATTTTAACAAAGAAAGAGTAATTGTAAGCAACAAAAGTAGGATTTTTCCAAAAAATATGACTAATCTTAATGAATATGGACATATATGCTCAAAACGTTAGTTGACAAAATACGATGATAAAAAATAAGCTGTCCTAAATGTGCTAAAAATAATCAAGCTAATCAAAATGAAGAAACCAAAAACAAGTGATCAAATAGAACAGTACATCAACAATGGTGACAAAGTACTGTGATCAAATACAGTCCAATAGCATAACAATGTCCAATAAATTAAAAAAAAACGTCTAAATAAATGAAGAGAACAAATAATAAAACTCTAAAAACCCAGAAAAAAATCATAAAACTAAAAAAACCCCAAAAAAAATTACCTTAAAGTGATTGAAAGGACGACAATGGCGGTTTGCAAGTGAGCAAAGAAAATGGAGAAAAAAACGATAATAAGGTAGCAAAAAAGCGATAAATTTGGGGGATTTTTAGAGCGATTTCGTCTTGAAATGAATGTGGTTTAATTTGGGGCAAATGTTTTGGGGGAAAATTAATTTTGAATAATTGAGAGATGGAAAGTGGGGGAAGTTTTTAGGACGTGTGTGTGTGTGATGTTTTGATTGACAACTGCTTTGCATGCATGCTAATACCCACTCTATAAGTGGTAGGAGGAGAGAGGTAATTATTTTAGCCATTAGAATAATATTATTAGTTGCTTTTTACTTTTAATCTAAGCCATTCAATAACATGATCTAAGGGTAGACAATGGAACTCATGGACTCAAGTGTAAGACATGGACTTAGATGATCTTATTACTATATATATATATATATATATATATATATATATATATATATATATATATATATATAGAGTTAGGATCATGTAAGTCCACCTTTTTTGGTTGAGTCCATAAGTCCTAATCTAGACCATTAGATATAGTAGATGAGTGGTGGAGATTAGATTTAAGTGAATGGTCAAGATTAAAAGAAACCAAACCCTAATTCTCTCTCACATTTCTCTCATTTCTCCCTCTCTCACATCCCCCCACTTCTCTCTCTCTCTCTCTCTCACATTTCTCTAATAATTCCGGCCGCCCACGCATCAGGCCACCACCGTCCCAACTGCGCCGCCCTCGCCACCACCAAGTTGACGCCACCATCACGCCATCTTCCATTTCTCCCTCTTCTCCTGCCGCCACTAGCCTCCCCTCCGCCACCACCTCATTTTATCCTTTTTTTTTTCAGATCTAAAGCCATTTTTGGTCACGCACCACCACCGCCATATTCGTCTTCTCCCGCCTACCCACCACGTCTGCCACCTCCCTTCCCTTCTTTTTTTTCAGATCTGGATTTTCAGGTTTGTTGGGTGTTTGTTGAAGATGTCGGGTCGGGTGGTGGTTGTGGGGTGTTGATGTCGTGGGTCAGGTGGGGGTTGGGTGGTGATGTCGTGGGGTGGTAGTGCTATGTGTTTTTTTTTTTTTTTTTTTTTCTGTTTTTTTAGTACGGTGTTGGTTGGGGTGGGGGTAGGGACGTAGGGATGGGGAAGGTGTGGGTTGGCGTGGTGCAGCCTTGTCCCTCTTTTTTTTTTTTTTTTTTTCCAGATCTGAGATAATAAGTGGTTGATGTTGTTGTTGGTTGTTGCGGTTTGGAGGTGGTGGTGCTGTGGTGGTTGGGGTAGGAGGTGGTAGGATGGTGGTGATGGTGAAAGAAGAGTTGTTAGCATAAAGTTACACTTCTGAGGACTAAAGTTACAAATTTACGGACTAGAGTTACACTCGTTAGTCAATAAAATTACACCTTTATTGACTAAAGTTACACTTTTGAAGGACAAAAGTTACACTTGAAAGGACTAAAGTTACAATAACAAAATATATTAATTCAAATTCTCACATACAATTCACTATTATGACTAAAGTTACAACTCCAATGACTAAAGTTACACTTAAAAGGGGTAAAATTACACACGTAAAAGTATAGAAACCACAATACGACTAAAGTTACATCTAAAATGACTAAAGTTACAACTAAAACGACTAAAGTTATACTCGTAAAAAAATAAAGTTACATATACTTTTGTTAAAATTACATAAATTCCAATTTATAAATTCAAATTTTCATATACAAAATGACCTTAAAGACAAAAGTTTCACTTATGAATCAATAAATGAGTAAAGTTACACTCATAAAGTAATAAAGTTACACTAAGAAATGATTGGCTAAGAATGGGACTTAGGGACTCAACCAAATTTGTGGACTTACACGAACCCGACTTATATATATATATATATATATATATATATATATATATATATATATATATATATATATATATATATATATATATATATATATATATATATATATATATAGAGAGAGAGAGAGAGAGAGAGAGAGAGAGAGGTGGGATCCGGTGAGAACGACCATTCGGTGAGAACGGTGAGAACGCACTAGATACATTAGAATATATATAAAAGTTGTTTTTATTTATTTATTTTTTTTATTTTTTTTTTTTTTACCAAATCTCATATACACTTTTAACTGAAGTAAGTACACTTTTTTATCAAAATTCTATATACGCATTTTAAGAATGTAGATACACTTTTTTTTTTTTTTTTTTTTTACCAAATCTTATATACACTTTTAAATAAAGTAGGTACACTTTTTTACCAAAATTCTATATACACATTTTAAGAATGTAGATACACTTTTTTTTTTTTTTTTTTACCAAATCTCATATACATTTTTAACTAAAGTAGGTACACTTTTTTTATCAAAATTCTATATACACATTTTAAGAATCATTTTTTTTTTACCAAATCTCATATACACTTTTAACTAAAGTAGGTGCACTTTTTTCATGAATCTTAGATACACTCTTGAAATCTCATATATATATACACTTTTAACTAAAGTACTGTACATTTTTTTTAAATACACTTTTTTTTTATCGTAGATACACTTTTTTTCATGATTCTAGATACATTGTTTGACGATGTAGATACATTTTTTTTAAATACACTTTTTTCTATCTAGATACATTTTTTTAAAAATACACTTTTTTCTATGGTAGATACACTTTTACCCGAATCTTATATACACTTTTTAGAAATGGAGATACATTTTTTTTTATTCTAGGTACACTTTCTAGGAGATACACATATTATTTAAAAACTCAACGTGCAACTATTAATTATAACTTATACTCCCTCCGTTCCATTGGGTTGTTTACGTATTCTATTTTGAATCATTCACTTGATTGTTTACATTCTAATTTTGGATATGCTGTTAGCTGTTGAAAGACCAAATTAACCTTACACTGATATGCACATAAACTTTAATTTTGGCCCACCATTATTCATTCATACATGCCTTCACCTCAAATCTCATCTGCACCAGTGCACCACTACCTCCACCACCCTCACGACCACCATAACAAACCAACCCACAACTAGACTACCACCACCATTTAGATTTGACTCGGGACATTGCCTTACTCAAAATAGTAAGATTTAATGATGATAGTAAGACGTTTAAGTATGGGCGGCTAGCACGTAATATTACTATTGGTCAGACCGTATACATGGTTACAACAAGTGACGGTAGAAACCATGAGCATACTAAGGGTACAATCGAATTTGAGAAGAGATTGCATCGCGATATTACAAAAGCAGAAAGAACAGCATATTTTTGCAGAGATACTCACTCAATGCACGACTCTTACCCGATCTCCAACCCCTCAACTCACTAATCCTCATCCACCAGGAACCCAGACCATGCGTGCGTCGGTAAGATGTTGTTGTGCTCCGGAAGAGATCGTGCCTACGCAACACTAGAAACTTCGCCGGAAAATCAAGATCTGAAGAAGGACAATCGACATATGGAGTTCGAAAATTATGGGTTCGAAATGTTCAACGGATTCAATAGAGTTATGTCGGCATCAAGTTATTTTGCGGCGGTCCGTCGTAATTTCTGGTGATTGTCGCCGGCGACGACGGGAGGTGGTAGGTGACGACGACAGATTATTGGGGAATTATTTGAGGGGTGGTTAGGGTTTGAGAGGGGATATGATTTGGGGGAAATGAACTTTGGTTGTGAGTTATGAGTTGTGGCTGGTGACTGGTGAGCAAGAGGGCGTGTATACAGTACTTAGTACAAGGTTAGTAAGGTCGTTCTCACCGTTCTCACCGCCACCGAGTGTTCGTTCTCACCGGATCCTAAATATATATATATATATATATATATATATATATATATATATATATATATATATATGTAGGTGGATAGGTAGGTAGATAGGTATTTTAGTCTAGGGGCTCGTTTGGTTCGCTAGAGGAATTGAAGTTCCAATAAAGTTACAATTCACGTGATTTTGCAATTCATGTGAAATAGAAAGAAAGTGTTTGGTTGGAATGTGGGGAGTGAATTCCATAGAAATTCCGACCTACTTAGGGAGACCTAGGTAAGCAATTTCCCCCATCATGGAGAAATTAGAGTTCTTATGGAACTTCAATTCATGTGATTTGGGGCAAATAAACAACCCACCAAATTTACAAATCACATGAATTGCAATTCAACATCGTAAATTTTTTTAGTGCATCATTAACTATCTTATACTCCATGTATTGCCTCTTGAAAAATGAAAATGATCACTTCTTTGTTACCTTAACTTTGCTGAAAATAGGTCGAAAACATCTTTGTTTGATCACGTGAGAAACTAATACGGAGTAATAGGTTAGGGAGGTTGTAAAAACTTCAAATGAAATGGAGGTGGATTGCCGGAGAGGCTGTATGCTCATGGAGATGAAAAGGGGAGTACTAATTAGGTGAGAGTAATTTAGACAAATTATTTTGCTGGGTGAATTTGGGGTCTTTGATTTTTATAATTGTAACCCTTTGGCTAGTTATAATACGCATTAAGATATAGTTAAAATATTGTACATATATATTTTTGGATTATTATCCCTAATAAAAATTTCGGCCCCATTCTAAATTTGGTCCGAGCTTTGTCCCTAAGCGTTAGTATAACGTACAACTTGTTTCGTATTAGAGCACATTGATCTTGTGGCTTAAAACATTACAATCAAATATATCCACTCACAAGTTTTATGAACAATAGATAGATTTCCTCACTCATCAAGCATTCATATGAGTAAATTTGGCAAGGTGGCTTTTAAAGCTGATATGAGTAAGGCTTTTGATCGGGTCAAGTGGGATTTCCTTCACGCTGTTTACTCAAATTTGGCTTTCCGAAGCGGTTGGTTACTTTGATTATGAGCTGTGTTTCTTCTGTAAGTTATGAAATCCTTCTGAACGGGACTCCTCTTCCGCCTTTCAAACCGCAACGTGGCCTTCGACAAGGTGACCCTTTATCGCCGTATCTTTTCATTCTATGTATGGAGGTGTTATCCTGCAATGTTGAGTGTGCACAAAGGGAGGGAAGATTTCAAGTTATTCGGCTCTGTCGCAGTGTGTCTCCCTTAACGCATCTCTTCTTTGCGGATGATTCCGTTTTCTTCTTTCAAGACAAAGGTACGACTGTGCGCTTTCTAAAGCGTCTTCTTGATAATTACTGTGATGCTTCAGGATAAGTTGTGAATGAGGAAAAGCCGGGGATCATCTTCAGTCCAAACACCACTCTTCGGCGGATGAGGTTCTGTTTAAAAGCTCTCAACATTAAACACAATAAAGGTTTCGGGAAGTATCTTGGCCTTCCGACTGAATTTCAGGAATAAAAAAGGGAAGTCTTTAAGGGGCTTGTGGAAACTGTGACTAAAAGAATTTCTTCATTGAATGGGATCTTTCTTTCTCCAGCTGGGAGACTTACCTTAATCTCTTATGTCCTATCAAATCTCTCCATTTTCTTCCTATCGGTATTTAAAATACCGGTAAGTGTGACTAAGAGGATTAATGCTCTCTTGTCGCAATTTTGGCGGGCTGGAAGTAAATCAGGTAAATGTCTTCACTGGTGTAGTAGGAATTTCACCAGTCTACCAAAGAGTGAAGGGGGCCTTGGTATTCGCAATGTGGACTGCCTCAATCAGGCTTTATTGGCAAAGCATGCGTGGCGGCTCATGTCCGATGAGAAATCACTGTTCTGTTTGATTTTCAGAGAGAAGCTCATGGGATCTTTGGGGCTCGAGAACCAAAGTTGGCTATGTAGTAGGAAATCCCTTTCCTCGGGGGCACGAAGCATCATGCATGGTCTGAAACTTATTAGAGAGCATATTGGCTGGAAACCGGGGATTGAGTCAAATCTTAATGTGTGGGACAAGAAATGGGTTAGTGGCCAAGCTCCTGAGCCCAAAGACTGCCTATTGGATGAGAGCTTTACTTTCTTAAAAGATCTTTGGGTCAAAGACATTTGCTTTAATAATGGCGGGTGGAATGAAGGCCTAATCCGTTTACTTTTTGCGGAGGAAAGTGTGAATCAGATTCTTGCTATCCCTCTTCCTTGCTCTCGAACGAGGGATGAGATCTTTTGGCCGTTCACTAGCAGTGGCGCTTACACTGTCAAGAGTGGGTATGGTATTATCTTCCAAGAGTACTTCAATGAGCACGGGTCCAACAAGGACAAAGAACGGGTCCATGCAGATTGGAAACTTTTCTGTAGGAAAAAATTATGGCACCTCCCAGGTCCCCAAGCTTGGAAAATTCTGCTCTGGAAAATTATTACTGGATCGCTTCCGGTAGGAAGTGAGTTCATTAAAAGAGATTTAGCTTGGGTTTCATCTTGTGCTTTGTGTGGCACTGAAAGGGCCTCCTTAGAGACACTGGATCACCTTTTCCGGGACTGTGCTATTAGCTCACGGATTTGGTCTGGTTCTGTACTGGGCATTAATGTTGGCCAATTCCCCTTTCTTGATGTTCGAACCTGGATAGTAAATTGGATCCTTTATTTTTACAAGTTGGAGGATGGGGTTACTCTGGTTATTCACTTTCTTGCGATCTTGGCGAGTCTATGGAACTTAGGAAATGACACTGTGTTTAGGGGTGATACCTTTCACCCCGAAGCTTTTTTCTCCAAGACTCGCCAGATGGTTAAGGATGTTCTTCAGGCCATTAATAGGATAACCAATGACCCTTTACATCCGCCTGGCTATGCGACTGACGAGCAGGATAATCTGATGGATAATGAAATTGATCTTCAAATGCTCCGTAGTGGGAGACCTTTTTACACTATTGGTTGTTTCTCCTCCTGTTCTATGGTGCGCATATTTGCTGACGCCAGCTGGATTGACTCGTGCCTTGCGGGTTTTGGATGGGTGGTACTTGGGGCGGAAGGCGAAATCAGATATGAAGGATTTATGCGTGGACGGGCTGAATCGCCCCTTTAAGCGGAAGCTCTAGGTATTAGGGAGGCCATTGGTTGGGCACGACAGGCTAGCATTCTTCACCATGAAGTCTCCTCTGATTGTCTCCAGCTTTTAACTCAATGGATAGGGTAGACTACCAGACATCATCATATTTCGGGCATTCTGGAGGAAATCACTTCTCTTACAACTACCTTTCATTGTTTTTGTTTTAGTTATGTTCGCAGGAATCGAAACACTGGAGCTCATGACTTGGCAAAACAAGCCATGAGTTTGCACTAGGAACCTTTCTTTTCGGTTGCAAAAAAAAAAAAAAAAAAAAAAAAAAAATCAAGCATTCATATACCCTTTATGAGGATAGTTTTAAGGACTCTTATAGGGGTTGATCGACCATATCCCTGTAGTTATACATGCCATGATCATCTTAGCCATCTTCAATGAATATAATGCAATCACTTTAGCTATCTTAAGCTAAAGTTAAATATACGAACAATGAAGACTTTAAATATGTTCAAATGAAAAATTATGTAGGACTCGTAGGCTACCTTTGCTACGTGAAGTATTTCAAATCCTATCTCTAGGTAGGTTTTGTTATGTTAATAGAGATCTTATTTTTTGTATTAGGAAAACTTTAATAGTGCATTATTAGCCATATGCATTGATTTGAGATTATTTACCTGTCAAAGAAACAAAAACAACGCGGTTCTCATCATCAATCCATCGCCAAATCGCATCATATATATTAGATAAGGTGAATGAATCAAGTAGGACAGATCGATAATCCACTTACAATATTATTGATCGATCACGTCTTTATAAGCCATGTTTAACATCTTCATAGTTTGTCCTATCAACATAACAAAAGAAATTCATTAGTAAAAACACCGTAACCAACATAATACGGAGTATAAAACATTAGATTACCAAGCAGAAAGACAAATACGTAATACTATAAAACTTGAGATTACAAAGCAGAAAGACAAATAATAATTGTGTTAAGTCTACCGCGACTCGTGAGTCTCCTGTAAGAAGCATTTATATATAGATATAGACATTGTGTCCTACTCAAAATAGACCATGTAACTATTTAGAATATTCTTTTTATTTATTTTTATTAAAATAAAAACTATTCTATTACATCCAAATTCTTACAATCTTCGCTCCTACAAACTCTATCTTTTGGATCAATGTGTTAGTGCTCGTGAATATTGTAGTTCCAGTAAAACTCATATATTATTCATAAATTACAAAATAATAATAAAAAACTTAATAGATTTATTATAGGTAGTTCGTAAAAGTTGGAGACTCCGTAATCACTCAAAAAAAGTTTCCTTTATTAATATAGATAGATAGATAGATATTAATTTCCTCTCTAACTTTCATTTTCCCTTTACTTTTATAAATAAATTTAGGAATGTTAGATATTTGGAGAAAACAATCTCAACCGGTATAAGTATGGAAACAATCTCAACCGGTATAAGTATGGACTTGGACTTCTATTTTTGTTTTTTTTTTTGACAACTGTACTTGGACTTCTATTTTTTGTCTTTCTTTACCAAAAATCCCAATTCTTTCCTTGAACCCAAAATCCACCTCTAGGCTCTAACCCTAAACTCACCTCTAACCATAAACTGAGATTATACGGCAGCCGACGACGATAGTGACCGGCGAAGACGACGACCAGCAAGAAGGATAAATCCCTCTTTTTTTATTCCTATTTCGAATCCATCAATTATTTAGTAAGTATGATTTTAATCTTTTTATTGTTTTTAATTTCATATGCTTATTTGAATTGAATCTCATACGAATTTGCTATTCAAACGAATTTGCCCTTAAATTAGTACTGTATTAATTTGCTATTCAATTGATATTAATTTGTTCTTAATTTCATATGTTTCGTCTGATTTTACTGATGATGATTTGTCGAAGAGTGTGCTAGTTAATGAATGAATGCTTTAAACTTTGAGCTTTGCTTATTTGATTTTCAGGGATAATGTACATGTGCTAGTTAATGCAATGAAATCAGTGGTGTTTGAATTTTATTTTTGCGTATACCTTTCCAATTACAAAAAAATGCATCAATTATTCTAGATAATTGTCCTCTTATTCTTTTGGGGTAAATTCAGTAGAAGAATAAGAAGATTATTTGTCTTAAATTATATACTTTATTTTCAATTCTAATTTCTGGGTTTTTGTCATTATTGTCACTTTCTGGTAAATTTATGGGTTTTCTTCTCTGGACTTTTCAATTAATTATGGGTTTGTTATTATTCTTTTTTTATTAAAAATGTAAATATTGTTATTGGACATATTTAATATTTATTGTTTAGTATATTTAATATTGGAAATCATCGAACAATGTAGAGGACAATGTAGATGGACAATTCTAACAATAGTCATAAAATTTAATTACTTGAAATAATTGTTGTAATTATAGCTACTTGAAACCGATTTATTATATACGGAGTATACAATTAAGACTTGATAAAAACCAAGTATAATGCTGTGTTAATTCCCATATAGAACGTGGGTACTGAAAATGAGGAAATACAAAATGTATTTTTTTGACTTATTGACTTTCAACCACAGAGCGACACATAGGCTTTGTGGTTGTTGCTTTAATAAATAAGATACGATATCAATTCTATTAAAAATCGATATGTAGCTTACACACGGTAGATTGTCGTGAAAACTAAGAGGGTGGTGGCAAAGGCCAAAGGGTAGACAACTTTTTTTTATATATATGGTAGCCAAAATTGGTAGTGAGAGAAGGATAGTGTCATAATTTGGAGTGGGTATAATGCAATTCTTTCGTGTAGCGGAAGAGGCTTTGTGGATTTTGGGATGAGCCATGCCGGGTTTTGGGCGAATGGTTTGCTGCTTTCGCTTAAAAATAATATCTACCATGAGGGGTTGTGGCTGAATTTTAATAGTGACCAAAGGAGTGGTGGTCAAATTTTAGTAGTGAGATAATGCAATTTTGGTGGTAATTTGGCCAAGAGGCTGGTGGCCAATAATTTTGGCGGTGGTTGACCAAAGGAGTTGCGGCAAAACATTAATATTGGGTTTGCTGCAATTCTTGGGGTTGTGTAAGGTGGATTAAGGGTGGTGGTAGTGGAAGAAGATTAACTCTTAATTAAGGTGTTAACTTTTATCAAGAGCCTCACCCTACCACATTTGAAGACCATCTCAATCAAAGCTTTAAGGTTATGATCAACTCAATCACCAATCGGTGACCATATATCTTATATCTTGGGCCATTGAAATTAAGAAACCGTTGCTTAGGAATTAGAAGAAAAGAGTTGGGAATTTGGGTCTTAGAAAAAAAAAGAGGGTAGAGAGTCAGGGTGAGAAATTAGAAAAGCATTGCTTTGTTTTTACTAAATTAGATTTTTTTTTCTTTTCCTACCACTATTATTATTTTAAAACTCTGAACAATGGGCCCCTTTCTAGCTTGGGCCCTAGGCCGCCGCCTCTCGGACGATCCTCGAACCGGGCCTGTTTATGTGCCGGAATCAGTAGCGGAACTAGGATTTTTAGTTGAGGGAAAAAAACTAGTACTCGCTCATCGCATTCATTTGTTTATCTTTTTTATTATTCTTTATGAGGAGTATTTTAATGAAAGTAAACAAATGATTGGGATGGGGGGAGTAATACAATAAGGTAAACTAGCAAAAATGTCAAGAATTTAATTAAAACTTTCAATTTCAATTTCCCCCCTAGCTTTATTGTGCCAGATTGATTAGCTACATTGTTTAGCTGTTGTAGGCTTGTAGCAATCTAAGATGATTATCGATTAAGAATATCTTGTTCCAGTTATGCATTAAAAATGAATGATTGAGCTAGGCATCTCAAGGAAGTTATATAGATATGTTTATTTGTTTTAGAATTTGGGAACTTGAGTTTAAGGGCACTTTCGAGCTAGTTTGCTTACTGTGTTATACGTCGATCAGCGGCAAAACGATAAAAATGTGAATTTTTGATTTTATCAAAGTTATTCTGTTGCATTCTTAACTCTGAAATATTGATCTGACTCTGGCATTGCTCCTGAATTTAGATTGTAGGTTGATTATACGATGGTCACTATAATTTACTCCCTCCTTTCCAATCATTTGTTTACTTCTCTCTCTCTTTGCGAGGGGTATTTTAATCAAAAGTAAACAAATGAATGAGATGGAGGGAGTAGTAAAGATGTTAGAGTTTGAGCAAATTGTATTGGCGGTATGATTCAGATATGAGGTTTTCAAAGTAGATTAGCTGGATACCCCAACAAGGTCGGTCTATGGAGGGTTTCCTTTAGATTGGCCATATAATCATGTCTATGAATACAAGCTCTGTGCTGAGGACCATGATCCTCCCCCCCCCCCTCTGCTGTTGACGGTGTTAGAGATATAGTATCAAAATGCCTTGAGAGCGATAAGAGTCTGCCACTGTTGTAAGCTCAATTGATTGGTTTTTAGGGATGTTGTAGAGAGTGCATCTAGAGTCATTGAACTAGATAGATCCAGTATTAGTCTGTGAGATAATTCTTGAAATTAGATGGTTTGCTTTATGTTTGAAGAATCAATCATTTTCTTAAGATCTAGAGCCCGCTGTTACCTACGACTTAATACTTAATTTGTTGCTGCCCTAGCTGCTTTCCCTTAAGGAGGTCCCATACTCTCATGGATAACTTTATATGTTCTCTACATTTACTCGGTTTCTGCTCAATGTCTTTGACTATTATCAATAACATACTCCGTTGTTCAGAGGATTATGCGAGATTAAAATCCTACAGAATTTGTTTATTAATTATGTATTTTAGCCTGTTGAGACACCAATCTTGGGTGTCTTATGCTGATGTTACACGTACTCCATCATTAATTAATATGACTGGTATATTTTTAACGTTTTGGATGTGCTTGGGTATTGTAGAAACCATACTTTGCTTCTAGACTGCTGCAAAGTAGGGATAAAAGAGAAAAATGAGGCTGCTAACACACAACATGCTATCGTCAAACATAAAGGGAGTGGCAAACGGGTTCCCTTTGAAAATAGAGGCAGGAAATGTCGTGGAGAAGCAGGTTGATTTGAACATTGACTTTCTTAAGAACATTTTCTCCAAGATTGAGTGGAAGGCCTTCGTTGATGCTGCCAAGACGTTGGGGTACTCTGAACTTCCAGAAGATGCCGAGTCTTCTCTGCTCGACAACCAAGATTTTGCTGGCAAATTCCACCATGCTTTGCTCGAGCTTCACCTTGAAGAAGGTGCCCTCATTTGCCCGGAAACTGGACGCAAGTTCCCTGTTACCAAGGGCATCCCAAATATGCTTCTTCACGAGGACGAAGTTTGATTATTCATTGTCTTTGTTAGATATATGCTCTCTGTTTGAAAACGAGCTCCTTAAAAGTTAAGATGTTGGGTTTGTTTGCCAGTTTAGTGGTCTGTATGTTATATTCCCTGAGCACAGATGCCGAGTCTCAAATTTAAATCCGAAAGATTTTTGAATGGCTTCTCATTTTGTTTTATTTTGGCGTAGAGAGGGTTAGATGTATGCAACTTTTACCTTAATGATAACAATATGGAGGACAAATAGGTGGCCTATGATAAACATCGACTCAACTTTTTTTTTTTTTTTTAGACAAACGTGTACTATCTTATATAGACTATAAAAAGAAGCATACATAGTAAACATTACAACAAAACAACACACAAATTACAATACAAACATAGGGGAATTAGATACCCCTAAACTACTAGATGTCGAACTAACCGAGCTAAAATTACAAGCGATACCAACTGAAACAGAAATACGGCATTTCTTAAAGGGTGGATGATAATATTCCTCAAACGGGAGCATGCCAACCTCCTTCCTTTTAGCTGCAATAGCATTCTCAGTGTACCTGCAAAAAAAAAGGTAATTTGTCGACAGAAACTGACAATCTCTTCTTCGAATTAGAGCGGAACCTAAACATTTGACCCCGACGAATGGAATGCTCCACCTTGCGACAACACTTCATGCTAGAATTCTCTTTGAGAGCAACAAACTTAAACTGAACCATAGATACCTTAGTAACCAGAGAGGAATCAGATGAAACCCGTTTCTTTTTGGCGATATGCGAAACAACCTCCTCATGATCCAACAGAGTACTCTCACTCTCAGACTTCAAATACAAAAGGTGATGACGCTCTTCCTGTAAAGGATAAGGAATGGGAACTACTGCTTCCCTTGAAATTGCTTCATGGGGAGTTCCCGTCGAAATTGATTTTGTTGAGATGAGGGGACGAACCCTCAAAGATGACAAAGATCTTGGATGGAAAAAAAGGAGATTCCTCCCGAGTAACAAATTCTCATAATCTTCCGATGACAAACGCAAATGATTTTAAGGATGTCTTTTGTTGGAGAAGGAGTATTTCGCAGGTCTTGTGATAAAATTATTCGAAGGATTACAATCATCCTTAGCTGGCAAGGTCGGATTAGCCTCATTAAGGCTTGCAGATTCCAGAATATTGCCAGAACCAGAATCAAAGGCAGCAATCAGGTTTTCAGAGTCCATAATAAAGTCAATACCAGTCGCATTAGGGCATTCAGAATCAGTAAAAACAGCAGAACTAGTTGTAAAAGCAGCAAGATCAGGAGAAACATCATTCGAAACCAAAGGGGCTCTACTACAAGACGCTTCATCCATTTCAACAGGGATTGCAAACGTATCCCTCACATCATCATCTAGCAACGGTTTCTTGCCTTTCTTGTCTAAGCCCAAAGGATTAAAAGGATAAACGACCCGTTTTCCATTAATATTCAAAACTAACAGTTCGGCCACAGAATTGAGTTCCCGGTTAGCATCATTGTTATGCGGTTCCAATTTTACAGCACGTTCAAAGTCGTTGATAGCCTCGTTGAGAAGATTCAAATGCTTAAGAGCCAGGCCTCTACGATATAGGGCCTTGACATTGGTCGGATCAAAAGATAAGACGAAAGTTGAGTAACAACAAACCCAATTATACCGGGACAACTTCAACTCACAAAGCGCTAGATTTAGGACAAGAGAGAGGCAGAGGGAATAGGCTACGGGCTGCTCATGCAAGGGTGGAAGGCCAAGGAAACATATGAGTTTAAGGGCTTGAGTGTAGTGACGAGCAGCCAAAACAAAATTCCCTTCCCTAAAAAGGGAGTTACCCCTGTCTTTCACCAAATGGACATTGGAGATGGATGGTACCCCCAATTCCATAACTAACTTAGCAAGGTCATCATCATCAACCCCATCATCATCCACAACAACTAAATCACAAAGATTCAGAAGCAGAAAACGATATTCCATCTAAGAAAACAAGAAATATAGCCCGGAAATATGAACAACTACTACAAAGCAGAGAAGACCGAAAATCCCAGGAGAATCCCGACTGAAGGACAACAAAGCGGAAAAACAGAGGAAGAACTAGAGCTAATAGACGACTAAAGAACAGACGATTAAACTAAAAACTACAGCAACAAACCATCAGAGGAGAGAAAGACTACCCGTGAAAGGAAGCAGGAAAAAAAACATGGATTAAATCGAGCAAGTAGATCGAGAGGCGGACATCATCGATGATCAAAAGCAGGTATTTTAAGCTTCCCATCACAAAATAGGTGCCGTTGTTGTAGTAAAGAAACCCTCACCGGCGACCAGGAGGAAATTGGTGATGGCCGCCGGCGAGAGAGGGTAATTTGAATAAGCGGTGGAAATAATTAGGGTTTTTTTGATATTTTGTGAGTGATGGTTAATTAGAATAACTAGCTTAATGAATCATTTTGCTGATGCCCACAAGGTTGGTTCGTGTAATGTCTTAAAAGGGCTTGGGACGGCGTGACACCTGTTTTGAAGAAGACAGATTTAGAATACCATTGAGTGACCTTTTCTGCTAGCTTATAAATTTGCAGCATGTTTATGAAAGGGATCACATAAAGATATCTACTTCGGAAACCCGAATAGTATAAGATGGGTATAATCAAAGCCTTGCAACTAATTACATCACATTGCGGAGAAACCCACAAGGCCGAGAAAACAGATTTCTATGTACTACAGCTGATATATGAAACTCCAGCTCAGGTAAAACAAACTCCTATGAAAAACTGGCAGGAGAAAAAAATGATGACAAAATGATCAAACAGATTCCCAAAGTGGAGTATCATTTTCATTTGTTTACTACTGGTATTGGCTGCATGCTGCTCCGTTCCGAAATTCTGGAGACCAACATCAGCGCAAAAATCATCATCATACTGTAGTACTATACATGAGATGAGATCGAAATCATATACAATGCTCTTATGCACCAGGTGTCCAGGTATCATGTCCGAACTTGACGCCGACGATTCCTATCAGAGATCAAGTAGATACGTCCATGAACCCACCCTCTTCCCAAACTTGATAGAGATTTCTGTAAATGACATCCGACATAGTAATAAGTGGACGCATATAACCTTCAGCTAAGAACATCAAACTATACAAATGTTGAACTGCGGGGTTGGTCGGCTTGGTCCAAAATTATGAATTACTCCCTCCGTACCACAACAAAGGTAACGTAGGGAAAAATGGAATATTTACGAAAAGGTGGAAAAAGTAAGGGTAAAGAGGGAAAAAATAGGTGGGGTATGTAATTGTGGGTTTAATTGTGGGTTGGTAGGTGGGATATGTAGAGTATGACATTTTGTGTAAATATCAAATGGGTATAAGGATAACTTGGTAATGGGTTGTGGGCCAAATAAGGAATGTTACCTTTGGTGTGGTACGTCGGTTTATAGTAAGTGTTACCTTTGGTGTGGTACGGAGAGAGTACTCCGCATGATTAACAGAATTGGGAGGAGGGGAGCTATGGTGCTAGGACTTCGTGTTCTTTAAAATAATGTGGATTTCCCACTTAACTTTATTTTGAATACATCCTCCAACGATAGCCTCCAAAATAACAAGAAAGCGAACACACCTAACTGTACATGTTAAGTAACCCCTTACGCAGAATTGGACTTGTATTTTTGATTTCAGATGAGACAGATTCTTATGGGGGATTGATGTGAATAAATCACGTCAAGGATGCACCCCATCTAGTATTCAAGAAAGCAGAGTTTACCTCAGACGTTGTGCGGAATTCTAGGAGGCATTCACATACGTGACAACGCCCTCGATGTGGGGAGCTATTGTTCTGATCTGACCTCACAAATGCAAAGACCTGTCAGGATACATCAATATTGTTTAGTCATTTAGTGAGCCTGGATTATCAGATCAAGCATTAAAGATGTCAACTGCAAAAACAGATCAAGTAGAGACTGGAGAGGTGGTTGAAACTAACCTCCTCACCACAATTTGGGCATGCACCCTTCAAAGCAACTAAGTCACTCCGCCATAAGCCCTTCAATGCTCTAGCTGAGTAATTAACAATGAGATGAACACCAGGTTTGAGAATGCATTAAATAATTGAAAACTTTACGAGTCAATTTAAACATGCAATGGAATTCGAAAGAAACAATGAAAAATTCTACTACAAAAATTCATATTAGAGCGATAAAAAAGCCAAGGAAAACAACATTACCCGAAGCTATCGCAATAGGACAGCCAATAACCAAACCAAACAGCATAAACAATGCAGAGTTCAATATTGCAAAAATATGCATTGCTGGTGATTGGCTAATGTAGGCTGCACTTGAGTTGAAGGTCTCTTGATAAGCTTGATTAACGGTGTACAAGATGGGTAGAAGACATAGTGAGCCGCCA
This sequence comes from Silene latifolia, assembly GCF_048544455.1. Taxonomy (NCBI): domain Eukaryota; kingdom Viridiplantae; phylum Streptophyta; class Magnoliopsida; order Caryophyllales; family Caryophyllaceae; genus Silene; species Silene latifolia. The sequence goes on along the minus strand of NC_133530.1, from coordinate 36,092,241 downwards.
AACACAAGAATGAGGAACCACACGCTAGCCAAAGCAAACACCTGTGAAGGGTCTTCCTGCCCTACATACACGTCATTACATCTTCATCACGACAACAAGTATACAACTACACTTGTATCCTTCAAAGAACATGTTAATAGTGTTGTGTGTTCCCACGTATATTCGTATACATCTACACTTGTAGACTCGTACAGAAACACGGGTCACACTTTGAAAGCGTGCTCAATAGAATTAATCTACATGTTTTGTTGCTTTTAATCACATACGCTAAGTTAATGTCCAATGCATCCCATTATGCAAAAAAAACATGTTACAAGAGCGCGATTATTTAAGAATATGACTCAGCACAATCGCTTAAGTTCAATCTATTACGACATGAGCAGAGCCTAATCATCATCCAATCAACAAACTTTGCAACAATAAGAAGGTTGGTTCACCTGAGCATCAGCATAAGTTGATTGACGGCGTAAACTGCATCTAGGATACTTGACCACGTATTTGGATCCGTACCACCTCAATTTCAACTACACCACCATATCATTCAACAATCAACATTTATTTATACATTAATCAATTAATCAATCAAATTTATCAACTCAAACAAATCAAAATAATTCAGTGACAAACCTCAACTCTATCAAACATGTCATCCACGATCAAAGGTTTACCACTGTAATACGCATCTCTTGCCTATTCCAAATATATTACAAAAATCATTAAACTAATATCCGCAATTCTTAGTTAAAGGTAAACAAATGATTTAGACGGTGACGGTCGGCCTATCACAAGTTCAAATCCTCGGAGTCTTTAATTTCAACTTAAGCTGATGGTCAAGACTACTTATTAATTTAATACAATTAAAAATATCGAGTGTAAACAAATGATCGGTACGAAGAGAGTAATAAATATGTGGGTTATCATTATAAAATATCGAGTGAGAAAGAAAGACCTGGCGATAAAGCGCTTCAAGAGTCTCCTGGCTGGCGGATTCAATAGGTCCGACGGAGATACAAGACGGACCTTCGGAAAGAACCGGACAAGACGGCTGATTCGCGGCGGAACACGCGGCGGGGATACGATGGCGGACGGCGACAGATAAGAGTGGTGGTCGGAGAAACCTGACGGAGGCGGTTGCGGATTTGGAGGGGACCACTAGATGAGGGGGAGCTGCCATGTCACTAGAGAGAGCGCGAATGTGTAATGTGTGGTGTGTGGATAATGTGCAATTTACACACGACGACTTGGTTGGTTTCTTTGGTGTCGTATCTTAAGATTTTTGTTTATGTTGTTGTGGGCGAAATGATCACTTTCTCGAGTTGTGGCCATTAACCAATCCATATCTTATTTTCAAAAGTTAATTGACTTGAGTGATAAAAATTCTTATTTATGCTGTATTAGATCGATTTTAACTTTACTAGTTGAGATCCCGTGCTAAAGCACGGTATTTGCGAGGATTAAATTAATTGAGCTTTAATTTTTACATAAATGGGTTGTAGTTATAATAGTATGTACGTTATTTAAAAATGCAAAATTTATTTATACATCAAAATTTATTTATACATCATAAGATATTGGAGATTTTATTTGTATTAATTATACTCTATAATATATACTATACTTTATACAAACACTATAATATTTGGAGTTAGAACTTTTTTGTGTATAGAAATATAGGATACTGAATATTTTATTTGTGGGAAAGATTGCGCATATAGTTATGAAAATCTTTTAGTATTAAATAAGGTAATAATATTAATATAAAATATCAATGTTTGGAGCCCATCGAGTTTCTTGTTAAATTATACTTACACATTGAATTTTTCGTTGACCCACTAATGTATTGAATGCTAGTGAATTAAGATGACAAAAAAATAGGCTCACTTATAGGAGAATGCATTTAGGCGGGAAAAACATTGAGTTTTCTTATTCTTTTAGTTTAGTGGGGATTAATAAAAAATTGGGTTTTAAATCTGATAAAGGCTTATTTAGACCTGTCAAAATCTGACCCGACTCGAAAACCGACCGTAATCCGACCCGTAAATAATCCGCATATAACCCGATTTTTTCAACCCAAACCCGAAAAATACCCGAACCTGTTTTGACCCGTAAATAGCGGGTCGAAACCCGACCCGTAACGGGTTAACCGTTAGGTCAAAGCAATATATCTTTCTTAAAATTGATAATGTCAAATAACTATTGACTTATAAAGTTTTAAGGAAAGATATGTATATATACGGAATGCCACGTCATCACCTTTAACCATATGCCACGTCATCACATCAAAGTGTGTGTCATGCCGTCACTTTCATCATATTACGTCGATCCGTATTTTACGTTAACACTGCTATGTCTATCATTTAAGGCGATATGTCATGTCATCACCTTGAAGTGTGTGCCACGCAATTACTTTCACTGTGTTACATCGAACTGCATTCAAAGTTAGCACTGCCACGTCATCACCTTGAAGTGTGTGCCACGCAATTACTTTCACTGTGTTACATCGAACTGCATTCAAAGTTAGCACTGCCACGTCATCACCTCGATCACATGCCATGTCATCACTTCGAAGTGTATCCAACACCGTCACTTTCATCGTATTACGTGTAACCGCACTCCACTTTAGCACTGCCACCTCATCACCTCGGATCACATGCCACGTTATCATTGTCATCTTATTTGAGTCTCGCCGTCGTACTTAGCGAGTTAGTGAGGGTAATGTCAGATGATGACGAGGTGGTGATCGCGAGAATGGTGACAATTAAGTTGTCTAAGACGAGTAAGAGGAGAAAAACCGTATAAGTGGTAGGAATTAAGATATAAAAGAAGTTTTAAAAAATGATAAAAAGGAGATGTTGATCGACCCGTTTTTTTACCCGAACACGACCCAAAACCCATATCGACCCGTTCGTATAACGATGTGATATTAAAAATATTAAGCAAAAATGTTTTATCTTACTAATATCATATATTAAATTAGATAATAATAAAAATTTAAGAATAATTACGTGTTTATAAGTAGAATTAAAAAAATGTTTTTTTTTTAAAAAAGCGTCAATCTGACCCGTTATGACCCTAAATCGCGACCCAAAATCCGTATAAACCCGGCCCGTATAAACCCGTATTTTTCAGACCCGAAATAGACCGGACCCGTATTTTACCCGAACCCGAAATGACCGAACCCGTAACCCACCCGTTTGACAGGTCTAAGTTTATTTATTAAATAAACTATGATATTTTATATGAGTCTCTATCAATATTGGTAGAAAATACTTTTGTAGAAAAAAAAAAGGAAATTATCTCACTTGTTAAAGATTTATTCAAAAAATAATACAAATAATTTACTTGCATCTATACTTCTATAGTCTATCGGAAGTCAAACCTAGGTCCATTGCTTGGAAAACAATTATTCTAACCTATGGACTATGCAATCTTTCTTTATCAATTTGTCTTGTTTAGGACGCAAATATCCGTTTTCAGATTAAAACGGGTTAAATAATACCTCACCAATAGATGGGACAAGCTTTTCCTTATTTCGGATATTTTGTTTTTTTATCTCGTCTATCTTATTTGACTCGTGTTTTAAGTTTACAAGAATTTGTATTCATTCATGGCTATCTAAAGACATATCCTCTTTGGATTGTTTTATGTTCAAAGAGAATTGGATGAAGAGGCATGGTTAGGCTAAGATTAACAATGTTGAAGACAAAGTATGAGGGTGGGTGTTACTTTCAGATTTTCAGCAGTTGAAGGTGCAAAAATTCTACCGTCCTTCCGGAGGACGGTACTCCTCACACACAAGTCATTACCTCACACACAAACACAATCTACCCAAGTGGAATATTATAATGGCTTGTGTGTGAGGAGTACCGTCCTCCGGGAGGACGGTAGAATTACTCGTTGAAGATGATACATGAATAAAGTAGTATATATTGTAGTAGAGTCTTAATCTGGGTATTTGATTTCCAAGACCCATGTTGAGACTTGTGAATAGTAGATTGTGTGTTATTTTATCAATATAAATAGGAAAAATTACAAATAACCACCACATATTTTCGTCTTTTTATAAATTACCACCACGTATTTGCGTTTTTACAAATAATTCCCAAACTTCAATGTATATTCCCCAATCACCACCGTATTTCAGTCCGAGCATCGATTTTCATATTCCGGCTTATTAAGTGATGATTTACGCAAAATACCAAGACTACCCTTATTTAATTACACAAACTCTACCCAATTAACACAACCTTTTCCCAATTCAATCAATTTCCCTAAATTCCCAATTTTTCCAAACCATAAAATCCCAAACCCTAAATCTTTTAATCCCAATTCATTTATACTCTTTTACAGGAATCAACATCTTTGATAGATTCGAGTTGCGTGTTCACAAGAGAGTTCTCAACCTATTCAGCTTCCCTGATGTGGTCAAGCAGATCACTCCAATCACCATAGAACCTAGTGTCGAGGTTGAGCTCACAAGTCACAATAGCAGACTCTAAAATGTGCCTTGTTATAATGTGCAGTTGTAGTTGTTCTATATAGTAAAGTTTTCATCTATGGGAATTCTGGTAAATTGCTAAAAATATGCTTGTTTGAGAGATTTTCTCGTTTAGCTTAAATGTTGTAGTCGCCTCATATTCGGTTAGACGACTTCTACAGCGAAATCGATTAGGAAGAAGAGGGATATACTGTAATACTACGGATTTTATTAAGCTAAGTACTCGACCGAGTAGAGCCTACTCGGCCGAGTAGTGCTAAGTGTGTGTTTTGTTTAGCTTCTGCCGAGGAATACTCGGCCAAGTATGATGAATACTCGACCGAGTAGGGGATACTCGGCCGAGTATACTTTATACTCGACCGAGTATCCGGTCTGGCGTGTACTTATTCAGCGGTTTGATGCGGGAGTGTTTAGGGATTATTTAATTGGCAAAGCAGTTTCTAAACATCATTTTCACAAGCCTAATTACTTTTACGATATCCTAATCACTCCCAAATCTTCCACTGTGTGTGTAATCATCGTAGTTTTTGCATTCAATCGTTCATCCCACCGTCGGTAAGTCCTTATTCCCATGTCATTGATGATTTATTCTAAGGGTTTACTTTATGTATAAATTGGGGAAAAAGGGGATTGTGCAATGTGTAATTGTGTTATGTGATTATTGTATAGGAGAAGACTTCGTAGAGGAGCCATTCTAGTTGCCTGATTCTCCATATTTCTGTTGTTGCTAAGGTAGGGTTTCCCTACTCGATTCTTCGTTAATTGATTTAAGATTGTGTTTGTATTGTAATTGTTGTTATCTGCCGATCATCGGAGTATGGGTGTTGTGGTGACGGTGGTGATGTGGTTGTGTTGTGACGGTGGTAGTGTTGTGACAAATTTGTGATCTTTGGTACTTTGTGATGTGTGTGTTGATTGTGGTGGAGTCACTTGCGGGAGTGGCTTCACACCCTAGTTCGCCCTCCGTGGAATCCGTCATGGGAGGGGATGTGCACATTAAGGGACAGGGTCGTCGCTCGTTGATGAGCGGGATTTAGGTGGGGATGGGCTGCGATCCCCCACCGGCGGAGTGGATTACCTGTTGCGATGGGTAATCCGGCAGGGCTGCACACTTCGGTGTGTAGTCAGTTACTGTGGAGGATGATCAGCCGGTTACATTATTTGTTTGTCTTATCTTGATTGAACGGTCCTGACCCCGTTGTTGTTGTTTGTCGAATCTCGTGATCCATTTGGGGATGGTGAGCAGGCTTGACAGGTATTGCATTTGGTGAGCTTGGGCGGTCATGGGGGAGTCGTCTTCACCAGTTGTAGTATCACAGTTACGAGTCTTAGTTATGATTTTGTAGTCATCGACTGTTGGATTCACTTTGTTGGATTTGGTTTTGGATTTGGTTTGGTGTAAACATTTATACTTTACAGTACTTCTAATAAATGTGTTAGGACAGACGCTTTTGATATATACTAACCTTGGGCAACCGAGATGGTAACACTCTTTCATGGTAGGGTGGTCCTGGTAAGGCACCTTGGTATGATGGGGTGTTACAAAGTGGTATCAGAGTCGAAGATTCCGGCACCTAAAACAAATGAACATAACGAACTTAGGGAGTTTAAATAAAATGAACCCGGGGAGAGTAGTTTGGAGCTACCGCAAAGACTCGGGAGACGTCCCGGAGTCGCAATTTGGCCCTCACTAACTCGACCCGGTCACGGGGGGAAATGTGTTGAGAGTTGTGTCATATATGTGCATGTATGTGAAGGTCCATGGTTGGAACATGTGGTGGTAAGGAAATGTGTATGTGATTTTGGTAAAGGTATTTTGAGCATTGAAACGAAGTGGAAGGAATCGAAATGTGAAATCTGGTGAAACGGTTTTAGCATGTAAATGATTGGCATGATTACATGTTTACTATGTGGCATTCGAATTTCCGTCGTTATATGTTTGTTTGTTGGGATAGAAAGCATGATAGGAGATACTGTGTATTGTTTGTAGCTCGTTTGGCATGACTCGGCCGAGCAGGGCAGGTACTCGACCGAGTAGCGGGTACTCGGCCGAGTAACCAGGCACTCGACCGAGTGTTGTTTGGCAGTAAGTAGCAGTGGCTACTTGATGTGTTTACTCGACCGAGTATTTAGGCATGCTCGACCGAGTAGAGCATACTCGGCCGAGTGATGTTTTATACTCGACCGAGTATGACTTTCGTGAATTTGACGTTGGCTACTGGAGTAGACTACTCGACCGAGTATCAGTAATACTCGACCGAGTAGTCCTTACTCGATCGAGTATTGCTGTGTACTCGGCCGAGTGCTTCTTTGGCGGAAGGTCACACCCATTTTGAGCCGTAGGCTTTTGTGCTTATGTTTCCTTGTTTCTTATCAGCTCAAAATGCCGCCTAAAAAAACTGCCGCGCAAATTCAAACTTTTGAGATGACCATTGATGAGATTGCTCGTATGATTGAGCAACAAGATGCTCTTCTTGAGGTTCTCAAGAATGTGGGAAAGGGGAACGAGAAGCCTGTGGATGCTACTCAGCTTAGCATCATCATCGCTCACTTCAACTCACCCACATATGAGGGAGTTGGGGAACCAAAGTTGCTTGAGAAGTGGCACCGTGAGATGGAAAGTCTCATGGAAGTGGTCAAGTGTCCGGAGGATATGATCGTTGAGCAGGTAGTATACTTTCTGAGAGGTGAAGCCGCCGTGTGGTGGCAAAATGTCAAGGAGGATGCTAGAGCCTACTACCAAGCTGAGGGTCTGGGGGCTATTCCTTGGTCAGGTTTGAAGAGCGCTATGAGGGAGCAGTTTGTGCCGGAGCATATCCGACACAAGATGAGATCTGAGTTCGATTCCTTCACCATGACCGATGATATGACAGTCACCGAGTATTATCACCGGTTCCTAGAGTTGTCTCGTTATGTTGAGGACATGCCGTTGGGACAAAGGGGTTTGGCTCTTCGTTTCGAGAGAGGTTTGTCTGCCAAGATCATGAACCGTCTACCAGCTGGAGTCGCCACTGATCTTAAGGAAGTGTACCTGAGAGCAGGTCAAGCTGAGAGAATGGTAGATCTCTCAAAAGAGATTAATGAAAGGACTGCTGCCGAGAAAAAGGAAGGCTGACAGTGGAAGCAACAATTAGTCGGGCAACAAGAAGGGCAACTTCAACCATGCCAAGGCTTTTTTTTGGTGGAGCTGGTTTCTCCGGGGGATCTCGTGGTTGGGGAAAAGGTGGTGGTAAGAGTATGAGTGACAACTCCAACCTTACATGCTTCAACTGTGGTGGTGTAGGCCACAAGAAGCGGGAGTGCACAAGTGCCAAGACCGGAGCAGGTTCAGGAGCTTATCAAGGGAATTTCTCTCAGGGGCCGACTCAGAGCTTTGCTAGCAACCGGCCGGGTGGATCATGGGGCAACAGAGGTGGACATAGCAACCATGGCAGTTATAACCGCAGTGGTGGTGGATCTTATCAGCGCCAAAACAACAGTGTCACCCAGGATTTAGCAGCCAAGCCGAGTACTTCTAATGCTTCGGTCCAGGGAGGAGGGCAGAAAAGCAGTGGAAAGCTCTTCACGATGGACAAGCAGGATGCACAGAATGATGCACATGTAGTCACCAGTACCTTTCTTGTTCATAATGTACCGTCTTTTGTTATGTTTGACTCGGGGGCAACACATTCTTTTGTGTCTTGTAGTCATGCTTTATCTATGGGCTTGGGGGAGTTTGAGATTGTAAAGGATGATGTGTTGATACCTTATGGGGAGTCTGTGTCATGTGTCAAGTTATATAAGGGAGTGTCTATGGTAGTTGGAGAGGTATATTTACCGGTAGACCTGTTAGAGTTTCCTATGGATGGGTTTGAGGTGATTGTCGGGATGGATTGGCTGGATAAGTATGATGCCAAGATAGATTGTCGGTAAAAGAAAGTGTCTTTAAGGGGTCCAAAGGGTATAAAGGTGTCTTATAGAGGGTTTGTTGTTAGACCTAAGTTTAAGTTCATAGCTGTGATGACTTTAAAGTCATGTTTGAGGAAGAAGTGCCCCTTGATTCTTTGTCATGTGAGAGATGGCCGAGTAGAGTCACAAACAGTTGCTGAGATACCAGTAGTGGGAGAGTTTGATGATGTCTTTCCTGAGGAGATACCGGGGTTACCGCCAAAGAGGGATGTTGATTTCAGCGTGGAGCTCAAACCAGGAACACGTCCTATATCCAAAGCACCATACCGTATGGCACCTAAAGAATTAACTGAGTTGAAGAAACAGTTACATGAGTTGTTAGACAAGGGTTATATCCGGCCAAGTGTGTCACCTTGGGGAGCTTCAGTTTTGTTTGTGAAAAAGAAAGATGGGAGCATGAGGTTATACATCGACTACAGGGAGCTTAACCGTGTCACAGTGAAGAACAAGTATCCTTTGCCCAGGATTGATGACTTGTTTGATCAGCTGAGTGGAGCAGGTGTGTTTTCCAAGATTGATTTGAGGTCAGGTTATCACCAGTTGAGGATAGCATATGAGGATATTCCAAAGACAGCTTTTCGGTCTCGTTATGGTCATTATGAGTACGTGGTGATGCCTTTTGGTTTGACCAATGCACCAACAGCTTTCATGGATTTGATGAACCGGATCTTTACACCTTTCTTGGATAGGTTTGTGGTTGTTTTCGTCGACGACATCTTAGTCTATTCCAAGACTAAGGAAGAACATGAGGAGCACTTGAGGATGGTTTTGCAGACTCTGAGAGAGAATCAACTTTATGCCAAGCTATCTAAGTGCGAGTTCTGGTTAGAGGAGGTGACTTTTCTGGGTCATGTGATATCTAAGAAGGGGGTGTCTGTGGATCCTAGCAGGATTGAGGCCGTGACCATGTGGGAATCACCGAAAAGTGTTGCTGAGATTCAGAGTTTCTTAGGCCTTGCTGGCTACTACAGGAGGTTCGTAAAAGACTTTTCTACCATAGCACGGCCTATGACCGCCTTGATGAGGAAAGAGACCAGATTTGTTTGGGATGAGAGATGTGAGACGACGTTTCAGACCTTCAAGGAACGTTTGACCACAGCTTCTATTCTAGCTTTGCCAGAAGGACGTGAGAACTTTAAAGTGAATACCGATGCTTCAAAAAATGGTCTGGTTTGTGTTTTGATGCAGGCAGGGAAGGCTATAGCTTATGCTTCGAGGCAGCTAAAGCCCTATGAGGAGAATTACCCTACTCATGATCTGGAGCTGGGTGTAGTTGTTTTTGCTCTTAAGATTTGGAGACACTACCTTTACGGGGCAACCTTTAAGGTGTTTTCCGATCATAAGAGTCTAAAGTATATCTACACTCAGAAGGAGCTTAACATGCGACAGAGACGGTGGATGGAGCTGATCGGAGATTATGATATGGAGATCATCTATCACGAGGGTAAGGCTAATGTTGTTGCAGATGCTTTGAGTAGGAAGAGCGTTCATTCGCTATGTATGGCCATGTCCTTGCTGAAGCTGAGGGATGAGATGTCTCAGATGGGGATCTTTATGATAAGGAAGGGGGATACCATCGGGGATTTCACGATAGAGCCAGACTTGTATGAGAACATCAAGAGTAAGCAAGAGCTTGATCCTAAGATTCAGGAATAGAATTCAAGAGTGGAGAGTGGCACAGTTTCCACATTTTCTATCCACCCAGATGGGAGTGTTCGCTTTGATGGGAGATGGTGTGTTCCTGAGGATGCAGAGTTGAGGAGAGTGATCCTGTCGGAGGCTCATTGCACTCCTTATTCGGTTAACCCAGGTGGTGACAAGCTTTACAAAGACCTTAAGAAGACTTTATGGTGGCCAAACATGAAGAGGGATGTAGCTGAGTTCGTGGCTAGATGTTTGACCTGTTAGAGGGTCAAGGGTGAGCAGAGGAGACCACAGGGTAAGATTCAGTCTTTGGATGTAACTGAGTGGAAGTGGGAGTCGATCTCTATGGACTTCATCGTGGGATTACCTAGATCACAGCAAGGTAATAACATGATCTGGGTGATTGTTGATCGGTTAACCAAGTCAGCTCACTTTGTTCCGATGAAAGATACCTGGTCTAAGATGCAGCTGGCATTGGGTTATAGGAGACATGTGGTACGGTTACATGGTATACCCAAGGATATCGTTTCTGATCATGATGCGAGGTTCATATCCAAGTTTTGGCAAGAACTGCAAGAGTTGATGGGTACTACCTTGAAGATGAGCACAACTTTTCATCCGGCAACTGATGGTCAGACGGAGAGAACCATCAAGACCTTAGAGGATATGTTGAGGGCATGTGTCATGGAGTTTGGGGGCAGCTGGGAGGACAGACTTGATCTGATTGAGTTTTCATACAACAACAGTTATCATGCGAGTATCGGGATGACACCTTTTGAGGCTGTATATGGTCGGAATTGCCGAAGTCCATTTTGTTGGGATGACAGTTCTGAGGCAGTAGTTTTAGGACCACAGATGGTACAGGATATGGTCGAGCAAGTCCAGATGATTCGGCAAAAGATGAGAGCAGCTCAAGATCGCCAGAAGAGTTATGCTGATTTGCACCGCAGAGACATAGAATTCGTTGTAGGTGACAAGGTCCTTTTAAAAGTGTTGCTTATGAGAGGTGTGATGAGATTTGGAAAGAAAGGCAAGCTGAGTCAGAAGTTTATAGGTCCTTATGAGATTTTGGACCGTATTGGCGAGGTAGCCTACAGGTTAGCTTTACCACCAGCTTTGGATAGAGTCCACAATATTTTCTATGTTTCACAGCTTCAGAAGTATGTGAGTGATCCGTCACACATACTTGAGGTTCCTAAAGAGATTCTAGATCGCAAAGTCCGTAAGACAAGGAATGGTGAGACCGTCTTACTCAAGGTACTTTGGTCTAATCACAATGTGGAAGAGGCCACATGGGAACCCGAGGAGGCTATACGAGAACGCTTTCCTAATCTTTTTGATCAGGTATGATTGGTTACGGGGACGTAACCATTGTTTTTTAAGGGGGGTAGGAGATGGCCGCGTGTGTGTTTTGTCTTATTTTGAGTCGAGATAGTGGGTTTTGTGATGCTTTGTGTAGTTCTTTGGTGTTGATAAGTGTTGTTGGGAAGTCTTTTTGTGTGTTGTGTGTTTTGTTTTAGAGTAGAGTGTGAACTTCGGGGCGAAGTTCTTTTTAAGGGAGGAAGATTGTAATACTACAGATTTTATTAAGCAAAGTACTCGACCGAGTAGAGCCTACTCGGCCGAGTAGTGCTAAGTGTGTGTTCTGTTTAGCTTCTGCCGAGGAATACTCGGCCGAGTATGAAGAATACTCGGCCGAGTATACTCTATACTCAACCGAGTATCCGGTCTGGCGTGTACTTATTCAGCGGTTTGATGCGGGAGTGTTTAGGGATTATTTAATTGGCAAAGCAGTTTCTAAACATCATTTTCACAACCCTAATCACTTTTACGATATCCTAATCACTCCCAAATCTTCCACTGTGTGTGTAATCATCGTAGCTTTTGCATTCAATCGTTCATTCCACCATCGGTAAGTCCATATTCCCATGTCGTTGATGATTTATTCTAAGGGTTTACTTTATGTATGAATTGGGGAAAAGGGGGATTGTGCAATGTGTAATTGTGTTATGTGATTATTGTATAGGAGAAGACTTCGTAGAGGAGCCATTCTAGTTGCCTGATTCTCCATATTGTTGTTGTTGCTAAGGTAGGGTTTTCCCTACTCAGTTACTGTTAATTGATTTAAGATTGTGTTTGTATTGTAATTGTTGTTATCTGTTGATCATCGGAGTATGGGTGTTGTGGTGACGGTGGTGATGTGGTTGTGTTGTGACGGTGGTGATGTTGTGACAGCTGTGATGTTGTGGTACTGTGATGTGTGTGTTGATTGTGGTGGAGTCACTTGCAGGAGTGGCTTTACACCCTAGTTCGCCCTCCGTGGAACCCGTCACGGGAGGGGATGTGCACATTAAGGGTCAGGGTTGTCGCTCGTTGATGAGCGGGATTTAGGTGGGGATCGGCTGCGGTCCCCCACCGGCGGAGTGGATTACCTGTTGCGATGGGTAATCCGGCAGGACTGCACACTTCGGTGTGTAGTCAGTTACTGTGGAGGATGATCAGCCGGTTACATTATTTGTTTGTCTTATCTTGACTGAACGGTATTGACCCCGTTGTTGTTGTTTTTTTTGTGGAATCTGCTGTGATCCATTCGGGGATGGTGAGCAGGCTTGATAGGTATTGTATTTGGTGAGCTTGGGCGGTCATGGGGGATTCGTCTTCACCAGTTGTAGTATCACAGTTACGAGTCTTAGTTATGATTTTGTAGTCGTCGACTGTTGGATTCACTTTGTTGGATTTGGTTTGTTGTAAACATTTATACTTTACAGTACTTCTAATAAATGTGTTAGGACAGACGCTTTTGATATATACTCTTTCATGTTAGGGTGGTCCTGGTAAGGCACCTTGGTATGAGGAGGTGTTACATATACGACTTAGTATTGAGATAAATTGATCGATTGAATTGGGGATTAAAAGATATAAGGATTTGGGATTTTAGGTTTTGGAAAAAATTGGGTATTTAGGTAAATCGATTGAATTGAATTGGGAAAATGTTGTGTTATTTGGGTAGAGTGTGTTTGCGTACTTAATAAAGAAGATGATGATGCTATGTTTGAAACTTAGAAGTGATGATGCTATGTTTGAAACCCAGAAGATGATGCTATGTTTGAAACCCAGAAGATGATGCTATCATAAGATCTAAGTATGATTAAAGCTGCAATCTTCAAATCTGGTTCAACCCCAAAAGATTAATATGTATAACAAACTCAAACTCAGTATAGGGAAGTGAAAAAGGTCTCAACTTTGATGCTTAATTTCTGTAAATGCAAAAGAACTACTCCGTATACATTTGAGCTTGAATTTAGTAATAGAAACAAAAGGAGAAACTAATGAGGGTAGTCTTGGTATTTTGCATAAATCCTCACTTAATAAGTGGGAAAATATGAAAATCGATGCTCGGGGCTAAAATACGGTGGTGATTGGGGAATATATACATTGAAGTTTGGAGGTTATTTGTAAAAACGCAAATACATGATGGTAATTTGTAAAAAAATGTAAATACGTGTTGGTTATTTGTAATTTTTCCATATAAATAAGATAAAAATCTATTTAATCAATTGGAATTATCAATTAGTTTTTTTAAGACGGATATATTTCGTCTTAAGAATAAAACGGGTCAAGTAATACACCATTTGTATGGATGAGATATATAAACATATAATTTATTAAACTATAGTATTTATTAAAAAATCTGGGTACCAAAAAAATAGAAAAAAAAAACTAACCATGTTAAAAAAGTTTATAAATAATATCTTGTATGGAAGTGTAAATGTATACAAATTGGAAATACATTTAAGTATACACATGAACGTTTTTCGGTGCAATACCTATATGCATGTATGAGGTTTTATTGAACCACAAATACTAGAATAAGACGATCTCACAGTATAAGACCGTTTCACCCAAGATTTACTGTTCTTGAACACATTTGGCATTATTTAAGGGATAATTAATTGCTTTATCTCGTTTTTCACAAAAAATGAAGTATTTTATCTAGTCTTTCTAACTTTCATGTTTAGTTTAATTTATTTTATTTATATGTGTGTAATTCTCCTTCGAATTTGGAATTTAAAGTGAAGTATAATTTCATTTATTTATATATATATATGTCAGTAAAAAAATGTCACATGATTTATTTAATGTATAATTTATTTAAGGATCCTGCTAACAACGGCCCCCGGGGCACTCGTTTGGCTTAGAATTCAGACAAATTTCTTGACAATCAATTTTTTTATTTAAAAAAAAAATATACTTATAATCATCAATTTGGGGGCGACTGGCAATAATCATCAAATCTAAAACTCAACCCTCACACATCAATTATCGGCCAACCCATCCACTAGCCGTCGTAACAACCACTAGCTACCACAACCTGGCCACCATGCAAAGCTGCGCCTAGCCATGACAACCACCTCTCTCTCCGTCTCGACTGGAAACCCAAACCGTACTGTCTATAATCTTAAATTTTCCGGGAAAAGGGTTTAGGGTACGATTTTCCGGCGCCGATACCCTAAACCCTTTTCCGGGTGACTCCGTCGGCTTCGCCGCCGGATTCCGAACAAAAAGACACCTTAAGAGGGCATGAGTGAACCCTTTTTGGGAAAGGCATATAACTAGGACGGAAGTGACGACACTGTTGTAAATCAAATCGATGCAGGTAAACTCGTCGGACTCCGTTAAGTCTGATGGTGGTATTGTAGTAGCGCACGATGGTGGTCGATGTTGAAAGAAAGAATGAGAACAATGAAACTAAATGGAGGAAATGAAGAAGAAATTAAGGATGTAGTGATAGAAATTCATTAATAAATCATGATTATTCTAGGTGAGAAGGAAGAAAGGTGTAGAGTATGAAAGATGCTAATAAGCGGCGGAATTTTCGTAAACCTTGACTTTTGATTGGAGGGTAGTTGGAATAATTTTGATTGAGACAAATAATTAATTAATCATACTATCAGAAACAAGACTTTTAACCAACGCATGGGGGCGTTTCTTATCTTTCGCCTAATAATAATAATAATAACAACAACAACAACAACAACAACAACAACAACAACAACAACAACAACAACAACAACAACAACAACAACAACAACAACAACAACAATAATAATAGTAATAATAGTAATAGTAATAATATATGACATAATATAATAAGTATTTCCTGGAAATTTCCTAATTCGTATCTACCTTACTACTTGTGGACATAGGCCACGGGGGCGCTTGGGACAAGCGTTTGCATTTGTGGAGTCGCCACCAATTTTTATGGGAAATTGGAACCGTTCGAATACCTCGTGTCATGTCAAGATACAAAGTAGTGACATGAACACTAAGAACTCGTTACCCTTAGCATTCTATGTCTAGAATGACTCTTGTGGATGCCAATGAACACGGATGTTCGCAGAGATCTGGAGTAAGGGGTGAGGGTACGTATTAGGAAGCTCTATTATTGAACATCTAATCCCGCCCGCCTCGATAACGGCCTCTACTAATGATTAGGGAAGTTATTGATAGTTGATATGTTGTCGATTATATGCATGCAATGCAACATCCAGCGTTTTGATCCTAGCATGTGAAAATTAACTAAGTCGGTGAACACGTAATTAGCAAACAATGTGGATCGAAGTAAATGTTAGATTAAATTACATGTGAAAACCAAGTAAATAAATCATACAAAATAAATATGAAATAAAGAAATAAATTACAATTGATAAACTTGAATTTACGTCATAAACATGCCCAAAAGAGTTTTATAAATAAAAGAAAAGAATAAATGAAATAAGGAAAATTAAAAAATTGGAAAAATAAGGAAATTGGAAATAAGGAAAGGAAATAAAAAAAATACGAAAATAAAAAATAAAAAATAAAATATGGAAAATATGAATTATATGAAAATATGTCGAATTATGGTGATAATAAGAAATAATAGTTAATTAAAATCCTAATTAGAAACCCTACGTCAAAAAGAGAAGAGTTCAGACGCAGAAGCCAACTTAAAACAGCCGCAGCATCTGCTCCGTCCTCTAGAAGAGGCGCAGCACTTCCTGCGTCTGTTCTCCAGTTGGATTCTGACTGTGAAAGTCATACTCGTGGGTTGTTAATGTTCGTTAATAATTTTAGGGCCGATTATTTATATTAGAACTCGAGTTGAAGTGATTAACAGATTACATGCATACTAATATTGTTATAATACGAATTAAAAGTGAGAATACAACGGTTTAATATGGTTAGTATTAATACGATGTCGGGAACGAGTTTATATACAAACTCGAAGTTAAAGGTGGAAACAAAAGATTACGAATTGGTGAAGAAAACAGATTTAAAACATGTATCAAAGACGAATTTAAGAGACTGGATATGAATGAACCAAGCCTCTTAAACCCGGGTTTGAATAAGATGGCGAAAACCCACAAATATTGATTATAAGGGATTTAAGTCGGAATTAAATGTATGATTCGAAAAGAATTAATTAAGATGTGATTACATATTAAAACAAACAAAAGTAACGAAAGAAACAAGAAAAATGGAAAAACGCAGAAGATCGAGGAAGAAGAAGAAGAGCGGGGAGCGTGGCGGCCTCGTAAAGAGGCGCAAAGATGTATCGCAACTCTTCGAAGAGGCGGCTACTTTCCGCGCGTTTCTTCTCGACGTCAGATCTCCGCTGTTTTGTAAATATGGTTTTAAAGATGGTTTTTAAAGACGGTTTTGAGTGTGCTTATGACATAAACTCGTACATTAATTACAAAATAAAAAGTACAATAAATAAAATTGGGATTTTACACCCTCAGACTTACATGTTAGCGCCGCGAGATTTAACTAAATCGGTTTTTAGTGGTAACTCGACTCGATCTATGCAAATATGAAAGTTCCCTTGAAAAAGGAATAAAAGATTGATTAATTATGGTGTAGTGGTCAAAATGGTCGGTCATGCAAACGTGACTGATACTCAGAATGATCTGAGCTTACGTGGCTGATTGATCAAGCACGTAGGCGTCGAAAGCTTAGAGCAAGGACTTATAATGCAAAGGGAGAAGAGAAGGGCGGACACTCGCGTGAAATATATGTGAGGCGAAGGCATCTATTTATACTAAAAAATAAGGAGGAATTATGGTAAGAGTCGAATTTGGAAAAGAATAGGAAAGAAAGGATCCGGAAATAACCGACTTAGGTGAAACACGGAAACTTGGACAAAAAGAAAGCCCTAAGAAAAGGCGCAGCAAGTGCGGCGTCCTTTAGAAGAGGCGCAGTACTTACTGCGTCCTTTCTCGGATAGGTTCCTTCAGCGCGTAGAAAACGCGTTTGACAACCTGTCGTATTTTAGGCATAACTTTCTCTACAAGACTCGGAATAAGGTGATTTCTATGGCGTTGCAAAGATAAAATAAAGATCTAGAACTTTCTGTGAAATATGGCTGATCCAAAAAAGTCGTTATCCCCTCGTAAAACGGGCCTAAATATCGGGTTGTCATTTTAGCTAAATGAATGCACATTTTGTAATGTGAACTTTAAGTTTAGCTCAAAGAAGTGACATGGGACTCAAAATAAGATATACTCATGACATTTATGACATCCTAAGCTTAGGTAGACAAGCACATTGCTTTGACTCGGGATTTGACGATTTTAGGAAATGAAGACGGTTTTTGACCTGGACTCCAAATGTACTCTAATTACTGCCAAAACGACCGTAATGACACCTAGATGACAACCAAGGGGTAGACAAGAGTGTATGAGTTACCTTTTATTAAATGATTTATGAAATGTCATAAAATCGCGATATATGCTAAACATGCGGCCCAATCATCACTAGGTGTTTGGCGGAAGGTGCAGAAATGAGGTATCTACAGAGCCCCCACTTTGACTGAGGCTTGGACAAGGCAAAAGTCAAAGTATAGCTATCAGGCCAATCGAAGATTACAAACTGACGACTATGGCGACGCGAGGCGACTGAAGGGGTCTGAGCCAAAGACCTATCGTCGGGAACATTTTAGAGCCTGTCGACTATCGGGGAGGGTCGTTTAAAGTCCATTAGACTACGTAAGGAAGTTCGCCAGCCATAAGAAGAAACCATACCTGGGACACCCCTGGGTGAAACGAGACTGAAGGCGCTTCGAAAAAACTCTTTGGTCTGAAGATAACTTGGTGTCTGAAGGTATTAGGGGTTACAGGGATTCTGAAGAAACTTCTTAACACTTCTGAAGGCTAACTCTCTCTAAAGGGAAGACTGAAGGATAACTTTCTGAAGGACTGAAAGGGGAATTAACTGAAAAGAGGTTATCTGAAGGTTAGTGAAAGGATTATCCTGAAAGTTGCCTGAATGAATAAAGGATTATCTGAAGGGAGGAAGGCTGAAAGAAGGGTTATCTAAAGGTTATCTGAAGGGTTGTCTGAAAGATATCTGAAGGTTATCCAAAGGATTGTCTAAAAGATTAAAGCAAGTTTCTGAAAGATCTGAAAGTTTATCCTGAAAGGGTTATCTGAAAGTACGGAACTCTTCGGGAATTGTTTCTCTCGAACTCCGTGGGGGAAGAATCATATGTTGAGTCAATCAATGGCGCGCCCTTGGCACCGCTGAGGAGAAAACAAAGGATCGACAACGACATGTCCTTAGCATCGCTGAGGAAAATAAAGGTGTACGAATCAACATCGGTGCGTCCTTAGCCCCGTTGAAGAGAATGAATTGACAACGACGCTTCCTTAGCATCGCTGAAGAGAATAAATCGACAAAGACGCGTCCTTAGCATCACTGACGAGAAATTCCGCTTTGGTCATTTACAAGCGAAATTCCGATAAAGAGGAGAAGCTCATGAACTGTATTTAGTGATCATGAATTATTGTTGGGGAACACATTGACGATTAGGCACATCTTGATTGTCATGGAAGAAACCTTGAGCATTACTGCGAATACTGCTGGGGAATGTCTTGACCGCCGTTGGGGAGAATGAAGACTTGAGCGAAGCCCCCAGTTGGAGCGAGCACTGCTTCTGACACTCACTTGCATGGTTAGTAGCCATACAAGAATGCAATCTAATAGTAAAATAGCACATAGCACATGAGGAAACGCAATTAGCACATGGACCTCGAATGAGGAAGGAAACATACAAGTTTTGAAAGCTCTTTCTTCATGAAATTTATTTGAAACTTGAAATAAAGGTGGAATTTGTTGCCTGTAATACGTTATGCATATTCAATGGGCTCTAGTCACATAACTCGACGCGGACGCAGACCCTATACGGACGCGAAATGTAGACGGAATATAGACATAGGACTGACTGACGCAACATAAGGATGACTCTGACAGACTTTGTCTAAGCATGCGAAACCCCTTGCCAAGTATGGGTGGCAACGCGTATCAGTTCCAAAGGTAGAAGAATCGCAAGAATGATGGGGACATAAAGGCAAGGCATGAGCCATGGATCAGCTGTTTACTTGGACATCTTTTGACATCGATTGCTGTAAAAGAGACTCCTCTTGAGGCACGATAAATTGGAGAATCGATCTAAGACCTTTGTCATTGTCCGGACCAAGTACTATCTATACTCAAATGAGAGAGGAATAAAGGAAGGGTGACATCTCGGAAGAGAAGCCCCCAGGATGAGAAGATGACTCTAGACTTTGATAAAAAGGAGACTGGGCGGCAAGAAGGAGCCCCCAGTAGAGAGGTAGAAATGGAAATTGTGGTTGGAGGGTTGAAATTGAGGTTGAAAGTTAAAAGTGGGGATGGTTGTAAAATGGGTGTC
The DNA here is from genome assembly GCF_048544455.1 of Silene latifolia. Taxonomy (NCBI): domain Eukaryota; kingdom Viridiplantae; phylum Streptophyta; class Magnoliopsida; order Caryophyllales; family Caryophyllaceae; genus Silene; species Silene latifolia. The sequence goes on along the minus strand of NC_133530.1, from coordinate 36,072,418 downwards.
GATAATTGAGGTTGAAGGTTCATGGTTAGGATGATTGTGTCCATGAGGACTGCCTACGTATTCACGTGAAGTGAAATCAAACCAGATCGTAGTTCTGAGGTTTAGTTAATTTTATTTGGGTGTTGTGGTTGTATTCTTCTTGTGTAAGAAAGGACTGCCTACGTATCCACCTAAAGAGGTGAAATCAAACCAATGCTCGTAGTTCAGGTGTGTGCCTAAGCTATGTTATCAGGGCGTTAAAATGCATGGGTCAGGAGAGTAATTTCCTTTGGTGACTTGAACAATCGATTTGAGATAACTCCCTCTGATCATAGACCAAAGAGATATAACTAAGTTTGTAAAAATTTCCTTGTCATGTGAGCGCACTCGAAAGTGGACCCTAAGGATGGATAGGGGTATGTCCCGTCCTAGGTAGCAAAGTATTTTAAGACTCCGTGTCTGGTCAAGGTGAAACTGGATTGAATATTTGGAATGTGGAGCTCGGAAATAAGAGGCTTTGATGAAACAAATCTCTGGAGCTTGATTTTGTGGAGTTAAGGCTTTATGGGGTTATGGCTTGTAATATGGCTTGGAAATAGAGTTTCTTGGCTTGATGTAGCCTGAGCACATAAAGGTAAGTTAATTGATACGGAATCAAGTTTCCATGTCTTGGCCCTAAAGGATGGGTATACTTGACGAGCTTGAGAAGATTCTCAAAATTCCTAACTATCTCCCTGTAACAGTCTCGAGAAGGACTTAGGGTGTGTGAAAGGCTAAGTGAAGGTGCTAGCTAACCATCTTCATCGATGTCTTGATAAAATTCAGCATTATCCTATATTTGACTTTAGGCTTGTTCTTGATTCAGACTTATATTCTTAGTCTGGAATATATCTCGGCTTTTGCTCAGATTTTTGATTCAGATTTTGACTTTGGATATTAACTTGCTTGATCGAGCCTTTTCCTTTTGACTCTTTTGTCTTGGATTATTGAGCCTTTGTCTTTGATCATGGCTCGTATCGTCTTGGATTTGCTTGCTACCATGGAGCACCTTTGGTGTGAAACGGGTTGGTTTTTAGTAAATAGGGGTTGTCTATTGTGGGAAATGGGCTTGCCTTCCGTCATAGATTGTCAACAAGGAAGATGGACTGGATTTGTCCTAGAATCTCTTGAGATAGGCTCATCCTAAACTGGGGTATAATGAGGTTTCTATTGCCAGACATGGAATAGGTAAGAAAAGAACACGGAGTTTCAGGTCCTCTACAACTTAGAACGGAACATCATTTAAGCGCACTCACATTGACTTGCCATGTGTTGTTGTTATTTGTTTTAAAATGTCTCAAATCAATTCTTGTTGTCACAGGAAAAGGGTAAAGGAAGAGACATGATAGAATATAGGGATTGAAAAGTGTACTTTTATTGAAGTGAATAATCAATGTATTTAACTCAAACTCAAGAAGACATGTGACTCGTAGGACAGCCCCCAGGTTGTCACTAGAAATGGAAATGGACACGAAGAAAGATACTATAACAATTATGGAAAAGAAAGCCTAAGATTCGGCCTCGGACTTTGACGCGATCTTAGATCTTGACTCGTAATCATCGCCCCACGCTTGAACATTTTCTTTTTCAGCAATTGGTTTTGGCATCTGACTTTGAGCATTCACCCATTTGAGCAACTCATCCTCATCATTGGGAACACTGGAAGGATAACAGTCAAGAAGAGTTTCTTGATAAGTGGTATATCCATGAGGATTGCCTAAGGTTCCTTGTGGGCTAAAGGTTGAGAGGGACAACTTCCCGCTTTCGATCATATCCTGAATGACATGTTTTAATTGGAAACATTTCTCTGTATCATGCCATTTGCCTCTATGGTACTTGCAGTAGGCATTCTCATTCCAGAACTTAGACTTCTTTTCTGGGTCAGGCGTAGGTCCTATAGGTTGAAGAAGACCTAGAGAGGATAATTTGTTCAAGGCTAGGGCATAAGGTATGCCTAGACTTGTGAACGACCTGGGAGGGTTGTTAGGTTTTTTTGATGAAGGCTTCATGAGGTTGCCTTTACTGATTTTGATTCCTAAATGAGAAGAACTAGGAATAAATTGCTCACTTTTTGCTTTCTCCTTAGGACTGTCAAGTTGAGGGTTTGTCTGGACACTTTTCATCTTGAGAGGTTGGGCATCAAGCTTCTTACCCATTCCAGCAAGCTGGTTCTCCATGTTGGAAAGCCGAGAGTTTAAGCTATCAATAGCTCCCTCTATTTTGGAAAATTTATTGTTGAAGGCATGCAATGGAAAGCATGAGCATTCCACTTTGGATATCGTCGTCTTCAAGCACGTTGATTTCTCCGTCGTTATAAAGATCGAGGAGATGAGAACAGTCTAGAGATGAATCTTCGTCATGTTTAGTGATATTAGACCCAAGAAGGTCGATCTCCTTGGATTTCTTGGCGGAAGGTGGCACATGAAGCTTGCCATCCTCAATCAGATCCTGAATAATATGCTTTATACAAAAGCATTCTTCCGTATCGTGTCCCCTACCTCGATGGTACTGACAATATGAATTGCCCTTCCACCTAGGCAATATCTTTTCAGGGTCTGGGGTTGGACCTATTGGATGAAGTTTTCCCTGGGAAACTAGTCTTTGTAGAGCTACTTCATATGTGGTTCTGAGGTCAATGAATTCCCTATGAGCTCGTCCCGGCCTTCTAGGTGGAGTTTCCAAGAGGTTGACTTCCTTGTCTTCATTAGCCTTCTTAGATGGGTGAGTTGTGTCGAAGCTATGACCTGGCCTTGAGGTACGAGAAGATGGTAAAGGTTTCATCATGCCCGTCTTGTTTTCCATATTGATGACATGAGCACTCAAGTCTTCAACGGTGGCCTGAAGCTTAATGACTGCAGCACTTAGTCCCTCGACGACGATAGATAAATGTTCTTGAACACTTTCATTGGAAATCGCAGAATTCCTACCGAGAAGAAAATGACGCGCGTTACAACTTGATTTGACATGGGATCACGCATACTAAGGCGGCAAATAAGGGATATACGAAGGAAAATATATGAGGACGGGACGGGATAACTAGACTCTTGACTTGTGAAATCGCGAAATGTCGTGAGTGACTTCTCGTGTTTGGACTCACGGTGCTTGACTTTAATTTTAGACTCGAGTGTTGACTTTGACGGAATGACATTTATATGGTTGACCTTATTGACGGGATTGATGACACGTGATTCTAATTTGTGTGTTTTAAGATAGACTTGACTCGAGGTTCGGGTATGTGTGTCCCGAACGTGTCATTAGAAGAATTCGAGAGACGGATTTTGGAATGACTCGATGTGTTAGCCTCGAGTATGTGAGTCGAGGTGTGGAAATGTTTAGATCCTAACTGAATTGGGGTGTGGGGTCCAAAATGACGGCGTGACGCCTTAGGACTTGACTTGAATTTGAAAAGACCCAAAATGTAAAGGAAAACGGTTTTATGACTCGACAGAGTTCTGACTAGGACATAGTCGGTTTGAATTCTGATTCTAACTTAGCCCAATTGAATTTACATATTTACATTTACATGGTTGGAAAATATTTTGGTTTAAAATGTTTTTATTTATTTTTTCGTTTTTTTTTCGTTTTTTGTTTTTTTTGTACTTTTTTTTGTACGTTTTTTTGATTTTTTTACACGTTTTTTTTTGTTTTTTTTTAAAATTTTTATTAGTACTTTTTTTTTAATTTTTTTTTCATTTTTTTGGGTTTTTGAAATGGGTTTGAGGCCCGAAGTTTGACTTGACATTTGGACAGAGTTTCGGCTTATTTTGCGTTGTTTTGAAAATGTTTACATTTGAAAAGGATGGTTTTGTTTACAAAAGATGATCATGTATATGATACAAACATAAATATGGGCATTATAACGGTATGCTAAGTGCATTTAAAGGGTTTTGGCTTAAAAGGTGGGTTGCCATACTAAGCAATCAAACCCTGGTCTGTAGAGAGGTCCGTGCCAAACAAGAGTAAGGTCGGTTCCTAGTCCATTTCCTCGAGTAGTGAAAGCCCTTGATACAAACAAGTGTATGTACCACGCTATAGTTGACGTCAATCGCTATCTATCTTTAGGCTCAGATAAGAATTTGGACCGTCCAAACGGGACGATTGGTCGAATAGGTTAGATTGGGCCTAAGAAGGCCGAATAAAACGACCTAAGAAGGTCGAGTAATGAAAACTGACAACTATCTCGTATAAACTATTCTCTAACCTCGTTCAAGTTTCACCCTGAGTAACACGTAAGTGTATCATACTCAGCAGAGTCGCCAAACTGTGGACATGGGCCACGGGGGCGCTTGGGACAAGCGTTTGTATTTGTGGAGTCGCCACCAATTTTTATGGGAATGTAATACTACGGTTTTCTATGTCTATGAGTACTCTATCGAGTTGTACTTACTCTGTCGAGTGAGTATGTTTTTATACGAAACAGTAGTCTGCCTGATGGGTACTCAATCGAGTACGTGTGGCACTCGATCGAGTAAGGGGCACTCGATCGAGTATGTCACTTACTCGATCGAGTAAGTGTGTTTTACGGATGATTTTGACGGGTTTTGTTAATAATGCGGGATTAGTATATAAAGCCTCCGTTATCTTTCTTAATCTTTTTTTATCATTCTAAAAACCCCTTTTGAGAAGAAAAAAAGTTACGTAAGTGTGTTCCTCGCATTTTTAACAAATCCCCAAGGCTAAGAGTGTCGGATCATCTTGTTCTTTACGCCGTTGTGATCCTTGTGTCGAGGGTAAGCTTTTTATATAATTTTTATAATGCTTTGTTAAAGTTGGTTGAAACCCTAATTGGGTAATTTGGGGATTTTGGGGAGTATTGTTGATGTTAGATTGTGATTGTATGATTGTATGTTTGATAGGAAGTAATTTCAGTGAAGGACAATGTTGATTAGCTGATTGTGACGATCTTGGTGATTGCTGTTCTAGGTAGGGTTTCCCTACTCAATATTAGTTAAATAATGTGTGGTGATTGTTGTTGTAGTTATTGGTTGAGTATATTGTTAAGTTGTTAGACGGTTATTGTTTCCATACTGTTGATTGGTTTGTATTTGTCTGTGATCTTCGGGGTGCGTCCCTGGCTGAGTGAAGTCACTTGCGGGAGTGGCTTCACGCCCTTGGTTCGCCCTCTGTGGAACCCGCCATAGGAGGGGATGTGCACATTAAGGAAACTTGGGTTTATCGCTCGATGGAGATGGGCAGGGATTTGGTGGGTACGGCTGCGGTCCCCCACTGGCGGCGTGGAGTACTTGTTGCGATGGGTACTCTGGCAGGGCTACACACTTTAGTGTGTAGTCAGTTGTGTGGAGATTAGAGATGGAGACTGGAGATTGGTTTGAGCTGTTTATGTTCCTGTTTCATTGTGGCTATTGTTTTTGTGTAATCAGTACTGACCCCATTTAAATGTTTTAAAAACTGTGGTGATCCATTCGGGGGTGGTGAGCAGTTATTGAGCAGGTATGAGACGATGCGCATGGGATAGCTGGGATGAGTCATCACGTTGTAGTTTTAGAAGTCTTCCGCTGTGTCGAACATTTTGTAGTTGTTTTGTAGTTGTCAGTTTTGAGAACCTTGTATTCCCTTTTAACAGGTTTTGGAGTTTGGCTTGTATCACTTAAACTATATTGCTATTTAAATATGTTTCTTCATTGTCATTTGATTATCATTGCCTCGAGTAATTAAGATGGTGACGTTCTCATACCTTAAGTGGTCCGGGTAAGGCACTTGGAGTATGGGGGTGTCAGAGAGTGGTATCAGAGCGACGATCTTGAAACCTGTAACCAATGAACCTAATGAATGTAGGGATTCAAACTAAAATGAACCCGGGTAGGAGTTGTAGGAGTTCCATGTTACTAACGCAACAATTGATGGGGCATATTCTGCACCCGCTGACCAGTCAACATATTGAGCAAGGTCAAAGATATCCACAAAGAAGTCAACCTTTAGACACTTAACCCACAACCGCGAGGCCAGCCGGCTGTCGATGGGTCCCGGACGGGGCAACCAGCCAGCCGGGGCACACATCCGCGAACTCATATCCAAGACCCCTCGGCGGTGAGTCAACAGGGCTCGCTGGCCTGTCATGGGTCCCTCGGCCGAGGGTAGATCAGTCTTTCCACCTGCTAGCCACTTGGCCACTACGTGACAAAAGGTGAAAGTCTATAAATACTCCTCAACTCTCATTGAGTAGAGGATCCACAATTTAACCTAAGAATCACTATTCATCTGGTAATATCTTCCTTATCTCTCTACAATACGTACTTTGCCAAGTAACAACAACTTACCTCTCTAAGTTACTGACTTGGGCGTCGGAGTGAGTTCGCTCGGTCCAAAGCCGAGCCCTCAGTTTGTTCATTGTCGCAGGAGACCGCAAGGAGGATTCAACTAAAGACTTCATTCTACAAGCACGGGTGGTAACTTATAACTGCTCTGGAATTACACCCGGAACAATTGGCGCCGTCTGTGGGAAAAAAGATACTAGAAGCTAGTCACATTCATTCCCAAACAAAAAAACAAAACAAAAACCCACCCAAAAAGCTAAGAAGATGTCGAAACAACCAGAGAAGGTGTTGGTGGAGAACAAATTCTACCAAGACGACACATTCCACAACTCAAAAATCGGGTAGTCTCCCACCGGCCGTATCACGGATACGACGAACGGGACGCCAAGGGAACAAGATACGCCGCTGCCCGCCGACCTGGTCACCGTCATGGGACATGTGGTTGATGCAGCAAAGCTGAAGCTACTCCTGGACATAATCGGTAGTACGTCAGCTCACACTGTCACACCGACAAGAGCGGCGGAACCCGTCCAGGAGACCAGGGCCCAGAACGTGACTCCAAGAGACTTGAATGGAGCACTGGACGAAGCTGGCCCCTGTCAAGACGCCGGGGGAGCCCAGAGCGCTAGTGGTAGACCTTAGTCCTTCCCGCACTCGCGGAGGACGGCGTCGCCGCAGCCGCCGACGAGGCACCCCCGGAGGAGTGAAAGAAGTCCGACTCGCCGAGTCGGAGAGAGAAGCCCGACTCACCGTAGTCGGAGAAGAATCCCTTCCCGCCACGGGGAGAGGAGCCGGACTAGGGATGTGAGGAGCCGATCGCCGCGTGTCGTTCGGCACGTGGTCGACGACCCCTCGGCGCCTCGTCCTAGATACCCCAAAGGTCGACTAAGTCAAGTTGCCACCTATAGCATACAAGGGAGAAGGCGACCCAACCGACCACGTCGAGGCTTACGAGTCTCACATGTCAGTATGGGAGCAACCCGATGGGGTTTGGTGCCGAGTCTTCCCAACGACGCTGCATGGAATGGCACAAAGTTGGTACAAGGGGCTACCCGACGGGTCGGTATACCGTTACGCCGACCTAAAGGATACGTTCCTAGCCCAGTATTCCTGCAACAAGAGGAGGGCCGTGGAGACCTCGGACCTCCTGACTATCAGACAGGAAGGAGGCGAATCTCTCCGAAGTTATGTGAAGAGGTTCGACGCCAAGGTTCAGCAGATTCGTGAGCTGAACAGCGAACTGGCAGCCTTCGCGCTGATGAAAGGCCTCCCGAGAGGAGACCTAAAGAATGAGCTCATCAAGTGCGGCGGCCAGAGATTAGACTCCGCCAGGAAAATGGCCGATCAAGCCATCAAGGTGGAGGACTACCACAAAACCTGGGTAGGCCCCAGCGAGGCCGAGCACTCAGAAAGAAAAAGCCGCCGGGAGGACAACCCGGATGAAAGACGCCGTGACGACAATAGGTCACGGTCTGACAGGTCCACCAGGAAACAGAACTCGGCGGACGCCGGGTGGAGTTCGGGAACGAACCGCCAGAAGCGGTACAATGATCACACCCCACTGGCCGTGTCTGCCGCTGAGGTTTTCGCCCTGAGCAAGAACGAGGGTCAGAAGTGGGAGAGGCCACCCAGGCCGAGGAGTGACGGTGACACGAGCCAGTACTGTGAGTACCACGGCCACACCGGTCACCTTACGGACAACTGCCGGCATCTGAAAAATGCCATTGAAGAACTGATCCGGAAGGGGAGCCTCGGCAAGTATGTCGCCAAAGGCCAAAAGATTGATGCCGGCGGTTAAGATAAGAAGTCCGTCTTCGAACGGATAAGAGTAATCCATGTTGTCACTAGGGGCAACGAGAACGGTAGGTCCGCTCATGGGCACAAACGGCACCTGAACGAGCTGTATCAGGCCATCAAATTTGTGCCCAACACAAATGACTCCCGCTTCCAAAGATCCCCCGATATAACTATTAGGAAGAGGGACTACGAAGGAGTCATCGCCCCTCACAAACCCCCACTCGTAGTCCACTTGGACATAGCCAACCACCTGGTGAAGAGGTGCCTGGTCGACACAGCGCCTACACAAACATTATGTACAGCGAATGCTTTCTCAACCTCGGTCCAAGGTTGAAGACTTGAGCCCCGCACCAACCCGTTGTACATCTTTTAAGGGGCCGGCCTGGTACCCCTAGGGTCAATCAGCCGCCGTGAGGTTCGGCGAGGGAAGTGCGGCCAAGAACGTTATGTCTGAGTTCGTGGTCATTGACAGCTCGTCCGCCTATAACGTTCTCATAGGCCGAGTCACCCCGAGCGAGGCCGATGCAGTAATGTCCATCCGGGCTCTGACATTGATGTATGTCTCGGACCGGGGGGAAGCGCATAAGCTCGTTTCAAAGAACGAAAAGGACGAAGTGGTCAATGTCCAAGTGTCCGCCAAAGGGTGCAACATGCAATCCTTCAAAGTGGCGAAGAAGTCAGAAAAGGGGAAGAGCCCGTCCTTGCAACAGGAGGGCGAGCGCATGGATACCACCGTCGGCATGGTCGAAGGAGCGGAGACCGAAGAGGTAGAGATTGACCCAGGCCGCACCGTAACTATCGGTGTTAACCTGGAGCCTAAATTCAGAGCTGCACTCCTAGATCTGCTGAGGAAGAACAAAGACGTCTTCGCCTACTCAGCGGCCGAGATGCCAGGCGTGAGCCGGGAGGTAATTGTCCACAAGCTGAACGTACTCCCCACCGCTCGCCCTGTCAAGCAAAGGATGAGGAACTCCTCAGCCGAGAAGGATGAGGCCATCAAAGCCGAGGTAGATAAATTGCTGGCGGCAGGCTTCATCATGCCTTGTACCTATCCTGAGTGGTTAGCTAATGTTGTAATGGTGAGGAAATCATCGGGGGCATGGAGGATGTGCGTGGATTTTACCAATCTTAATAAAGCATGCCCCAAAGATTGCTATCCCTTGCCTCGAATAGATAGTTTAATCGACGCGACGGCAGGCTACACTATGCTGAGCCTGCTGGACGCCTTCTCGGGGTACCATCAGGTGTTCATGGCCGAGGAAGACATGCCCAAATGCGCATTCATCACTGCTAACGGCACATACATGTACAAAATGATGCCGTTTGGTTTAAAGAACGCCGGTGCAACTTACACAAGACTGGTGGACAAAGTGTTCCAAAATCAAAAAGGGCGAAACATTGAGGCTTACGTCGACGATGCTATTATAAAAAGCAAGTCCGACAGCGAGCACTTAGCCGATTTGCACGAGACATTTTGTTCACTAAGGAAGTACAAGATGAAGCTCAACCAAATGAAGTGCAACTTCGGTGTCCGGGCAGGTAAGTTCCTCGGCGTACTTGTCAGTGCCAGGGGAATTGACGCCAATCCAGACAAAGTCCAGGCGATCCTAGACCTGCCGGAGCCGAGGAATCGAAAGGACGTCATGATGCTGACCGGGAGGATGGCGGCTCTAGCCCGTTTCATCTCTCGGTCGGCCGACAAGAGCACCCCATTCTTCAAGGTGTTGAAGGGGAATAAAGACTTCGGCTGGGGGAGGAGCGAGCACGGCTTTCGACAACCGAAAGCTCATCTTCGACTCTCCCAACCCCGTCCAGGCCGATCTTGGGGAAACACTATATCTGTACATAGCGATTACCTCGGCCACGGTCGGTCGTGATCGTCGAGAAGAGGACAAGCAACAAGACCCAATCTATTTTGTCAGCCATACATTGTTGCCCGCCGAGAGAAATTACCCGCCGATTGAAAAAGCGACCTTTCTTTGTCGTCGTCGCAAGGAAATCGAAACCCTACTTCGACGCACATCCCGTGACGGTCCTAACCGACCAGCCGTTGGAGAAAGCATTGGAAAAATTTAAGCAATCCGGCAGGCTCATCAAATGGGCGGTAGAGCTATCCGGCTTTCAGATTCGGTACAAGCCGAGGCCCTCGATAAAAGGACAATGCACGCGCATTTCCTGGCCGAATGCACATACCAAGAAGAGCAAAACCCCAGAGTATGGGAGGTATACACCGACGGGTCCTCCACGACGAACACTCGAGCGGATACTTATCATCACCCAAACGGGGACGAGTTCGAGTACGCCTTGAAATTTACCTTCTCGGCCTCAAACAACGAATCCGAATACGAGGCGGTGATAACCAGAGTCGAGCTAGCTAGGGCCGCAGGGGCGGAGCACATCATTTTGAAAACAGACTCACTTTTGGTGGCTAATCAAATCAGAGGAGAGTACGAGACTCGAGACGACGGAATGGTAAGATACCCGGAAAGGGTAAAAGCGACACCTCAAAGTTAAAATCTTTTCGGATACAATGCATTCCCAGTGTCCGAGAACAACCGAGCCGACGCTCTCTCTCAAACTCGCCTCCAACCATCAAGAATGTCGGCCAACCGTCTTGGTGGACATCGGGAATGCCAAGAGCATTACCGAGGCCGTCGGCATGGTGGGTAACATAGAGACCGAGACAACGTGGATGACTCCGATAATGAAATACAAATTGACAAGTGAACTACTGGGAGAACCGCATCTCTCGCGAGAAAATAAAGAGGATCGCAGCAAGGTACTTGGTGTTTGAAGGGGAATTGTACAGGAGGTCCGTGACGAGGCCACTCTTAAAGTGCGTCGGTCCGGCCGACGCGAGCTAATACTTGACAGAGATCCACGAAGGCATCTGCGGCCATCACATGGGGGCAAGAACACTAGCCCACAAAGCTCTCCGAGCCGGCTACTTCGCCCACCATGCTTGCGATTCCGAGCCAAGACCAAAAATGCAACAACCACAAATGCATGCTCCGGTGATACATGCGCCTTCCCGAGACCTCGCAGCGGTACTTAATCCCCTTCCTTTCGCACGATGGGGGATAGATCTACTAGGGCCATTTCCAACGGCATCCGGCGGAAGAAAGTTCTTGATTGTCGCCGTTGACTACTTCACCAAATGGGTTGAAGCTGTAGCAAGACTGCAAAGACGACGGCGGTAAATAAGAAAGGTAATCTGGGAAAATGTCATAACTCGTTTTGGGCTACCCCAAGTCATGGTATTCGACCACGGCCGAGTTTTTGGAGTGACACAATAATGAGCTGGCCGAAAGAACTCGGTATCAAATTTGCATACTCCTTCGTCTGTCACCCACGGAGCAACGGCGGCGGAGGCGGCCCAATAAAACAATCCTCAATGGTTTGAAGAAGACAGTTGAAGACCTAAAGGGAAGATGGGCGATGAACTACCGGCGTCCTGTGGTCCCTGCGAACCACGGAGAAGGAAGCAACGGGGTACAATCCGTTCCACTTAGTCTACGGGTCCGGCGATCCGCGAATTGAAGCAACGGTGCCGACATTCGAACGCCACCTTTAACCCGGTTGAAAATGAGGAAGGCTTAAGAACCTCCCTAGACCTAGTTGAAGAAAGCCGAGATACAAAGACGCCTCAACTTGGCGGTATACCAAAACCGAATGAGAAGAGCTTACAACCGAAGAGTCCACAAAAAGGACTTGAAAGTAGGGGATCTAGTCCTAAGAAAGTCGGCCGCCACCAACAAGGGAAACATTCATGGTAAACTAACGGCCAACTGGGAGGGTCCCTACAAAGTGGTTGAAGAAATGAGGCCGGGTACATACCGGCTGACCGACATGGAGGGTATGCCTCTGATGAGCCATTGGAACACTGACAATCTCAGGAAATACTTTGTGTAGCGGCGGAGGTGTCCAAAACAATTGTTGGCACCCCAACGCATGTTTACATCTAACGAAGAATCACCCAATCTTTCCATCAAAGTGTTTACCCCCCGCGGTCATATCGAGGTAGACGCCCCGGCCTGGCGGCAACAAATCCCCAAGAATGTTTGTCGCGTCGTAACCCCTAGTCGCCTCGGTCCACCGAAGGCCTGGCAGGGGACACAACGATCGATACGCTAACTTACGCTGTCGCGTCGTAACCCCTAGTCACCTCGATCCGCCGAAGGCCTGGCAGGGGACACAACGATCGATACGCCAACTTACGCTGTCGCGTCGTAACCCCTAGTCACCTCGGTCCGCCGAAGGCCTGGCAGGGGACACAACGATCGATACGCCAACTTACGCTGTCGCATCGTAACCCCTAGTCACCTCGGTCCGCCGAAGGCCTGGCAGGGGACACAACGATCGACACGCCAACTTACGCTGTCGCGTCGTAACCCCTAGCCGCCTCGGCCCGCCGAGGGCCTGGCAGGGGACACAACGATCGATACGCTAACATGTTCACAACGGCGGTTGGGAAGCGCAAATCCGACGCCTCGGTCAGACCGAGAGTGAAAGAGGAAGCGGCCAACGCGCTAACATGTTCAAAGAAAAAGACGTTAAACGCAGTTGAGATACGCATTCTAGCTGCCTCGGCTAGGCTGAAGGTAAAAATGAAAAAGCGCTCAATTAATAACGCAAGAAGACAAGAAAAGACCTCGGCCAAGCCAGAGGCAAAACAAGCAAACTTTCATTAATGACAACAGGTTACAAACGAGAAAAATGCAGACGGCGGCCGTCCCCATAGGGATAAGCCAAAATGCAACCTACCAAAGTCTTACATAAACAAGGAAAAGAAAAGCAAAAGATTACAGACATGATATTTGAAGCGCCAAAAGATGGCAGGGAGGAAAGGCTCAGTAGTTGGCCCCCGAACAGCTAAAGCTATCCGAGACGCCGGGTGAGTCTGGTGACGACCGCCCGTCTCCCTACGCTTGATGCTGCCCACCATCGACAGCAGCAGCGTCAACTTCGGTGGCCTGCCCAGAGGAAAGCTTGCCATCTCCACATGCCTTCAGCTTTTCAGCCTCCTCTTCGGCCTCCTTCACCTTTGCATCATAGGCCGCCTTGGCCTCGGCTATCTGAGCCGCCTTCGCCGCCTCCTCTTTTTCCGCAACCGCCTTTTCCGCGGCATCAGCCATCTCATCCGAGTCGCTCAAATTTCTCCCACGGGAAGGAGTCTTCAGGAATGAGCCTCTTGATTGCCTCCCTGGTCGCTTCCTCGGCCTGATCCCGGAATTGAGCGCACAAGTCAGGGAGGATCTTATCTTGAAGCACCTCGATATCTTTCTCCCTTTGGGCAAGAACAGCCCTAGTGTCCGCGAGTGCCTCCGACTGAGCCTCATACATCCCCTTCCATTCTTCCCTTTTGGCAACAACGGCATCGTAGCCACCCTTATACCTGTCCCGCTCCTCCAGCAACTGGGCAGAGGTGGCATCAGCTTCCTTAACTTTAGCCCTCTCGGCCAGTAGCTGCTTCTCAGCTTCCTCCGCGCGCTTCCGAGCAGCTAGGAGGTCAAGCTTAGCCTTCCCGGCTTCTCCCTTTGCAGCGGTGAGATCAAGCTTAAGCCGTTGGATCAATGGCCCACTGGCCATGGCCATTCTTGCTCCATAAGGTAGGAGCCGGCCGATTGAGTCCACTTCGCCGGCCTCTTGGATATTTTTGTACCCTCGCCACAAGCTCGGCGGGGGACCTTCGAGTACGGAGTCAACGGTGACATTCCTATCACTCGCCTTCTCGGGCTGCTCTCCAATGCCGCTCGGTAAGAACGGCGGTTCTTGACGACGGTCTACAAAAATTTACACAAAGACATCCACATCAACATTCATTGACACATCAGAGAGTCGGTCATCAGGAATGCACAACGAACCAGCTAAGTCTGAACCACAGGTTAGGTCCGTACCAGTCCGGGCCCTCTTGGATGGAGAACCGGGTGAATCTCTCTTTTCCCCGGCGACGGTAGAGGCCGGCAGTGGCTCTCTTCTCTTCTTCGGAGGAGGAGGGCCCTTCACAACGGTCACCCCCTCCTCGGAGACATCGATAACCTCCACAGGCTCCTTCTGGACCGATGGGGTTGAAGAGGGAGTTGGGATCGACAACGTCGCCGACCTGGACCTTGCTTTTGATGCTCTCTTCGGCACGCCCCCGAGAACCCGTGCTTGAGCCGCCGCCTGATCCAGTGCCTTCAGCTGCTTGTCCATAAGTTCGTTGGGAGCCAACCTACGGTCACGCGCGTCAGCTTGAGGGTGCCGCTCAACGACGTTCCCGTCCTTATCAAGCCCTAACCTCTTCAAGGTCTCCTCAGACAGATCCTGGCCAAACCGGTCTGCAAGAAACCAGACAAGAGTTACATAAAACAAAGAAAACAAAGCTCTAAAAACAGGAGCGTAATAGGCAAGGATGGGCCTCACACCGACCCTACTCACCCTGGTTGAGGGCCTGTATGAGGCCGACGCGGCAAAGCAGCTCATCATGAAGAATAATCTGAGTCGGGGGCACCCATCCCTTCTCGGATCAAACAATCGACGCTCGCTCCTCGTCGGCACCAAGAGAAACCTGGCCGGCATCCATCTTGTGCTTACTGCGGGAGACCCATTTTTCACGCTCCCTCTTACTCTCGCACCGTAAGTTGACTTGGTCTTTGGAAGGACCAGGCGCGGATAGTCATCCGGACTTCGACATACACCCACCGCCCCTTCCAAATCCTTGCGGAAGAAAGCTTATCAACGGAGAGGACGCCCGGCTCCATCTGCACGCTGTACCACCCCACCTTACCAGGGGTCGATGCCCGAAGATGATGAAGCCGGCGGAATAAGTTAACTTGTAGGTACCTCCCCTTGAAAAGACAGAGCCACACGAAGCCAACTATCGTCCTAATGGCCAACGGATGCGGTTGAGCCACGGCGACGTTCATAGCTTTGATGATGGCGCGTATTTATTCAAAGGAAACCGGAGGCCATACTCCAGATGCCTGATATATACGCCGATATGACCCGGCGGAGGGCAACAGACCGCCTGACCCTTCCCAGGGATAACAATTTTATACCCCTCACCGAAGTAGAAATGACCCTCGAAAAGAGTTCCACCGAACAATCAAGCGAATTTATTGGTCCAGGCACACGTCGGGACCCGATCATGCACGCCTCGCCGTGGTCCAGGATATGCGGCCTCTCTTCACCGGAAGGATCCCTTCCTCACAGTCATCATCAACACCATCATCCTCCCCACCCTCCGGAGCTTTTGGATCGACTTCGGGAGACGGAGACCTAGGGTCCCCAAACCTTATCGGGATGGCGTTTAGTATCTCCTCCTCATCAAGACGCGACGGGAACCCCCGACGCAGCTTACTAGGTCCAAGACACCAGAGGACATGTTACAACAAAACTTAAGAGTTAAAAAGAAAATTTATTTGTTTACCTTGAAGAAAAATGCCACGCCTGGAGTAATGATTCTAAGAAAGCTAGAGAGGTTTCACAAGGGCTAGAAAGAAGAAAATCTTTGAGAAAATGAAATTGGTGGCCAATTTCAGGGACTAAGCACCCTATTTATAGAGAAAGCCCATGAAGAGGGACCAATCAGGGCACAGCCCATGAAATGTCAGCCAATCAACAAACAGACACGTGTCGGACATGCAACCACGAAATATCAATCGTTGCAACAGTTGAATGTCAATCAATGCAACAGTGACCAAGCGTCTTCAACACGCCTCTTCATATCTCTCTGCCTGTTCATCTTCCTCAACAAATTCCTAAGTATCCGTTTCTCCGCCGCCACATGATCAACTAAGCCGAAAGCACCTAGGCGGGGCAATCGAAACAACAACCGCACTCTCCACCCTGGTCTCAGCCAGCGTCATTGCCTTTTTCCACATCGGATGTCCATTACACATCCATGTGGAGGGGGGATATGGTACGGCCTAAGCAGAGCCACGCCGAGGTAGAAGAAGCCGGGGCAGAAAATTTTGTCTTGCGCAGAATATACGCTCAACATACATCGGAGCCCATACCACGGCATAGACTACGGCGGGGGCAAATTGATGGGGCATATTCTGCACCCGTGACGATCAACATATTGAGCAAGGTCAAAGATATCCACAAAGAAGTCAACGGCAAGACGGCTTAACAACGAGGCACCGGCTCGGCTGTCGGATGGGTCCGGCCGGGCAACCAGCCAGCCGGGCACACATCCGCGAACTCATATCCAAGACCCCTCGGCGGTGAGTCAACAGGGCCCGCCGGCCTGTCATGGGTCCCTCGGCCGAGGGTAGATCAGTCTTTCCACCTGCTAGCCACTTGGCCACTTGGCCACTACGTGACAAAAGGTGAAAGTCTATAAATACTCCTCAACTCTCATTGAGTAGAGGATCCACAATTTAACCTAAGAATCACTATTCATCTGGTAATATCTTCCTTATCTCTCTACAATACGTACTTTGCCAAGTAACAACAACTTACCTCTCTAAGTTACTGACTTGGGCGTCGGAGTGAGTTCGCTCGGTCCAAAGCCGAGCCCTCAGTTTGTTCATTGTCGCAGGAGACCGCAAGGAGGATTCAACTAAAGACTTCATTCTACAAGCACGGGTGGTAACTTATAACTGCTCTGGAATTACACCCGGAACAACAATATTACAAATCCACTTCGTCATCTAAGCATATTCATATTCACAAAATTCATATTCTCATGCAATTGACACTCCATCTTTTCCAATCAATTCATCCATTTCAACCACATTCTTCATCTAACAAGTGCATATGATATAACAGTAGGCAAGTATATGAAATTAATATATAACTTTACGCAAACATACTATGCATAATATTATCACACCTCCTAATAACATGTTACTAGTATAGACACATTATAAACCATTCATCCTGCAACATCATTACCCATCACATATTATCATATTATCTACTTCCTTTTTCCCACCACATCATTCATTTTCTCATGTACTTTTCCAACAATTCCCACAGTTTTCAGCATCGTCCAGTTTTCGTAAAACAGTCATATCTCACTCTTTACTTGGTCATTCTAGGAGTGTGACCTATCGTTAGAGTCGTAAGAAGACAAGCTATCACCTCAACTTGGAATCACATCAATATCATTCTTGGAACTCGACTTATGACAGTTTTAAGAACCCTTCCGTAATCGATCTTCATACAAATCAAATTTTCTAAACCAAAACAATTTGAACATGCATAAGGCAACAACAACAACTCAATACTTCAAGAAACCAGTATGTACATAACTGAACGTTTATCATACCCACATGAAAATTAAACATGACATTCATAT
The DNA here is from genome assembly GCF_048544455.1 of Silene latifolia. NCBI lineage: Eukaryota > Viridiplantae > Streptophyta > Magnoliopsida > Caryophyllales > Caryophyllaceae > Silene > Silene latifolia. The sequence goes on along the minus strand of NC_133530.1, from coordinate 36,055,039 downwards.
ACATAGATGCATGACCTTAATCACATGCTACTACCAACAACCAAACATTAACATCATCATGTTCATATGTACAAATACTACTACCATACTTCATGCTCAAGATTCTATCAAAGAGGTAAAATGATCACATTCTTCATGCTCAAGATCCATCATATACGAATTCACAATACACCTATCATATATTACCATATTCCATCACTTTCACCATTTCATCCAATCATTTCATCCATCCATATCAAAAAATTCAAGTTACAAGTACTACACATACATGACTCGACATACAACAGTTTCCAAGACTCCCCCATGTGACCGGTTAGAGATCGTAAAGGCCTTAGTGCGACTTCGGGACGTCTCCCAAGTCCTTGCGGTAGCTCCAAACAACTCTCCCCGGGTTCATTTTATTTAGACTCCCTAGGTTCATTGGATTGATTAATTTTAGGTACCAGAATCTTCAGCTCTGATACCACTTTGTAACACTCCCTCATACCAAGGTACCTTACCAAGGACTACCCCAGCATGAAAGACTGTTACCATCTCGGTTTCCCGAGGTTAGCATATCAAAGTTACCAATTCCAAACAACCTTTATTAAAGTATAAAGAGTTAGTGATTACATGTTTCCAAAACCAAACCAAAGTATAATTGTGAAAGGTCTAACAACTACAAAGAATGCAAGCTAAGCCTCTTGATGGCAGAAGCTAGACTCGAGTGATGACTCCCCATGACTGTCCCATAGCTAAACATCTGCATTACCTGTCACAATCTGCTCACAATCCCTGAATGGATCACCGTAGGTTTTATAAAACAAAAACAACGGGGTTAGTACCATTCAATCAAGATAAGACAAACAAATAATGTAACCGGCTTATCATCCTCCACAGTAACCGACTACACACCGAAGTGTGTAGCCCCGCCAGATTACCCATCGCAACAGGTAATCCACTCCGCCAGTGGGTGACCGCAGCCCATTCCCACCAAGTCCAGCTCATCAACGAGCGACTAACAATCCCTGTCTCTTAATGTGCACATCCCCTCCCGTGACGGGTTCCACGGAGGGCGAACTAGGTGTGAAGCCACTCCATAAGTGACTCCACCACAATCACACAAACCACAGCATCACATCTGTCACAACACCACAACCGTCATAACACAACCACATCACCACCGTCACCACAACACCCATACTCCGATGATCAGCAGATAACAACAATTACAACACAAGCACAGTCTTAAATCAATTAACAGTAATTGAGTAGGGAAACCCTACCTTTTCTCAATCCTCTATGCTGCAATCAATCATACAAATGCATAACAAATACCACATCGTCACCTACAATAATGATAATCAACAATCACATAACACAATCACTATATGCAAAACCCCATTTCCCCCAAATTCACAATTAAAGACAAACCCTAGAAATAATCATCAACAAACATGGGGATAAAGACTTACCGACGGAGGAATAAAGGATTGAATGTGATTGCTACGATTATCCACACACACAGAGGAGAGATTCGGAGTGATTAGAGCGTCGTACGTTGATTAGGTTTTGCAAATTATGTTTAGGAAACTGCTTGACGAAATATATACCGTTCTAATTACTTCCGAATCAAACAGTTGAAATATACTCGCCAAACCGGATACTCGGTCGAGTATAGAGCATACTTGGCCGAGTATCCTCTACTCGGTCGGGTATTCAACATACTCGGCCGAGTATTCCTCGACAGAAGCCAAATAGAATACAGTTTTAACATTACTCGGCCGAGTGGGCTCTACTCGGTCGAGTACTTAGCTTATAAAAATCCGTAGTATTACAATTGCATATTTTGACAGATGAGATATTATGTTGTTAATTGTTGTATAGTATCCTACTCAACCTCATGGTTGACAGTGTATTCGTGAACACCTGTGATGAATCGTAACTGGGGAGCAGATTTGACAGGTACTTAAGATTAGCTGACTTGGGAGCTTATGGGGATGCCTGAAGACTTGGTCAGTCTACCTAGAAGTCTAGATCATATAGTTTATTAATCACTTTATTTACTTCCACTGCGAGTTGTAATTAATTTTGTATTGAGTTTTTAGTTTGGTTAATTTTTAATAATCATGTAATCGCTAAATTTTATCTAATCTACTTTGGTTTGTTGTACTTTTTTATTCACTACCTCAGAAACCCAGATGGTAACAGTCCTAATTATTTTGGATTGTGTTGGTAAAGGCTCTTAAATAAATGGGGGTGTTACAAACAATTTCAACAATATCAATATGTAACCAATTCACCTCAATATATCAGCCTCCATATCATACAATACATAGATCACATACGAGAGTTGAGTAGGATTTATCCCAACCAGCCAAGCAATCCAATTAATGCAGCTTAAATACGATTTAAAGGATTTCTTTAACGTAACCGTCACCTAACAAATATAATAAAAAAAATTATAAATTATTAATTATGTGCCACAATTGATTTAATTATAAATTAATTATGTCGATTATTTTCCCGTGTAAATTATAATGAAAACCCTGTTTTAAAATTAAACCCAAACACCCAAATAAGACCCGTTACAACCAACCCTTTTAATCCCCCATATACACGTTTAAACCGTGTCCAACACCCTTCCTTAAACCCGCCTAAACCCGTCACCACCAGCCACCACGACACCACTCAACCCAGCCACCACTAGCCTGCACCACGATGCACCCAACCAATCCCTAACCACCAGTCTAACCGCCCCCTTAAAACCCTCAACAACCACAACCTAATCTCCCTCACCCCCGACATCAACTAACAACACAAACAACTCACCACCCTTAACCACCCCACGACAACCAGTGGCCACCACCGTGGTCTCCCTTGAGCCATGATGGTTCCACCACCTGCCACGACAGCCCAGGTCAACCACGGCCAAGGTATAAACAACCCACGACTTAAACCAATTACAAACAACACACAACAACCACTATCTCGACACCACCTCACCAACCACCACATGCAACCACCTCGTTACCACCCCTAGGACCGCCCACTGCCGACAAGACCAACCACCCAAGTTCCAGGTTAAGTCGTCATGCATACATGGGTTAAAATCCGTCTTAAATACCCACGGGAGTCACCCTTTTAGACGCCCAATCCGCCACCCACGGTGGTAAACGACGGTCACATACAGTCTTACTAGAATCACGGTGGTCAAAGGCAACTACTAAGGTCAACGACGTGTGTCACGGTGATCTATACGGTGCTCATATGATAACTTAATTGAATAGCGCAATATAAAATACGACAATCTTACCTTAATTAATTTAGCGAGGTTAAAGCTCCTTCTGTCTCCTAGATCTCCTTCTTCTATCTTCTATGAATTACTTTTCAGATTTTTTTGTATTTATAGGCTAGGTTTAGGATGTATAAGTCACCAATCTATTAGGAAACTATTACCTTATTACTATTTATATTAGGAATAACAATTATTATTATTATTACTATTACTATTAATATTAATACTAGTAATATTACTCGAGAATCCTAAGCACAAGGTCCAAGATACACACGGTCCATCCCACTTCCCGAGTCACTTACTATTTTATTATATTACTCCGCCTTATTCACGATTATAAAATATAAACTTATTATATTTAATTATTTAAAATGTGTTAATTATTAATATAAATTCTTATCAAATTACGGGGTATTACAGACGGTTCCTTAATGTTAACCGATATTGTGCTAACCTTTTGCGACGGTTCTGTAAAAACAACCGTCGTTATAGAGAAAATGTTGTGGTGCACTGATATTATTTAAATATCTATGGTGACGGTTTTCAAAAAACAAACGCCACTATAGATGAGTTACAGTGGCAGTTCTTGTCTAACAACCGTCGTTTTATATAAGCCTATTGTAATACCACGGTTTTCTAAGTCTGTTACTCGGCCGAATATGGCTTACTCGGCCGAGTAAGTGTGTCGTGTGTTTCTGGACAGTTTACTGCCCAGGAATACTCGGCCGAGTGTGGGAATACTCGACCAAGTAGAGGATACTCGGCCGAGTATACTCTATACTCGACCGAGTATCCGGTCTGACGGGTAATAATTTCGCGGTTTGATTTAGAAAGGATTAGATTTATTTAAGACGCGATTTACAGTTTCTAATCATTTTTACAAAACCTAAGTAATACAACGTAACTCTAATCCTCCCCAAATCTCTCTCTTAAGTGCGCGGATCGTTCATCAGTCTAATCCATCTTTCATTGCGTCGATTGTGTCGGTAAGCCTTTGATTTCATAAGTTCTATTGATTTGTCTTTTAAGGTTTTTGCCCTAGTTATGATTTGGGGAAAATGGGATTTTTGGCATGTTGTAATTGGTATTATGTGATTGTTATTAGGTGAAGACTTCATAGAGGAGTCATTCTAGCTTGCTTGTGTATCTCATTGCAGTTTGTGCTAAGGTAGGGTTTCTCTACTCGGTTTAATGTTAATTGATTTAAGATTGTATTGTGATTGTTGTACGATTGATATTGTGATTATTTGCTGTTCTTGGATTTGGAGTTGGGGGTTGGAGTTGTGATAGTTGATGGTGATGTTCGCGAGGTGCGTCCTCGGCTGAGTGGAGTCACTTGCGGGAGTAGCTCCACGCTCTAGTTTTGCCCTCTGTGAAACCCGCCACGGAAAGGGATGTGCACATTAATGGACAAGGTTATCGCTCGTTGATGAGCGGGGCTTAGGTGGGTACGGCTGCGGTCCCCTACTGGCAGGGCTACACACTTTAGTGTGTAGTCAGTTACATGTTGTGATTGGGAGTTGGAGGTGGATGATGATCAGCTGTTTATCTTTTCGTACTTGTCTTATGTTGATTATGCAGTAAACTGACCCCGTTATTGTTTTGTAAATCTGTGGTAATCCATTCGGGGATGGTGAGCAGATTGTAACAGGTGATGATGATAACTAGCTATGGGGATGAGATGGGGAGTCATAACTCGAGTCTAGCTTCCGCTGTCATGAGATTTATCATTCAGTTCTAGTTGTTGAATATTAGTAACCTTTATTTTGGGTTTGGATTTTGGAACATGTAAACATTAATTAGTTATACTTTAATAATTGTGTTTTGGATTGGTAACTTTGATATACTAACCTCGGAAACCGAGATGGTGACGGTCTCTCATGCTAGGATGGTCCTGGTAAGGCACCTTGGTATGTGTGGGTGTTACAAAGTGGTATCAGAGCGATGATTATGGAACCTAAAACTAATGAACCCAATGAACATAGCGAGTCTAAATAAAATAAACCCGGGGAGATTTGTTTGGAGCTACCGCAAAGACTTGGGAGGCGTCCCGAAGTCGCACTAAGGCCCTTACGATCTCGAGCCGGTCACATGGGGAAATCGTGGGAACTGTGTGTACTTCGAGTCCTGTGTGTAGTACTTGTAGCTTGAATCTTGTGAAGTTGTTGGATGAATTGATGATAGAATTGGAACATGGTAGTATATGAAAGGTGAATTGCGAATTTGTATATGATAGATCTTGAGCATGAAGTATGTTGAGCATGTTATATGTTTAATGCGTGGCTTTTAAAAGGGTAGTTGTGTATATGTGTATGTCCTTATAGAAAAGCATGACTATGTATGATAACGATTATTTACAGCTCGTTTTTGGCATGACTCGGCCGAGCAGGGCGGGTACTCGACTGAGTAGGGGGTACTCGGACGAGTAACCAGGCACTCGACCGAGTGTTATTTGGGATGTAGGTAGCAGTAGCTACTGGTTGTGATCACTCGACCGAGTAATAGACCATACTCGACCGAGTAAGGCATACTCGACCGAGTATGTTTTCTGTGTTTTTGACGTTGACTACTGGAGTGGAACACTCGACTGAGTAATAGTAGTACTCGACCGAGTAGTCCATACTCGACCGAATATTCCACCATACTCGGCCGAGTACTTCTTTGGCGGAGGGTCATATTTATTTTGAGCCGTAGGCTATGTGCTTACGTTTCCTTGCTTTTATCAGCTCAAAATGCCGCCAAAGAGGTCAGCAGCGTATATCCAAGCATCTGAGATGACCACAGATGAGGTAGCCCGTATGATTGAGTAGCAGGATGCACTCCTTGAGACTCTTAAGAATGTGGGTAAGGGGGCTGAGAAACCGGTGGACGCAACCCACCCAAGCACCATCATTGCTTGCTTTAACCCATCGAATTATGAAGGCATGCACCGGAGAACCTAAGCTGCTCGATAACTGGCACCGAGAGATAGAGGGTCTTCTTGAGGTTGTGAAGTGTCTGACTGAGTTGGCTGTTGAGCAGGTGGTGTACTACCTGAGAGGTGAGGCTGCAGTTTGGTGGCAGAATGTGAAAGAAGATGCAAGGGCATACTACAAGGATGAGGGGTTGATACTATACCATGGGCAGGTCTGAAGAGTGCTATGAGGGAACAGTTTGTGCCGGAGCACATCCGCCACAAGTTAAGAGCCGAGTTTGATTTCTTCACCATGTCTAACGATATGACTGTCACAGAATACTATCACCGGTTCCTTGAGTTGTCTCGATATGTAGAAGATATGCAGATGGGTCAGCGAGGTTTGGCTCTTCGGTTCGAAAAGGGGTTGGCTCCTAAGATCATGAACAGGTTGCCAGTTGGAGTTCTTAGCGATCTAAATGAGGTCTATGCACGGGCTGGACATGCGGAGAGGTTGGTAGATTTGCCAAGGAGGCTAATGAAAGAACTGCGGAAAAGAGGAAAGCAGAGAATGAAAGTAGTAATCAGTCGAGCCACAAGAAGAGCAACTAAGGGCAGTCTAGGGCTTTTTCTGGAGGATCTGGGTTTTCAGGGGGATCTCGAGCATGGGGGAGAGGTTGTGGTCGGAGTGTTAGTGACAACTCCAACCTTACTTGCTTCAACTGTGGTGGAGTGGGTTACAAGAGGCACGACTGTACCAGTGCCAAAGTTGGAGGGTTTTCAGGAGCTTATCAGGGGAGTTTCTCTCAGGCTCCGAGCCAGAGTTTTGCTAGCAACAGGCCATCTGGGTCTTGGGGTAACCGTGGAGGGCAGAACAACAATAATGTCCGTTTCAACCGTAACAATGGAGGATCCTATCAGCGCCCGAACAACAGTGTGACTCAAAACTCGGCAGCTAAGCCGACTACTTCAAACACCTCGGTCCAGGGTGGAGGCCAGAAAAGCAGCGGGAAGCTCTTTATGATGGGCAAACAGGAAGCTGAGAATGATGCTCATGTAGTTACCGGTATCTTTCTTGTTTATAATACACCGTCTTTCATTTTGTTTGACTCTGGGGCAACCCACTCTTTTGTGTTTAGAGGTCATGCCTTGTCTATAGGTTTGGGGGAGTATGAGCTTGTAAAAGATAATGTGTTTACCTTCGGGAGAGTCGGTGTCTTGTGTTAAGCTGTATAAAGATATATCCATGTTGGTAGGGGAGGTAGACTTACCAGCCAACTTGTTAGAGTTTCCTATGGATGGGTTTGAGGTCATCGTCGGGATGGATTGGTTGGGTAAGTATGATGCTAAGATAGATTGCCGACAAAAGAAAGTGTCTTTGAAGGGTCCCAAGGGTGTTAGAGTGTCTTATAAGGGGTTTGTTGTGAGGCCAAAGTGTAAGTTCATCGCCGTAATGACCTTAAATTCATGTTTGAGGAAGAAGTGTCCCTTGATTCTTTGCCAAGTGAGAGATCGGCGCGCGGAGCAGCTGACAGCATCTGATATACATATGGTTGGAGAGTTTAGTGATGTCTTTCCAGATGTGATACCAGGGTTACCACCTAAGAGAGATATCGACTTCAATGTGGAGCTTAAACCAGGGACATGTCCTATATCTAAAGCACTGTACCGTATGGCACCCAAAGAACTGGAAGAAATGAAGAAACAGCTACATGATCTGTTAGACAAGGGGTATATCCGGCCTAGTGTGTCACCGTGGGGAAGCACCAGTGTTGTTTGTGAAAAAGAAAGATGGGAGCATGAGGCTATGCATCGACTACAGAGAGTTGAATCATGTCACGGTGAAGAAAAGGTATCCTTTGCCAAGGATTGATGATCTTTTTGACCAGCTGAGTGGCTCAGGGGTGTTCTCTAAGATTGATTGGAGGTCGGGTTATCACCAGTTGAGGATAGCAGATGAGGATATTCCTAAGACAGCGTTCCGATCGCATTATGGTCACTATGAGTATGTAGTGATGCCTTTTGGTTTGACGAATGCACCAGCAGCTTTCATATATCTCATAAACCGGGTTTTTAGTCCGTTCTTGGACAAGTTTGTAGTCGTCTTCGTTGATGACATCTTAGTCTACTCTAAGACTAAGAAGGAGCATGAAGAGCATTTGAGGTTAGTTTTGCAGAGCTTGCGAGATAATCAGCTATATGCCAAGCTATCCAAGTGCGAGTTTTGGCTAGAGGAAGTGGCTTTTCTGGGTCATGTGATATCTAAAGAGGGTGTGTCGGTGGATCCTAACAAGATAGAGGCAGTTATAAAGTGGGAATCACCGAAGAATGTTGCTGAGATTCAGAGTTTCTTGGGTTTAGCTGGTTACTAAAGGAGGTTCGTGAAAGACTTTTCTACGATAGCGCGGCTTATGACAGCTTTGATGAGGAAAGAGACCAGTTTTCGGTGGGATGTGAGTTGTGAGACGGCATTCCAGACCCTAAAGGAGCGTTTGACCACAACTCCTATCCTAGCTTTACCTGAGGGTTGTGAGAACTTTGAAGTATACACCGATGCTTCAAAGAATGGTTTGGGATGTGTTTTGATGCAAAATGAGAAGGTCATAGCTTATGCGTCAAGGCAGCTGAAGCCTTATGAGTAGAACTATCCTACTCATGACTTGGAACTGGGTGTAGTTGTTTTTGCTCTTAAGATTTGGAGGCACTATCTTTATGGGGCAACATTTAAGGTGTTCTCAGATTATAAGAGTTTGAAGTATATATACGCTCAAAAGGAGTTTAACATGCGACAGAGACGATGGATGAAGCTGATTGGGGACTACGACATGGAGATCATCTATCACGAGGGTAAGGCTAATGTTGTTGTAGATGCTTTGAGTAGGAGAGTGGCACGGTTCCCAGGTTTTCTATCCACACATATGAGAGTGTTCCCTTTGATGGGAGATGGTATGTTCCTGATGATGCAGATCCGAGGAGAGTAATCATGACAGAGGCTCATTGCACTCCTTATTCAGTTCACCCAGGAGGTGACAAGTTTTATAAGGATCTCAAGAAAATGTTTTGGTGGCCTAATATGAAGAGGGATGAGGCTGAGTTCGTGGCTAAGTGTTTAACATGCCAGAGAGTAAAGGATGAGCAACGAAGACCGCAAGGTAAGATTCAGTCACATGAGGTACCTGAGTGTAAGTGGGAGTCGATCTCTATGGACTTTATCGTGGGCTTACCAAGGACACAGGAAGGTAACAATATGATTTGGGTGATCGTCGAGCGGTTAACAAAGTCAGCTCACTTCATTCCGATGAAGGATACTTGGACCAAGATATAGCTAGCTTTGGGTTACAGAAAGCATGTAGTTCGGTTACATGGTGTGCCTAAGGATATAGTGTCGGATCGAGATGCGAAGTTTATATCACGGTTTTGGCAAGAGTTGCAGGATTTGATGGGTACGACCTAAAAGAAGAGTACAGCTTTTCATCCTGCCACAGATGGTCAGACTGAGAGGACTATCAAGACCTTGGAGGATATGTTGAGGGCTTGTGCCATGGACTTTGGTGGAAGTTGGGAAGATAGGCTAGATTTGATTGAGTTTTCTTACAATAACAGCTATCACACCAGTATAGGAATGGCACCATTCGAGGCTTTGTATGCCAGGAAGTGCCGAAGTCCAGTTTGTTGGGATGACAGTGCAGAGGCAGTAGTTTTAGGACCACAGATGGTGAAAAATATGATTGAGCAAGTTCGGCTGATTCGTCAAAAGATGAAAGCAGCTCAGGATCGCCAAAAGAGGATGCAGATTTGCACCGCGGGGACATCGAGTTCGCAGTGGGTGACAAAGTCCTTTTGAAAGTGTCACCGATGCGAGGAGTGATGAGGTTTGGAAAGAAAGGTAAGTTAAGCCAGAAATTTATTGGTCCGTATGAGATCTTGGATCGTGTAGGTGAGGTGGCCTACAGGTTAGCTTTACCACCAGCTTTGGATCGAGTCCACAACGTGTTTCATGTTTCACAACTCTGGAAGTATGTGAGTGATCCATCACATGTGCTTGAGGTTGAGAACATAGAGCTTGATGAGTCTTTATCTTATGCAGAGGTTCCTAAAGAGATCTTAGACCGCAAAGTACGCAAGACAAGAAATGGTGAGACCGTCTTACTTAAGGTGCTTTGGTCTAATCATAATGTGGAAGAGGCCAAATGGGAAGTAGAGGAGGCTATAAGAGAACGCTTTCCCCACCTTTTTTATCAGGTATGTATGGTTACGGGGACGTAACCGTTGTCTTCTTAGGGGGTAGGAGATGGTCGCATGCTTGTTTTGAGTTGGTTTAGCTATGTTTGTGTTATCTTGTCAGTGTGTTGGGTGTTTCTTGTCAGTTTGTGTTGGGTGTTTTGTTTTATGTAGTGGGAGTTGTTTGGTTCTGGTAGTAGTTGTTGAGGAGTTGTGTGTATAGTGTGAACTTCGAGGACGAAGTTCTTTTTAAGGAGGGAAGACTGTAATACCACGGTTTTCTAAGTCTGTTACTCGGCCGAATATGGCTTACTCGACCAAGTAAGTCTGTCGTGTGTTTCTGGATAGTTTACTGCCCAGGAATACTCAGTCGAGTATGGGAATACTCGATCGAGTAGAGGATACTCGGCCGAGTATACTCTATACTCGACCGAGTATCTGGTCTGACATGTAATAATTCCGCGGTTTGATTTACAAAGGATTAGAGTTATTTAAGACGCGATTTACAGTTTCTAATCATTTTTACAAAACCTAAGTAATACAACGTAACTCTAATCCTCTCCAAATCTCTCTCCCAAGTGCGCGGATCGTTCGTGAGTCTAGTCCATCTTTCATTGCGTCGATTGTGTCGGTAAGCCTTTGATTTCATAAGTTCTATTGATTTGTCTTTTAAGGTTTTTGCCCTAGTTATGATTTGGGGAAAAGGTGGTTTTGGGCATGTTGTAATTGGTATTATGTGATTGTTATTAGGTGAAAAATTCGTAGAGGAGCCATTCTAGCTTGCTTGTATATAATCGGTTTACTGTTAATTGATTTAAGATTGTATTGTGATTGTTGTACGATTGATATTGTGATTATCTGATGTTCTTGGATTTGGAGTTGGGTGTTGGAGTTGTGATGGTTGATGGTGATGTTCGCGAGGTACGTCCTCGGCTGAGTGGAGTCACTTGCGGGAGTGGCTTCACGCCCTAGTTTTGCCCTCTGTGGAACCCGCCACAGAAGGGGATGTGCACATTAATGGACAGGGTTATCGCTCGTTGATGAGCGGGGCTTAGGTGGGTACGACTGCGGTCCCCCACTGGCAGGACTACACACTTTAGTGTGTAGTCAGTTACATGTTGTGATTGGGAGTTGGAGGTGGATGATGATCAGTTGTTTATCTTTTCGTACTTGTCTTATGTTGATTATGCAGTAAACTGACCCCGTTGTTGTTTTGCAAATCTGTGGTGATCCATTCGGGGATGGTGAGCAGATTGTGACAGGTGATGATGATAATTAGCTATGGGGACGAGATGGGGAGTCATCACTCGAGTCTAGCTTCCGTTGTCATGAGATTTATCATTCAGTTTTAGTTGTTGAACATTAGTAACCTTTATTTTGGTTTTGGATTTTGGAACATGTAAACATTAATCAGTTATACTTTAATAATTGTGTTTTGAATTGGTAACTTTGATATACTAACCTCGGGCAACGAGATGGTGACGGTCTCTCATGCTAGGGTGGTCCTGGTACGGCACCTTGGTATGTGGGGATGTCACACCTATAATGGCGGTTTTGTTTAAAAACTGCCACCGTAGGTAAGCTATAGTGGCGGTTGTACAACCGCCGCAAAGTATAAACAATCCCATGATATACGGCGCACCCAAAATCGATAAAAACCGCCACAAAAAGATCATTTATGACCACCACTATTGGGGGGGGGGGGGGGGTTCTACTAGTGAACTATTGGATCAACTCTTTGGTTTTAACCAATATCAAGAGCACGAGGCTCTGATACCAATTTAAAAGTTAAGAACGATAAAGATCTAAGAGGGGGAGGGGGTGAATTAGGTGTACCTTTTAAAAAATTTCTCCTGTATTTGGTTAGAGGCTAACACAAGTAAGAGCTATTGAGTACTAACTTGAGAAATTTAAGGGATTGTAAGTTCAGAAGAGGTACAACAGGTCTATGCAACAGTATGGATAACTTTTGCACAGCACTGACAGCGAGATTGATAAACAAAAGTGCAATGACAAGAGAGCGTAAAAGTAAATAAACAAACAAGAAAATGTTTAAAAAATTGGTTCAGCTCCTACTCCGGAGCCTACGTCCAACCGTTATTTTATTGATTATTTAGAAATTTACTCAAACTTATTAACTAAACCATTACAATGAAAATAACTACGTCAACCAACCCCGCTTCCAATTGTTTGAAGCTACTCCGTTTCAAGACTTTCCCTTACTCAAAGCTACCCCGCTTCAAGACTTAAGTTCTATCGCATAGGTTTACAGAGTCAGAATCTCGGTGTTCACTTAAGAACATGGAGATTACAATTAAGACCTAACTACGAGAATCATTGAACATACTCTTTATGCAACATTGAAGTGAACTGATACTTGGAGATTTTATGTAGCTTTGAAAAACAAACGAAGACTTTTGAAAACAGAAAAACGGTTTTGCATATATATGATTGAAGAACAAAGCTTTAAATGCTAAAATGATTTGCAAGGTGTTTTACAATGAGTGCTCTTAAAAGTCTTGGCAATAAATGACGTCTAAGACTCCTTATTTATAGTGGAAGAAATGACCTAAGATAATATAATTCCTTAATAAATTTAGTAGCCTAGATTGATTGTACGTGTTAGGTGTTGCTTAAGCATAAAAAAATCAGATTACTTTAGCTCTTTTCAGGTTTTAGACTTCAACACACTCAACATGTGACAACTTACCACATATGGAAAAAAGCTTTAGTACTTCACAACTTCAACTTTCCATTTATGTAAAAGTAAGATGCACAAATCTAGAGGAGTTGACTAGTTGAATTTTGAGCTCTTATATTTCTGAAATTATTTCAAAACTTTATTTTTCAAATTTCAAACCTTTTAGAATATTACTTTTGAAAGGATTTGAACAGTAATGAATTTTCCGAAAATTCTTCATACGGTTGTATTAGAAACCATGTGCAACAATCACAAGAACTATTGCATGGTTTTGCAATCATTTATGCTTAAAAGAGGATATGTTTAACTAACTCGTTTACAACATTCATTTTAGGCAATAGGCTTTCTTGACTTGTCTTCATCTTGATTATCTTTGGGCTTCTTTGAACAATCATTGGATACTTCAATTTGTTAAACAATTTAACTAGGAAGCAAACAATTAAATGACAATGAAAACTTGGCACATTTCAGTACAACAATTACAGAGGTATTTGCTAAACAGAGTTCACGTTTATTGAACAAGTTTGCTGTTGCTAGCTTCCTTTGGACAGTCAGCAGAAGAATAATTTTGTGTCTAGGCATAAGCAAGTAATCCTGCACTGCTTTATAGCCTACTTTAGGCTGTGACTTAGGTCTCAAAATATCATAGGCTTTCTCGAGAGAGAATCCACCATGAATAATACAGTTAGACAACATAGTTTTAGCTTCCTAAAGGCATCCCATTTGACAGATCCTTAATAATGCAATCAGATAAGTAGTACTCCCTTCGTCCCGTTCAATTGTTATCCTTTATTTTTGGCACAAAAACCAAGAAAAGAGGAAGTGCCCAATTATGTACTAAATGCCAAGTGGAACAAATTGAGTGTAAATGATCAAATTGTTCATCAAGTTCATTCTTAAAATAGAAAAGATAACAACTCACTGAGACATCCAAATATGGAAAGGAAAAATTGATGAGAATAATCCCACCTTTAGTCAATCTTCCAAGAATAATCCTACCTTTATGTAATCCCAAAATAATCTCACCTTTTAATCTCATCTTCTTTAAACACTCCCTCAAGAAAAATGACCCATTATAGGAGGTAATGTTACTTGACACTTTTAATTTCTCTTTTTTTCATTTTTTAAATTCATTTTTAATTTCTCTTTTAATTCATTTACTTCATTGTTAACCATTTTTCCTCCTAAAAATCTCTCTTCTTCTCCTTTTATCCCCCTCTAATTTTTTTACTTATATTTTTATGAACACAAATAAACAACACTATAGCATTCAATGACGCCATAGTATATTTTTACTTCATTGCTAACCATTTTAGACACTCGCGATAAATCTAGATCCTAGAGAACCCAAATTATGAACAAAACGATTTTCATTTACCATATAACTAGAAGTATAGATAAGTGAAATTAACATCATATACTATCATCATGGCACCATCGTCGCATATAAGCACTCCAAACCCAATTTGCAGTCTCTTCCATTATACTCCGTTCAACCCCTCCCACCACATGCCACCTAATCTTTGCCGGCAACCCCCGCATGCTGCACCCCTACGCCCATCTCACTTCTACCCAATTCAACGGTCAGTGTTAATCTTTATTAGATTAATAATACTAGATATTAGTTTGACGTTTTGGAGTTATTGATTTCTTACTGTTATATATTGATCATTTGATCTTACGAACAATAATCAGTCTAATTCCTTGATGCGATTGTACCCTTTGTTTGGAAAGTGGTCAACATTAGTGCATCCTTGTATACAATAATCAGTCTAATTTACAAATTATTGCTTATTCAATTTTTAATTAGAATGCATAAATGCACAGTTGGTAAAACATGGATTAATTTTTAAGAGGAGAAAAAAAGAGAGAGAGAACTTGGAAAAGATAATGGAGGCTAGAAACCGTCTAAACAAGTAATAAGTAAAAAGGGTTGTTTAAAGAAGATTGAGTTAAAAGGTGGGATTATTTTCGGATTACTCAAAGGTGGGATTGTTCATGGAAGATGACCTAAAGGTGGGAGTATTCCCGTCAAATATTCCATATGGAAAAGGACAACATTGTCCAGGACAGAGGGAGTATTTGTTATAAGTCTATTATCCATACAAATGAGGAATGAAAATACTTATTTTTAAGTTGTTTGGGTGGATTATTGATTCAACCCAAATATATCATGACACTTTTAAATAAGTGGCCTATTCGTGTCGGGTTCGTGTCAAAAGAGCTCAACCCTAACCCGACTCATTTAAGTTTCGTATCGTGTCCGTATCAACCCAATTACTTAAATGGGTCACAACATCTTGACCCTAACCTGCTAACTTCGTGTCGTGTTTTCGGATCGTGTCAATAATTGCCACCTCTAGATGTTATAGCAGTGTTATAATTGTTATTTTGTATTTGTCTATTAGGATTTTGTTTGCTTGATTTGTATAAGATGTTATACATCCAACTATACAATATCTTAAGTATAAAATTTTAGTCATAAAACTTAATTTTATACATTATTTAATTTATATATATACCCGTGCAATTTTGCACGGATCTAAAATAGTTTATTGTTAAGTTGTAGTAACTTGTTAATCGTCGCACCATACAACAGTCGCACACAATATAATTGCTATGTTACACATGTATTTTTTTTTTGATGACGAGGGGGTTGAATCCCCCCCGGGCCCATGCATTCCCGCACAACCACATGGACCATGTAAGCCACCCCCTCCGGGGGCTGCAGTGGCCAAGTGATCATCGCCCCAACTGGTAGTCGAATCCGGGACCTCTCAACTCTTGCATTTCTGCAAGTTTCAAGGTTTAACCCAGCTACCACTGAACTAACACCACTTGGTTACACATGTATTTAACATGAACGAACTATTGCCTCGATTAGTTTGCAAAATTAGAACTTGAAATCCAAAAGAAACATTCCCAAGAATGGCGTGGCTTTAAATTAACTAAAATATCTTTGGACTTTGGAAACTGAAGAATCGCCATTTCAATCCTTGAAAAGCTAGCATGGAATACCTACAGCTTGAAATACCCCATTCACAAGCCCAAGAATGGCTTAAAATGCAAAGGAAAGATGGATAAATCTAGGAAATTGAAGGCCATAATAACTAACTCTTGTCTTTCACATACCCTAGAAAATAACTTTCAATGTTTCACTCTCCAACTCTAGTAAGTGTATGTAAGACTATAAATAACACCCCAACTCAGTAAACAAAACTCACAAATTAGTTTGAATCAAAATTCAAGAGAGATTTGAGTCACGGTTGGCTTCGAGAGCGTACGTACAAAAATGGAGGGTTTACAAGCAGGAATAACACCCCTAGAGAAAATGCAAATTTTATTGGAAAAAAATAAGCAAAGTGGTGAAAATTTGTATAACAAAATAATGGAGGTTTACAAGAAGGTAAAATTGGATTATTATAATACCTTGTCGGACAAGGTAAAGGAAGAGCTAACAAAAGCTATAGCAAAAATTGAGAATGCATGGAAAAGTGTAGTTAATATGATGAGCCATGCAAATGCTAAGAAGCTGAAGAAGATGATGTCCTTATTGGAGGTGTTTACGGAATGTGTTAAGGCATTTTTGTTATGGGATAAACATGTTTTTAAGGGAACTTTTGGTGGTTTCGTTCTTAATGATGGGTCTACAAAAGACCTTCTAATCGGACTGTCACTCATGATTCTCCAACTCGTCCCTATTATTGTGCAAATTATGATGTGTGGGATTTAATTATGTAGTCTTTAGATGTTAAATTGGAGATGATGTTTTAGGAAATGATTGTTGTTGTCTATGTTTCGATTTAAGCTCTTGATTTAGTATTAAGAATGTCAATTTCCTGTTATGATCCATCTCGATATTGGTTGTTGTGCCTCGGTTTTATTTATTAGTTAATTAGATTACATGTCCTGGCCATGCACGGTTTTAATATGATGACGATCCACTCGAGTTTAATGTAAGGATTTTGTCTAATAATTTAAAGAATAATTGTAATTTTTTTGAACGACGAAGGTGGTATACTGTTTTGTCAACACAATTCACTTGAGATAACAATGCAATGATCCTGATGGTTACTCTTCTCAATTTTTCAAGGATGCTTATAATATTGTGGGTTCTGACATTGTTAAAGCTGTGAAGGAGTTTTTTGATTCTGGTAAGCTTCTGAAACAAATTAACTCCACTACCTTGACTCTTATTCCCAAGAAAGAGAGACCTATAAGTGTTGCTGATTTTAGGCCCATAGCCTGTTGCAATGTCATTTATAAGACTATTTCTAAGGTGATTTGCAATAGGTTGGCTAAGGTTCTCCCTGAGATTATCAGTCCAAACCAAAGTGCTTTTATCAAAGGGAGGGAGATAGTGGATAATATCCTTATTTGTCAGGACTTAGTCAGACTTTACAATAGGAAAACATGTTCCCCTAGATGCATTATGAAAATTGATCTTAAGAAAGCTTATGATTCTATTGAGTGGAAGTTTATTGAGCAGATGTTAATAGCCCTTAGATTTCCTCCTCAGATGGTCACTTGGATTATGGTGTGTGTTTCATCCCCTTGGTTTACTATTTCTCTTAATGGTTCCAGTTTTGGCTACTTTCAGGGGAAAAGGGGTATTAGACAGGGTGATCCTATGTCTCCTTTGATTTTTACCATTTGTATGGAATATTTGAGTAGGATCCTTGATGTGGTCACTGATAAGTTGGACTTCAATTTTCATCCTCTTTGTAGAACTATGAAGCTCAGTCATCTATGTTTTGCAGATGATTTGCTCATGTTCTGTAGAGGGGATAGGGGATCTATTAAAGTGTTACTGAAGGCTTTTGTAACCTTTTCTAGTGTTTCTGGTCTTGAAATGAATTGTGATAAGTCCAATATCTATTTTAATGGTGTTAGTCAAGCTGAGATTGATTATGTTTTGAGGATCTCTGGTTTCAAAGCTGGTCAGTTTCCATTTAGATACCTGGGGATTCCTATCTCATACAAATGTATGGCTATAGGGGACTGCACTAGGTTGGTGGAAAAGGTGGTTGCTAGGATTCGAGGCTGGGGGGCTAGGAAGTTGAGCTACACTGGTAGATTGGTGTTGGTGCAGAGTGTGCTTTCACAACTTCATGTGTACTGGTCTCGCATTTTTGTTATTCCTGCTACTGTTATTGATAGGATCACCACTATATGTAGGAACTTTCGTGGTCTCGCTTCGATAAGTATGGCGGAACTCCTGTTTGTATCATGGGAGTCTGTTTGTCTTTGCTAAGAAGCATGGAGGATTGGGGGTGGTCAATAGTAGGAAGTGGAACTTGGCTATGATAGGAAAGTATACTTGGTGGTTAGCTTGTAAAAGTGATCATCTATGGATTAGGTGGGTGAATCACATCTATATGAAGGGTGAGGATTGGAAGCATTATGAGCCTAGCCAAAATACTAGTTGGACTTGGAGGATGATTTGTAAAGTGAAGAACATTCTGAAAGTCAAGTTATGTGCATAATAATTGGGCTCACTCTCTCTTGGTGTTTATACTATCAATGCTTTGGTTATCGGTGGCTTCAAGGATCAATGGCTAAGGTTGAATGGTATCCTTTGGTTTGGAATGATTTAATCTACCTAAGCACTCCTTCATTGTTTGGTTGTGTGCTAGGCGAGATTACTTACTAAAGACAAAGGCTTCAGCGTTTGGAGTTGTCAATGATGGGATTTGTGAAATTTGTAAGCTTGAGGATGAGACGATATGCACTGTTCTATCAATGTCCTTTTAGTGTCTCTTCTTTGGCAACTTTTAAAGGACGGCTTCATGTTTCTCTTCCTGGGCAGGATATCATTCACTGGTGTATTCAGTGGAGGTGCAGATCTTTATTAAAAAAACACATTGTGTTTGCTGCAGTGGCTGCTGTTTTCTACTCTATATGGCAGTGCAGGAACTTATGTCGTCTTGAGCATTGGTTAAAAACTCCCGGATCGGTTGTGCGGGAAGTTCAAAGAAACTGTCAAGCAACGCTATTTAGCTCGACAATGGCCCACTCGTTTTCAGCAAAATTTTATTTTTTAAGTGGGTCCATGTATCATGATTGATATATTATGTTGTAGGTGGTCTTATTTTGTCCTATAAGCCTTGTAATGTATATGCACTCTTTTATATATTAATATATATTCACATTCCACCTAAAAAAAAAAACAATGCAATGATCAAAATTTGATTCTTACTCAATAAAGAAAGTTGTTTACATATTACCTATGACAATGAGAGTTTATATGTTATCCAATCATTTTTGTCAATTTAGTCAATTTATACGTAATGTAAAATATGGTAAATATGAATTAATTGAAGAGTAAATTAAAAATAATCTTATATATCCTATGCCTAGTGGGCATAGGATAGAAAAACCCTTTCAACAATCCAACTCAACTTGTTTAACATATTTATTCTTATGTAGTTCATTTTCAACTCATTTACCTGTTCAACTCATTTACATTTGGATCGTTAAATTATAAGATCACACATTCATCATTATCATTATATATATTAAAGAAGACCCTTAAAAAGCCGTCGTGGCACTATGAACATTCAGAAAAAACATTTTGGAGGTCTCTCATAAATTGGGCAAAAATGTCGAACTCCTATAATTCACTTACTAAGTAGGAAATGAAGGGCAAAACTGTAATTCTATTTTCAGCCTCTACACCAAGTCCCATAAAGTCGTACCAATTTCCAAAAAATGACCTGGCAAATAAGACAACACCTTCACCAAGTATTTTCACTATTATTATTAAGTAGGTGAGCCGTGCATTCATCTACCATAAAAGAAGTTCAATTCCATCATCAAATCACCATTTCAACACAGCCTTGGAATCAATTTATATTTCTTGAGACATTTTATTTTAGTTTTGAACAATTTGATTCTATTAATCATCTTCAAATCTGCCCAACTTCACCATCTCAACACAACAAAGATAGAAGGGGACGATTCAGCGCGTTCTTGCAGATGTGACGGCCACAATCGACGTGGGGATTAGTGTTTTCTGAGTTTTGAGGCATTTTGGTCTTGAATAGTGGTCAACATTAGAGGATCAGGGAGATGGATTAATGAATTACGAGGGATGAACTATTGGAAATTAATTTGATAAAATGGAAGATGAAGGCAAAGATCTGATTTTTCCGGTTGTTCGTTTCACAAGTTTTACTTGACTGAAAAATTAGTCCAATAATTATGGTCCATTGTTGTTCATTTCAAAAGTTTTATTTTTCTTCTAATAAAATAAAAAGAAAGTCTATCTTCCAAATTGGGCATTTTCTTTAAAAAAAAAAGTACACAATTACAAATTAATGTAAAAATAATATAAAAAGTAATAAAATAAGTAAGTATATTATAAAATGAGGAAATTGTCACAATATATGATAAACAAGTTACTATTGTTACGAAAAAAATATACCAAATGAAAGAGGGATTTTGAGACACAAAAATACATAAGTTTTACAAACAAAAAAAAAAAAAAAAAAAAAAAATTGTGCAAGACGCCTTATACAAGTACTTTTTGAAAAAATATATCTAAGTTGAGACGTTTTCATTATTGAACATACGTCATGAAATAATTATAATCAACAAGTAATTTGCAGAAAGCTTATGACACAGTGGAGTGGGAGTTTGTAGGGCAGCTTTTAGAGGAGCTCAAATTCCCATCTGAATTTATTGAAATGCTAATGCAGTGCATCACTACTACTACATACTCCCTATCCTAAATGGAGAATTGTTTGGGTATTTCCGGGCAAGAGGGGCCTCGAGGCGGGGGACCCCTTGTCGCCTTTGATTTTCACGCTTTGTATGGAATACTTGACCCGTACTCTGCAATATGCTTCCTCAAAGTATGACTTCAAATTTCACCCCTTATGCAAAAAGCAACGGTTAACCATCGATGTTTTGCGACGATGTTCTTCTATTTAGTAAGGGGGATGCCAACTCCATCATGTTCTTTGTTGAAATCTTTTGCTACTTTCTCTAAAGCAAGTGGACTGAAAGTTAGTGCTCAAAAATCAAATGCCTATTTCAGAAATGTACTGAAAGGATAAAGAATGAAATCTTGCGGTTTTCGGGATTCACAAGGGAGCATTCCATTCAAGTATCTAGGGATGCCAATACAAACTACCGAGTGGAAGACAGAATCGTGAATGTCCGTGGATAAAATCTGTTCAAGAATACATGGCTATGGATCAAGAAAGTTTTCTTATGCAGGGAGACTGGTAATTGTGAGAAGTGTGCTTAACTCATTGCATTCATATTGGGCTTCCATTTTTATCATACCCAAAGGAATAATGAAGAGAATAGAGGCAGTGTGTAGGAACTTCCTTTGGGACAATAGTGCAGATTACAGGAGATCTCCTCTTGTGGGATGGGATACTGTATGTAGACCAAAGGAAGAAGGGGGACTAGGACTGAAAGATCAGGAAATGTGGAACAAGGCCATGATAGGCAGGCTTGTTAACTGGGTAGCAGAGAAAAGGGATTCAATTTGGGTACATTGGGTACATAACAACTACCTAAAGGGACGAGCGTGGATGGAGTACTCCCCTACCACGAATTCGAGTTGGATTTGGAGAAGAATATGCAAGGTTAAAGAGGAAATGGCTGCTGGATATATAGATGGCAAATGGGAGATACTGACGGGATGGTTATACACCACCAATGGGTGTTATAAGCGGTTTAAGGGGAATTGGCCTTGTGTCACTTGGTATAAGGTAATCTGGAATGGATGGGCTATTCCCAAGCATCAATTTTTGGGGTGGCTTATTGCTCATGAAGCTCTGAACACGGTTGCTAGATTGAAGAGCTTTGGTATGGACATAGAGGACAAGTGCTACTTATGTGGAGTGGACGAAGAATCTGCGGTCACTTGTTCTTTGAGTGCATGTACGACACTAGGGTCATTACTGACTAATTAAACAGGCAAACAAGGTGGGACTTCCCCATGAGGAATGTGGTTCACCGGTGTGAGCGGAGGACGGGAACAAAGGCGCAAAGAAGGGTGCGGTCGGCTATGATGTTGAGTGCACTATACCGTGTCCGGAAACAGAGAAACAAAAGCAAAAATGAAGGCTGTTTTTTGAGTACGGCCTGAGTGTGTGGCAAAGATGATTATGGATGAGATGAGGTCACGAGTTCGAGGCTTGGAAAGAGCTACCCTAACACAGGCTGAGAGAGAGTGGTTTATTAAAATGCGTCTAGTAGAATGATATTTTCCTTATGTTGGCTTGATAAACTTATGTAATTATCTTTTGATATATATATATTACACTCACATTTCACCAAAAAAAAAAAAAAAAACAATGCAAGTAATAAAGTAAAAATATATCAATGATGGTAGGGAAAGTGACAGTATTCACAACATGAGTAGTGAAATTAATATTAATAACAATGATAATAAAATTAACAGTAGTAGAGAGTAACAATATTAATTGAATAAGTAGTGAGGTAACAATAGTACACACAACGGGAGCATGGAATGCGTTTTATAATCAAGTTTATAAATTTTAATTTAATCATAATTTAAACAAGATTGAAATGGTAAATCTAAAAATTAGTCAAGTCAATGTAATTATGTTTCATATAAAATAAAGTAGGTCAATCGAGATTGGGGCACCAACCAAAACTATATATAAGCGTATTAATTATTTATTTATAATGATTAAATTCGTCTTCCTATATTCACTTCTCATATTAAGTAAATAAATTTTAATTTCTAAAAATTTTAAATAACCCCGTGAATTTCACGGGTCTTACACTAGTTCAGAATGAAAGTTTAATAAGAACGCAGTACGCGCCTAGCACGGTAACACTAAAAAAGGTTTGGAAACTTGATCAAAAAAACTAAAAATAAAAAAGGTTGGGGAACTAGGAAATTCATAATCCTTGTGAAGCGTGAACTCGTTCTACTAGACAGCTCTTTGACATGCCCAAGAATCTAGGAAATTGGAGACCATTTACTATGCTCTTTCACATCCCCTAAAACTGCCTTTCTAAAGTTTCAATCTCGTGCATTGAGTAAGTGTAGGCCTATAAATAACAGTCCATCTCAATAAACAAAGCTCAATCATCACTTTCTAAAATCGAATTGAAACACCAGGGAGAAATGTTAGTTAGTCAAATATTATCTAAATATTTGACCATTGTATTTTGTATATAATATCATGTGCATATTCATCTAACTGAATTAGCTTAGATATGTCGAGATTGTATCCTTATATTTAGGATTGTATCTAGCTAAACTCTGTTGTAACTCTTGTATATATTGTCAAGCAATAATAGAGAAACCCTCAAGGGATTACGTTATATGACATGGTATCAGCCTCTTGGTCCTTGTCCCTGTGAGTGCCTCTTGAGCGTTTATTTTTCTTGAAAAATAACTCACTGCTTCTCGTTTCTCATCTCAATATGACAAACGATTCAACGTCTTCCACCTCTAAATCCCACCTTCATCCCGTTTTTACCGTCACAAACATCCAAAACAAGGTCCGTGTCCTCGACGGCACAAAAGTCACATATGCGTCTTGGGTTCGCCTATTCAAACTTCACGCCCGTGGTCACGACGTGTTATCCCATATTGATGGCACGGCTGCCCCGGCGAAAGATGATACGTCTTACGCTGATTGGTGTAAAGTAGATGCACATGTCCTTCAATGGATTTATGGTACGGTTAGCGACGATCTTCTCCCTCGAATTCTTGAGGATGAATCGACCGCTCGTGCAGCATGGCTCCGGGTGGAAAACATCTTCAACAACAATAAGGGGGCTCGCGCCGCCGCTCTTGAGTCCGAGTTTAATGCCCTTAAACTCGCCAATATGCCCTCTTTGGAGGCCTATTGTCAACGACTCCGGGAACTTGCTGGGATGCTAAAGGATGTTGATGCTCCGGTCACCGAACGACGTCTTGTCATTCAACTGGTTCGTGGTCTTCCAGGTGAGTATGACACGGTTGCATCGTATATTAATCAAACCTCTCCTAATTTTGAGACTGCTCGAAGTATGCTCGAGCTCGAATTGCATCGCAAATCTGGTTGCGATGAAGCGGCTACGGCCTTGGCTGCACCCGCCGTTCCTCCCACTGACCCCTGGGTCGAGCCGGCTCCTAAGACCACCAACACGGCTCCCCCACGTCAGCCCCATAACAACAACCATAATCGCTACCAACGTCGAAATAATAATAATAACAATCGGGAATTCCAAAACCCCAAATAACAACAATCAGACTCGTTCTCAAACACCAACACCCACCCCTCCACCTGCTTACCCGTGGGGACCACCCCTGGATGGCCACCCCTGGACCCCACCGCCTTGTCCATACCCCACATACCCCGGCTGGGCCCCTCACTGGCCGACACTGTTCCCACAACAAGCTCGTTCTCATGGGTCGGGTTCCAATCGTGGAAATCAGTCTCGCAATTATGGGCAAGCATACGTCATGGACAATGAACCTCCTCAACCTACGGATTTAAGCCAAGCATTCCAAGCATTATCGGTTCAAAATGGTATGGATCCGTGGTTCATGGATCTGAGGAGCATCATCGCACCTCACCTCCGATCCGGGTATGATTTCATCTCCTTTTAATACGAGTAAAATTCGCTCCATTTATGTCGAATAACGGCCATAGCATTTCCGTCTTGGGTTCGGGCACCTCAACTCTACAAACCCCTGACCGTACCCTTCATTTGCGCCAAGTCCTTCATACCCCTCACATTATTAAAAATCTAATATCCGTCCGTCAATTTACCAAAGATAATAATGTTAGTGTTGAATTTGATCCATTTGGCTTTTCTGTGAAGGATATTCCGACTGGGAAAATGATTTTGCGGAGTGACAGTGATGGCGAGCTCTACCCCGTGTCAGCTATACCCTCCACGCGTCCCACAAATAACAGTCCAACGGCTTTTTTGGCTACTGGACCTGATCTTTGGCACTCCCGGCTTGGTCACCCCGGGATTTCTATTTTAAGTGTTTTACATTCTTTGAGTCGTATTCGTTGTAATAAGCCAAACAATACTCGTATTTGCTCTTCCTGTCAAATAAGTAAACAAAGGAGATTGCCCTTTAATGATTCTTTTACTCAAACTTTTGCTCCATTTGATATTATACACAGTGATCTATGGACTTCGCCTATTTTAAGCAAACAAGGTCACAAATATTATATGGTTCTTATTGACAATTTTTCACGGTTTATCAGGTGTACCGTTAAAATTTAAGTCACAAGTGTACGATAAATTCCTTCAATTTCATGCCTATGTTCAAACACAATTTAATGTCAAAATCAAATCATTTCAATGCGACTTAGGACGTGAATTTGATAACAATTCCTTCAAAAACTTTGCTGACAAAAATGGACTTATTTTCCGATTTTCGTGTCCCCAAACTTCCCCTCAAAATGGCAAGTCTGAACGTATGCTCCAACGACTAAATGACATGACCCATGTTCTTCTTCAACACGGCTCGGTCCCCAAGCACTTTTGGGTCGATGCCCTTCACGTTGCGACCCATCTTCACAATATCCTTCCCACTTCCACTCTCCAATACAAAACACCCACCTCCGTTCTCTACCTCAAAAATCCGTCTTATGATCACTTACGTGTTTTTGGGTGTGCTTGTTATCCCAACATTTCCGCCACTCGCCCTCATAAACTAGCCCCGAAGTCTCTTAAATGTGTTTTCCTCGGATATCCTCCGAACCAAAGGGGATATAGATGTCTCGAAATTGCCACTGGTAAATTATTCATCTCGCGTCATGTTATCTTCGATGAAAATGTTTTCCCATTCCAGGAATTGCCCTCCCCACAGCCACATGTTGACACTAACTCCCTTAGCCCACCAGTCCTTAACTCGTTAGCCCAACCAAACCCACCCCAAACCAACCCACCCGATAACCAGACCCCCCCTGCCTCTCCCCGCTCGTACCCATGTACCCGTCCCCGCCTACACACTCTCCACCCTCACCAGCCACACCCAACTCGCCTACCACACCCCCTCCTCACTCTCCCGCTTCCGCCACCACACACACACCTACTCCACCACCCCCCCCCCCCCCCCCCCCCCACCACCCCCTTTCCGTACCCACGATATGACCACTCGTGGCATGAATGGTATATTCAAGCCCAAAGCCCTCCTTGCCTCCACTTCCCTTTCACCATTACCCAAATCACCTCACCTTGCCCTTAAGGACCCTAACTGGAATCGTGCTATGCAGGACGAATTTTCCGCATTAAAGGGAAATCATACTTGGGACTTGGTCCCTCGACCCACTGATGCGTCTGTTATTCGTTGTATGTGGTTATTTCGTCACAAGTTTAATGCAGACGGCTCCCTTCAACGCTACAAAGCCCGTCTTGTCGTGAATGGTAAGACACAACAAATTGGGATCGACTGTCACGAAACTTTTAGTCCGGTGGTCAAACCTACCACTATACGGACCGTCCTTAGCTTAGCTGTGTCCAAGTCTTGGCCTATTCATCAATTGGATGTCAAAAATGCCTTCTTACATGGTAACTTGGAGGAAACAGTGTATATGCATCAACCACCCGGGTTTGTAGATCCCGCTGCTCCTCATTATGTGTGCAAATTACGTAAGTCTCTTTATGGTCTTAAGCAAGCGCCTCGCGCTTGGTATCATCGGTTTGCCACATTTATCTTATCGCAGGGATTTGTTAGCAGTAAATGTGATTCCTCCTTATTTATATACAAGACCCCTACTGCTACCATTTATTTGCTTCTTTATGTGGATGATATTGTCATAACGGCCTCAAGCACTGCTCTCCTTCGCTCCCTTATAGCCCGCCTATCACAAGAGTTTGCAATGTCTGATCTAGGGCCCCTACACCATTTTTTGGGCATCTCTGTCCAACGTACCTCCACTGGGCTATTCCTATCCCAGCATCAATATGCTAAGGACATCATAAGCCGTGCCAAAATGGGCAACTGTAAACCATGTACGACTCCGGTTGAACCGGGTTCAAAACTCAGCGCGGACGCCGGTCCCAAATTCGAAGACCCTGCTCTATATCGTAGCCTGGCCGGTGCTTTACAGTATCTCACCATTACACGGCCGGATATTACCTACGCTGTTCAACAGGTATGCCTATTCATGCATGACCCTCGTGCCTCACACTTTCAATTCTTAAAACGCATTATCCGTTACATACAAGGCACTGCCGGTCACGGCTTGACAATTCGCTCCACTCGCACTCTTGCTCTCACGGCATATTCGATGCTGGGTTGGGCGATTGTCCCGACTCGCGACGCTCCACCTCTGGCTACTGTGTCTTTTTGGGTGATAATCTAGTCTCCTGGTCCTCTAAACGACAACCCACTATTTCTAAATCCAGTGCCGAGGCTGAATACCGCGGTGTTGCTAATGCCGTTGCAGAAACTAGCTGGCTCCGTAACCTTTTGCTTGAGCTTCATGTTCCCTTACGACGTTCCACCTTGGTTACCCGTGGGGACCACCCCCTGGATGGCCCACCCCCTGGACCCCACCGCCTTGTCCATACCCCACATACCCCGGCTGGGCCCCTCACTGGCCGACACTGTTCCCACAACAAGCTCGTTCTCATGGGTCGGGTTCCAATCGTGGAAATCAGTCTCGCAATTATGGGCAAGCATACGTCATGGACAATGAACCTCCTCAACCTACGGATTTAAGCCAAGCATTCCAAGCATTATCGGTTCAAAATGGTATGGATCCGTGGTTCATGGATACAGGAGCATCATCGCACCTCACCTCTGATCCAGGTATGATTTCATCTCCTTTTAATACGAGTAAAATTCGCTCCATTTATGTCGGTAACGGCCATAGCATTTCCGTCTTGGGTTCGGGCACCTCAACTCTACAAACCCCTGACCGTACCCTTCATTTGCGCCAAGTCCTTCATACCCCTCACATTATTAAAAATCTAATATCCGTCCGTCAATTTACCAAAGATAATAATGTTAGTGTTGAATTTGATCCATTTGGCTTTTCTGTGAAGGATATTCCGACTGGGAAAATGATTTTGCGGAGTGACAGTGATGGCGAGCTCTACCCCGTGTCAGCTATACCCTCCACGCGTCCCACAAATAACAGTCCAACGGCTTTTTTGGCTACTGGACCTGATCTTTGGCACTCCCGGCTTGGTCACCCCGGGATTTCTATTTTAAGTGTTTTACATTCTTTGAGTCGTATTCGTTGTAATAAGCCAAACAATACTCGTATTTGCTCTTCCTGTCAAACCCATCACAAAAAATGGAGAGTGTACCAGAAACGACATTCCTAGAGAGAGTCCAAAACTTATTGAAAAAAATAAAGCAAAGGGGTCAAAAATTGTGCGACAATGTAGTTAGGGCATATAACAAGGCAAAATCCTGTTTTGATAACTTAACAGAGAAGGTAAAACAAGGTCTTTCATATGCAAAAACAAAAATAGTGAATGCATGGAACTCTATCTGCAATTGGATAAGTAATGCATGGAACTCTACTTGCAGTTGGACCAGTAATAAATGGAACTCTGCAAAAGAAACAATAAAAGAGGTGTCTGTATGGGTCCGTAACGAGCTGATGAACTTAATGGATGAGTTCAAGGGTTGGGTTAATGACTTCTTATCGTATGCCGAACCCATCCGTAAGGAAACTCGTGGTCGTTGCAACATCAATTGTGATGGGTTTTTCAATGAACAGATAATGAACCAACTGTATGCCTTAGCTGAGGAGGTGGTCTCTACCATGATGCAGTTCATGCAGGTTAAGCCTGATGTTGTTGTTGGAGTAGCTTCTAGGCTTATGCGTACGTGGTTGGCTAGATATGGGGTATAATCTTTGACATTGGCTACAATGACAAGTCATCATTCTGTTTTATTTAGTACTCCCTTTTTTTCTATTTTGAGCATTATTATGTTTTGTTTTCGGCTTAAGAAATGGATGAACGAACCTGGAATTGTAAGTTGTTATGTTTTCAACTTTCTTCATGCTACTATAAATGTTTTTATTTTTTACAACATACAAATCTTTTAAAAAAATGTGATAGACTAGGTGTCATTAATGGTGAAATCAAGCTCTTTAACAAACTCTAACCAAAGATAATGTTGTCATAGGAAGATGGGTCAAATTGATTTCCATCTAATTGCTGTAGATGAAATTTGTTTATTTTGTTATGATTTTGATTATGTTAGTTGGTCTTTTAATACTAAATAAGAAGTCAATTGTGTGGCGCATCAATATTATTTCACCAAAAGAAAATGAATTAACCCATATTGGTTCAGTCACTCAATGAGCATATGTAAAACGCGTTGCCACAGAATTTTACCATGACATATTGATATTTGGAAAATGAGATAAGCGACCTTTAGGTATTACTCAATTTGTGTAACACCCATGGCATCATCGTAATTTACTTCATATTTATGGTTTTTTTTATGTTTTAAAATCTGAAATTTATTAATATATACAAAAAGGTATTACTGGAAATTTATATCAAGCTAGATTTACATAACTAAATACTAAAAATAAGGAGCCTAATTAAATTGGATTTTATATTTATGTTAATTTCCTCTAAATCTATTTGGAGTCATCAATGGCGCGGTACTCCATACTTCGAAAATCAATTTGCAAAACAAAATTGATATGGTGCACTAATTTAAGTATGAATGTCAGTGGGTGAACTATGAATATGTATGACATCTCGCACTCTCGCAGTATGAATATGGCGTGGTTCTTCTTACGTTACTAGTTCATTATTTGCTTGAATTGCGGTCATTAGCAATTGCATGAAGTCCTAATAATCTATCAACTAAGCTGTAAATTATACTCCCTCCTATTCAAGATAAAACTCCCTATTTTCATTTCTGTCGATTCACAATAACTTCCATATTTCCTTGTTTGGTAAGTGTTTGTGTGGTCCAAATTTAATTGTATGGTGGGGTAGTGTATTTGTGTGGTTCAAATTTATTTATATGGTAGGGTAGTGTGTTTTCTTAATTTTTGTGTCAAAATGAAATGAGAGGTTTATTGTGAATAGGAGGGAGTATTAATCACATCCCCCGAATTTCACTAATCGTGACTCGTGAAATCGTGAATGATAATGTGTTTGATTATTTCTATAATTATCAATATCGTTTGAATAATTACTTATTGTGTCTTCAAACTTCTACCATAATTTATAAATATATAGTTTAATTACATATTCACCCTTAGAGCTTTTGGCGCAAAATCTAGATGTTGAAATTATCTTTACATTATTTTTATTATTTTAATAATAGGGTGTTACTCAAATTCGGTAACACACTTACAGTTTGATGGTAAAATAAAATATTTTTTTAAAAATTTCATTTTTTTTAATTTTTAACTACGGTGTTATCGAGTTTCGGTAACACCCAAAGTGTCGCCTAGCGCTTTTCGTATGTGCTTGGTTGATCTTCCGGAGAATTTTCGGTTGTCTAAAGTATAAGAGCATCCACATTGAAGAGGATGGTGCATCCTCTTAGCATTATCTCTCTTCTAAGAGGATGTCCTCTTCAATGTGGAACCAATTTGGACATCCTCTTTGGAAGAGGAAGAGGAAGACTTCCTCGATTTTTAGAGGAAGTTAATCCTAGGCCCTTGTGCCCATTCTCCCATAAACTTAAACCATGTGGATTATAATTTATGTTTATAATTTATCAACTATTATAAAAATAATTAAAATATAAAAGAGGAAGAAGAGAAAATCCTCTTTGATGTGGGGAAAAAATGGAAGAAAAGTTAGAAGGGGGATGGTGATAGTGGAAAATGAGGTGTCAAAAAAATAGAGGGAAAAAAGAGGAAATAAGAGGAAGAGAAGATACTCTTCAATGTGCATGCTCTAAGGTGTTTGACGTGGCTTTTGAGTTAACAATCATAGCATATCATATTTATTACATGCACTATCTTGGCGCAACAGCTACTCCGATATACTCCCTCCTATTCTGAATAATTGTCCCATTTGGACAATGGCACGAAAATTAAGGAATTGAGTTAAAATAATGAAAAGTATTGTATAGGAGTAAGAATATAGGAGTTAAATAATGAAAAGTATTGAATATGATGATTTAGAGGTGGTTGAGGTGGTAAATAAAGAAAAGAGTCAAGGGTAGGAAAGTCAAAAAACATGTCCAAATATGGCAAATGGGACAGTTATGTGAATAGACGAAAATGGCAAATGGGACAGTTATTCGGAATAGGAGGGAGTACGATAATGATGAAGATTGTTTGTTGGGAGCGACCGACAAGTCGCTGAGACAAGATTGTGTCCCTTTTTTCCTTTCATTTCACTTAATGACTTTGGACAAAAATATCAAGAAAAACACTAGGGCGATACCGGGTATTACCGAAAACTGCAAGGTAAATCCAATCTTTGGCCGTACGTGATCAGTTGCCCCAATCTATTCAGCACCTTGATCAATTTGTTTCTCCTTCGTCGCATATTTTCACTGGTTTTTAATCCAAGAGAATATTTATTCTGCTTTGACTTTAATGTAACTCCATTGTACTCTAATATAATTTGGTCATCTCGATATCCAACCAAATTTATGGTGTTGGTTCCGACTTTCGACTTCCAACAATAACTTTCAATTCAGTAGTTAGTACCTATTCCGTAGTTTCTATAAGAAGGTTAAGATAAATGTAACTAAATTTTTGGCGACAACATCATCTGAGTTTACAAATTGTTGGCGGATGTTCAGTTTTTGCCATGTTGTTAAGTTTTTTATATGATATCATACGATGTACGCAATTAACTCGTATATTGCTATATTTGCTAAGGAAGAAATTAATATAAAGATTGATATTTGCTAAGGAAGAAATTAATACCAAGATTGATACCTTGTAAATTCTAACTATGGATGATTGGATGATGATTGAGTAGTCATAAGTGGTTACAAGATCTTTTTGGATGGTAAGTTGTAGCTTATTATTATGATTGCACTTCCTAAATTACCCTTTATGACTTATTTGTTTGAAATTTAAAATTGAGGGGAAAAAGTGAAAATCCCTATTTACTAAATGAATAGGTGAACTCCAAAATTTTCCCTCCAAAAAGCATCTTTATAAATAAGGAAACTATTGCTAATTTAATTGTATTCACTAAATAAGGTAACTAATAATTATAATGTATTTCATTATATAATTTTTTTCATTAAATATTAACTTTTTCATCAAATTTTATAATTTTCACTAAACATTAAACTGTAGTATTTTAATTAAAATATAAATAATATAAAGTTATAAACTACTTTATTAAATCTTTTATTGATATTATTTGAACATGACTTGACTCATACTATGTATAAACAAAACAATAAATCGTTTTGATTACTTTCATGACAAAAACAAATGAGAGAATTAATAAATTGGAATCATTAGCTTTGTGGTATAAAAAATAGTTTTTAAAAAATACATTTCAGTACGTTACTCAATTTTCTTTGACTAATTTTCAGTTTTAATTTTTTTTCTCGGAAAAATATACAATAACGAGAAAATGATTTGCAGTTCAATTTTACTCGGTTTTCTTGAATAATTTTACAGTTCAATTTTTTTCTCATATCAAAATATAATAACATGAAATATGAAAAATTAATGAGATATTAATTTAGCATTATTAAGTAATATAAAAGTAAAAACTCTATAAATACCGCGCATTCATTGCGCGGGATCTAAACTAGTATTAAAGTAATTTACCATTATATCCCGGGTGTTACTCAAACTAGGCAACACCAGGTGTCGCCATCTCATTTTCCAGCACGTAAATATACATAATGCAAATTCAAATTAATTATTCCCGGCTCCAAATAATTTATGTCCGTTTTATATTTGATATTAAGGATATTTTAATCAAAGGTAAACATTTGAGTATGAAAAAAGTTCATATTTAATCCGGCAGGCCTACGCCTACCTTTTGGCAATTCTTCTGGTTTCGCCTACACATGTAAACCTTCATTATTTGAATAATTCTCATTTATTGGTGTTGAAGCTATAGGCATTCTAGAATGGGTCAGTTCGTTTTTAGTTTCACGTCAACTTCCAACAATACAGTTGATCAACCGTGGAATCATTCACCTCTTTTACAAGTACGTTACCTACTTGCGTTGTAAACCATCCACCTTAATTCCTAAAACAATGAATAAAGACATAACCACGAATATCAAACACCTTGTGTTTTTTTTTCCACGTGGTGATACGAATTGGATTGCACTCGTATTTGCGAATCGTAAATCAAACAAGCTCTTGTAAATAGATAATAATCCCCTTAATTACATGTCTACAACACATATACTCGTATATATGGAGTAATTAAAAAACAGCAAGTCTTTTTTGTGACGGATATATCCGTCATAAGCTTGCGACCGGTCAAATAATATTCATGTGAGTAGATAAGACAAAACAGATTGTTATTCCCTAAGCATTATGCTTTTATCTTATCTATTTCACATGGGTAATACTTGACCCGTCGCAAATGACCCGTCGCAAACTTGCGACGGATATGTCCGTTACAAATTCTCATTTGTGAAAAAAAAAAAATCTTATGCTAATACCAATAAAGAACCATATGTTTTTTCAATATTGTGTTTAATTAGAGGATAGTTTAAGCTACACATCATCTTACAAGGTATTTCATACTCAATTTCGAATAGCGTCTTAGGTTTCTTAATTTTTAACTATTTTTTTTACGAGTACAATAAGAAAATACAACAATGAACCATTCTAATATCCTTTGAAATTTTCGATATATAATGAAACACAAATTCTTAAAAGAAACGGTGCAGTGAAAAGTGAAATAAAAATAACAATTTTATTTTCTAATTTGTTTGTTTTAAAGAAGAAACGACATTTCATCTAGGAACGACGTTCATCATACGAGAAAACTCGTGAAAACAAACGAAGCCATCTTTATTAGCATCAACCTCTTCTATCATACGCCGACAATCCTCTAACGTGCACCGATCATCCCCAATCTTCTGAAACCCTAAAAACAACTCCTCCGCTGAAATCCCGCCATCGCTATTAAAATCAAAGAACTCGAACGCAGCGCGTAATTCATCCTCCTCCTCATGAACCGTCGATTCGAAGATCGATCCAACGGCCTGCAGCTCATCTAGGGTTACAAAACCATCGCCGTCAATGTCGACTTCCATGATCATCTCTCGAAGCTCATCGTCCGATAATGTCGAATTGAATACGGAATTCAGTTCGTACCGGTCGATTTTACCGTTGTTATCGCGGTCGAGTAATTTGAAGGCGGAAACAACGTCAAATTTGAAATCGGATGATGATGAAGATGAAGATGAAGACGATGATGGTGAATTTGATTGTGGTGGTGATTTGAGAGAGGATTTTTTGGAGCGGAAGAGGCGATTAGGTTTGATTGATTTGAAAAATTGTTTCATGATTGCAAAATAATGTGATTGAAATGAAAGTAAATGGAGGAGATAATGAAGGAGAGAGGGGGATTATTAAGGGGGAAGCCATGGGAGAAGGAAGTGAGCTTCGCGGAAGCTTCGTAAAGGAGTACTAGGTGGAGTACGGTTATAAATGATGATTGCGAAATTCTCCATGTTTCTTGGATCGAGTGTTTTTGTTTTCTTTATTCCAACTAGCTCGTCGACATAAAAACTCGGAACGAGGCTATATAGGATGACGTATTAAGATGGGTCAAATTGATAAATCGTAAAAAACACAAATTCTTTTTGGATCGTCACTATCCGTCTTAAGGCTTAAGAAGGATAGTGGCTCTCACACAAACGCAGTGGGAGGCAAGTGGGTGCCCACAATTTGTGTGAGAGAGCCATATCCGTCTTAAAACAAGACAGATAGTGGCGATGTTTAAAAGCAAGACGACTAAAAAAAATTGGGGATGTAGCTGTGTAGGAAATAAAAAAACAAAGAGATGGACAAATACACTCAAAAAGTGATCATTCCGCTATACAATTGTACATCTAAGTTTATTTTATTCTTTTTCCAAATACTTTTTCCAAAAAAAAACGTAATCCAATCTCATTCTCTCTCTAACTATTTCCATATTTTTTTACTTTCTCCATCATCCAGTTAATGAATCATCTTCTACCTTAAATTATTATAATTAGATGGCTATGCGAAACAAATTATATGACGTGACTCGTGATCATCATCTTGAAAGAATTTTTTTATCCAAAATTTTTAATGCATGAAAATAGTTGAAGCTCGTATTATTTTTACAATTTTACATTAGCTCGTATTCTTATCTTAATAACTCGTATTCTTATGTGCGCGTATTTTTATGCTCATGATCCTTTTAAACTTGTATTCTTTTTACATTACCTCGTATTTTTATCTTAATAGCTCGTATTCTTATGTGCTCATATTTTTAAGTTCGTGATCCTTTTAAACTCGTATTCTTTTTACATTAACTCATATTTTTATGTACTTGTAAATTTTTAGCTTGTATTCTTTTAATAATAGTTCGTATGGTTGGTGTAGAAATTTACCTCAAAATATTGTTATACATTTTTCCTTCTTGATGATGATTTCAATTGCTTTTCATTCACCGAAATATTGTTATATGCGTTTTTCCTCCTTGATGATGATTTCAATTGCTTTCCCTTCACCATTTTAGAATCAAAATTATGGAGAAGGAAGATTTGTCGACTGTTGTTTTAGAGAAATTTAGAGAAGGGAAAGAGGAGGGTTTGTCGATTGAAGAGAAATCAGAATTAGGGGAAAAGGAGATGCGTAGAATTTTTTTATTTTTATTGGGCTTAGATAGTTTAATATTACCTCCTAGTCGGTCATTTCTTCCCTCTTTCCTTTTTCATGGTAGTCGGATTTTCTTCCCTCTTAACTTTTTTGAAAAGATTTGTGTGGTCCAAATTCATTTGCATGTGGGGTAGAGTGTTTTGTGTGGTCTAAAATCATTTCCTTCTTTCTTGTGCAAAATAGTAGGGGGAAGAAATGAGCGACTAGGAGGAAGTATATAATATATGGGCCTGTTTACAATGTTATTGTACAACAGGTTGTAGGATCCTATTTGTGCTTAATTAATATGTGCTTAAAAATTCAATTTCTTAATTACACAATGTTTGTCAATATATACTTCCGCGGACTCCTGTCTATTATCATATGCTTTTTACGCATTTGTCAATGCTCACTTTTTTCGTTAATAGTTTTACTTACGTATTTCTAAAAAATTTAAAATTTCGATCATGCACTCAGTAAGACAAATCAAACAAATTCAACCGTGCAAATTATTAGTATGTCAATGAATGAAAAATATGATTAAAATATTTTTTTTTATAAACTTAAATATTATTTTCGTGTGTGAAAATATTTTGACTCGTATATAATCATAACTTGACCTCGTTACGTATTACAAACTCGATATATATTCTCGTCTCGTCTGACTCGTATTTACTGACTATACTTTCACCGATTTATATCGATTGAACTCAAATCTAATACACAGACATATGTTTACCCCGTCTAATTCTTCATGATTCTTACACCCATGCTAAATTATTGCAAAAATTAAATAAAAATATATAGGTGGCAAAATTAATTGACAAAACAAAGTTTATTTTCAATTGATCTTATTTTTATTTTTAATTAGTAACTTTTAATTAATTAATGATGAGAATTTTTTTTTTTTTTTTTTTTTGGTGACGAGGAACCCGCAGCCGCTACCTTCGGTGCGCACTGGGTAAACCCTTGGGTGTATATGATAGCCTGCAAACCACGTATACTAGGTAAGCCACCCGAGGGTGACATGCTTGAAGTCTATTAAGCATGGACTCAGGCCAAGAATACTCCACAAGATGTTGCTCTTGGGGAGGCTTGAACCAGAAATTTTATTTAACATGGTCAAATTTAGATGTATTTGTCCAACTCTCTATTTTTTTTAACCAATTTGTCCAAAGTGAAACTTTTTTTACCAATTTGTCCTTAACCCCCCAACTTTTTTTTACCAATTTGTTAATTTTGCTTATTAAGGCTCTGTTCTTTTGGACTAAAACTGTCTAAACTGAACTAAATTGAATTAATTTGTGAAGAGATAAGCTGAATTAAACTGAACGAAGCTGAACTAAACTAAACTGAAATTAAATTAAGTCCAAAAGAACTGGGCCTAAGACTTGATAAAATCAACCCGATTGAATGAATGACTGGCTTGAAAAGGCTAACTCGAGACTCAGATAAATCCTAGGTGTAGATCATGAATAAGAGTGAGTGTAATACAAATAGATCCGAATAATAATCGAACCCTTAAAATAACCTAAGCGTGACTAGAAAATGACCTCATATCTAAATTGTAATCAATATATATAACTAAAGGAGGCTTTTTTTTTTCTAATTATACTATTAACATTAGAACTAGGAGATAATTAATTATTTACAATTTTTCTATTATAATTAGGAATATAATCTTCCTATTAGAAATGAGAATTAATTAATTATTTTACAATTTTCCTATTAGAAATAGGAAATAAATTAACAATTTATTAAGGCTTTTTTTTCCTAATCATACTATTAGAATTAGGAGATAATAATTATTTAAAATTTTTCTATTATAATTAGGAATATGATTTTCCTATTAGGAATGAGAATTAATTAAAATTTTATTATTAGAAACACGAAATAAATTAATTATCTACAATTTATTAATACTTAAAAATTATTCATTAGTATCTGTTCACTTTTTATTAAATTCGAAGGAAAAAAACAACCTTTGATATATTTATAATATCCAATTTTATGACAACTTCCGATACAAAAAATGAGGTATTATGAGGCTAAAAGGCCCTAGGCTGAACTGGGTTGTGACAAATGTGCATGCATAATACGTACTACATGGAATTTACTCATGTAAAGAGTAAAATGAACGCTGAAATATGCCCCTACGTCTTTTGTTATTGTTAATGTCATATTTAATTATACATAATACGAAGTTTATTTTTCAAATGTCATATGTATTTCTCCTACTAATTTTAAAGTTATTTCCCTCACAATACACTTCAACTTCTATTGATAATTTATTATTATATTATTTACATTCATTTGTCATTATATAAAAGTATATTAATCAAAATTTAAATAAGATATTCACAAATTATTGATAAGTACAAAGTTTGATATCTATTTTTCAATGAGTATTAAAAGATAAAGAAAGTTGCTGCTAATATGCAAATCGAAATATCATATTATGACAAATGAGTAAATATTTTGAAAAATTTTATTGTGCGATTGTTTTACAATTTAAAGTAAAAATGGTACCATGAGTAATAAATAGATTTGAATGAGGCTTGAAGATAAATTAGATACACTTATTATAGAAATATGTATAAGGTTAAGATTCAATTCAAGCAACGATCAACATTAAAAAAAAAAGTCATGATAAACACATAAAAGGGTAAGAGTAGTCTTTCCCTAACATAGTGAAGACCGTCTCTTTCAAGCTTTTCTTCTGGAAAATTTACATGCATAAAAAACGGTACTATTCAATTATATGGAGCAAACTAATTATTATTGATGCTATAATTTTTTTTTTTTTTTTTTTGTAATTTGGGCCCATCATCACTATAATTTAGGGAGAGATACGAATTGGGGAAGGGTGACACATATTCGTCATGCATAATACGATGATTTAACCACCTTTAGGCAAAAATTTAAAAATAAATGAAAAAAATTTAAATCTAAAAGGGGGTCACGTACTTGTGAACTCTTCTATAGTTCTCTCTTTGCATTAATATTTTCATGAAGTTTATGACATTTATTTCATATTAATAAAAAAATGATTATCTTTGCTTCGTACAATTAAGTGATTTATAACTTTTAGCTAACTTATTTGAACTTGCTTAAATTTATATATTTTAAGTGAAGAATATTAATTATAAATATGATAAAGATAAAGTTTGATCTTTAATTTCCTCAGAGATAAAAAAAAACTCAATTTTTATTTTCTTATAATATATACTCCCTTCATACCACATCAATGGTAACATTGAGAATCTTGTCACTATTCATGATCGTAGAGAATCTTCGATATTATTCTTAATCTATAAGACAAAATATAGTCAAGTGAGATCTTGTTTGATTTATCGTCATGAATTCTATAAGAATATCAATTTTTTTATAATTTTTAATAATGTGTAACTAAAGATATTCACGTTGTAAAACGTGTCTCGACAAGTGTGAAAAGGTCCAATGTTACCATTGGTGTGGTATGGAGGGAGTACTAATTAAAGGTCATAATGTAAAACAGGAAATTACACCACAATCTACTATTTCAATATGTCGATGATCAACACTCGAAATATCACATTTGTTATTTAAATAGTGTAAAAACTCTGAAAATGCTAAAAAAAATGTTCAATATGTCGTTATCAAAAAAAACCTAAGTTTCTGCATTTTTTTTTGTCATGTTCAACTTGATCTTTAGGGGATGTAAAAATGATGAAGTTTAGAAAGTAGCGGTTAGTTTTCTGTTAGTTAGATGGACTTTTCAAGAGAGAGATGAAAGCTTTGCATATTAGACCGTTTTATGTGTGAACCGAAAGGATTAAGTAGTGGGCTAAAGGTTGTTCCGAGTGGAAATGAGGTTGATTGCGACGAGTTGGTTGACTAAAGATTTTCCTTACTAGATCTAGAAAGGGGATAATAATTATGAGATAATAACATTTGAAGAAAAAAGGACAATAAAAATGAGATGGAGGTAGTAAGATTTATTTATGCAAAATGAAATAAATAGCAAAGTTCGTGTGTATATATATAATATTCAAACTTATTCAGTTTACAAACATAGTACCAAAATACTTTGTTTGAGTATCTGGAATGGCGGTAGGGGAGGGGACGAGAAAAAGATTAGGAAGGGAAAGGGAGAGAGATAAGA
Organism: Silene latifolia; assembly: GCF_048544455.1. Taxonomy (NCBI): domain Eukaryota; kingdom Viridiplantae; phylum Streptophyta; class Magnoliopsida; order Caryophyllales; family Caryophyllaceae; genus Silene; species Silene latifolia. The sequence goes on along the minus strand of NC_133530.1, from coordinate 36,015,079 downwards.
GAGAAGATTGCTTCTTAAACTTTTCTTTGTTGAAGGAGAAATAAATTGTCTTCGATAAGGAAGACGAGGATCCATATCATCTAGAGTAAAAATTGGTGTTTCATGGAGCTGAATGTGATTTATGACTTCTTAGATGTAAAACGTGGCAGAAAGGTAGTGATGGTGGTAGTGGATTGGAGGTTGTTTCAAGTAGTAAGAACTAATCACAGTGGCTAATGTTTTATTTTGCGGGTAAATTAGTGAGAAGGAGGGAGGGTGCATTTGTGGAGGGTGATGAGTTTAGCGAGGACAATGATAATAAATAAGGTTATTTATCAGCAAAATATCGTTTGCATTAAAACATATAGGTAACATGAATAATAAGAAACAACCTCAAAACATCATACTGATAAACTTAATCTTGACCTCATCAATCCAAATTAAAGTAAAATCTTAATTCTAACAACATTGTCGAGAGCAAGGGTTAGTTTCCATTAGACTATGGATTTTTCTATAAGTAGGGGTTTAGTTTTTCACTTGGTTGGATAAATTTGAGATAAGTTTCGGAGACAAGGATCGATCTTTCAAGTGATGAGATTGTTTTAGATCATGTGTGTGAATAGGGAATAAAAATAGAGATCTGCGTGAAAGATTTTGTTTCAAATGAGAAGATGGGGGCCAAGACTATTGCTATAGAAAAGGGGTGGGGTGGGGGGGTTGAGTCATAAGTAGCCTAAGCCATGTAGTATTGTGTTGGAATTTGGTTCACATTCAAACGTATTTCTATAGTTTGACCGGGAGATATAACATTCTAACTACCTCTAAATGATTTACATAATTACATTTTGATCCGGCAATGATTAAATTATGGTTGTTATTCGAAAGAAGGAGATTTGTTGCATCATTGAGTTGATTATGCAGAGTAGATATTATTGTTTTCCTTGACCAATTGAAAAACAAACAGGTATTAATGAACAAATTCTAAAAACTATCAGTCCAAGTATCATATATATAAACTTCATATTGGTTTTATTTTCCTAAAAAAAAGTATTTTATTAATCAAACACTCTTTTATTCTTATGTCAATATTATGTTAACGGGAATTATTTGTTGGTCAGGCGGCATACATAAAATCTTAGACATGAACGATGTACTATATGTCTATATTCCATTTTATTATGAAATTTATCACACATTATTTTAACATCCGTGCAACGCACGGGCAAGAAAACTAGTACCTGCTATTTAAGGCGATACATTTATTTTGAACCACAATTTTGGGTGAATAATATCACGAACTACTATTTTTATAAGAATCCCCTTAAACTAAAAGAATAAGAGATTCTCAAGTTTTCCCGTCTAAATGAATTGCTCTATAATGGGCTTTGGGCTTCATTATATCCTATCTTTGACTAGGCCATATTGATTTATTTCATACAATAAATAATTCTATGACATTTAATAAAAAGGGTATGATATTTTTTCAACTTGCATTCCCCTTTTTATTTACTACTAAGAGAATAAAATATTTCAATAGTTTATAAATTGAAATCATTAGTTTTGTGATGAAAAATTTCATTAAAATATACATTTCATGAATTTACTTAATTCTTTTAATTAATTTTCCATTTCAATTTTTTATCCTCATATTAAAATATGAAAAATTAATAATACGTCAATTTTAAATCTTAAATAATACATTATAAAGTAAGTAAAAGATCTATGAATACCGCTGCATGTATGCGCGGGATCCATACTAGTAATGTTAATAATGTAACCTCCACTTCACTTTGATTCTCCCACCCCACTTTGATCTTCCCACTCTATTAAAATACTCCTCACATATATTAGAAAAGTGAGAAAATCAAAATAGAGGGGAGGTAAATAAGAAGTAAGTTTTACCACACCTTGATTTTTGGACATATTTGGGAGTCGGGACGGTTTTAAGCATGTATTAATTTAGTCCTTATTACCCGAAATTAGATCTGTCAAAGTGAACTTCACTCGAAAAATTGACCGTAACCATCGAAAATATTCCGAATAAAGTACTTGAAAATAACTCAGCACGATAATAACCTGCACATTTAGGGTAAAGACCTCCCGGACACGAAATATATATGAGATCAGAGAGATGTCCATTGATCCATTCATTCATCATTCACTCATCCAAAAAGACAAAAAGCACGAATTCTTCTGATGGTTAGCAGGAGAAATGCACAACACTAGTTACGGACACTCAACTAGTTACTGAGAAGTGCGTGTAGGCCTAACAAACGGTTCAGACACGGTTGGGTCAGTTTACTCAGTTAGAATACGAGTGGTGTTCGAGTCAGATCCGGTCATTTAAGTATAGGTATCTTTTGTCTTTGCTAATTGTTAAACATAGACCTCATAGTAATATCGCATCCTTGTTACGGTTACGAGGTACGAAACCAGTTTGATGTATATTATGTGGGCTATTATTGGTTTATTTTAAGGTGTCATCAATTTGAAAACGGCAAAACTCGGGTCAACTCCGGTTTGGATCGGTGAGTTTGTCACACCTAAAGGGGTAAGTCATAAGTGCATGTATTAGAATGGCAAGTTGCCGGGGCCATCTGCTCAAAGAGGGAAGCCTTCAAATCGTAAACCTTCCGAAGTTCATGAACAATAGCAAATTTCTAATCTCTTGGGAACCTCATATGTAAATATGTACAAATAGTTAAAGCGTAAAATTCAGCCGGGAAGCCACAAGTAGCGTCACTGTCATGGTGTGAGTTACATGTACAGCTTCGCGCAAACAGAAAAATACTTTAACTTATTACAAGCTATAACTACCTGATAGTCTGATACAACACCTACACATCTCTTCCAGAAAGATTCTAAACACCTCGGAAAACTCTGAATGACAGGTTTTACAGGATGTATCTAACTCGAGGTAAGAAAGATGTATGTGTAACGTCTCAGATTGACCTCGTTATGATTGACCGACTGGCGCTGGCCCCAATCACAATGCCCCATTTGCTAGATCTGGATGCAAAGGTCACCAAACTTGTATCTTTGATCACATTAGACCTTCATCTCAGAAAAGAGACTCTCAAGCTGTTTCCTGATCAATCTTGAGTTCAAGAACAATCAATCAAATCGTAATAATCCGTTTTTCGGGTTTATATGGAAGTAGTTGCACCATTTCCATTATCAATATCAGAATGATTTTTTACTGTGGTATGATTATCCCTACCTATTTCACCAAGTTGGTTAGTTTCATCATTATCACCACATTCAGATTCCGAGCTAACATCCATTCCCCTTTCAGAGCATTCCAGTTGAACGCACTCTGGAGCCGGGCTAGGCAAGCTCTCGGAATCATGACTCCGACCTGAAACCGTAAAATCTTCCTTTTTGACAATATTAAAAACTATCCCATTTGGGATTCTCTCCGGTTGCAGAAAATCTCCTTCGGTGATAGTAATACTTCCAGCTCGGCTCCCAGAATCCCTCAGATCATAAGCATTCTCCGAGTTCCTATCGGGAGTAACCACTCTCAAGTCTCTAGGCACTGTCTGCATAACAACAGAGTTTAGATGGCCTGTCAGATTCTGCTTTGCTTCTACATCCAAGTCAAGATTCTGAACAAAGTCCACAAACATGTCAGCTGATATGGTCCTCATGAGGGGCCCACCAGATCTCGTCCACGTGTGCAAATCTACACCTTCAGATTCACTATCACTGAAATCTTGCGTGTTTCTGGCCGTCCGATGAGGCCGGCTCGAAGATCCAGCTTGTTGAAGGGCAGAAATATCAGTAAGTGCCTCCTCATCAAGAGAACCGGTTGAGTTCTCTCGAGCAATACAGTTCCATGATGGTATCCTTCTAGAAGCATTAAATCTTAGAGTGGAAGACGGATTGTGGGTTTGGGTTTGAGAAGCCATAGCAGCTCTCTGAGCACTACGCTTAAGCCGGCGCATGTGGTTGAGAACTGCAACACACTCATCCAAAGCAAGTTCAATGCCACAATTGGATTTTATAGCAGCAAGCTTCTCCCAGGTGCACCTTCTACCCTGATTTGCCGCCTTTTGGAGCTCTCCATATGATGGGTTCTGGATAATTTTTGAATACTGGTGGACGAACAAAAAAAATCCCGCATCAAATCTTAGTCAAAGTGCAATTTTCATTACGGTCAGCAACTCAGCATAAGAGTCTCTATGCTTTTAACATAGAGTAAGGCCACTTATATACAACCCCCTTACCCCGCGTGGCCGCGTCAAATAGGAACCAATCCATTGAGGCACCACGGTAATATTGTGGAACACTAAACACTCAACGACCATGTTACAGGGATTGTAATGTGCCACACAGAAGCACGAACTCATACAGTGAATATTATACAGCTCAACACAGCTACAGTTCAATCTCATAAAGGATGAACTATGAAGTGCCAATCCCACTATTCTTGGAAAAGTAGTAAAAAGCATGCTTCGAAGACGAAAAATGTAACACACTTATGCTGAACTGTTAGGTCACAAACTGTAAGACAAATCACTGAGAGGGGATAGCTCAAACGTACATAGCTCAAATGGGAATGTAAAACAAGTCACGAAGAGGGAATAGCCTGAACTGTCAACTTAAGAACTTTCTCAGTTGTAAAAATGGTTTTATATATGGGTTGCGACCCCAATCCACGTCCAAGTAATCAATGTTTTGGAGAAATGGAGACTGCATCTTGAGGTCATATCGACCAATATTTTTGGTTTGAGGCTATGACGGTCGGTTTTGATATACAGAAACTGAAATTTAATATCATGGTTGTAAGTAAGAACAGACCAAACAACAAAACTTTTCACATAATTGTTTTTATTGCAAGTTTTCATCAACTCACATTATCCATTTTTAATGTAGCCAAATTATTCACTCTTTGGATCTAGAATTTGATGGAATAAGGAAAAATGACTTACTAAACCTGAGGTGTTTCTTTTTATTGAGAAGTAGACAGAATTCACGACACAATTTTATTTTGGGTCATCTAAAAACAGCCTCTATGTGTTGCTAACATAAGAGTACGGCTGCGTACTTCCCTCCACAATCATTCATAATCGAACTAAATACATCCAAGTTTCATATGTGAACACCAAGCCATGATATCTAATACTCCGTATTAAGCAACAAACTGTAAACAAAAACTGATAATCCACGAAACAAGTTCAGTTGAACCACAAAAGTGAAAGTAGGCAACCATACATCGCGAGGAACAAGCTAATAAAAAACTTGCATACCTGAGCAAGTGTGGCAGGCATCACAACAGTGACATCACCCTCCCATGCCTGAGCAAACAATTTAGCAATTCCACCCAAAGGAAAACCCAGTTCCAGTATCTGGTTGCATCTGTGTTTTACTTCCATCTCGGCCAGTTGAGCAAGCTACAAGTATTGAGCCACTATTAGTTGCCACTATTAAGCTTACAGATGAAAGATATATGTAGATAAAAAAAAGTGGCACAATGAATTGCATCACATTGAGGTTGTAGTTAGAAATATCCAAGGAGCGATGCCTTAGTAGTAGCTACTTTCAGCAACAAATACATCACTCTTGTGTCTCAATAAAGGGGTCCTTGCAAACAGACTTACCCTAGTGTTGAGAGAACAAATATGCTGTTTCCGGCATTGTTGTATAATAAAAATTAACAGCTATTTTATCATATAAGAAGCGGAAAGAGGTTAGTGGGTCATTCTGCTTTATTCCATCATATTTATAGTATTTTTTTTTCTGTTCTCCGTTTCCCATCATTCAATTGATTTCCCCATTTGCTATCTATCAGCAAATTCTGCAGTTGGTCACTAGGAGACTGAGAAGTAAAGAAATGTTATTTCAGGATGGATGGTTTAGCAAGAAATCTCCGAGAGCAACATTAGTTACATTACCCCTATCATCACGGTCCACAAACCTCCAAAGAGGCTCCTGTACCATGTGCTGTAAGGGGGATATGTTGCTCTTCACCTGTACATAGGGTGCTTCCCCGATCCTTGATGAAAAGTGTGGCAATCTACTCCGCGACAAATAAGAAGTACAAATTAAGAGGGCAATTTGAGTTACTTTCATTATACTTCAAAGATACTTCTTACAGAAAAAAGAAAAAAGGGGGAAAGAACTACCAACTATGCCTAAAATAATCAACTGATTTTCAAGACCCTCCCTCCTCCCCACTCACCCACCATTTTCTCGTCTTCCCAATGTACCTCTTAATATCTACAGATAAAAAACTCTAATGCAAGATCATATCAGAGAGAAGAACCACGGAAGCCATAAAGCAGAAATGAAAGTTTATAGGTTGAAAAATATAGTACCTTGGCAGCAAAGTTGCCCCCATAAGCTCTCACAAATTCCTTCAACCTCAGAAAAGGAGCAATATGTGGATTTGCTTGACTAACAATGAAGTGGTTAACATTGAACAGCTCCTTCAGTTGCATCATGGGTAAGTCACTCTCCAAGCTACCATCTCTCCACCTACGTGCCGGGCTTGTGCCTTCTTCTGGACCAAGATGGAAAGGTGGGTGATAAGGTACAAGTTCACCAAACCTATCTTTAGCCATCAGCTCCTGGGCCTCAAAAAGCCCGGGAAAGGCACAAGATGCTGTGACAGCGCTCCATATAACTACATGGGGCGAGGTCAAATAGTTAAGACAACGCGGAGGTTCATGTTTTCGTGGAGAGCACACTGTTATACCAAGAATCCTTCCAGTCATGTCATAAGCCTCCTGGAAAGTCATATTACTGGTCAGGTTCCTCAACATCATTTGCAATTGCCTAATCTCATGAACAGCTCCACGAGTCGTGACCCTCTTAACAATTGTTAAAATGCCACCCATTTGGTCGAAGAATTTGAGAGAGTGCCAAGAATCTTCAAAGAAACTTTGAAGCTCAGGCCACGATCTAGTTGCAACAATAGAGCACATGATGGATCCTACACTAGAGCCAGCAATGATTCTCGGCAAAAGCTTATGTTCCACTAATGTTTTAACGACACCAACATGAAAAGAACCAAGAGAAGCACCACCACTTAAAAGCAAAGCCGTCCTACCAAAAGCATGCCTAGTCTCATGCATGAATGCAAGCTTCTCTTCCAAAATGAGCTCTTCAGAATCCGAATCACAAACCATCTTTAACTGAGTCGTAACTTCATCAATATACTCCTTTATCAGTTTAGGCACTTGAAGCCTCCCCTTATGAAGCTCAGGGTTACACATATTACCAAGATTCCTAATAAGATCTGCCCTCATACAAAATATAATATCCCTCAACGACCCTTCTTGACGACGATGCCATAGCTCTTGGAGCTTGTTCCTCACAAGTTCCTCATCATAAAACATTGCCTCATTCAATTTGGGACTTTCCTTCTCCAACATCTTAGCAGCGTGCGCCCATTCCTCATAAGTAAGCGCACTTCTCATCATATTCCTCCAAAACTTCCTCCTATAAACTACCTCAGCTCTCCTTTTGACATTCGTGTAACGTTTCAAAATAAAAGCTATTATCGTCACCATTGCCAGTATCCCCTGAGGGTGCCGGGGATGGAACCACGACAAAATCGGCCCTACATAACCTTTAACCATCCTAATATACCCAATCAAAGCGTGAACCACTTGGGCCCTAAAAATTGCCATAGACTTGCAAAACAATATTCTAAATGCAATCGTCCGACCAACAATCGAAGTCGGTCCAATTGAGAATGAATCAACATTAGCTTCATTACTTATATCATCCATATCTAATCAAATTTCTACCAATACTTCACTTATATCACCACCACAAACATACGGAGTAATACAATATGGTAAAATCTAGGAAATGTTCAATTTTTAACTAAAGATCTCCACCAACTATGATCTGGGGTACCTCCTACAGAACCCAGGTTCCAAAACACAAATTCATTCAATAAAGATCTAAGCTAATAATAAGGCGGAATAAACAAACTATTTTGTTGGGTACAGGGACCGGTACAAGAAGCAAAATAACCCGGGAATTTGTTGGAGAGTCGCCTAATAAATCAGCTCGTAAAACTAATGATCAAGAATTCATTAAAATCCAATAAACATGAGCTTCCCACAAATAATTAAATCAACCCCACAAATCTTTAGCAATAAAATATTAAAATAGGTAAACCCAAAATTGCTTACCATAAAATTTGCAGGAAAACAATCAGGAAATTGGGTATGGCAGAAAATGAAAGGAGTATTAAAATAGGCAAGAAGAAAGTAGATGTTTAACGTGTAATACGAGTATAATTTCTTATAAAAAAGATGATGAACAATATAATTTTATATAGTAATCACTCAATCATAATATGTTTGTATGGGCAATAAAAATCAAATTTTTTTAATGTATATCCGTATTAAAAATTAAAAAAGAGATGAAAGAAGATAATATTGTTGTAGAAAGCTGACGGTGGATACATTTTTGTTTTGAGTGAATATAAAGGATAAGGAAGAATGAACTTTACTTTCTTACATGTTTCACATATTTATAATTCACTAAAGTTAAGAGTAAATTGAGTACAAGATTTGAAGTTTTGGCTTAATTTTGTGGCAAAAAAATTGAAATGATTAGAAGTTAAATGGGTTGATACAAAGATTTTAGAGAGACGTTTAGTATTTTTTGGTGTAAAGAGAAATCGTAAGGGTAATTTTGATGTCGAAGGAGTCAAACTCAAGTCATGAAAGATTGAAAGACCACCTTTCATAACTTTACCATAGATGCGAGTTGACATTTGTTTTTGGTGCTATGCGAGTTGACATTTGTAAAGACGTGTCTCAGTAAGTTTCTAAGAGCCCATCTCTTCAAAGTCTTATTGGTTGAGGTGTTGAGGAGCGGGAAATTGAGTACAAGATTGGAACTTTGCAAATACTCCACTTGGCTTAATGTTGTGGCAAATAAATTGAATAAAATTGATTGTTAGAGGAAATCTTGTGCGAAATTATTTATTATTTATTATTTATTTATATATGTAATGAGAAACACGTTAAGATGGAGAAGCTGTGGGCTATGATTCTATGAGTAAACAAACGTAAAGTTAAATGTGTAGTTAGTACTTCTGTTATTGATTTTGGGAGAGGTTGGACTTTTGGAGCCAATAATTCTGTTATCGTTGTCATACTTGTCAACATGTATTGCCCCATAAGGCAAGGAAATCTCCAACTCATTCATGCTTTCATATTATGGACGATGATGGATGATATAGAGTTCCGATTCATACAAGGAATCTTATTAATTAAGGCTTTCATGTTTCGTAATCGGTTGATTATTCAAATACATTTTTAGTTATAATTAGAGATATAAATTTGAGAAGTAAAAGTCGCATTATAGATTGTATCGTAAAAAAGTCTCACAACTAATTACACGTTTGTAACTAGTAACTTCTTGTATATGACCTATGTTTATGGCGGTGGTTATTCCGTTAACTTTGTGATTATGGTTGTTAATTAATCAGTTAGCTTAGACTAGATCCTTGGCTTTTTCTTATGCTACCACTATAAATAGGGCTGAGCAAAAAAATCGATTATCCAAACTGATCCGATATCCGATTTGAATATGATCCGAATTTTCGGATATCCGATCCAAAAGTTAAGTTGGTTTGGATATCTGATCCGAAATCTTTGGTTTTGGTTTGGGTATGGATATTAGAATTAAAATATTTGGATATCCGATCCGATCCGAAACTATATTTTTCTAGTATAATTTCGAGAAAATAAAACTCTAATTGATACAACAACTTAATTAATGTTTAAAATATTAGAGAAATAACTAAGTGAAACTTAAATTTTATGTCGAGAACATTGGAGTAAGAATACTAAAAAAAATCATCATATAAGACTATGAATATAATCGTGTTTCAAACTTAATTTTAAAGTAAATTCAAAAGTATGGATATCCGCATCCGATCCGATTATTTTGGATACCCGAACATTGGATATCCTAAACATTTGGTTTGGATATTGGATATCTAATTTCATGATTTTTAATATGGATATCCGATCCGAACTAACACTTTGAATCGGATACCCGGTCCGTACTCTACCCTAACTATAAATATGAGAAGCTTAGTAGCCATTTGAAACACACATCTTCCATTTATACTCTATTATCTACTCTTTCTCTATGATACTCTTGAGCATATCATTTGAGTTCATGGGCGTCTTAAAACAAATAAAGGCCCGGTGCGAAATAAAAAAATGAGTCGCGAAATATGAATAATGCATGAATATTATACTTCGAGGTCTGTATTGAATTTCATCAATAAAGCTTCTATATCCGTTATTCCGTTGATCAAAATCGGAGGCCCGGTTCCCACTTCCCACGCCCGTGGTTGCCCGAGGCCTTAGACGCCCCTGTTTGAATTTCAACTCGTTATGGTTGGATACACAACTTATAGAAGTTTTGCGTGACAACACAACAATATATATTCTCTAATCATATCACGAAAGGTTACACAATTAAACCGAATCATATCACGACAGGTTACACAACTTGAGCGATTTTATTTCTCATTCAGTAACCATCATATCACGACATGCAGTAACAACACAACGACCTATATTCTCTAATTATATCTTCGTGCCTTTAATAACCGCTATATTCCTTCATTCCTCGTTATCAAGACTTTCATGAATCTTGGTCTAGGTGTAGATAATCACATTTTATGCTTCTACGTTTATCTTATGGGTTTAATTACACGTTAATGAGTATGACATAACATATTGATGCTCAGCATATTCCCAAACATATGAATACCTCCTTTGCATTCTTTCAAGCAACAGAAACACATGAGACTTGTACACAACATGGAACACCTAACTTAACTATTCTAGTCACGGTACCTAGCAGGGTAGTCCTCGTCTATGCTTTTTTATAAAAACCAAAATTAACTGCTCTATTATCGGTGTTTGGTCTTCTTCATCGTCCCCCGTTATAATTGTGAAACAAACCAAAAAGCTTAAGAACATGGAACAAAAATGGCCAGGAGACTCTATCAAAAGCTTTATTAATATCAAGTTTGAGCGCTCCATAACAACGAGTACCACTCCGTCTCTGGTTGATGTAAGAAAGAATTTCATGTCCAAGAAAACCGCTATCACTGATGAGTCGGCCAGGAATAAACGCGTTTTGATTTTGGTCGATAATACTATCAATAACCTTGCGAAGCCTGAGAGCAATACATTTTGAGGCAGCCCGGTAAATGACATTACAAAGACTGATTGGGCGGAACTGGGAGATACATTCTGGATTAGGAACCTTTGGTATAAGAACAATGTGAGTGTTATTCCAGGCCGGAGGTAGATGGCCATTGTTGAGAAACCCAAGAATGGATGATGTAATGTCCACATTTATGGTGTGCCAGAAGAGGTGGTAGAATGCAGGTGGAAAACCATCTGGTCCGGGGGACTTGTTAGGTTTCATATCAAAGAAGGCCTTTTTTTACGTCAGCAGCTGTGAATGGCTGAGACAGATAAGACTGTTGCAAGTCATCCAGCTGGTTAAAAGATAAAGCTTCGAGTTCGGAGAAAGAAGTTGTTGGCTGAGACGATGTAAACAACTTCTCAAAGTGATTCATAATTAAAGCAGAAAGATCCGATTCAGAAGAGGTCCAGGACTCGGTATTATCTTTTAAGGAGATAATACGCAGCTTTTTCTGTCTTGCTTTAGCTCTGCTGAAAAAGAATGCAGTAGGAAGGCCATCATTAAACTGGAAGTCGGATTTTGCCCTTTGTTGCCAGAAGGAATGCTGGAGTTGGACATCATGCTCAGCAACCTTAAGATGTCAAAGATATTGAGAGCCCGAGACAGAGTCGTGAATGTGGGAAGCTGAGGCAGATAAATCTTGTGAAAAAGAACTCCAATCAATTATGAACTCATGACGATTTTGGATAACCCAATTGAGAATACCAGTACGAATTTGTCCAAGCTTCTTGGTAACAGAGGAAGCAACTGGAGCATAAGAAAAGCTATGCCAAATAGACGAAACAAGTCTTTGGATATCAGCGTGACTGAGACACCAAATATCCACTCGGTAAGGCCTTTTTGGTTTCTTGAATCGGGCAGATAGATCTAGTACAATAGGAGCGTGGTCCGACAAAAAGATGAAGAGATTTTGAATATGAGCTTCAGGATAAGTGAGAAGCCAGTCTTGTGAAGCATATCCACGATCAAGACGTTCTAAAATAAGGTTCGAGGATTCTCTTTTATTTGCCCAAGTATATTTAGGCCCCGAGAAAGGAAGCTCACAGAGATGGGTATTAATTCTCCAATCAACAAAGGCATTCCAGCCAGTAATGGTGGGCGAGCCTCCAATTTTGTCGGAATATTGTTCAATTTGGTTGAAGTCACCAATCATACACAGCGGAGAATAAACCGAACAAAGCTGCTTCATATCATTCCAAAAACTTGCTTTAAGTTCATTACAAGGCTCACCATACATAAAAAGAGCAAACCACATAAAGCTCAAATTATGATCTACAATTTTACAAAGGATGAAATGTTGATCAACAACAACAGGCAAAATATTTGATCTATCATCCCATAAAAGAAGCAAACCACCACTTAAACCTGCTGAATTTGTACCACAAAAATGAGGCAGGTTCAGATAAGACGTTTTACAAACACTATCTGCTAAAGAGCACTTAGTCTCTTGAAGAAAAACAAGGGAAATATCGTAGTAGCGTACGGACCACTTTATGTACGGAGTAATAGGGGCGTCCGCACCACCAAGGCCCCTACAATTCCAAGAGAAAAACTTCATTGATCTAATGGTGGCAGAAACAGGCCTGCCACAACCCCATGTTGCGAAAGATCAGAAAAACTGACTGGAGAAACGAGATTGGAAACCCTCTCCGAATCTGCAAGGTTATAACAAATTTTTAGTCTCTTATTTGGGAAAGAAGAAATAAATCCTCTTTGATAATTCTGCTTCAGAAAAACAGTCGAAATTTCTTTTACGAGAACCAGCAGAAGGAGAGGTACAATTCCATGTTTCTGATTCAGATGAAGAGGTATTAGAGGACGGTCTGCGAGAGCTGGGACTGGAGATACCATTTAGGAATTCTGAAAAACCGACAACAGACTCGGGAGAGTAAGGAGAAGACGCAGATAAGTAGCTGTCAGATAGGAACGAACTGTCGGACTCAGAAGTGAAAGATCATAGATCCTAATTAGACTCTCTAATTAATTATCAAATTATCTCATAATTTGTGTTTATGTGATCTATGTAACATGCATGCAATATAAAAGCATATTAATATAAAAGAGGAGGAAAACGATTTTCCTTACATTGAAAAATAGTAGTATTTGGGCACAACCAAGATCACACATCTTGGTTGTTCTTGAGCTTACAATAAATGGCAAGATCCTCCATCTTCAAGTGTCCAAAATAGAACACCTCATTTCTTAAGCACCCAAGAACTTGCCCAACAACCTTACTAATATTAACTAGATATTAAGTAAGATTACCCTTGATAATATGTAAATATTACTAACAATAATCTTAGTAACAATTATTTTTAATTACTAACAAGCTTAGTATAATGTTCATATTAATTTTAGAGAGATGAGCAATTTTTGTTCACATGCAAAATGAAGTAGTATAGTAGTGTACAAAAATGAACAACAAAATTGGAGTATATAGGAGGAAGTGGCGGGTGGAGTAGTGAGTAGTGGAGTGTTGAAATTGTCTTATATTTGTCAATCTTACATCACATGTAAAATATAATTATAAGATAACTTGTGGAAGTATCACAAGTAAAGTGAAATGATTATGTTTATAATCATCCACTATACTCCATTTACACGGTCCAATGTCTCATTTACGGGTCCATTTTAATTCTTATATTTGTCGAACAAATACGTGTAAATTTTATTTAAACATCGTTTCATGTTTAAATGCTTCCAATTAATTTCGTCCAAATCACTCCGTAAATATACGTGTACCGCTACACATATTATTTACGGATTAATATTAATCACATTAATCAATTAGTACAATTTTAGTGAATTAACAATTAATTAACTAAAACCCGTCTCCCATAATTTATTATTCAATTATCGCATAATTAAATAATAATTGTCGTGCCTCGAGTTCGCAACTCGAAATCTCTCTAAAATAATCGACTAACCTCTTAGTCTATAAATCAAGGGACTAAATAAATTGTATCTCATACAACTAATTAGTTATCAATTGGGGTTCGTTCCTATAGGTGTGACCGAAAGGGGTCAGTTGATCACCGCCGTCTCACGACATGATAGGCTATCGCACACCTATGCAAAGATAATATTTATACCCTAGGCAACAAATTAATGTAGTACTTAGGGGTCGAACCCAAAGGAGACGAGAGTTATTAATTAATTGTTATGGATTGAATTTTACCTTGATCGATTACGTTTGAATTGGTTTGGGTTGAAGTGATAAAACAATAATAAATAAAATGTCTAGGGAGGTCGGGTCACACATGCTAATTATGTAATTGCTCATGACAAGTTAAGAAGTTGATTTTGCGATAAATGTTTAGGCTTAAAGACACCCATCTTACAATATTAGTGTCAACCATAGACCGGGTCCTAGAGAAACTCTCGTCCATGACTAGGTCGTCCTACTACACATGCTTAGTCTAATTCAATTTCATGCCTCTCGACTTTTAGAACGAATGAACAAACTTAATCAATGAATAAGGCCTTTAAACAAAGATTAAACATTAAGGTGCAAACATGTGATAGAAACAATTAGACAATATTAACTTATCCTTATTTTGACATTTACATATTACTTAAACATGCATGGCTCCCCTTACTCCTTAGACAAATGCAACTACTCTAACATGGTGGAAATATAAATTAAACTAATGATAAATAAAATGGAAAACATAATGAAAATATGAATAAGAAATTACCTTATTGGAAATGGAAATGGAAATAAAGAACAATACTTGTAATATAAATAACTTGTAAATATAAATTGTTTTATAACTTGTAATGTAAATAGGAAATATGAATAACATAAATTAAATCTAAACTAAGAGCTAACCTAAACTAACTACTAAATTTAGAGAGAATTTCTATTTAAAAGTTTGTAGAAAAGATGGTCCAAGAAGTGTCGACCAAAGCTTCTATTTATAGGAGTGAAGGGAGTAACGGAAATAAGCTACAGGGGGCTAACCCCGATCGGGGTCGTGGTATTTCTCAAATTTCTCTTAATTCCGTCTTAACTTTGCACTTAATGTTGATGCGGAATCCGATGCTTATGTCTTAATGCGTCCGTCTAAGGTATCTTAAGCATCCTTTGGCATCCAATGCAAACTCTTATCATGGGCTTTCATTTGGATTTCATTTCTTTACATATCCACCAACTAAGATTGGTTTCCTCTTGCTCGGGTTTTCCAATTTCTTCCTAAAATGCCCCTATGCTTCCCGAAACTCCTTTGCATGATCAAGACTTGCTCTCATTAGCCTCGTGAACTCTTGTACTTGCTACTTTGACGGGAAAAAGCTACTAAAAGCTTAATTTCCTACAAAACACAATAGAAAACAAGCAAGCACAACTAGAACACGGAATTAGCTCACAAACACTAACATTAGTGCAAATGACATGTAAAATAGAGGTAAAATAAGGGGTTAAAATGTATATAAAATGGACCTATCAAACTCCCCCAAGCTAAACCCTTGCTTGTCCTCAAGCAAGATCATCCCAACATTGTAAATCCCAAGTAGCTAACAAGCAATTGATTCAAATCCCGAAACAACATGGGCATAAGGATAAGCAAAATCATGGATGAGATTTACATGGCGGCGTAGCGTAAAAGACTTCAAGTAAACTTTTCGGCTCTTGCATGATCTTTTGACTTTCGGACTCTCACGATCCACTCATAACTCAATTTTGTGTAAAGGACATTTTTGTGAATAATCACTCAACTATCCTCGACTCATGAGAATGTGCCCGCAATCTAATATGGTAAACAATCAAATCAAATCATAAGCAAAACAATCAAATGCAAGCAAATAATGAAGCCAAAGGGTTAGAAGAAGGCTTTATTATGATATGGGACATAAGGGGGACAAATGATTATGGATATGTGGAGCTAATGTTAAGCTAGCAACAAAACCATGTGAAAATGCTCATTCCAACCCAAAATAGCCCAATTAGAAGACAAATGACTTCTTACATTACAAACCTTAAGAATTTCTCCAAAATATATAATTAACCATATGAGAAATCTTAACTTCTTCTTCTTCTACCACTTATTATTAACATCAACTTCATCAAACAAATCTTTTCTTTTCTTTTCTTCTTCATTTCTTTCTCATTTTTTCTTTTTTTCATCATTTTTTCTTTTTTTTTTCTTCATTTTTTCTTGCTCCAATTCTACCTTCAGTATTCCGAAAAAACAACAATCCGGCAACCAATTCACAAGGACATAATCTTTAGAGAACATCCCAATTTGAGAATCCCAACACCAAAGCATAGCTACTAGCTTAACAAGGGTAGGCAATTTATATTGTAGCTAGGGAAACAAGAGCATGTGAAAGGGGCTAGAAAATGGGCAAATTTATCAATGTGAATTTGGCTTCAAAAATGCATAGCAAAATGAAAGTAATGCTTAAAAGAGATGAAAAGAAGACCATATTTGTGCGTTTTGATGTAACACACACCATAAGGAGACCTACCACTCACTTAAGTGAGACCAAATAAAGATGAAATGGCCTTTAAGGAGGTTCTACCTTACCAATTTTGTAGCTTGCCAAAAGTCAAGATCAAGTCTACTTGGTTTAATTTCCATCTCCCACCTACTATGTCAAGACATCCCCATGCATGCTATATCCCGTCAAAAGTAGCGAATCAAGAGCTATCAAGCCAAAAATGGGACAAACAAGAGGGCATAAGTAGGACAAGCAAAGAATTAGAGCAAAAACAACACAAATTTTCAAAAATTCTCACTAAATCTACACTAACTAGATGTAAAAACTAACTACAATGCAAATGCATTCCCTCCCCCAAGCTAAACATCACATTGTCCTCAATGTGACAAAGGGTCATGTTTAATGGGTGGCGGGGAAAAACTAAGTAAAGTGTAAAAGAAAAAACAAAGTTTTAGGCAAGCTAACCTCCCCCAAGCTAGAATGAAGAAAGGGGAGAGATGACATTAATTGTGTAAAAATTTGAAGGAAATAACAACGAGAAAGGAAAGATTTTACCATCAGGCTCACTCATGATCATAGAAAGCATTTCTAATTACCCGAAATATGAAAGAAGCAACAACAACCTAGCAACCCACGTCCCCGATCGGGGACACCAACCCCGATCGGGGTTGACCGATTCTAGCCATTTGGACTTCTTCTTTTGCTTAATATCTTTTCCTTCTTTCTTGAAAATTACGTCCCCGAACGGGGATGTCACTTGGGGTCGCGCGCCAACTCCAAATGAATGTCTCTTTCATTGATCATGTACCTACAAAAATCATTACACAATACCATCTAGCCTAAAAATTTATTACTATTCTAAGAAAGCATAAATTGCGGAAATTAAAAACACGGGTTGCCTCCCGAGAAGCGCCATTTATAGTCTTGCTAGACTTTGGTTCTCCTTATGGGCATTTCATCTTTTAAAAAGTATGTTAAAGCCCTTAGAAGCCTATCATGTACCTGCGCATGAGCTATATGAAAACATATGTAAGCAATTGACAAGATATATGCATAATAGATCAAAGTTAGAGATTTGTAAATCTCATCAATGCTCATAAGTAAGACTTCAAACAATACCACCCAGTCACTCCTCTCATCAGCAAGAGGTGGAGCATCATGTTTAAGACCATAAAATAAATCGTTAGTGTACAAAATATCATTTTTAATGGTCTCAAATGGGTGATAAGAAGAATCTAGGAGGTATGACTCATCAATAATGAGAGGCGTATCCCATTCATTTTCTAAATTAATATCACTAAGTCCTTTATCTACCTCGGTTGGATCAACATTATCTTCTATAAATGAATCGTCAAGGGAGTCAAAAAACTTGGGAGAAACCTCATGAGAATCACAATGAAGCTCGACAAATTCATTTGTGGGAGATAACTCATCTACAACAAGGGGTTCAATATCATCAATATGAGTCTCTGCATCTTCTTTTGAAATGACACTAGATGGGACTTTTAAAGATAAAATTGGACCATCATCATTGTCATCACCCAAAAGTTCAAAATCATTAGTAACGGAAGACCCAAATTGGGGAGACGGAGAGACAAGAGGAGAGATAATAGACTCACTTACTTGAATAGGCTCACATGGACTTACTTCCTTTTGAGAAAGTTGTTCTATTTGAGCTTAAAGCACTTCAATCTTCTCTTTGATTCTCTCTCTTTCTCGACATTCGGAGGCCATATAATTCAAGAAATTCCATAGATCCTCCTTCCCAAGCAAGTTGTAGTAGTTCCCATTATTTAAACGAAGAGCCATGTGACGTGTCTCGAAGTTCATGCCTTGAAGTACAACAACACCCATGTAGAGATTGTCATAAGTGTATCCAAGAGAATAGAGAACACGAACGTAGGCATAAAATCGATCAAGATAGTCATGGAAGAGCTCATTCGCTTGTTGCGGGACAAATCGATCCATCATACATTGATCCATCATTATGAAATAGGCCAAACTTTAATACCTACAAAATAAGTACTAAAACTACAAGAAAATGGTGAGATAAATCCTAAGGAACAAGTGTTCCCTAGGACAAGACAAGATAAAACTCAACAACTAAATAACAAACAAAACCGTGCTCCACGGCAACGGCGCCAAAATTTGATAGGCTATCGCACACCTATGCAAAGATAATATTTATACCCTAGGCAACAAATTAATGTAGTACTTGGGGGTCGAACCCAAAGGAGACGGGAGTTATTAATTAATTGTTATAGATTGAATTTTACCTTGGTCGATTACGTTTGAATTGATTTGGGTTGAAGTGATAAAACAATAATAAATAAAATGTCTAGGGAGGTCGGGTCACACATGCTAATTATGTAATTGCTCATGACAAGTTAAGAAGTTGATTTTGCGATAAATGTTTAGGCTTAAAGACACCCATTTTACAATATTAGTGTCAACCATAGACCGGGTCCTAGAGAAACTCTCGTCCATGACTAGGTCGTCCTAGTACACATGCTTAGTCTAATTCAATTCCATGCCTCTCGACTTTTAGAACGAATGAACAAACTTAATCAATGAATAAGGCCTTTAAACAAAGATTAAAAATTAAGGTGCAAACATGTGATATAAACAATTACACAATATTAACTTATCCTTATTTTGACATTTACATATTACTTAAACATGCATGGCTCCCCTTAATCCTTAGACAAATGCAACTACTCTAACATGGTGGAAATATAAATTAAACTAATGATAAATAAAATGGAAAACATAATGAAAATATGAATAAGAAATTACCTTATTGGAAATGGAAATGGAAATAAAGAACAATACTCGTAATATAAATAACTTGTAAATGTAAATTGTTTTATAACTTGTAATGTAAATAGGAAATGTAAATAACATAAATTAAATCTAAACTAAGAGCTAACCTAAACTAACTACTAAATTTAGAGAGAATTTCTATGTAAAAGTGTGTAGAAAAGATGGTCCAAGAAGTGTCGACCAAAGCTTCTGTTTATAAGAGTGAAGGGAGTAACGGAAATAAGCTACATGGGGCTAACCCCGATCGGGGCCACCCAACCCCGATCGGGGTCGTGGTATTTCTCAAATTTCTCTTAATTCCGTCTTAACTTTGCACTTAATGTTGATGCGGAATCCGATGCTTATGTCTTAATGCGTCCGTCTAAGGTATCTTAAGCATCCTTTGGCATCCAATGCAAACTCTTATCATGGGCTTTCATTTGGATTTCATTTCTTTACATATCCACCAACTAAGATTGGTTTCCTCTTGCTCGGGTTTTCCAATTTCTTCCCAAAATGCCCCTATGCTTCCCGAAACTCCTTTGCATGATCAAGACTTGCTCTCATTAACCTCGTGAACTCTTGTACTTGCTACTTTGACGGGAAAAAGCTACTAAAAGCTTAATTTCCTACAAAACACAATAGAAAACAAGCAAGCACAACTAGAACACGGAATTAGCTCACAAACACTAACATTAGTGCAAATGACATGTAAAATAGAGGTAAAATAGGGGGTTAAAATGTATATAAAATGGACCTATCACGGCAATAACGTCAAACTCTAGTCAGCCAACTGTTATCGATTTACGTTAATCAACTGACGAGGATTAAATAATTAAATATCTGATGATATTCATTTAATGAGATTTATTATGTAAACACACTATTGTGGAGGACACTAACTCCAACAATCTCCCACTTGTCCGACACAAGGTGTGCGCTACCAATTCTCTTGTCCGTTCACTCAATGCAAGGTGTCTTTCAGGTCGCACTTGCACATGAACATATCGCGAGTGGTTTTCTTGATCGGGAGTGTGACTACCTGACCGGAAAAATCTCTCATAGATTACTTCTGAGCGTGGCCACGCATTTGTAGTCATTAACTCCTCGAGTGGCCTTGAGATATAGTTACCCAACGTAGGTGGACAATTCCTGTATGCCCTATCTATCTTTGCCCAATACAGCTCATCATGACTCAGAAGAAGTCCTTTTGGCCTCCTTTCACGGCACGACCTAGGACAAAAATCAAAGTCGCTCAGAAATTGCATTGACTTGGATAATAGTCTCCAGTCAAAAGAATCGACTCATAGGAACGTCTTAGAGATCCCTGGCACGACCAGGCGTCTATAATAGAACTTAGGGACTCTCTAAATGGTCATTGTCCGGTAAAGTGTCACACACTCTACCTATGTAATCGACTAGTTATCACGTATGACCTTATGGTGTTGAACAACCATCAATCGACTTACAATCTACTCACTCCGAGACGTCACCTTATTAAGTGACTAGGGACAAAATACAATGTTCATCTTATTCACTTGAATAGTGTTCAACATTCTCTCCACAACCAATTCGGATAAACAAGGTATTCAATGTTTTCAGTCAAACTGAATAATTGAGTTCCTAAAGAGACTCAAACAATGAATGTGATCATCACTTATGTAAATATCAATACTCTATCCAATATTTACATGACGATCTTTAGCAATTAAGGTATACTCCTCAATTCACATTGAGATGACATAACCATCATGTCTACCTTATGCCTACGGCTTTGGTTAGAGGATAAGCAACAGTTGCATCACTCTAATTTCCATTGCTATTTTCCTTTGTTCTATGCAATCTTTTCATCACATAGAGCATTTCTAAGTACACGTCTAAACAAGTTTTTAGACTCGGGTTCTAAAGCCAAATCAAACACTCCCACTTGTTTTCACAGTCTCTTGGGATACGATATTCGGCTAACAGAACTACTCTAGTCCCATTAAATTCCGGTTATCAACTATCTCTCTTACAACATCGGATGTTGTAATGTACTTAGCTTTCGTTCATGATTTATACGTAAAACACTTATACAAATCCTTCATATGACATCTTTTATGTATGACTCCTTATATATATATATATATATGTATAACTTCTTATACATGTATAACTTCTTATACATTTTATTCTTTATGCACATAACACTTTTACATGCTAACCATTCCTTAACGAGGCCCATAACATCTTATAAGCATATGAATGTTTCCGTGTAATCCTTGTACACGAAATTCATAGATTCCTCCAAACTACAAGAGTAAATCCTCAGTGCTTCTCAAGTACTCAAGGTTGCTCTTGATAATCATCTAGTGACACTCACTAGGAAATGATTGGT
Source organism: Silene latifolia (assembly GCF_048544455.1). NCBI lineage: Eukaryota > Viridiplantae > Streptophyta > Magnoliopsida > Caryophyllales > Caryophyllaceae > Silene > Silene latifolia. The sequence continues at coordinate 35,993,271 of NC_133530.1, read as the reverse complement.
AATGACTTCTCACATTCTCAATATGATGAGTCCCGACGAGAGCAGTTTTTAGCATATTTAATAGATCCTGCAGCGGAAGCAAAAGAGATCATATTTGCGTTCAACAACTTGAACGAGTCAAGAATCTTATCACATAAGTCTCTTAACTAAGATGCTAGTAACCATGGAGATCTATCTCATTAGATCCGGATATTTAAGATGCACCATGCTACTCTCAAGTATTCACCCGAGAATATTTCAAGTCACTAATATGTCACACATATTTAGACTAAGAAATATCACCTTAGCTACATTTCTAGTCACTAATATGTCAAGCACATATTTAGACTAAGAAACTCACTTTAGCTTCCACTAAACTCCATGTATCATCATGGTATCTCGACAACTCGAGTAATACCATTTTGATAGACTACATGATTGAACCCAAAGTTCCAACTCTTTGACGTATATAGATCACAAAAGGTATCTTTCAAGCATCTAGGCTTCTTAACATTGACAAGATCAACAAAACTTCTCCCAATGAGAATGTTTCGTTATTGTTTTGCCGAATCCCATCCTCATGAGAGGCTATATTGCTAAGAATATACGAATTGATAAAGGCATTTGGGTTGTCACAAACTCTCTATAACCAACCCAAATTTTAAACATCTTATGTAACCTTTACGACAAGATCAAGGTAACCTACCAAAGTATTCACCTTAAATCAAGTCTCGAAATCATCTCGTGTTTCCTTCTTTATCACATCTTGTGTAAGGAGACCAATTCGAATTGGATGGTGACACACCATCACATAGAGTGTAAGGAGACCAATTCCTTCTTTATCACACCTTTTGTGACCCTATACACCACGAATTGATGTATGGCTAGCCCATTATCAAGGTGAGCATATTCTAAACCAAACTAGAATAATATATCATGAAGATGATGCAAGACTCAAATTGGTAACCCAAGATCAAACCTTAGTTTCTGGAATGATGAACGCAAAGAGTTATCGAGTACTCTTGAAACCATTAGATCTTATGGTATATGCGTATCTTGTATTCAAAGCAAGATGTCTCGTGCCTTTTGATTGAAAAGAAGATCGAGGTTGTAAATCATTGATCCAAAATAGGTTGATCATTTTCTTTTACCAACGATTTAAGTTGATGCTAATGTGTTCACTTAATAAGGTAAATAGAGAAATCTTTGAAGAAGTTCAAAGAGTTCAAGGAACCACGATTTAATCGTGATGGGATTATCAAAGTGAAGACTTTGATATAAGCCAAATGAAATGTGATATAGTATCACAAGTTAATCTCTCTTAACACGCATTATGTATTAATGTGTGATTAGATAAGAAATCAAACGCTATTCGATATGGTTTGGACTTCAATCAAGTTACTTTGAGTTACTTGATTGTTTTGGGGATTTTATCATTTTGTCTAAAATTATTTTCCACTAAATCATATGAGATATGAAATGGTAATGTACCATATTTGTAAGTTTTCACAAGAAACAAAAGCTCATTTTTCCCTTTCAATTATCACGAGAATGACGGGTTTGCGGCTCGTGAAGCTGTCTTTCTAAAATACAAGTTTATTTCTAGAAGACGGAGTGGGAGAAATTATTCAAGAGCCACAAAGAAAGCCACAAAGAATGTTATGTCGCAAGAAACTGGTCTTTCTTGGCTACGTGAGACGTTTTGTGTAAGACATTGTTTCTTCAAAACCTAGGAGGTTAAATTCGTCACTTGTTAAAGATGATGAATTCATGTTACTTTTAAGAAAGTAAAGAGCTTACAACTTACAAAGAAATTGTTTGATTCAAGTTGATTACTTCTAGAAAGTAATAAACAAATGACTTACATAAGAGTGTTTAAGTCACAACTCAATTCAAGGCTTAGAGCCATGAGAATCCGAAATAAAAGGCTTGATTAGTGACAAAGGGTTTTGCACTAATAAAGACAGATTTCAAGGTTTAATTGGCTGCAAAGGGTTTTGCACCAGTTGAAATGCTTAAGTCTATTTGGATCTTCTTAGGGATTGTGTTTCATTATTATAAAATACATAGCGAGTGAATCTAAAACCCACTTCTTCAATTACATTCAATACATGTCTTGAGTTTAGTAGATTCTTGCAATCCTAAGATAATGTGAAACTTAAGAGAGGGTCTCAAGTATGACATCAATGAGTTGGAATCAACTTTTGATCATGTGATAAAACATTTCTCGATAAGTCGAGAAGTTGTGTTTGCACATGAAGTTTAGTGGGAGTAACGTAAATTTTAATTAGTCTTATATGTGGATGACATATTGATCATTGCGAATGATATAAGACTTTTGGAGTATTATAATACATTTTTAATACCCGGATTTATGAAGATAAATCCACATGATATTAGCGTCAATAAGAAGTCTTATGTTGATAAGATTCATGACTAGTTCAACCAAGTTGAACATATTTGATTGATTCCATTTGCTTCCGCTGCCAAATCAATTAAATAGAAAATGATGTATGACACTTCATATACTTTGAGTATGATGAATTATTTTTCAAAATCAAATTTAAGTAATCTTTACCAAGTAAGCCATAAAGATTACCCTTAAGTGCTTGCAGAAGCATTAAGGAAGTAAAGCAAAGTGTTTTTGATGCAATTTTGTGTAAGGGTGTTACACAAGTGACAATTGACAATTGAGATTGCGTATGGTTTCCGACAAAACCATAATCAAAACACATTAGGATGGTTAAGATACCATTGTGGCTATGTTATTTAAGAAATAGATTTTCTAGAATCGTTCTAGGCAATAAAGAACAATGAGAGATGTTTATAACGGAAATTGAGTACACTTGCAATCATGAGATGTGCAAGAGGATGAGTCCCGCACACTGTGAAAACAGTGGGAGCTATTTTAGGATAGAGGGCCTATGTCTTGATTGGATCTCGACACGTACTCAGAAAGTTTTGTAATGCAAATGTATACATTACAAAGGAAAACGAGTATGTAGTAAGGTTGAGTAAGGTACAAGAAGTTGATAAAACCTACTAACCAAAGCCTTCTCATAGGCTTAACATGATAAGTCATGACATTTCAATTAAATTGAGATGAACAACTACATTCAAGATCAAATTAGATTATAGAACATAAAATAGTAATCAGGCATTGACTATTCATATGTGATAATCGCATTTATCGTTCGAGTTTTTACTTTAAAACTCTTTTATTATACTTTGTTATATCCAAACGGGTTGTAAAGACAACATTGAACCCCGTTAAAGTGAACCCGGATTAACATAGTATTCGCCCATAGTCACTTGTATGAGGTGACGTCTCGAAGTGACTAGAGTGTGATGCGATTGATGGCAAGTTCAAGTGCCATAGAGTCATGTGAGATGACTAGTCGATCACATAGGCAGACTGTTAGGAACACTTTGTCGGGCAGTGACCGCTTATAGAGTTCTGGCAAATTTATATAGCCTGGTCGTGGCGAGAGCTACTATAGTATTCAAATGAGTCGATTCTTTTGACTAAAGACTGTTCGCCTAAGATGGCACAGTTTCAGATTAACTTTGATTTGTGTTACTACGACCTTCGTAAATGGGGTCAAATGGGCATATTTTGGGTTATGATGGTTGTGGCTAGTCGAAGGGAATAAGTGCGATAGGAATTGTCCACCCCCTTGTCAGGGTTAAAACAATATCTCAGGGCCACTCGATGAGTAATGAACTGGAAATGCGTGGCCACGCTCGGAAGGTATCCATGGTGGATAAATTCCGGTCAATCAGTTATTCTCCAGATCGAGGAAACCACTCTCGATATGATCACTTGCAAGTACGACCCGAAAGACACCTTGCATTGAGTGGGAGATAGTAATAGGACAAGAGAATTGGTGACGCACACTTGTCGAGGACAAGTGAGAGATTGTTGGGAAATGTGTCCTCAACAATGGTGCGATCACATGATTTAAATATCATTATTAAATCTCATTACAAGAATACGGAAGGGATGATACATAATATATATAGTCAACTGGTCCACACTTATCGGTAATGATTGGCTGGCTAGAGTTTGACATTACTGTCGTGCGACGGTGGTGATCAGTTGATCCCTTGAGGTCACACCTAAAGGACGATTCCCTTAATTGAAAAGGTTAATTAATTGTATACCGATACCGATTAATTAATTCCTTAAAATTGAACAATTCAATTTGTGAGAGAGAATATTGATATCTTATTGTAATGGGATTAAATAAGATTTATTTTAATAAATAAAATGCTTTATTACTAAAATTGTTTATTGTTTGAGAAACAATAAAGATAAGAATGAATGGTTGATTATAATTACAAGATATTGTGAATTATAATTATATGACCCATTTTATTTATGTGATCAAGTATCACTAGTCAATTTGTTGATTGTAATTTAATTAATTTATAAAATGATATTTATGTGATAAATATGCATTTAATTAATTAGTAACATGTATCATACTACATGTGACATATTGTGTGACAAATGACAAATTGACAAAAATAAAATGGTAGTCCATTTTATAAAGATGGACCGAAATAAGAGTGTAAAGGGAGTTAGTGAGTGAATTATTTTATGAGATAAAATAAGCTAATGATCACTAACCTACAACTAGCCTTACAAGCCTAAGGTATAGAAAAGAACAAAAAGAAAAGTGAAGGACCATATATTGGTCCCTTTTGCCTCACCAAACCGTGTGGCCTCTCTTCTAATTAGAGGGCTTTTGTTCTTTTATTATTATCACACTCTACCATTCAAAACACATGGAAAAGGTTCATGAATTATTTCTCTCTTTAATCTTCATCAAAAAGGATGAATTTTTGATTCAAATTTGTTCAAAAGATTACTAAAATTATTAATGTAATATATGAGTGTTAGTAATCAATTTTAAGGTAAACCACAATATAAATATCTAGTACATATTAGTTTGTGGGTTTGAGGGATAGTCTTGGGTGCAACTAATTGGAGGGCTTCTATTTTGAGGTCATGTATGTTCATCCAATATTGGAAAGCTCAAGAACTAACAAGAAGGAGATCTTGTTGGTGCCCATTTGACCGAAATTCATATGGTGAGAAAATGATTTCTTCACTTATTTATTTTAGTTTGCATGCATAAGATCTAGAATTTATTTTATGATTAAATAAATTTGAAACATATAAGAATATGTTAAATAATGAGATATAGATTTCCAACAAAATGATAGGAACCTATACTCTAATGATAGAATATTTTTTAACACAATTCTAATTATATTATTTAAACGTAATATATTTATCACACCTACGCTATTTTTCAATATGTGACATATAAAATTTATAGGTAGAAAATATAATGATATAATCTATTAAGAGCTTTTCAAGCCAATATTTAAAAGACTCAAAAGATTTTGGGTTGATGCCTAAGTTCCAAGGATGCCTCGTATTTATAATCAGAGAATCACCCACCTTATGCTATATTTCGATGTGGAAAATTCTATTTTTTATATGTAGTATATTTATCACACCTATATTATTTTTCTATGTGGGACATATAACATACTATGAAATACACCATCTTTAATATGTGCAAATTATATGAAATCTATATATACTCTAATGATAGCATTTCTTAAGAGCTCTTTTAAGACAGGGTATATATTATAATAACTAAAAGATTTTCCAAAGATTAACTTAGGTTAGAAATCATTATTGTAGAGACAGTAATACAAACTCTTTTAAGAGCTCTCACTGACAATACTTAAGAGAATCAAAAGATTTTGGGTTATGACTTTTATTTATAATCATAAGATCACCGTGCCTTATGGTAATCTTCCGATGTGGGACAATTCTAATATTTATACATAGTATATTCATCACACTTACAATACTTTTCAATGTAGGACAAATAACATACTAAGTACACCATTTGTTTTGCACCTACTTTTACATCAACCCGATTTAATAATGAGAAAATACAATACAATATAATCTACACCTTAATGATAACATTTTTTTTGTCACAATCTAATTATATAATTTTCATACGATATTTTTTTGTCAAATGAAATATAAAGTTTTTATATCAAAATTATAAACATCACTTTAATATAATATAGAAAATGTATATATATGGGACAGCTCTATTATTTATACATAATATATTCACCACACCTACATTATTTTTCAATGTGGGACATATAACATACTCCCTCCTATTCTCTATTTTCTTCCCTATTTCCTAAAACGGATTATTCAGGTTTTCTTCCCCTTTCCTTTTTTGGAAACTTTTAATCTTATTTTATTCATTCCTCTCTCCTATCACCAAACCCCACCCAACTCACAATTCCTTATTTAATTCATAATTATTCATTTCTCTCTCCTATCACCAAACCCCACCCAACTCACAATTCCTTATTTTATTCATTCCTCTCTCCTATCACCAAACCCCACCCAATTCACAATTCATATTTTATTCTCTTCCTTAAATATTGTGCCCCATCCAAAGGGGAAGAAAAAGAAGAATAGGAGGGAGTACTAAAAAGTACATATCTTTTATATCAAAAAATTTTGGGTTAATACCTAAGTTTCAAAGATGCCTCATATTTATATTTATTATAGAATCACCCTATCGTATACTATTATTTCAATGTGAGATACATAATTTAATTATTTTGACGTAGTATGTTCATCATGCCTACATTATTTTTCAATGTGAAAATATACCATACCAAGAAATACATGTCTCTTCTTAAAAAATCCACTATTTTCAATTGTATACATATTATTTTTCTTTGAAGGTAAACCCACTTAGTCTCGATCATTAGATAGAGATCTCTCTACATCGTACATATAACGACTCACTAAAGCTTTATTACTGCATTCAGAAGATAACAATTAGTAAAATCTTTAGTTTTGTACTGTGTCAGGAGACTACCATTAATAAAACCTTTAGTTTTGTATTTTTTGATTTTCTTGTTCATGTTCATAACTCTTTCCCGGGTAGTTCTCAACGATTTCCACTTTATTTTTTATATTATATCGTAGATAATGATAGAAAATCTTAAGAGCTCTTTAAAACAATATTTATGAGACTCAAAAAATTTTGGGTGGATACATAAGTTCCAACTATGTCTCCTATTTATAATCATAGGATCACATCACCTTATACTAATCTTTTGATGTGGGACAATTCTACTATTTATATGTAGTATATTCACCACACCTACTTATTTTCCAATGTGGGACAAAATATACTAAGAAGTACACAATTTTACATATTAAGAAGTACATCATCTTTAATATGTGCAAATAATATGAAATCTATACTCTAATGATAGCATTTTTTACCACAAAGCTAATTATATTATTTTCATAATTTTTTTAACGATATTTTTTTGCCAAATGAAATGTAAAAGTTAGATATAAAAATTGGAAATATCACTTGAATATAATTTAGGAAATATACATATTATAATAATTAAAAGATTTTCCACGTTATTTATTACATCAAAAATTATACTTTCCTAAATTGATTTTTGATGATGTGGACGCTCTCAGATCGCTCGAAAAAACTCTCTTATATATATATATATATATATATATATATATATATATATATATATATATATATATATAGAAATTGCATCAAGTGAGTCCACCAATCTTAAATGAGTCTTGCGTCTAATTCTAGGCCGTCGGATCAAGGCAGATCAATGGCAGAGATCAACGATTTTTAGTGAGGGTACAAATGTAATCCCGCACAAACAAAATATCTGCTTCACTTGTAAGTTCAATTCATTCACCTTTTTCTCCCCTCATTTCCCTTTCTCTCGATTACAGATTTAAAATCTTGTCTTTCAATCTTCAAGCTTGCTTATGATGGTGAGTTTTACTTGCTCAGATTCATTCTTCTTTCACTCTTATTTTCCATTGTAAACTAATTTTTGTTCGTATTCTATGCAACCTTATTAGTTTCAATTGATTCCTAATTTTAGAAACCCTAACTTGATTGTGCTTACAACTCGTCAATTGTGCCGAATTAATCAATTATTTATGTAGTTAGTATACATTTGTTGTCGATTTTCAGTGTTCTTGATTATTTCTCCGTTCAATCTGATGATTTATGCAATCTTTATTGTTTAAATCTTCTTATCGATTGTTCTTCTTCGTGTCGATTTCTTCGATCACATTCTTGCATAAACCCTAGTTAGTACAACGCATCCTATTTTTTTTGTGAAATCAAAGGAATCCTAGGAACAAGCATTAAGAGTTGTGAGACATTATGTGCGATTTAGTTATTTATTTACACTTACTATGAAGGTTTTTCGCTAAATCTCTCGAAAATTAGGTATGTTGTCTTTATTTTGCATTTTCTACATTGTTGAGGGTCTTACAACTTTCTGCAATTATTATTCAACATTTATGTTGAGTTTTCTGTTGTGTGATTTCGCCCCTATTTGTATATAATCACAATAATAGTGTATATGTATTACAATAATAGTATAACAATGTTATAGTAGCGGCATATTTGTGGTTCAAATATGGTGACCATGTGTTACGGCATTAGTGAATTTGTGTTACGATAATAGTGTATATGTGTTACAATAAAAGTGTACCAATCTTATATTAACGACATACTACGGTTCAAATATGGTAATCATGTGTTATATACGACATTAGTGAATTTATGTTACGATAATAGTGTATATGTGTTACGATAATTGTACAATTTAGAATGTTTTGACTCTTTTTTGCACAAATTAGTGATATTATCATGCATATCGATATGAACCAGCTTGAAAATGTCCATTTAATACAGAACTATCAAAAAATTGGAATTATGCTTTGAACTTTAGAAGCTTGGTTGATTTATGATGCTGATTTAATTATGTACATCATGGTTTAATTGTGTTTTATTTATTCCCTCATTAATTAATCTTTTCCCTCTAGCCTGCATCGACATGTAGAAATTGGAAGATTATTAGGTCAATGTGGAAGAATCAAATGATTCTTGTTGATCTAATACTATAATGAAATCAGCATTTGCAATGTATCGTAATTCCGTCTTATGAGTGTTGGCTCAAGTTGTATTATATAAGCTAATTATAGTTATGAGTTAGGATTCTCTCTCCTGTTATTGGAGAATGAAGTTCGATACCTTTTTGATTATTGGATGATAAAGAAGGCAAGTGATTGTGATCCTACTCTAGTTGATTGGGTGAGTTTGATACTTAAGTACATCATTATTTAATACAAGAATAATATTCTTTGTAACATTGTTACTTGTATTATTGTTCTTTGTATTATTGTTACTACTTGACATAATGTAGTTGGCATTGTGTCAATGTTTATCATGTTTTCTCCAAGTATTCTTGTTTTGTATGTATTATATTCTTGTTTCATTCCTTATAACCCAATTGTTAGTTTAAAGGCTATTAGCTCAAATGAGAGAGCAATGTGCAAAGTAACAATGTTACGAAATAATGTTATTGTAATAATATTTCAAGTTCATTCAACAAGAATCGCGATTCCTCAATAATAACTACAAGATAGCATGCAAGAATAATGTAACACTAACAATGTTACACTAATAATTTAACAAAGATGTTACGAATAATGTAAGTTTACAAATTATATTATAGCATGATTTAACAATTCATAATATCACACATTATTATATGATTAAATCGTAAGGTGGGAATTGTGCGACATTGTGTGCAGGTCGGATATTTAAACTTAAGGTGAGAATTTATCGCTCAATCTCGCAAAATTTAGGTATTTTGTTGTTCGTATACAATTTTTAGATTGAATTGATGTAAGTTTACAAATTAATTGCATTATTACGTGATTCTTATGCGATCTGTTTTTGCTTTGTAATTTTGTCTCTTATTCGCATTAATCGATCGAGATCGGATGGACTTGTTTACTTTATTTCATACCTGGACTTTATTTTATGAAAATTGGGGTAATTAATTGTGACGATTAAATTAGGTTTCGTAAAATCTTGGACACATATTATTTGTAATAGTGTTACTTGTAACATTATTACTTGCATGAAAGAACCGAACTTGAAATATAGTTCTTTGTAATATTGTTATTGTAAAATTTGTTGGTATAACATTGTCATAAACTTAGAAATGATGTTACTGTAATATTTTTACTGTACAATTATCACTAATGATCGACAACCCGGCTTTTGCATGTTTGAGTTATTAATGGTTGAATATTTTGTTTTGATGTCAGAAATTTTGAAGAAGGGTTGAGAAATCAAGAAACACAAAAAACGGTGCGCAAGGAAACCGTATATACAAAAAAAATAGTAGGACGCTTGACTAATCAGTCATGAAGATAGGCGTGAATTGAAGAAGACAACATTATTGAATTTGAAATGCTAGTTGAGACTCTTAACATTATGTGTGACTATGATGTATATTTGTTCTAAATTTTTCACATTAATGTGATGTGGTATTTCAAAGCCTTTTAACATATTAGGATGAGTTGAACCTGTCTTATTCACTTGCCTCTTGTTGGTAAATAAATTGTAATTAGAACTTTTAATATTATTTCCGTAATGATGTTACATAACATAGTCACCGTATCAAGAGTAATCGCACAAGTGTTACTACAACTAATAAATCAGTAACAATGTTACAAAGATTATCATTTATTTTGTCCATGTTTGTAATTATAAAGTGGATAAATATAACGAGAAATTGAGCCTTAGGTAGCCCACATATAATTGGAATAATTATTTACATTATTAATCAAAGTAACAAAAGAACATTCATTACCAACAAAATTTACAAGAATGCAATCAAACAAATATACTACTGTTTAAACAACTAAACAGTCAAACAAATTAACACCATTGTTAAACATCAAGACTCTTTTCCTTCAACTCGACATTTGTTTCAATGGCAGGATGCTTCTCCATAAATATGTACTCCCACTCCAGATTATCCTTATGACAAACATCTTTAGCTTAGTACTCATTTTGATCTCTCTTGCATCTCACATTTTCAAAGAACATATTAATAATGTAACATAGATATAGTAACTCTATCACAATAACAATATAGTGCTAAGAGTATTGTAAAAAAAAAAGTTCACTTTTAAAGGAAAATTCAGTAAAAAAAAAAGAATAATTTAAACAAGTTATAGTATTAGAGCATTGAAAGGATGATATTACAACAATTTTGCAAGTTCAGTTCAATGACTAATCTACACCAAAAACTAACAGCATAATATATACAAAAGAGAAAAAACAATAACAAAGACAGAGTAACAGTGTCACAGTAACAGTTCCACAATAATATTGTCACAGTAACAATGTCACACATAATGATTCTGATTCAATACGAATCAGAAAAAAAAAAAGACTGTTAAAGTTCAATACGAATAAGAAAAAAAGGCGAAAATCAATCTCTCGCTTTATTCATAATACTAAGCATAATTTTGTGGCGAAAACTAAAAATGAAGAACACAGAAACAATACCGCCAAAAAAAATGAACATTAATTACTCGGTTTCTACAAATCATTAACTATAATTTTTTGGCGAATAGTTGAACATAAATAAACACAAAATTCAACAGCGAGCAAAACAAAAATAAGCACTAATTTTTCAATTTCTACAAATCATTAACTCTAATTTTTAGGGGAAAACTAAAATATGAACAAACACGAAAATCAATAGCGAGCAAAACAAAATCGAATTTCAATTAATCAGTTTCCATAAATCATTAACCCTAATTTTTTTAAAAACATTATAAACAGTAGTATAATACGAAACAGTTTATGAATCGTGCATCATTAATCGCGATTTAACAAATCGCACATTATGAAACAGTTTATGAATCGTGCATCATTAATAATGTTATAATACGAAACAGTTTATGAATCGTGCATCATTAATCGCGATTTAACAAATCGCACATTATGAAACATTCAATTGATGCTAACAATATGAACAATCGAAAGGAACGATTTTTTACCTCTTCATTTTGTGTTCAAGAAATGAGATAGATGATAGGACGCTTCTTTGATTTTGACTTTTCGATCTATATGAGCAGCTTTTTTGTTGTATTTGAAGGATTTTTTAGGTTTTTTTTGGAATTTTGGTAGAGAGAGAAAGATTTTTCAAATTTGGGGAACGTAAATGAAAACAACTCTTTGGTGCTTTGTTTTTGGGTTGATTTGAGGGGTTGACGTGGCTGCACAAGAGCTCTTGGATCTTGTTGATCCAATGGTCCTAATTAATATGCTAGACTCATCTAAGATGCTAGACTCATGGGATGCTCACTCTATATATATATATATATATATATATATATATATATATATATATATATATATATATATATATATATATATATATATATATATGGGTCGGGTCGTGCGAACTAAAGTTCAAGATTTAACCGCATTTAAACTAACCCTCCTATAAAACAGTCGACATTCTCATCAGTTCTTCGTTTCTCTTTCCGACATCATTAATGCGATAAAAAATTCTCATCTTGATTTCTTCGTTTCTCTTTCCGACACCATTGCTGCGCATCAATCAAACTCCATTATTACACCTCTGAATACAAATTCAAGGTTAGTTTTAATTCAGATTTTGAAATAAATCCAATTTAAAAACTTAGGGTTTGCTTAAAAATTTAAGTTGATTAGTTTTTTGATTTAAGATGGTATTTTGTCGTTTTGATTCTAGATTTGTTGGTTCATTACTTGATTAAGATTATTGTGATCGAAAAATTAGAGTTTATTTGTTGATAGAACCATCTGATTTTAGTAATAATCTAACAAGAACGATATTTTTATTTCAGATGGTAATAATTGAAGAAGAAGATTCGGTAATGGCAGAAGTTATAGGTAACTACTGTTGCATGTTATTTGTATGAATGTGTATGTATGTAGATGTTTGAATGTGTCTTCAAATCTTGTTCTTTACATATAATTTGAAGGGGGAAAGTATCGTGATACATTATTTTATTGTTGCTGCTAATTGAGACCCAAAATAAGTTGCTTTCAAAAGTTATGTGTATCTAGGTAGTTGAGGATGTGTTTCTGTCAATATTAAAAAATGTATGATTGTAAATTTGGAGGCAGTATGATTGTAAATTTGGAGGCAGTATTACTAGTTACACATCTTCAGGCAGCTACATACACTGTTCTGCTGGCTAGTTAGACTGACCTTAGTTCTGAGATACACGACTTTTGGCAGTTGCATACACTTTTCTAAACTGCTAGACACACATATTTGATCAGCTACATACACTGTTTTGATGTGATAGATCCACACCTACAAGATAAAGTTGGCTAGATAGCCTTTACTCTGTTGATCTGTTTTAAGATACATACACTTTGTGGAATCACTAGTTACACATCTTCGGGCTGCTACAAACACTGTTCTACTGGCTAGTTAGACTGACCTTAGTTCTGAGATACACGACTTTTGGCAGTTGCATACACTTTTCTAAACTGCTAGACACACATATTTGATCAGCTACATACACTGTTTTGAGTTGCTAGTTAAACATCTCAGTTCCTATTTTCTGTGCAGACATTGTACAAGTTACTAATGTGCAAGCGTCTTCAAGTAATTCACAAGGAAATCAATTACTTGTCACTAATGTACCAGGTATTAAATTGTAGCTTTTAATTAATTATTGTATTGTCTAAGAAGATTGTGTAGGTTGTAACAGATAAAATTAAAATCATTTCCTTTTTTTTTTTGTTGTAGCCACCCCAGAAGTTGATTTCGATAATCAAATAGTAGGATTGCCAAGATGTTCAGCAGAATTAAAACCAGTATTGTGGATGAAATTTGCAACTTTGGAAGAAGGCATACATTTTTATGAGGAATATGCCAAGGTCTGTGGGTTTCTTACTAGGTTAGACTCAACAAAATTAGTTGATGGGATAGTTACACACAAGTGGTGCGTGTGTAATAAACAAGGCAAAAGTAACCACAAGGGTACAAAAAGGAAGAGGACCCTTACGCGAATTGGTTGTCAGGCTAAGGTTAGTTTTAGAAGAATTCAAACGGGTGAATATGAGATTTATGGTTTTGTTGAGGTTCACTCACATGCTATGAATACGCCAACAACTATGATACATTTGAAACCATGTAGGGATTTAAACTTGGTTCACAAAAAAATGATAATGGATAATGCCCATGTAAACCATGGTCCTGTGCAAACATTTAGGATGTTCAAACAGTATGTGAAGGGATACAAAAATGTGGGTGCTTCAAAAAAATTTCAAGGGATGTTAAGAAATACATCAAAGAATATGATGCCCAGATGTTAATAGAGAACTTCATGCAAAAAAAGGCTATGTCTCCATCTTTCTATTTTGACTTTGATGTGGACGATCAAAGCAGAATAACTAAGCTTTTAAATGGATCCAATATCAATTAAAAATTATGCCCTTTTTGGTGATGCTGTTTCTGTTGATGCCACTTATAACTTCAACCAATATAAAATGGTGTTTGTCCCTTTCACGGGTGTTGATAACCATAAAGGTTGCGTTACTTTTGCAGCGGGTTTGATACGAAACGAAAATGCAGAATCATTTTCGTGGTTGTTTCAAAATTTTGTAACGGCTATGGGTGATCGCTATCCTATTACTATAATAACTGATCAATGTAGAGGCATCAAAAAGTCATTAAAGGTGTGTTTGGTGACAAAACATGCCACCGATCGTGTATGTGGCATATAATGAAGAAGTTGCCTGACAAGGTTGGTCCATCGATTTCCCAAGACACGACTTTTTTGAAGGAAATAAACTCAGTTGTTTGGGATGTAGAAATCACTCCAGAAGATTTTGAATCGAAATGGAATTCGATAATTTCCTCATATGAGCTTTGTGATAACAAGTGGTTGAAGAAAATGTTTAAGCACCGTGCTCTTTGGATTCATGCTTACATTAGAGACACATATTTGGGTGGGATTTTGCGCACAACATCAAGGTCAGAGTCTGAAAATAGCTTCTTTGGAAACTTCACCAACCCACATGTCACACTTGTCGAGTTTTGGATGCGTTTCCAAACAGCAATGGATGCTCAGAGATGGAAATATTCTAAGGTAATGGCTGATGATAAAAACTGTTATCCAAAATTGACAACCCCTCTCCTTTTAGAAAAGCAAGCTTCTGAATTTTACACAATCGTTATATTCTATATTTTCCAAGTAGAAGTTCAAGCAGCATGCTATACTTGTGGCCATTTACCATCACCAAATACAACTGGTGCAAATGATAATATTTCAATAATTGATCGTGAGAAAGACAAGGAATACAAAATTGATTTAAGTGATAATAAGTTTTCTTGTTCTTGTAAGATGTTTGAAAGAATTAGGATTCTCTGTAGGCACATTTTATGGGTGTTGAAAGATAGGGGATTTGATCATATACCTAAAGAGTATTTAGCACTTAGATGGAGCAAATCTGCAACCTCCCACCCTCTTTCTACTGTTGTTGGAAAAACTGTACTAGCCGATTGTGTGTCAATCGAAAGTCGCCAGAACAATATAAGTGAATTATGGTCGGAGGTATTTAATGCAGTCTCACTTGTTGAGGATAATGAGGAACATTCTGATGCGCTATTTCAATTGCTCCGGAGTTTCAATGAAAAGTTGATTATTTCAGTTAAGTCGGGCAAGTCAAAAGATAAGAAAGCTGAGATTGAGATGCTTCTTGGGTCAAAAATTCCAACTGAAGTTACGGTTTTACCACCAGAGAAGTGCAAGAATAAGGGATCGGGAAAGAGGATAACATCAAACAAGGAAAAGGCAGTCTTAGAAAATGAAAAGCCTCTGAGGAAATGCCGTGCTTGCGGTGAAATGAGTAACCATGATAGTAGAAATTGCCCGAGTCGACTGCCTTGAAACTGAATTCAGTGGGTTTTTGGTTTACGTGGCATTTGTAGATGTCACTCAAAAAAGTCTATTATGTTTTGTAATGTTATGTACTCACTTAAAACCCGATGTCAGTGGGTTTTTGGTTTATGCGGTTTATGTAAAGACTAGTTTATGTGGTTTATGTAAAGACTGGTTTATGTGGTTTATGTAAAGACTGGTTTTTACGCTGCTGATTTTTTACTGTTTTTATACTGACTATGGATTCACGGAGTATAGAGGGTGTTCGTGTATACATTGTATTCAAATAGGGAGGTGGGCTGACTAGAGTGTATGTAGCTAACGGAAGAAGTGTAACTAGCAGTGCAACAAAGTGTATATAGCCAACTGAGAAGGTGAAATTAGCAGTTCAAAACTGCTCGAGTATATGATTTCGAAAAATTGAGAAAGCCAAAAGTTAGGATGCAACATCATTTCAATGAACTCTTGAACATCAAATTACTCCAACCAAATCACTTATTTGTTTTTTTAGGCTGCCATTTTTCTTTTCTTTTTTTTTTTACTAATTATGGACTCGTGGAGTGTAACTACTAGTCCGAAAAAGTGTATGGTAACAATGCGTCATTGTATACTTGTGTATAAATTTAGTCTTAAAATTTTCATATTCTTAGATGAAAAAATGGACAAAAAGTTCTGAATTCTCCTACAAAGATGGCGTTTGTATCGAACGTCCTTTTCTAAAAAATTGAAGGAGTGTATCTAGCAGTACAAACAAGAGTAGCTAGCAGTCCAAGCAAGTGTATCTAACTTCCAAGAGATGTTTAAAATTATTTCCTTTGAATCGTTACAAACTTAGTCAATTAGTATTATGTCATACACTATCAACAAATTATCCATGTTTCAAGTAAGAAATACTAGACATAGTCACCCCGACTTAATCAACCTCTTCAAACTACAAACCACTATTGCAAGGAAAATAAAAAAGTGAACTGATGCCGAATCCTTTGAAATGAGGCTTGATCCAATAATCTTCATCATCATCCATTGTGAAAAATCGCCTGGAGATTAAAAAAAGAATGACATGAGGTTGAATTATTTTAAAGCAACATATGGATGTATAAGGTGTATGTAGTGACAGACTATAGTGTATGTAGCCATCTGAATGAGTGTATCTAGCGGTTCAAAAAACGTAATGTAGCCAATTTGAAGAGGTGTATCTAGCAATTTAAAAAAGTATATGTACCAACCTGAAGGAGTGTATCTAGCAGTTAAAAAAACTGTATCCCCCTGAACGACTCCTAAGATGACAAATCAAACATATAAAAATACAGAAAAAGGATACCTGAGAAGTGTTTTTCTCCCATTTTATCAGGCGCAACATAATTTGTCGTCGATAAGCAATCAAGTCCTGCAAAACAAAAAAAAGGCAGAAATTTAAGATAAAATGGCATCCCGAAAAGAAGTACGTATCCTCCAACAGGGTCCAAGCAGTGTTAAAACATGGGACACAATGGCAGAAATTGAAGATAAAATGGCAGAAATTTAAGATAAAATATATATGAATTATCAAGTCCATTAAACTCACTTTGTAATATTTCTTGTCCGTCCACAAATCTGTATTGAACATTGCACCTTCCAGAAACTTCATGACATATACTCCGCAGTCAAAACTATTCAAACAACATATGATGTTGAAAATGATATTAAAATAATTAACATTAAGCAAAAATAACATAAAAATATAGAACAAACTAACGTGTTTGCTTGCTGAGGTACATCCTTGACTTCAGTAGGAAACAAACTAATGGCCTTGACGCGCTTGTAGCCATTGGTGCTGGGTATCTGATTTGCAACATTGACTATCTGTGAACAACAAACAATCAACAAAAATACATGTATGAATATCTTAGATTGTGACTTCTAGACTGAATTAAAATAAAGAATGACGACCATACAATATCCTCCACATAAGTATTATATTCCTCCACGGCTTTCTTATCATTTTTCCTATATGTCTTGAGAGAGTCCAAAATATAGTTCTTCTCCTCCTTGAGATCGGACACACAAGCTAACCAATGGTTATCATCTTTCCCGATTGTGAAAAAAACCTACATAAAAAAAAAGTAACAGTTGCTCCATAGGTAAGTAACTAGGATATGCATGGTAATTAGTATTTTATGCATATATTATCACAGTTTGGACATTAGTAAATTTACCTTCTCAACAGTTGCTCCATCTTTTGGCGTGTAGTGCATCTTAAGATGAGGGCACCAAACAAAGTTTACCTCGTTAACCTTTAATTGTGGCTTAGCATACTGACAAATTAAAAAAAAAAGTTACTAAACTATTATTCCTCACAAAAATGAAGTAAATAAGGGAAAAATAAAAAATAAATTCAAAATGTAGTACTTAAATACCTACCCTCACAGTTGAAGGCAAGTACAAAATATCTGGTCGATTATATGTACACATCACACCAAACATGTCAATCACCTACAAATGTAAATAGTGTTACAAATTTTTGATCACCTATCTGGTCGATTAAATGAAAAATGTTAATATACTAACCGTATCCCTTTTCCAATGACGATTTTGCAAACTTTTCATTGCTTTTCGGCAAACATTCATCCATTCTGTGGCCACGATAATCTCATCCAAATACCTACAACCCAATACAATTAGCACAACTTCTAAGAACAAAAATCAAACAAATATGTAAAAAAGTTTAGAAATTACTTGTCATCCTTGCGAGCATTGATTACCCGAGCCAATATTTCTGTGTCTAACAACTGACATTGACGTGTATCCTTGGTAGCACCTCTGGAATTCTTTCTTGGATTTTGGAAGTCTTGATTACCAGCAAAAGACAACAACTCATAGCATGCCCTTGTACCAAAAACCTTAACTTGAATGTTCTACAAACAAGGAACATGAACATTGATTTATACTACTCCTATACATACAAGTAAATAAATAAGGAAAAGCATTGTAAAGCAGCTTACATCTTGGAGTCCCAAAACACAAGTCCTTCTTTCTCCTTTGTATTTCTCCAACAACCGCATGAGGTAAATTCCTGAATCACTTCCATTACCAAGATTTGATCTCAGAATAATCTCCTCTGGCTTCATGTAACGGACATCTACTATAGACGGCATTTTCTTGAGCAAGCATTTAATAACAAAGTCTTTCTGCATATGACATATAAATTCAAACATTTCTCAAAAATGCAAATAATATTAATATCGTATGATAGCATCAACAAAACAAGTAGGCTGAAATGCGCATACCGTAAGCTCAATACTTGGTGCAAAATTTACCATCTCTGGCCTCATCAAATGCAAGATTTCCAACTTCTTTGTTAGGAAGTTGAAACACATTGCAAATGGCTTCTCAGAAACTATAGGTAAAAAGATCTGCAATTGTATAATATTTGTTCTTAAAAAATGTCTATATCAGAAAACCGTACGAGAAGGTTAGCAAAATGTAAATACTTACCAAAGATGCCCCCGTAAAATTGTCATCAATTTGACAACTTACTTCAGTAGATAGTGGGAGATACAACCTAGAAGGTGAAGAATGTGCTCTAATTGTTTCACATTTATTCAACACGCAACACCAGGCATGTATCACTTGTTTAGGCACTATATCACCTGATACTAGCATCTTCAAATTTGCTCGAGTAACTGAAATGTCTGTGCCAATTTTGAATAGGATCTCACTGCATACATAATGGTTCAGTCAAAATGAAATGAGAAAATAAATTAAGAAAAAGTAATGACTGTATCTACCTAACTATAAATATGAATTGAAGAATTGTTTGGAATGTATCTAGCAAGAAATTTGAAGTACCGTACAAACCTGTCATCGGAAAATTCTGAAAATACATAGTCCAGTGCTTCTCTCTCATTTTTATTCACCTTGCCGTCAAGTCTGATACTTCTTTGAAGAAAAGGAGATCGAAAAGCTCATGTCTGAACTCTAACCCTCTTAGCCCTTGTTGGTTCATCTGGGGGCAAAGAAAAAAGTGGTACAACTTCAAGTGGCTCCACATTTACATTTATATTTAAAGCATCATCAACGATCTTTTGCAAAACATCTTCTTGTGATTCTGAGCTAAGAACTAGTGGGAATTCAGGTGGGGTCAAGGGATCAGGTGATGGACACACAGGAGGAGTAAACACTGGTGGGGAGTCGTGTCTAAGCCTTGGCGATCGACGAAATGAGGTTGAAGCTTGTGCTGTTTTCTCAACATTCAACGGTTCAAACTCCTCCTTTTGTGACTCAGATTCCACAAGAATAGGAGAAGTTAACTTTGACAATTTTTCGGACGGAACAGATTCTGCTTTTTTCAGACGCACCATGATGGAATCCACAAGGTTAGCAGATTTTGCTTTCTTTACAACGTTTTCATCTACAATGTGTAAACCATCATCATGTCCTTTTTTAACAACTTCTTCTTCTGATTCTGAGCTTAGTAGTTTGAATGAAGGTGGTGTAAAAGCTGATGGGGAGTGGTGTGTAAACCTTGGTGATCGACGGATTGAGTTTGAAGCTTCTGCTCTTTTCTCAAAATTCAGCGGTTCAAACAACTCCTTTTGTGACTGAGAGTCCAGAAGGATAGGAGAACTTGACTTTGGCAAGTCTGGAGCTGGAGTCTTGGAATCGAAAAGGTTATCTGATTTTGATTTCTTCAGAACATTATTCTCCATATGTTCACCTGCAATGTGTAAACCATCATCGTGTAACTTTTTCTCAACAGCTTGTTGTCGTTCTGAACTTTGAAGTTTGCATGAAGGGGACTGGTGTGTAAAC
Organism: Silene latifolia; assembly: GCF_048544455.1. Lineage (NCBI taxonomy): Eukaryota > Viridiplantae > Streptophyta > Magnoliopsida > Caryophyllales > Caryophyllaceae > Silene > Silene latifolia. Next base: position 35,972,615 of record NC_133530.1, on the reverse strand, counting down.
CTTGGTGATCGACGGAACGAAGTTGAAGCTTTAGCTATTTTATCAATATTCAACGGTTGACACAACTCCTCTTGTGACTGGCAGAAACCGATAGGAGATTTCCCTTTCTTGTTAACATTACTTTGAACATTAACCTACCGGCCGTTTTCCCAAGGCGCTTTCTAATTTAACAACAAATTGGTTGCCCACAACTCATCTTCGATTCAAATGATGGCCATTAAGCTTAGACCATGGATCGATTTACATTGTCATGTTCATCTGAATTAGAAACTGCTTCCTTTTCTTTATCTTTTTCATTGTCATCTGTTGGTTGTGATGAAGGGCAGCATGCACCAAAAGCTTCATCTATTAAAGCTAGATGTTGTAAAAGTTTAGAGTCAGGGTGAACAACTTTGGCTGCTTCCAAAGAATTTGTGAACATTGCATAAGAATCTGCAAGAATAGTTGCGGATTCTCGCGTAACCTTGATAGCATTTATCCGCTTACTATCGTCTCACCCGCCTTTGAGGAAGTCTTCGCTCATCACCGACTTGTTTTTGCTGATTAGAAGACTCGATCCTGATGGAACAATGGAACTTATTTCCTTTACTGATCCCTTGACAATCCGAGGAAGAACAGCTCCTGTTCCAAACCCATCTTGCATCTCATTCTTAAGCCTCTCTGAAATTTTCACTTTTGTCCAGTTGGCTAGGGTGGGGAAGACGCGAGGAACTGAGAAAAATTTGTAGCACACTCTATCTAAATAACAAAAGACAAAAACCATGATGGGACCTCCAAACCAATCATTCTTCGAAACTCTCCACGAGTCAACACTTTCAATAAACTGTTTTGGTAAACCCACCCAGTTTAACGTTTGAACAGATGAAACATCCTTAAGACATTTCAGGACTCGAAGGCTTGCAAGGGTCCCCTTTACACCCATAAGAAAAGTATAAACAACAAATACAATGAAGTTCCTTTTAAACTCGCTCCCCGCCCTCCTTTTGCGTGATAAGCGGACTAAGGATGTCCTTAGTCTCCACTTGTGCCCGCTCTTTATCAAATTGTTTCATCCAACTACTCTTCAACTCAAGAAAATCCTTACTCTTATCATTTAAGGAAGCTATTTGGACTTCATTTCCACCGATTGGAATACCGGTCGTCAAATGAATATCTTCGTCAGTTATATGAAACCGACCTTTCATGTAAGAGCAAGACACAGAATTAAAGCGGGTAACAAGCCAATGACCAAGAGCACCCGCGCCATATCTCTTGAGAGTGAGAAGGCCTCCAAATCCCATGTCTTTAATATCAGATACTTGTTTCTCACTTAAACCACTGTTGATAAATGACATCAGCATTTTAGGAGACATACGAGTCCGTAGAAAACACTGTCCACCACCATCATCATCATTTCTCTTCCTTTTAGTAGTTCTCTTACTTAGTTTTGTCTCAGTAATAGCTTGTTCTTTGCTTGTACTCGCACCATGATTGCTGATTGTTAAATCCATCATTTCTGTATATGTAAAACAAGAGATTAGTGTTGTAGGTAAACTTGCTTTTCCACAAAAAAACAGGTTGAGAGGGGAAACAAAGAAATAGGTCTAACAAAAAGTCAATGTAGCTGCCCAAAGACGTGCATCAAGTAAGTGGCTGAAGTGTAACTTAGTTGTGTATCTAGCAGTTTAGGAAAGTGTATGTGAATGCCCAAAGTCGTGTATCCCGCAACTAATTTCTTTATCTTGTATGTAGCTGCCCTAAGATGTGTAACTAGCAGCTCAAAACAGTGTATGTAGCTGATCAAATATGTGTGACTAGCAGTTTAGAAAAGTGTATGCAACTGCCAAAAGTCGTGTGTCTCGAACTAAGGTCGGTCTAACTAGCCACAGTAATGTGTATGTAGCAGCCCAAAGATGTGTAACTAGTGATTCCACCAAGTGTATGTATATTAAAACAGATCAACAAAGTAAAGGCTATCTAGCCAACTTTATCTTGTAGGTGTGGATCTATCACATCAAAACAGTGTATGCAGCTGATCAAATATGTGTGTCTAGCAGTTTAGAAAAGTGTATGCAACTGCCAAAAGTCGTGTATCTCAGAACTAAGGTCAGTCTAACTAGCCAGCAGAACAGTGTATGTAGCAGCCCGAAGATGTGTAACTAGTGACTCCACAAAGTGTGTGTGTCTTAAAACAGATCGACAGAGTAAAGGCTATCTAGCCAACTTTATCTTGTAGGTGTGTATCTATCAGATCAAAACAGTGTATGTAGCTGATCAAATATGTGTGCCTAGTTATTAACTAAAGCGGAACTCGCTAGTAATGGAGAGGGGAGAAAGTGTATCTAGCTAGCTGAATATGTGTGTCTAGCAACATAAAAAAGTGTATCTAGTTAAGGGGGGCAGAATACAAAAATAAAAGAAGGGGTGTCGGGTATCCTAAAAAATGTAACAAAATAAAATTGTAACAAGAGACGGAAGTATAACAGATATAAAAGTAAATGAAAACTCATAAGTAAAGAACATTGCATTTGCTAATACAGAACAAGTTCATAGAAAAAGTGAACCATTCCATATTGAAAATAAAGTACAGGGATTACATGAAATTTTATATTATCCAAAATGTTAAACTAAGAAGGTTGGCAGTACATCGGATTATAAATAATAAACAAGTAGACAGTTACCTAAAGGGCCACGTTAAAACCTTAACATGTAAAACCCTAATTACAACAGTGGGAACACATGAGCTATATATACAACATCAAAGGCAAATCAAGAAAAGATATATTTTCACGAGTGACTAGTAAGTCGGCAGCAATGCCAATGGCTCTATCTGGTTCCTCACTAAAAGCAGCTAAAGCATGCAACGACTCATTCACTTTGCCGCGTGCAACATCATCAAGAACATTAAGATGAGTACTCTGAGATGGAATTTTTGCTTGCTGAAAATGCACTAAGAATTTGGCAATCATATCCTCCGTCAAGAAACATTTGCATGTTTGGAAGACTATTCTAGAACCCCTACGAATAATCCGAACACCATTCACATCATTTATATCTACAGTAAGCCAATATGCCATGCTAACACCAGGTGCACTTGGGTGTATCAGAAACAGTTGAGCCCAATTTCGACATACGAGCGCCATATGTGCTTTATCTTCATGAAGTTCAATTTTAGAGAATATTTTATGCATAAGATCTTGATTATTAAACACAGAATGATATGCTTGATAGTGACGGCCAGTCACTATAACTTCCTTTAACGGAGAAAAACAGAAACCCATAGCTGATTGTTTTTCACGGACATAAAGGGCACGAAAGGACTGTTGATCCTCATCAAGAAGATTGACAACACAACCATTGCACCAAGTTGTCATACTTGAAAATGAAACAACTGAAAATAGAACTATTAGTGACACAAAAAATTATGAAAATGTGTGTAAGCAATGAATATCAATAAATGGACTAAAAGTGTATATAACTATGTAAAGGATTGTATGTAGCTTGAGAAAATAAATTCAGGGGTTTGTATATAGACGACGCTTTTGGTTTTGGTTCATTCAGACAAAGTTAAATTACATTTTCCATCTTGGCCAATATGGTCTTACAACATAGAGGAATACAAAAAACAAATGCAAAAAAAATTAAAACCAACATTGTGGTTGAAATTTGCTAATTAGTTGTGTATCTAGCAGTTTAGGGAAGTGTATGTGAATGCCCAAAGTCGTGTATCCCGCAACTAATTTCTTTATCTTGTATGTAGCTGCCCTAAGATGTGTAACTAGCAGCTCAAAACAGTGTATGTAGCTGATAAAATATGTGTGGCTAGCAGTTTAGAAAAGTGTATGCAACTGCCAAAAGTCGTGTATCTCAGAACTAAGGTTAGTCTAACTAGCCAGCAGAACAGTGTATATAGCAGCCCGAAGAAGTGTAACTAGTGATTCCACAAAGTGTATGTATCTTAAAACAGATGAACAGAGTAAAGGCTATCTAGCCAACTGTATCTTGTAGGTGTGTATCTGTCAGATCAAGGTGTATCTAGCTTGAGAATTGAGTGTATATAACTATGTAAAGGATTGTATCTAGCTTGAGAAAATAAATTCAGGGATTTGTATATAGACGACGCTTTTGGTTTTGGTTCATTCAGTCAAAGGTAAATTACATTGTCCATCTTGGCCAATATGTTCTCACAACATAGAGGAATACAAAAAACAAATGCAAAAAGAAAAGTAAAGCAAAAATCGACAGTGTAAGCGATGTCTAACAATGACAAAGTAAAGTGTATATAGCCAGCTGAAGGTGTGTTTCTAAAAGCATTTTAAACTGTATCTACGTACCCCAAGACACAATACAGAGAATGGGATGAAATCTGAGGAAATATACAAGGTAACAGGGTGTATCTTCAGTAACGAATGAGTGTATATGACAACATAAACGATTCTATGTAGCTTGACAAGATAAAATCAGGGTTTCACTACCTAAGTTCCCAGCAATCAGATTTTGAAAAATACTCGGAACTTAAATTGTATCAACAATGCACAACAATAAAGGATTGAACAGTTGTACCAATTAATACCTTGTGAAAATGAGAATTTAACATTATTAGAGTAATGAAAAAGGGAAAAATAATCACAACTGCAATTGAACAATGAAAATCGGGAAAAATTAGGGTTGCAAAAGGGGGAAACATACATTAAGGATCGAAGAAAGCTATGCCGTCACCATCGCATAACAGACGTAGAGCCGTCACAGTCGAATGTCAGTCGAAGATCCGTCGTCGTTAGTTAGGAGAGAGAGTGAAAATGAGTAATCAAGCAATTAACTAGTTAGGAGAGAGAGTGAGGGTGTCTAAATCTGATAGAGTAGGGGGTTGGGATTTTTAGTTCGCACAGTTCGCACCGAACTTTAGGTTCGCACAGGATCCTATATATATATATATATATATATATATATATATATAGATTTAGGATCCTATGAGAACCTTCTTTCCATGAGAACCATGAGAACCACGGGTTCAGAAACTTTGTACCAAATGTACAACAATATTATACTAACAGTTCAAAACATTTGTACCAAAGGTACGGAGGATTGCACTATATTATACTCCCTCCGTCATATTCATTTGTTTGCCTTCAATATTAAAATACCATTTACAAAGAATAAAAAACAAAGAAATAATCAAGATAAAGAGAGTATATATAGTTTTATTTTGTTACCTAGTTATTAATACAAAGAGTTTGGCCAAAAACAATGTTAATCTTTGTATGACGCACAAGTGATTAATATGTCATACAAATTGTATGCTACTAAATGTTAATAACGATTTGGATTTATTGACAAGCTTGTTAGGATTTAGCCACTTAGGATTCGTTCTTTTCATAATTGGATTGAGTTTGGTGTTAATCAATCAACCCGTATAACTGTATGCATTCAATTTCTTATTATCTAATGATATTCATGTTGTAAGTGTAGTGTATGGTACCTGAAGTTGTTTAGTTTTGTGATTCCTGGATTGGATCATTTGTCGTAGCCTAATTGGTCTTTGTCTATATACATATACTATAAACTGTTCAAATCTGACGTGAATTACATACTCTTATATCATATGTTTTCTTTCTCGAACTTTTGTACACATAGGCGTGATTATTGGATGGACCAATCGAGTTTGATTCATTCGATTTTTATAAATTCTTCTATTGTTTAGCAAAGTAGGAGCTACACGCGTGGGACTCCTAATAAATCATACTCAAGCGAGGACTACTCGAACCATTACTCATTTGAAATTGTTATCGTATGCCCCTTATACTGTTGCACCTTTGGTATAAAAGTTCTGAATTTTTAGTATAATATTCTTGTACTTTTGGTACAAAAGTTCTGAACATGAGGTTCTCACGGTTCTCATGGGAGGAGGGTTCTCATAGGATCTCAACCCTATATATATATATATATATATATATATATATATATATATATATATATATATATATATATAGAGAGAGAGAGAGAGGTAAGATCTAATGAGTCCTCCTCTCAAATTGAGTCCATAAGTCCCTCTAAGGGCCTTTGGATGGACTCAATGAATGGTTGAGATGCATTTGATTAAGGGTTATTAAAAAGAAAAGGAAAAAAATGTGGATGGTTGGATTGAGATGGGTGGTTGAGATCGAAAATTACCAAAAAAAATTACCACTAATCAAATTTCTATATACTAATTAATTTTTCTTTCTCTCTCTAGCCCCTAATTAATCAGTTTTGAGTTTAAGATTTCAGAAGTGTAAATGTAATGTTGTATGAGTTTTACAAGTGTAAATGTGATGTTTTACGAGTGTATGAATTTTACAAGTGTAAATGTGATGTTTTACGAGTGTAAATGTAACATTTTAAGAGTGTACATTTGATTTTTTGTGACGGAAATTTTGAATTTTTATAATTTTAACATTTTACAAGTGTAAATGTGAAGTTTTACGAGTGTAAATGTAACATTTTTAAGAGTGTAAATTTGATTTTTTGTGACGGAAATTTCGAATTTATATAATTTTAACATTTTACAAGTGTAAATGTGAAGTTTTACGAGTGTAAATGTAACATTTTTAAGAGTGTAAATTTAATTTTTTGTGACGGAAATCTTGAATTTATATAATTTTAACATTTTACAAGTGTAAATGTGAAGTTTTACGAGTGTAAATGTAACATTTTTAAGAGTGTAAATTTGATTTTTTGTGACGGAAATTTTGAATTTATATAATTTTAACATTTTACAAGTGTAAATGTGAAGTTTTACGAGTGTAAATGTAACATTTTTAAGAGTGTAAATTTGATTTTTTGTGACGGAAATTTTGAATTTATATAATTTTAACATTTTATAAGTGTAAATGTGAAGTTTTACGAGTGTAAATGTAACATTTTTAAAGAGTGTAAATTTGATTTTTTGTGACGGAAATTTTGAATTTATATAATTTTAACATTTTACAAGTGTAAATGTGAAGTTTTACGAGTGTAAATGTAACATTTTTAAGAGTGTAAATTTGATTTTTTGTGATGGAAATTTTGAATTTATATAATTTTAACATTTTACAAGTGTAAATGTGAAGTTTTACGAGTGTAAATGTAACATTTTAAGAGTGTAAATTTGATTTTTTGTGACGGAAATTTTGAATTTACATAATTTTAACATTTTACAAGTGTAAATGTGATGTTTTACGAGTGTAAATGTAATGTTTTAAGAGTGTAAATGTAGTATTTTAAGAGTAAATTGGTCCTTTGAGTGTAACTTTGGTCCTTTATAAGTGTCACTTTTGTCCTTTACGAGTAAAACTTTAGTCCGACTACCAAAAAACACCACCACCGTCGTCCTCCACCATCAACTCATATCCACAAAAAATATGAGTGCAAATCTATATAATTTTAACGAGTGTAAATGTAAAGATATACGAGTGTAAATGTAAAAAGTATGAGTGTAAATGTAAAAATATACGAGTATAAATGTAAAGAAATAAGGGTGTAAATCTGAAAAATGCGTGTAAATGTAAAGAAATACGAGTGTAAATGTAATGAAATACGAGTGTAAATCTGAAAAATGAGTGTAAATGTAATGAAATACGAGTGTAAATGTAAAGGAATACGAGTGTAAATATAAAAGAAATATGAGTATAATAAATATATTTATTAGATCTAAGAATAAAAATCATGATAATACGATTTTTTTTCAAAGATCTAAAAAAAATATATAACAAAACACCCACACCAAAACAAAACCCCACCTTTCTTTATCAATAAAACACCACTTTTTCAAAAAAAAAAAAAACAAAAAAAAAGAAAAAGTAACGAAACGACAACAATAGCCACACAGGCACACACCATCAATTAAAAAATAACACACCACTTATACACACCTTTAAACGCAGTTGTATGCTTGATGTTGTTTTATTTTTTATTTTTTTTGTATACAAAAAACGAGCTACTTGATCTCTTCTCACGCAAACACCATCATACAAACACCATCAAACAACAACAAGCATACAAAAAAACGACCTTTCTATAGGGACTGTGTTGGTGAGGAGTCAGATCTGGAAAAATAGGAGTATGTTGTGGTGGTGGTGGAGGGGCAAAGTGTGGGAGGTGGTGGGGCTGATAGAAAGGTCGTGGTGATAGGCGGTGATGGTTGCGGTGGAAGCGGGATGTGCGCGTGTGGAGCGGTGTTTGTATGGTGAGGAGGTGTCGGGTGTTTGTATGGTGGAAAAAATGAGGATGTTATGGTGGTGGTGGAGGGCGGCAGCTAGTCGGGTGTTTGTATGGTGGAAAAAATAGGAGGATGTTATGGTGGTGGTGGAGGGCGACAGCAAGTGTGGAGGTGGTGGGCTGGTGATAGGCGTTGATGGTGGACGGTGGGGTCGGTGGATTGGTGGGCGTGGGTGGGTGGCGGTATAGGTGGACGGTGGAGTCGGGTAGGTGAGGAAGAGGGAGAATATTTTTTAAAATTATTTGGTTTTGAATTTTGTTGGTTTTTTTTTGAGAGGAATTGAGTTTTTTTGGTTTTTAGAGAGATGAGAGGGGAGGATAATTGTGTGAGATGAGAGAGAAGTGAGTGGAAAAAGAAAGGTTTTATAGTGAAATTAAGGGTTGATTAGTGAGGTAGTGAGAGAGAGTGTTTTACATTAGCATTAATCCCTCATTTTAGCCTTAATCCCCCACTTTTTCCATTCAATCTCATCCCTTCATCCTATCTTTTTAAGGGTCCTAAAGAGGACTTATGGACTCAATGTAAAGAGGTGGACTCACTTGATCTCTCTCTCTCTCTCTCTCTCTCTATATATATATATATATATATATATATATATATATATATATATATATATATATATATATATATATATAGAGAGAGAGAGAGAGAGAGAGAGAGAGAGGTAAGATCCGGTGAGTCCACCTATATATTTGAGTCCATGAGTCCATAAAATAATATCACGCACTATACAAAACAATATCACTAATTTTTTTTTTCAATATTTTTTTTCGAATTTTTTTTTTTCAAAAAAATTTTTTCAAAATTTTTTTTTCAAATTTTTTTTTTCCGAAAAAGTTTTTTTTTTTTTTTTTTTTTTTTTTTTTTTTTTTTTTAAGCTGTGATATTGTTTAGTATAACGTGTGATATTGTATTACAAAATAATATCACGATTTTTTTTTTCAAATTTTTTTTTTCGAAAAAGTTTTTTTTTTTTTTTTTAAAAAAAATTTAATGTATGCTGTGATATTGTTTAGTATAACGTGTGATATTGTATTACAAAATAATATCACGATTTTTTTTTCGAATTTTTTTTTCAAAAACTTTTTTTTTTTCAGTTGTGATATTATTTAGTATAACGTGTGAAAATGTAAGCTGTGATATTGTGTAGTATAATGTGTGATATTGTATCATGGACTCACGGACTCAAAAAGATAGGGTGGACTCATGTGATCCTAATTCTATATATATATATATATATATATATATATATATATATATAGATTATTATTATTATTATTATTTTTTTTTTTATTATTATTATTATTATTATTATTATTATTATTATTATTATTATTATTATTATTATTATTATTATTATTATTATTATTATTATTATTATTATTATTATTAGGGTTTTTCTAACCTATTCCCATTAGGCATAGGATAAGAAAACAAAAAAGGAAAGAAATAAATGTATTTCTTGTAAAGAAAAGTAAAAATAATGAAATATTGCAAGTTCCCATAAAAACATCATTTAATTATTTCATTTTTTGTTTTCTTATCCTATGCCTAGTGAGCATAGGATAGAAAAACCGTTATTATTATTATTATTATATACCCCACCACCCCTGTTACTTCACTTTCCCCGTCCCTTTTCTTTTTCTATCGAGCAACAACATAAGCAACATAAGCAGGAGCTTCAAACGCCATTTCCTCCGAGCTTAAACCTCAGATCCCGCCTCCGTTCTCAACCAAATTCGATAAATTTTGCACCAATAGCTTCCCCATCTCGTCCTCCTTCTTTATATGTAAGAAAGAGCCAATCTTTCATCCTATTTCAATTCGGCCGTCTTACAAAGGATTCGGATTTTGGGTTAATTTCTTCTATTTTTGGGTTTCGAGTCATCCTTGGGCGATTCTGTGGCGTTTAGGAGAGCAAAAAAAAGGTAACGGTAATAGGTTACTCGACAAATGTCGAAATTTCCGTCTTATGCATTGGGTTATATGCTCTTATTTGATAAAGTTTGAGTCTTTATACTTTTCCTCATTTATATGCTCAATTTTATCGCGCCAATTCCGTCCCTATACTCGTATTCGCTTGCTGTATTCTCGAAGTAAGTGTATTAAATTTCCGTCTCAATGTGTTCTTGATTTGGACTGTTTAAATGCTGATTTTGGAGCCGTGTTTGGCACGGTTTCATGTAGTTTAGTGGACTGTTGTTGGCTCGGTTTCTCTAGGGGATTTGGATGTGAAGGGTGCGGCTGAGACTGAGGTTCCGTCTCAGGAACAATCTGTTTTACATGACTTTTTCGAGTATAGCTAGATTGAATTTAAAGGTTACTATTCATTCTTTAGTTGCGTCTCGTTCCCGTTTCATTCCTGTTTTTATTTCCGTCTTGAACTTGAGCTGAAATGACGGTGGGGTTTCAGTTTGGAACCGCGACAGGGGGTTTTGTGAGCTCTGTTTTGGGGCGTTTTAGTATAGGGTTTGGGACTGTTTTGACGCGACTGAGCAGGCGGTTATATAATGACAGAGGACTGTTTTATGGGTTGCTTATGGGTTGATAAAAATGGGTGTAGTAGAGTATGTTTCGTTGTTATTCATTAGATTTTGTAGTGGAAAAGTGAATGGGTTTTTAATGGATAAAACCCCCGAATGATGTAGTTGGCTGGAGGAATTACAAATTTGGCCTAGGTACGAAGTAATGATGTTAATAAGCATATTTAGTGCTAGGGAGTTTAGGTTATAGATCTTGTTCAAGGAAAAATTGATGATGAATGATGATTGGAATATGAATGGGGGATTTCATCAAAGTAACCCAACTTTTGCATTTCAATACCTTATACCTGCAACACTTACTAAGTATTTGGCTACTTTGAGCCCTGTTTTGGGGCGAATAGAATTCTCTTCCGGGACTGTTTTTGTGTTGGCTTTTTACGGGTTAATATCACCATATGCGTACTAAATCTTCTCGGGTTAATTATCGAGCTTGGACCATGATAACTCAGTTCATGGGGTCGCATTTCACGCAGGCTTTGGGCAGCCGTGACAGGGGGTTCGTGGGGCTGTTTGTAGGCTGGTACGGGCTACTATTTAGTGGGTTTACGGCTAGTTGTGAGTCATGTTTAGGGCTGTCCAAATGACACCCTTGAGTCGTGTCTAAGAATTGTCTCAGCATAAGTTGGTTTTTGAATTATTAAACCCCGCCTCGTGTTTTATATAATGTAATTCGTTAAATATCGTTCATTCATATATTTTCTCACATTAATCATAAATGTGGAATTTATTATTTATTCAAGTCAAAATTTGATGAAATGTCTCATTTACCTATAATATGAGTTTTTAATCCGTTCATTCTCATTTATTTATCGTATCTCAAATATGAGTGAATTATTCTACTTGTTTAGTTAAATTGAGTCATTTATAGTTGAATGCTTGTTGTGCTTATTATAAATGGTTCATTTCCGTTTGTTTACGTTTTTATTCAAATGACAAATGATGAAAAATGGGTTACTTATTCCTATTCATGATTATGATTTGGCATGAAATGTCTCACTTGGATTATCATCGGTTCAGTACAGGTAGTAGTCTCTTTCCAAGTTGATTCGTATCGCTTGGTTGAGTCGTATTCTTGATAATGCCTTTACGCTATACCGTATTGCTTGACTTATCTTTACGCCTCTTTCGGACTGTCCTGCCGATTGTGGGTTTAGCTCATATTTTCCGCCTCTTTCGGACTGTCCTGCCGATTGTGGGTTCTCGATTTCCGACCTGTCTTCGAGTCTTGGATGCGGACTGTTCTACCGCATGTCGAATCGGGAACTGTACTGTCCCGAGAGTCTGCGATTTAGACTAGGGGCCAGTCTTGGGAGTATCATTGTCGTCCTACCAGGGGAATTATATATTTATATATGAGTAGTAAAGGTCTTGCTTGGTTATAGATATTGGTATTTGTCTTTCAAGGCAAGAGTTATGCCTTGTGTTGTTTGCCTTGGTCCTATCGGATACTAGGGGTGAGCTATAAGCCCTCTAGTTGCGATATGATCGTCGGGATTGATGTTCCCATCCGTTCTTATGGTGAGATGCAAGCCATAAGTATGAATGTGACATTAGTAGCCACGTCCCGTGCAATGATTGTTAAGCGGTTTTCCAAATAATGGCTACAGTTTCTATACTTGTAATTTGCATTGCTTTGATCCCTTACTTAATTGTTTCACATGATTCGGATTCTAATTTCATATCTATGTTGGATTTCCTTGAAATGCGTGCTTTAGTATAAATGACCGTATTCTTGTTTTTCATATTATTTAATTATCTCACATGATTAGTTGAACCTTTATTATGCTAATGTTGATCTATCTTGTTCCATCTCATTTATTTGCCATGTTTACATATAAACTTGATATTCTTATCTTTTGTATGTATCTTATATGACTTACCTGTTTTAGTTCCTTGTTATGTTTGTTTTGACATTTTGTGGCTGGGAGAACCTTGAGTTACTCCCCACTGACAGTGGCGTTCATGTTTACATGAATGACAGGTATTAGTTGGTGCATTAATGGGGTGAAGACATGTGTGAGCTAGCGAGCACTTTGGCCTTATAGTCGGTTTATTAGGATTGTTTAGACTTACCTTTTATTGTATTGTCATTCGAGGGATATATTTTCCCTCACCTTGACTATTACGTTTGTATAATTTAATCTTTATTTCCGCAATCTTTAATTGTGTTTTGGATTTTAACGAACTCGCTTTAAATTTTAAAAGTTTCAAAAATTTCCTATTTTTCCGCTTGAACTTATAACTTATATTTTCCGCGTTATCGCGGGGTGTCACATTAACATTTATATAATGATCTCCCACTAAATTATATAAATGATTCCAAGACCCGTCTTTTGACAAAAATAGGCATCGCTTGGGCAAAACATCCCATAATTATCAAAATTCAGTAAGTACACTTGACTAATTCTACCATGAGAACACTCTTGGTTGACGGATTTCAACAAACCCATCTACTAGCCCCGGAATACAAGACCGTCTTATACTCCGTTGAGTCCAACCAACTTTGGCGCGTGATAACCGTTTACCACCCTACTTACCCGAGGTAAAAAGAGAACACCCCGCTTGGGCGAGCGTGGCTCTAATGAATAAGGGATTCATAGGTGTTACTAATTGGTAAGGCTAATCTCAATTTTAGTTATGTGAGAGATCTTGTCAATTTAGTCATAAATTCCCTATAAGTGAACTAATTCGGTGAATGTAAATGACGTGAATTGACAAACGCGAAAAATAAAATGCATGTGAATGGCGATTTTGGCATGCGCGAAAATAAAAGTAAGCAAGCATATGAATAATCCTAGTATGACCACCTAGTTAATAAAAACTAGACTATTACATTTCGGAAACCAACTCCTTGGTCCCTTGCCTCTTCATTCCAATAGTGGCTTCTTCTTGTGGAATTTGAAACACCTTCCAAAAATATACTCCGTCTCGATGAAATCCGTCTTTTGGAAACGCCGGTAAGAATAACTATTGCAATTAAATTACATAATTATTCCTATTATACATTAATTAATAAAATAAATAAAATTATTAATTAATTATAAACTGACGATACGAGATCGTATTTAAATTACAAACAAATCGCTATTCCCGTTCATTTCGGGTAATAACGATTAAAATAAACTAGGTCATACTAGGTACAACAAGATAAATACTTTAAATAAATGAAAATAATTCATTCAACTTAAATAAATATGCTTAAAATGCTGTAAAAAGATGCCAAAATCGCCCTATCTATCAATCGTTGGTATCCATCTCGGTATTTGTGGATTTAATCAATTTTTAACTTGTAAAAATCAATAATCAACTCTTAAATCTCATTTAAGTTCAAACTAATTGTCCAAACTGTTTTGGACCTCAAAATTAGTCCTCACTAATTTTATGATGAATAATTAGTTTGATTTGGTGATATTTTTCTATTTTAGTCGGTAAAATCATAACTTTTAAGTAATAAATCCAAAATAAATGAAAATATTACCAAAAAATGAAACAAAAAATTTTGAGTATTCTGGAACACTCCCAAGAACACCAAAATGTCAGAAAAATGCCCAAAAATTCCGGATAAATTTTATGAAAAAAAAGATCGATATTTATCGGTTTTTAACCACTAAAACCAATAAACATCAAAACAAGGTGAAATCACATTTTAAATTTCACTTTTAAATTTTAAATAATATTTTTAAATATACATAAATTTATCAAGGGCAGAATCAATCGTTTCAAAATTATGATTAATTTATTTCACTTTTATCGACTTTTATCTCATAAAATCATTAAACATGCGAAACTTCAAACCAACCTTCAAAATTTTGCATACAATCTGTAGAAAAAATGCATGAAACACCATAAAAATTTCATGACCTGAATCAACTTTTAACTATTTTTAATCAACTCTTAACTAAAATACGGCATTTTGACTCGGTTTTCTACCAAAAATCATTAAAAATAGCAAAATAACTTCATAAATCACCAAACTTTACCACAAACCTTTTGAGATCAGTAGGTATGCATGCCCCAAAAATTTCGTGCTAAAACCTCTTCTAACACAATTTTTGAGTTTTTATAAATTCTCATAATTTATTAATATGCTTAAAATCAACATGCAAATTACAAGCCTAAGCTCTGATACCACTTGAAAGATCATAGATCTTAATTAGACTCTCTAATTAATTATCAAATTATCTCATAATTTGTGTTTATGTGATCTATGTAACATGCATGCAATATAAAAGCATATTAATATAAAAGAGGAGGAAAACGATTTTCCTTACATTGACAAATGGTAGTATTTGGGCACAACCAAGATCACACATCTTGGTTGTTCTTGAGCTTACAATAAATGGCAAGATCCTCCATCTTCAAGTGTCCAAAATAGAACACCTCATTTCTTAAGCACCCAAGAACTTACCCAACAACCTTACTAATATTAACTAGATATTAAGTAAGATTACCCTTGATAATATGTAAATATTACTAACAATCTTAGTAACAATTATTTTTAATTACTAACAAGCTTAGTATAATGTTCATATTAATTTTAGAGAGATGAGCAATTTTTGTTCACATGCAAAATGAAGTAGTATAGTAGTGTACAAAAATGAACAACAAAATTGGAGTATATAGGAGGAAGTGGCGGGTGGAGTAGTGAGTAGTGGAGTGTTGAAATTGTCTTATATTTGTCAATCTTACATCACATGTAAAATATAATTATAAGATAACTTGTGGAAGTATCACAAGTAAAGTGAAATGATTGTGTTTATAATCATCCACTGTACTCCATTTACACGGTCCAATGTCTCGTTTACGGGTCCATTTTGATTCTTATATTTGTCGAACAAATACGTGTAAATTTTATTTAAACATCGTTTCATGTTTAAATGCTTCCAATTAATTTCGTCCAAATCACTCCGTAAATATACGTGTACCGCTACACATATTATTTACGGACTAATATTAATCACATTAATCAATTAGTATAATTTTAGTGAATTAACAATTAATTAACTAAAACCCGTCTCCCATAATTTATTATTCAATTATCGCATAATTAAATAATAACTGTTGTGCCTCGAGTTCGCAACTCGAAATCTCTCTAAAATAATCGACTAACCTCTTAGTCTATAAATCAAGGGACTAAATAAATTGTATCTCATACAATTAATTAGTTATCAATTGGGGTTCGTTCCTATATGTGTGACCGAAAGGGGTCAGTTGATCACCGTCGTCTCACGACAATAACGTCAAACTCTAATCAGCCAACTGTTATCGATTTACGTTAATCAACTGACGAGGATCAAATAATTAAATATCTGATGATATTCCTTTAATGAGATTTATTATGTAAACGCACTATTGTGGAGGACACTAACTCCAACAAGAAGTTGTATGACTAAAGACCGCAGAGGAAGATGGAGTTGTAGTATAACTTGTTGATGACAAAGGCGGGCCAGATACGAAATTATCATGCGAAAACCCATCATCCAAAACTAATTCAGGAGGTAAAAAAACAGAAGTATTGCCGCAGCAGTTGATATTTAAAGCACCTGTCTAGAGTTAACCATAGGAGTAGCAGCGGCATTATGAAGACGAGGATCATCCGCAGAGTGCTCAACATCGAAAGAAATATCTTCAGGTGGTTCAGGAGCGCGGATGCAAAAACCCGAACGAGGTATGTCGCCATTAGGAATATTCTTAGGTTCAATGTTGCCATTAGGAATATTTTCAGGCTGAGCATCAGACCCAATTTGATTAGGATGCATAACAAGATTTGGATTATGTGTGTCATGTTCATTATGTCAATGATCAACATAGGCCGTATGCTCAGACGAACCTGCAAGAGCAGCTCCAAAAACAGAAGGAGTGGGGGAAATACTATGGCATGAACCATAAGAAGAAGAAGTCGAATAAACGCCGTAATCTGAAGATGACGAAGAGGAAGAGTCGCCCTGATCAGAAGCATGATTAGAAGTGGAATTAACATGGGTATTAAAATTGGAGAAAGAGGGCGGAAGTCCTTTGATAATCTTGGAGAATAACGGTGTAGAAGTCGGCCCATAAATAACCTGTAAGTCGGAAAGGTGAAGCCCCTGAAGACGACGGTCAATCTTAGCAGTAGCACGGGCAATAGAAAGATTGCAGAAAGAGCTTATTAAAACTTATTAAAACCTGTGTCAAAACCATCTCTTTACAGGTGCTTATCAATGGTACTCCTTCCGTTCGGTTTTTCCTCAATGTGGACTGCGTCAGGGTAATCCTATTTCACCTTACCTTTTTATTCTCTGCATGGAAATCCTTTCTCTTATGATTATTAAGGCGGAATCAGAAGGGAATTTTGAAGGTATCAAACTTTCCAGAAATAGCCCGCCATTTCTCATTTATTATACGCTGACGATGCTCTTCTGTGCTTCCACTTATCTTCGTCTAGCTGTGAGTCCTTAAGACATATCTTGGTCTCCTTCAGTGCTATCTCAGGCCAGATGATTAACCATCAGAAATCCTATATTAAGTTTAGTCCCAACACACCTGATGATTTCAGAGACCATGTTACAAATTTTTTAAAAGTACCTTCACAACAGAATTTTGGTGTTTACCTGGGTGTTCCAATTGATCTCGGGAGAAGGAAAACCGGAGCTTTTCAGTTTCTATTAGATAAGATCTCAACAAAAATTTTATCTTGGGGTGCTGCTAATTTTTCCCAACCTTCTAAGTTGCTGCTTATAAACTCTATTCTCATTGCATCAATCGCGCATGTGGCCTCTATCCTTCCGGCCCCTCTTCAGGTTACCACGAAAATAAACTACTTAATCGACCTTTTTTGGTGGAAACACTCTAAAAACAAGCGTACCCAGCATTGGTTGTCTCTGGATATTTTGGATATTTTGCAGCTGCCAAAGTCGGAGGGGGGTCTTGGTATTAAAAATGCCCGTATTTTTAGTCAAGCTTTGTTAGCCAAGACATTCTAGCGTTGCCATCATCAGCATTCCTCCCTTATTTCTTCTGTCCTACGGGCAAAATACCATAAAGACTTTCCTACACCGGAAAAAGTTTCAAAATACTCGGCTGCGTCTTTCGCATGGAAAGGTGTTATTAAAAATACTTATCTTCTTCGGGATGGTTTTGCTTGGAAATTTGGTAATGGAAACTCGATTAATATCCGGAATGACGCTTGGATTCTTGGTACAAAGCCGTGTCTTAAGTCTACGTTTCAAACACACTCTATCAGTTTTGCAGACCTTCTTCTTCCTTCGTCTCAGTGGAATAAGCAGAATGTTTTTAAGTTTTTTGACTCGGTCACCGCTAGAAATATTTGTGCACTAGAACTTCCACCTGAACCTATGGACGACTTCATTTATTGGAAATTCACTGAAGACGAAAGATACTCATCTAGTTCTGGTTACTCGTTCCTTTTACACAACTGCTCAACCTCTCCTGCCTCTCATCATTCACGTGCTAAAAGGGAATTTAACTGGTCTTTGATTTGGCGCCTTCCCTGTCAAACACATATTAAGCTTTTTCTATGGAAAATTGCTCATGGTATCTTACCTACTGCTGATGTTTTAATTCGCAGAGGTATGCTTGTTACTCCAAATTGTTCTTTTTGTCTTAAAGACCCTGAAAATGTAGGTCACTTGTTCCGCGACTGTCCGTTTGTCAAACGCATTTGGGCTGCCAGTCTTCTTGGAATTCGTGCAGAAGTAAGCTCACATACCTCTTTTTCCGATTGGTTTCAATTTTTCCTGTGCTACCTCACTCGCTTTTCAGACGGTAATGCCTTCCTACTTTTGCAATTTCCTCTTTGTTTGCAATATGGAATCATCAGAATAATGTGATTTTCAGGGAGAATTGTGTTTGTCCTGCCGAGATTTTTTCCGAGTCTGCTTTTCTGTCGCAGCAACGTCATTTCACTTCTCGCTCAAAAGCCTATGATCATTCTGCTTGTTTATCTGAAGTTGTTAGCCTTGTTTTCTCTAGCCCACAACACTTTGCTTATTACTTTAGGATGGAGGTGGTTTTTCACAAGAAAACTTTGATTGGTTCGTTTAAAGTTTTCTGTAACGACCACATCACACACGAGGTTCTACAATGCTTTTGCTTGTCCCATCTTCAAATCAGCATTTTAGCTCTGATTGAGGCTATGACTTTTGCCTCTGATTTCAGACTCCAAGACGTACTTTTCCAAACCAGTAGCATCCGACGACTTCGTCTGATGCAAGACTGCAACAAGTCGTCTGATGCAAGACTGCAACAAGTCGTCTGCTCCAGTTCCAGTTTCTTTGTCTAATAGCTTTAGCCGTATCAAGTTTTTTCTAAGCTGTAATGTCACTTGGGTTTGTAATGGTTTCTTGTAGCTACACTTTCTATTTCTATATATATAGTACACCGTTGTCTAAAAAACTAAAATTGCAAAGCCCATGAACAATTCGACTGCATCCGTTCCTGACTAGAACAAAAATGTCTCAAGCAACGATGGGTCAAGTCAATCATGTTAGCCCAATGGAAAAAGCAAAATCATACCCACAAAAGTAGACCAATTTAACGCTAACCTTATTCTTCTTTGTCAATCCTATACAGTTATGATCTTATATACAGTTAACCCTTCATCCTTTGTCAATCCTTCCATTAATGAAGAAAACCACTCAATTGTGGCTTGCTTTTGTAAGAAACACATCTTGGTTCCCCCTTTGATGGATGAATAAAGATGTTCCGGGTGTAATTCCAGAGCAGTTATATGTTACCACCCGTGCTTGTAGAATGACGTCTTTAGTTGAATCCTCCTTGCGGTCTCCTGAAACGATGAACAAACTGAGGGCTCGGCTTTGGACCGAGCGAACTCACTCCGACGCTCAAGTCAGTAACTTAGAGAGGTAAGTGGTTGTTACTTGGCAAAGTACGTATTGTAGAGAGATAAGGAAGATATTACCAGATGAATAGTGATTCTTAGGTTAAATTGTGGATCTTTTCCTCAATGATAGTTGAGGAGTATTTATAGACTTTCACCTTTTGTCACGTGGTAGCCAAGTGGACAAGTGGCTAGCGGTGGAAAGACCGATCTACCCCTCGGAGGGACCTATGGCAGGCCGGCGGGCCCCGTTGACCCACCGCCGAGGGTCTTGGATATGAGTTCGCGGATGTGTGCCCCTATTGGTCGGTTGCCCCGGCCGGACCCATCCGACAGTAAAGCGGCCTCGTCGATTAAGGGCTTGTCTAAGCCGTTGACTTGCTTGTGGATATCTTTGACCTTGCTCAATGTGTTGACTTGGTCGGGGGTGCGAGAATATGCCCCATCAATTTGCCCCCAGCGTAGTCTATGCCGTGGTATAGGCTTCGATGTATCTTTGAGTGTATATTCTGCGCAAGTGAAAATTTTACTCCCCGCTTCTTCTACCTCGGCGTGACTCTGCTTAGGCCGTACCATATCCCCCTCCACATGGTTGTGTAATGGACATCCGATGTGGAAAAGGCAATGACGTTGGCCGAGACCGGGGTGGAGAGTGCTTAGGTTGTTTCGATTGCCCCTAGCCGGTGCTTTACGGCTTGGTTGATCATTTGGCCCGGAGAAACGGATACTTAGGATTTTCTTGAGGAAGATGAACAAGCAGAGAGATATGAAGGGGCGTGTTGAAGACGCTTGGTCACTTTGTTGCATTGATTGACATTCAACCGTTGCAACGATTGACATTTCGTGGGTTGCATGTCCGACACGTGTCCGATTCTTTGATTGGTCGACGTTTCATGGGTGCCACCTGATTGGTCCTTCTTCATGGGCTTTCCTCTATAAATAGGGTACTTAGTCCCTGAAATTGGCCACCAATTTCATTTTCTCAAAAATTTTCTTCTTCCTAGCCCTTGTGACGAAACCTCTCTCTAGCTTTCAGAATCATTACTCCGGCGTGGCATTTTTCTTCAAGGTAAACAAATAAATTCTCTTTTTAACTTGTAAGTTTTGTTGTAACATGTCTTCTGCCGGTCTTGGACCTAGTAAGCTGCGCCGGGGTTCCCGCCGCGTCTTGATGAGGAGGAGATACTAAACGCCATCCCGATAAGGTTTGGGGGCCCTAGGTCTCCGTCTCTTGAAGTCGATCCAAAAGCTCCGGAGGGTGGGGAGGATGATGATGTTGATGATGCCTGTGAGGAAGGGATTCCTTCCTCGTGAAGAGAGGCCGCATATCCTGGGTCACGGCGAGGCGTGCATGATCGGTCCCGACCGTGCCTGGACCAATAAATTCGCCGATTGTTCGGTGGAACTCGTTAGGGTCATTTCTACTTCGGTGAGGGGTACAAAATTGTTATTCCTGGGAAGGGTCAGTCGTCTGTTGCCCTCCTCCGGGGCATATCGGCGTATATGTCGGGCATCCGGAGTATGGCATCCGGTTTCCTTTGAATAAATACGTCGCGGCCATCGTCAAAGCTATGAACGTTGTCGTGGCTCACCGATTGCATCTGTTGGTTTAGGGGACGATAGTTGGCTTCGTGTGGCTCTGTCTTTTCAAGGGGGAGGTACCTACGGTTAATTTATTCCGCCGGCTTCATCATCTTCGGGCATCGACCCCCGGTAAGGTGGGGTGGTACGGCGTGCGGATGGAGCGGGCGTCCTCTCCGTTGATAAGCTATCTTCTTGCAAGGATGGAAGGGGCGGTGGGTGTATGTCGAAGTCTTGGGATGACTATCCGTTGCCCGGTCCTTCCGGACCAAGTCAACTTACGGTGCGAGTAAAAGAGCGTGAAAAATGGGTCTCCCGAGTAAGCACAAGATGGATGCCGGCGGGTTGCTCTTAGTGCGACGAGGAGCGGGCGATCGTTTGTTTGATCTTTGAGAAGGGATGGGTGCCCCGACTCGGATTATTCTTCGGGATGAGCCGCTTTGCTGCGCGTCGGCCTCATACCCCCTCAACCAGGGGTGAGTAGGGTCGGTGTGAGGCCCATCTTTGCCTATTACGCTCCTGTTTTTAGAGCTTTGTTTTACTTCTTTTATGTAACTCTTATCTGGTTTCTTGCAGACCGGTTTGGCCAGGATCTGTCTGAGGAGACCTTGAAGAGGTTGGGGCTTGATAAGGACGGGAACGTCGTTGAGCAAAGACCCTCGGTGACACGCGTGATCGTAGATTGGCTCCCAACGAACTTATGGACAAGCGGTGAAGGCGCCGGATCGGCGGCGGCTCAAGCACGGGTTCTCGGGGGTGTCAAGAGAACATCAAAGGCAAGGTCCAGTGTCCGCGGCGTTGTCGATCCCAACTTCCTCTTCAACCCCAACGGTCCAGAAGGAGCATGTGGAGGTCATCGATGTCTCCGAGGAGATGGTGACCGTTGCGAAGGGCCCTCCTTCTCCCAAGAAGAAAAAGAGCCATTGCGGCCTGCGCGCTTCTGGGGAAAAGACCGATTCACCCGGTCCTCCAACTAAGAGGGTCCAGACCGGTACGGACCTAACTCGTGGTTCGACTTAGGCGGTTCATTATGCATTCCCGATGACAGACTCTCGATGTGTCAATGAATGTTGACGTGGATGCGCTTTGGTTCTTACCGAGCGCGCGAGATAGAGAAGCGACTGAGGGGGCGGATGATAGGAATGTCACCGTTGACTCCGCACTCCGAAGGTTCCCCGCCGAGCTTGTGGCGGAGGGTGCAAAAATATCCAAGAGGTCGAAGTGGACTCAATCGGCCGGCTCCTACATTATGGAGCAAGAAGAGGCCATGGCTCGGTCAGGTCCGATGCAACGGCTTAAGCTTGATCTCTCCGCGGCAAAGGGGGAAGCCGGAAGGCTAAGCTTGACCTCCTAGTCGCTCGTAAGCGTGCGAGAGGAAGCCGAGAAGCGCCTCGGCCGAGAGGGCCAAAGTCGTGGCGCCGATGCCACCTCCGCCCCCGATTCTTTGGAGGAGCGGGACAAGTATAAGGGTGGCTACGACGCCGTTGTTGCCAAAAGGGAAGAATGGAGGGGGATGTATGAGGCTCGATCGGAGGCACCGGACACTAGGGTCATTCTTGCCCAAAGGGAGAAAGATATTGAGGTGCTTCAAGATAAGGTCCTCTCTGACTTGTGTGCTCAATTCCGGGACCAGGCCGAGGAAGCGACCAGGGAGGCAATCAAGAGGCTCGTTCCTGAAGACTCCTTCCCGTGGGAAAAATTTGAACAGCTTCTTGATGAGATGGCCGAGGCCGCGGAAAAAGCGGCTGCGGAAAAGGAGGAGGCGGCGAAGGCGGCTCAGATAGCCGAGGCCAAGGCGGCCTATGATGCCAAGGTGAAGGAGGCCAAGAGGAGGTCGAAAGGTCAAGGCACGTGGAGATGACAAGCTTTCCTGCGGGCGGCCACCGAGGTTGACGCCGCTGCTTCTGCCGACGGTGTGCGGCACCAGCGTAGGGAGACGGGCGGTCGTCACCGGACTCACCGGCGTCTCGGATAGCCCGGTTGTTCGGGGGCCAACTACTGAGCCTTTCCTCCCTGCCATCTTTTGGCGCTTCAAATGTCATGTCTGTAACCTTTTGCTTTTCTTTTCCTTGTTTTTGTATAACTGTGGTAGGTTGCGTTTTGGCTTACCCCTATGGGGACGGCCGTCGTCTGTATTCTTCTCGTTTGTAATCTGTTATCATTAATGAAAGCTTGCTTGTTTTGCCTTCGGCTTGGCCGAGGTCTTTTCTTGTCTTCTTGCGTTATTAATTGAGCGCTTTTTCATTTTTACCTTCGGCTTAGCCGAGGCAGCTAGAATGCGTATCTCAACTGCGTTTAACGTCTTTTTCTTGAACATGTTAGCGTATCGACCGTTGTGTCCCCCGCTGGCCATCGGTGGACCGAGGCGACTAGGGGGTTCTGGCGCGACAGCGTAGGTTGGCGTATCGATCGTTGTGTCCCCCGCCAGGCCTTCGGTTGGCGAGGCGACTAGGGGTTACGACGCGACAAAGATAGGTTGGCGTATCGATCGTTGTGTCCCCCCCAGCCTTCGGTTGGTCGAGGCGACTAGGGGTTACGACGCGACAAAGATAGGTTGGCGTATCGATCGTTGTGTCCCCCCCAGGCCTTCGGTTGACCGAGGCGACTAGGGGGTTACGACGCGACAAAGACATGAGTTGGCGTATCGATCGTTGTGTCCCCTGCCAGGCCTTCGGTTGGCCGAGGCGACTAGGGGTTACGACGCGACAGCATGAGTTGGCGTATCGATCGTTGTGTCCCCTGCCAGGCCTTCGGTTGGCCGAGGCGGCTAGGGGTTACGACGCGACAGCGTATGTACCTCTTGGGGTGACCATGGGGAAAATGAACACTGATGGAAAACTTGGATGGTTCTTCATTAGATATAAACACGCGTCGGGGTGCCCACACTTGTCTTTGGGCACCTCCGCCGCTATACAAAGTATTTCCCGAGATAGTGTTCCAATGGCTCATCAAAGGCACACCCTCCATGTCACTCGACCAAGTATGTACCGGCCTCATTTCTTCAACCACTTTGTAGGGACCTTCCCGATTAGCCGTCGCTTTGCCATGAATGTTCCCTTTGTTGGTGGCGGCTGACTTTCTTAGGACTAGGTCTCCTACTTTTAAGTCCCTTTTGTGGACTCGTCGGTTGTAGGCCCTTTTCATTCGGTTACGGTATCTTTGCCCGGGTTGAGGCGTCTTTGTATCTCGGCTTTCTTCGACTAGGTCTAGGGAGGTTCTCAAGCCTTCTTCATTTTCGACCGGGCTAAAGGTGGCCGTTACGTATGTTGGCACCGTTGCTTCAATTGGTAGGACCGCCGGACCCATAAACTAGGTGGAATGGATCACCCCGTTGCTTCTTTCTCCGTGGTTCGCAGGGACCATAGGACGCCGGGTAGTTCATCGGCCCATCTTCCCTTTAGGTCTTCAACTGTCTTCTTCAAACCGTTGAGGATTGTTTTATTGGCGCCTCACTTTGTCCGTTGCTCTGCGGGTGACAGACGGAGGAGTATGCAAATTTGATGCCGAGTTCTTCCACCCGCTCATTATTGTGTCACTCCAAAACTCTCGGCCGTGGTCGAATACCATGACTTGGGGTAACCCAAAACGAGTTATGACATTTTCCCAGTTTACCTTTCTTACTACCGTTTGCCGTCGTCTTTGCGGGTGATCGCTTGCTCGACTTCAACCCATTTGGTGAAGTAGTCAACGGCGACAATCAAGAACTTTCTTCCGCCGGATGCCGTTGGAAATGGCCCTAGTAGATCCATCCCCCACTGTGCGAAAGGAAGGGGGCTAAGTCACCTACTGCAGTCTCGGGATGGCGCATGTATCACGGAGCGTGCATTTGACGATTGTTGCACTTTTTGGTTTTGGCTCTGAATCCGCAAGCATGGTGGGCCGTAGTAGCCGCTCGGAGAGCTTTGTGGGCTAGTGTTCTTGCCCCCATGTGATGGCCGCAGATGCCTTCGTGAATTTCGTCAAGATTAGCTCGCGTCGGTTGGACCGACACACTTCAAGAGTGGCCTTGTCACGGACCTCCTGTATAATTCTCCTTCAAACACCAAGTATCTTGCTGCGATCCTCTTTATCTTCTGTGAGAGACTGCGGTCCTCCGGTAACTCATTCATCAATTTGTACTTCATTATCGGAGTCATCCAAGTCGTCTCGGCCTCTATGTCGCCCACCATGCCGATGGTCTCAGTAATGCTTTTGGCATTCCTGATGTCTACCAGCACGGTTCGACTGATATTCTTGATGGTTGAACTGGCAAGTTTTGAGAGAGCGTCGGCTCGGTTGTTCTCAGACCTGGGAATGCATAGTATTTGGAAGGATTTTAACTTTGAAGTGTCGGCTTTTAACCTTTCCAGGTATCTTATCATCCCATCGTCCCGAGTCTCGTACTCTCCTCTGATTTGATTAGCCACTAAGAGTGAATCGTCTTCAAAATGATGTGCTCTGCCGCGACCTCAAGCTAGCTCGACTCCGGTTATCACCGCCTCGTATTCGGACTCGTTGTTTGAGGCCGAGAAGGTAAATTTCAAGGCGTACTCAAACTCGTCCCCGTTTGGGCCGATGATAAGTATCTGCCCCGAGTTGTTCGTCATGGAGGATCCGTCGGTGTATACCTCCCATACTCAGGGTTTTGCTCTTCTTGGTATGTGCATTCGGCCAGAAATGCGCGGTGCTGTCCCTTTATCGAGGGCCTCGGCTTGTCTTGAATGCCGAAATGCCGGATAGCTCTCGCCCATTTGATGAGCCTGCTGATTGCTCAAATTTTTCCAATGCTTTCTCCAATAGCTGGTCGGTTAGGACCGTCACGGGATGTGCGTCGAAGTAGGGTTTCGGTTCCTTGCGACGACGGCGGCAAAGGCGACTTTTTCAATCGGGTAATTTCTCTCGGCGGCGAAATGTGTGGGCGACAAAGTAGATTGGTGTCTTTCTTTGCTTGTCCTCTTCTTCCGACGATTACGAGATCGACCGTGGCCGAGGTAAATGCTGCTATGTACGGATATAGCGTCTCCCCGGATCGGTGCGGACGGGGTCGGGAGAGTCGAAGATGGGCTTTCGATTGTTTGAAAGTCGTGCTCTGTTCCTCCCCCACCAAGTCCTTATTCCCCTTCAACACTTTGAAGAATGGGGTGCTCTTGTCGGCTGACCGAGAGATGAACCGGGCTAGAGCCGCCATCCTCCCTGGTCGATCATAACCTCTTTTCGATTCCTCGGCTCCGGCAGATCCGGGATTGCTTGGACTTTGTCCAGGTTGGCATCAATTCCCCAGCGCCGACAAGTACGCCGAGGAACTTACCTGCCCGGACGCCGAAGTTGCATTTCATTGGGTTGAGCTTCATCTTGTATTTTCTTAGTGAACAAAATGTCTCGTGTAAATCGGCCAAGTGCTCACTGTCGGACTTGCTTTTTACAATAGCATTGTCGACGTAAGCCTCAATGTTTCGCCCTTTTTGATTTTGGAACACCTTGTCCACTAGTCTTGTGTAAGTTGCGCCGGCGTTCTTTAAACCAAACGGCATCATTTTATACATGTATGTGCCGTTAGCAGTGATGAATGCGCATTTGGGCATGTCTTCCTCGGCCATGAATACCGATGATACCACGAGAAAGCGTCCGCGAGTGCTCGGATAGTGTAGCCTGCCGTCGTGTCGATTAGACTATCTATCTGAGGCAAGGGATAGCAATCTTTCGGGCACGCTTTATTAAGATTGGTAAAATCTACACACATCCTCCACGCCCCCGACGACTTCTTCACCATTACAACATTAGCTAACCATTCAGGATAAGTACAGGGCATGATAAAGCCCGCCGCCGATATTTATCTACCTCGGCTTTGATGGCCTCATCCTTCTCGGTGAGGAGTTCCTCATCCGTTGCTTGACGAGGGCGAGCGGTGGGGAGTACGTTCGACTTGTGAATAATTACCTCACGGCTTACGCCCGGCATCTCGGCCGAGTAGGCGAAGACGTCTTTGTTCTTCCTCGGCGGCCTAGGAGAGCGGCCCTGAATTTTGGCTCCGAGTTGACACCGATAGTTACGGTGCGCCCTGGGTCAATCTCCACCTCTTCAGTCTCGGCTCCTTCGACCATGCCGACAGTTGAATCCTTGAAGTCGCCCTCCTGTTGCAAGGATGGCTCTTCCCCTTTTCTGACTTCTTCGCCACTTTGAAGGATTGCATGTTGCACCCTCTGGCGGACACCTGGACATTGACCACTTCGTCTTTTTCGTTCTTCGAGACGAGTTTAAGCGCTTCCCCCCGGTCCGAGACATACATCAATGTCAGAGCCCGGATGGATATTACTGCATCGACCTCGCTCAGGGTGACTCGGCCTATGAGAACGTTGTAGGCGGACGAGCCGTCAATGACCACGAACTCAGACATAACGTTCTTGGCCGCACTTCCCTCGCCGAAGCTCACCGGCGGCTGATTGACCCCGGGGTACCCGGTAAGCCGCCTACGAAAAGTCGTACAACGGGTTGGTGCGGGGACTCAAGTCTTCAACCTTCGCATCGAGGTGGAGAAAGCATTCGGTACATGATGTTTGTGTAGGCGCTGTGTCAATCGGCACCTCTTCACCAAGTGGTTGGCTATGTCCAGGTGGACTACGAGTGGGTCGCTATGAGGGGCGATGACTCCCTCGTAGTCCTTCTTCCCAATAGTTATATCGGGGACGTTGGAAGCGGGAGTCGCCGTGTGTTGGGCACAAAGTTGATGGCCGATACGGCTCGTTCGGTGTCTTTTGTGCCCATGAGCGGACCCCGTTCTCGTTGCCCCGATGACAACATTGATTACTCCTATCCGTTCAAGACGGATTTTTTATTCGAATCGCCGCATCGATCTTTTGGCCTTTGGCGACATATTTGCCAAGGCTTCCCTTCCGGATCGGCTCTTGATGGCATTCTTGATGCGCGATCGTCGATTAAGTGGCGGTGTGGCCATGGTACTCACGATCTTGGCTCGTGTCACCGTCACTTCTCGGCGGGAGGTCTCTCCCACTTCGACCCTCGTTTTGCTCGGGCGAAGACTTCGGCGCGATACGACCAAGGGGGTGTGGCCACCAAACGTTTGTGGTAGTTCGGTCTGAACTCCCCGCGCCCGCCGAGTCTTGTTTCTGGCGGATCCCGTCGGATCTGGACTTATTATTGTCACGGCGTCTTTCATCCGGGTTGTCCTCCCGACGGCTCTTACTATCCGAGTGCTCGGCCTCGCTGGGCCCACCCGGTTTTGTGGTAGTCCTCCACCTTGATGGCACAGTCGGCCATTTTCTGGCGAGTCTAGTCTCTGGCCGCCGCACTTGATGAGCTCATTCTTTAGGTCTCCTCTCGGGAGGCCTTTCATCGCCGAAAGTGCCGCGTTCATTGTTCGTGTCACGAATCTGCTGAACTTTGGCGTCGAACCTCTTCACGTAACCCGGAGAGATTCACCTCCTTCCTGTCGATAGTCGGGAGGTCCGAGGTCTCCACGGCCCTCCTCTTGTTGCGGGAATCTTGGGCCGAACGTGTCCTTCGGTCGGCGTAACGATATCCGACCCGTCGGGTAGCCCCTTGTACCAACTTTGTGCCATCCCATGCGGCGTTGTTGGGAAGACTCGGCACCGGACTTCGTCGGGTTGATCCCATCGACATGTGAGACTCGTAGGCCTCGACGTGGTCGGTTGGGTCGCCTTCTCCTTTGTATGCTATAGGTGGCAACTTGACTTAGTCGGACCGGGGTATCTAGGACGTGGTCTTTGAGGGGCTGTCGACCACGTGTCGGACGATCGCGGCGATCGGCTCCTCACATCCCTAGTCCGCTCCTCTCCCGTAGCGGGAAGGGCTTCTTCTCGACTCGGTGAGTCGGGCTTCTTCTCCGCTCGGTGAGTGGACTTCTTCGCTCCTCTGGGGGTGCCTCGTCGGCTGCGGTGGTGGCGTCGTCCTCTCGCGAGTGCGGGAAGGACTAAGGTCTACCACTAGCGCTCTGGGCTCCCCGGCGTCTTGACAGGCCGACTTCTTCCGTGCTCCATTCAAGTTTCTTGGAGTCACATTAAGCCCCCGGTCTCTGGACGGGTTCCGCCGCTCTTGTCGGTGTGACGGTGTGGCGGCGTACTAGCAATTATGTCCGGGAGTAACTTGGCTTTGTTGCATCGACCACATGTCCCATGATGGTGACACAGTCGGCGGACGGCGGCATATCTTGTTCCCTTGGCGTCCGTTCGTCGTATCCGTGATACGGGTGGTGGGGACCGCCCGATTTCGAGTTGTTGAATGTGTCGTCTTGGTAGAATTTGTTCTCCACTAACACCTTCTCTGGTTGTTTCGACATCTTCTTAGCTTTTTGGGTGGGTTTTTGTTTTGTTTTTTTTTTTTTGTTTGGGAATGAATGTGACTAGCTTCTAGTATTCTCCCCACGAGACGGCGCCAATTGTTCCTGTAATTCCGAGGCGATTATATGTTACCACCCGTGCTTGTAGAATGACGTCTTTAGTTGAATCCTCCTTGCGGTCTCCTGAAACGATGAACAAACTTAGGGCTCGGCTTTGGACCGAGCGAACTCACTCCGACGCTCAAGTCAGTAACTTAGAGAGGTAAGTGGTTGTTACTTGGCAAAGTACATATTGTAGAGAGATAAGGAAGATATTACCAGATGAATAGTGATTCTTAGGTTAAATTGTGGATCCTTTCCTCAATGATAGTTGAGGAGTATTTATGACTTTCACCTTTTGTCACGTGGTGGCAGTGGCCAAGTGGCTAGCGGTGGAAAGACGATCTACCACTCACCGAGGGACCTATGGCGGGCCGGCGGGCCCTGTTGACCCACCGCCGAGGGTCTTGGATATGAGTTCGCGGATGTGTGCCCGGTTGGTTGCCCCGTAGGACCCATCCGACAGCCGACAGGCCTCGTCTTAAAGGGCATCTAAGCGTCTAAGACTTGACTTCTTGGGATATCTTTGACCTTGCTCAATGTGTTGACTTGGTCAGCGGGTGCAGAATATGCCCCATCAAAAGATATACCTCTTTCTTATTAAAAAAAAAGCTACAATAATGTTAAATTTTGAATACACGAATACAAGAAATATTTATATTTAGTTAGATAATATTTTATACAAGTATGTTAAATTTATATTAGTATGTTATAATATAATAAATTTTAGTATTTTATAATTTTATTTGTTTTTAAAAATCTTTATATTTAGTTAGATTTAAAATGTGAGAAAGTGAAAATTTATAATGACAAAACGAGCTCGAGCTTTTCCCAAACCGAGTTCGGGCTTCAATTTTTTAGGCTCGACGAGCTTCGAGCCGAACCCGAGCTCGAGCTAAAAAGTTTGAGCTGAGCACCCGAGCTCGAGCTTAGCTCGCCTCGTTTACACCCCTAGTACTGTCACTCGTACTATACAAGAAACACCAACACAATCCATAGCAGGGAGTAGTTTGTTGTAGGACGGTTAGAATACGGATCCCACGTGGTTGATGAGGCATGATCAAACCCTGCAGTCGGTGATTCAATCAACACAAATTCTCATTATAGACGGACACTATCCGTCTATACGTATAGACGGATACCATTTCTGCTCACAAAATACCCATTTGCCATAAAGTGGGAAGCACATGGGGGTGCCCCACCTTGTCCCCCCTACCCATTTTATTAGAGGTCTTTACCCGTCAATACGCCCCACCGTCTATACCAAGACCTATTGTTCAATCAAATGTTATGGGCCCACACATACCTTTTTATCTCTGAACGCGTCTTTCCTGTCGTCAATTGACTACTGACAGATCACACTCACACATCTGCCTTAATTAATGCATTCAATCATCTCACTTCATTCCTTCTTAATTTGTTAATCGCCTCTACCTACATTATATCATTATTTCACTTAATCATTGTTAAATGAAGGAAAGCTACCTATACATTTTTGCCACAAATTATGGCACTACTCCCACTCTTCTGATTCCTCTATGTATTCGTGCTGACACTTCGACATCTCATTTTAAGTCAACATATGCATATTTTTCAAAAAAATAGCCGAGTCGGATACTTAAACATACACCCATGTTAAATATTTCTAAACAAGTGAGTCTGAGCAACATAACTCCTAGTAAACTAACACTCGTGGGCTACACTTGAAAGTCTAAAGTGCTTTTGCTTAGACAAACATTAGCATTACCATCAGTCTATATTTGTGATTTAAGAAAGAGGCTTTGTTGAAAGGGTGATCATACATGTGCTCCACTCTTAATTAAGGGATTATTAATATAAGAGGACATGTCCTTGGCCATGCAACTACACAACAACAAGGCTTTTTGGATCAACTGTATACAACATTTTCCTCACAGAAACCACAGTAACAATGACCATAAAATTTTAGTCATTTTGGGGTCGGCTAACATAATGTGAGGCCGACACATTACTTTCTATTGACCCCTTAAGCGAAAATGGGACAAGGCTCCACTATTTCCTGAAAAAAGATTGGCGAAAGGATTTGGAACCCTTTTTTGTAAGTTTATTTCACTATTCCAGGATACACATGTACCATTAACCATATTGATAGATTGAAGAAAGCTTATCATTTAATAACAAAGAAATTACTTCTCTAATTACCTACTGTCTACTGATCTTGGGAGGTAATCTAAGAGTACTCAAATCCATTTTATGTGGTACACAAGTCTTGTCTCCCTTACAACGGGTCAAATACTACCCCATATAGATAAATGGGATACGAGTTTGCCATTTCTTAGCCATTATGCCTTTTGTCTCATCCATCTATTTAACCCATTTTATTATTTACGAAGAATTTGTAATTAGCAAGGGAAGAAAAACATCAGCATCAAGACTCTAGAGTTATCAGTTTATCAGCAAGTGGAGATTTGGAGAAGTCTACTGACTGGTCACTTTGTACAAATCTAGACGGCAATAAAGACCCAGTCTATTGCTCAGAATCGCTCACTTTTTTTGTATACAAACATAAATCATCTACGGCCATTAAAACTGACACCTCCCCATTAATTAAGACATCTTAATAAAGAAAATTCAAAAATTTGCTTAGAAAATTCAACTTAGGGCCATTCAAACCTCTAATTTTCCACCCACCAAAGGCATCCTCTGTTCTAAAATAATATGCCTATCCAAATGCAAAAGTCCAGGAAATCACTTTTATTTTCTTTAGGAAAAATATATGAGTCTCACATAGAATCACATAGATAGCATTCACACCCACTATACATCTACAAAATAGTGTAAAGAATCAAGAAAATCACACCAAAAGTCTAAAAAGGGGGAAAAAGGAAAAGTTACCAAATTGCATCAGATTCCACTAATCAGAGATTCATACAAGTAGAAAATGGCCATAAGAACATTCACAACTCAAGAAAGATACAGTAGAAATAAGGAAGGAGTAGAAGAGCCAAGGAAAAAACTGAAAAAATTGAAGTCAGTGAAGGTTGCAAACCTGGACAGGTTGAGGTTGTCAATGAGGAAAGAGAAATCGCGATTCGACCGAAGTTCCGTGGCTTCCTCTAATGATGCAACTAACCCATCAGGAGCATCTTCTACACCAATGTCAGGGACATCATCACCCAATTATATGAAGGCTACTAGCTCAAGTGCTAGGAAAGGGTCATCATCTCAAGGAAATTTGGGTACTGTTTTGTATAGCTCGGCTAGTAGTAATGATGCCAGAGATTCTGTAAGAAAGAGCAAATTTCAAACACCTACAGTGAAATTCAATAGGGAAGTTGTTAGAACACAGAAAAGCTTAAAAAGAGTGCCTAGTGTAAAATATGTAAAGAAGTTATCCAGTCTGAAATCGCTGAAAATTCGAGCAAAATACTCCCAGTTCCAAGAGAATTCCAGTATTGATGAATACATCATCTCGGATTCAAATGATGTATGTGATCAGGAGAGCATTGTAAGTGGTGGAGATAATCAAACGAGTGTAGTGGACCGCTCAAGAACGATCAAGTTAACGAGACTCAGGAGCAAAAGATATCCAAGGGTGCCAAAATCCAGATTGTATGGAGCAGAGGAGAAACTGTCATATGGTGAACCACATTATATGAAGGGAACCAACTCTCATGAAGTAAAGAAGGTGACTTTTCCATGTTAGGCTTTCCATTTAGTTTGTTAGTTGCATAGATTCACTAAATTCTTGGAATTGAATTTGATTGAACAGAACTGGAATAAATTGTAAAATTTTAAACTGAACTGACTTATTTTCGAATGAAGAAAACATGATCTTAGAGTTCTTAGTATGTAAAACAAAAACCAAGATAGAAACAAACAACCTAGGAGTATTATTTAGTATGTTTGTCATGCCACACATTCTAAACTGAATCATAGTTCCATTTTGATAGAATTCAGTGAAGGGTCTGACAAGAACATCCAGTTGGAGACCCCTAAAGATTCTAGCAAAGGTTCCAAGTTTTAGACCGAGAAAGAGTAAAGTAAGGAAACGACCTCAGGAGATTCCATTATCTCGCACAGGGCTTGATCGAGCCACGTGTTCGTCCACTTTAAAGAGATCTGAATTCCCAGATCATATTGAGCTTCATTCAGGGGAGCGAGAATCACATGGAACTTCGTCTATCCATGTTTGTCCTTACAATTATTGTTCTCTCAATGGACACCATCACCATGCACCATCACTACCTCTTAAGGAGTTCATCTCTGCAAAACGGCAGTCAATTAAGAACCAGAAGGACAAGCAGCTTAATGAAGATGTTGAACAAACAATAAGTAGCTTGAAAAATTATCAATCAAGGCAAATGATATCAGCTGAAGTTCATTCAGCTAAAATGGTGACTCCTACTATACAAGAAGAAGAAGAAGAAGATGATGATGGTTTTGATTATCTCATTACAATTTATGCCAAACCCAGGAAAAAGTGGGCCGTTGAAGGCAACCCCGGCAGTGATTACAAAGCATTAACTAGCTTCACCTACAACAAAGCCAGTGAGAAGGAATATTCTTGGGAATTACCAAAAGCACCCGGCAAAATATCACAACCTAAGGTAAGCACCAGACATAATCTTTAGCTATGAAAGGTGATTTAGTAAGTAAATAAGATACAAAATTCAATTCTGGATTCCTGTATAATGATAGAACACAGATGAAAATGATGCTCTGCATAAAAAATCATTTATATTTTGTTTTTAATTCCTACAGGGGATACAAGAAAAAGAAGGCTTGCAGGAATCAGATGAAAATTTCGGAACGTGCAATGTCGAAGCTAGTAATAAAATTCAGCAGGAGATTAGCACAACTTCCTCAAATGAAGTCACTGAACCATTTAATAGAGAAGAAAAGTTTCAGAGTTCTGGTGGTGATCTGATCAAGTTACTCTCGGACAAACATAAGTATACAAATATGTGGCACCTAATTTATCAGCAATATGCATCAAGTGATGTGCCAGTGACAGGAACTGAGCAAACTGATAGCGTGAATGAAAAGGAAGCTTGGGATGTGAATTCTTACCGTAAGGGGATGGAATTGGATCAAGAAGAAAGTACAGGCAACAAAAATCTCAATGATAGTGAGGATAATCAAGGAGGAGCTATCGAGATTCCTGATTTTGATCAGAGTGCAGCCTTGAAGTTAGTGCAAGAAGGGCTTACGGCTATCTTAGAGCGTGATGCAGAGGCAATTGATCAGCAGTGCAAATCAGGCGAAGAAATGACAAATAGTTTTGCGAGAGCATATAATTTAGCTCCCAAATCTTCCACACAAGAAAATATGCCAAAGCAAATAAAGCTAACAGGTTACACAATTAAACCGAATGTCAACCCAAGTGAGACAGAGATGCCAAGGCAGCAAATGTCAGAGAGCTACATTAAGTTGAGAAAAGTATTTGTCACTGCCAAAATCATCAAAGCAATGGAAAGAATGAAGAGGATTAGTCCAAAACAACCACGATATTTGCCTCTGGAGCCAACATCAGAGGGAGAGAAAGTTTATCTTAGGCATCTAAGCAGGAATGAGAGGACAAATACAGAAGAATGGATGCTTGATCATGCACTGAGATGGGCAATTTCGCGGCTTGGTCCTGATCAGCAGAGAAGAGTGGCACAACTGGTGGAAGCATTTGAAACAGTCACACCACAGCAGATAGAAGGCATTAGACATTATCCTATCAAAGGCAAGACGACTGCTATCAATACTTTAGCTACCCTGGACAACGAAGAACCTCAGCAAACAATGTGCATACCTGATGAACAGGTAATCATTCAGCAAGATAATGAAGGTCTTCTATCTCACGATAGCAATCCTGAGGAAATACGTTTGCGGGAAGCTCATGAAGATCAGAGTAGAGCAATAGGTAACATCATATAAGTTTATTTTCTCATTATTAAGCACATGAACAACCTTCTTAAACATATACTTTCGTCTTGAAATTTATTTCTGAAACATGTAATATACTCCTCTAGCTGCCAAATTTTATAATGCCTGCCAAACCAACACTGCAGATTTGTCTTTGGGGTCCTCCGGAACTCAGATTATTGATGAAGGTACAGTTAAAGAGCCTATGAGCATTCCTGAGGATCTTTCTCAATCTCCTACTGGGGATTCAGAAGTAGGTCACGCTGGTGAAATGAATATGATGCTCTTCAATAAACAAAAGTACACTTGTATGTGGAACCTGATCTATCAACAAGTAGCTTCAAGCGAAGCATCAATCGATGGAGAATACGGAGTCAATGCAATTGACGAAGAAGAGAATGAGGGTGAGGCAGCCAAATGCAAAGAGATTAATGGTCCCGAATCAAATAGGAGTAGTTACAATACAATTCCCAAGCAAAATGCGGACAACCAAAATGTAGCTGGTGAAATGAATGAATCTGATCAATCAGCTGCTGTGAAGCTGGTAAAAGAAGCACTTGATGCAATTTTACAACGTTATGAGCTACCCGGCGAACAGCAGGCCGTTTCAGTCCATCAGAAGATTGCATCTTACACCGATAAAAGTCTTGAAGAAGATGGTAAGCTTGTTGAGAAACAAGCCAATCCAGCGGGAGAGGAAAAGTTTCATTTGAGTGAAAACACAACAGTCTCACAGCAACATAAAGTGGAATCCAATGAATTGAATCGCCCACCAAGAAAAATGTCCAAGAGTTACAACAGACTGAAAAAAGCATTTGTTACAGCCAAATTCATTAATGCGATTCAAAGGCTAAGGATAAACAGCCCACGAAAAACACAAAGCTTACCTACAGAGGCAGGCTTAAACAATGAAAAAGTTTATCTGAGGCATTTGAGCATAGACGGAAGGAAAAACTATGAAGAATGCATGCTTGACTTTGCACTTAGACAAGTAATTTCAAGGATGGCTCCGGAACAACAAAGAAGAGTGGCACGACTTGTAGAAGCATTTGAAACTGTAACTCCTCAGCAGCAAGAGAAGGGTCTTAAATATTATCCTTCTGAGATCGAAACTGCAACTGTGGCCAGCTCAGAACAAATGCATCAAACATCCATTTCTGAGGAACGAGACTATGAGATTTTGGAAAACCAAGACGATGGAGTTATACCATCTACTAAAGGTGCTTCTCATGAAAGAAGTCTGCAGGAAGATCATGATTGTAAAGCAAGCGCAGAAGGTACATCTATATCACTTGCTATTTTTACACACTATAAAAAGTTGAAAACTATTTATGAGCCTAGTAAAGTATTGTTCATGCGGAACCATTAATTTTGGAAGCGTACTAAATATGCAATGTGCACATCAAACGTTACAGGCCACATAACTCAACAAAAGACTGTCGAAGCAGCAGTTTCAGAGAGTATTACAGAGTTGTCTGAAATCAGTTCGATATCAATACCTGCTGATATTGCAGCTGAAGTATCGAGCTTTGGGGTTGAAGAAACTACGAAAGATGCAGAGGCATCTTCTTGCTTTACCACTGAGGGTTCTGACGCAAAGTCCGAAGGTGATATAGCCAGTGTACTCTCTGACAAACAAAAGTATAAAAGCATGTGGCACCTAATCCACCAACAAGTCATCTCAAGTGAAGCATCAAAGGTCCCAAAGCCAGAATTCAGTGAAATTGATGAAGATGAAGGCCAAGAGAAGAGTTATCAAGATTCAACACAAATCAGTTGCAAGGAAAAATTCCAAAAAGATAAAGATAGCCAAAGCACAGTCCTCAATCAATCAGCTGCCATTAAACTGGTAAAGGAGGCAATTGATGCAATCCTACAAAGTCATGAACAGAGGCTTGATCAAAAGCCCCTCAAACTTAATGACATGACCTGTGATAATGCTGAAGGACGTGACATTTCTGCCTCAGCTCCCACACAAGAGAACTCACAAGATAACTTGCATGAAAAAGACAACACAAGTGTTGCAGTCCAAGAGCAAGCTGAAGAATACGCAGCCCAGAAGAAAATGCCCAACAGCAATAGCAAGCTTAAAAAATTGTTTGTCACAGCTAAATTCATTGCAGCAATGGAAAGACTAAGAAAAGTCAATTGGAGACAACCACGGCATATACCACCACAGACAACCTCTGTGGACGAAAGAGTTTATCTAAGGCATCTAAGTATTGATGGAAGGAAAAATCATGAAGAATGGATGCTTGACTATGCACTCAGAAACGTTATTTCCGGCCTAGCTCCTGACCAGCAGAGAAAAGTGGCATTGCTCGTAGAAGCCTTTGAAACAGTCGCCCCAGAGAAGAAAGTAATTGACTTCGATTATCACCCGAAAGAGGAGTGTTACCCTGCAATCAAATCCGAACCCATTGAAGATGAAAATGAAAGTGTTGGCTCAGAGGACAGCTCAATTGTTGATGACCATTGTCCCCATATGCAGGATGATAGATTCAGTTCTTTTAAGTGTGACCTTTTGGAAAGAAATGAACAAGAGGATTATCAACCAAATATTTCAAGCAGCCAGACAGAGTTATCCACTGAAACTCCAGATTCAGATCAAATCAATTTGAAAATCGACCATCAAACTGACACCAAAGGTATGCCCAAGTCTGAATAAATATCTATTTAAATAAAATTGACAAAATGCATGGAGTTTGATTCTCTAATATGGTGTCTTTCAGATTGTCAAATGCAAGACCCATTAGTAGTTAAAAAGGAGAAAGATGTCATCATATCCAGAACACTACAGCATGCCTCTTTAAGTGAAAATCGTCAGCAGGACTGTGAGCATAACATTGGCAAAAGCCTTTTTTCTGACAAACAGAAAACAAACAGCATGTGGCACCTGATTTGTCAGCATCTCCAATCTGGCAGTGCTTCAGAAGGCGAAAGCAAGCTCGTTGAAAGATCAAGCAGCATCAACCATGTGAAAAGGGATGACACGTCCTTTGAAATGATGACTAATGCAGATTATGATGATAATGATAGTGATGCTAGCAGTGTGACCAGTGAGCTCACAGAGAATGATGCTATTAAACTGGTAAAAGAGACCATCGATGATATTCTGGAAGGGCCACAAGAAATGGACAACGAATTAGTTTCCAGCCTACGGACATCTGGTTTAGATAGAGACCAAATAGCCGGACAGAAACTTGAGAAAAGCCTGTCCAGGGGCTACAGCAAGCTTAGACAACTAATTATCTGCAATAAATTCATCAAGACAAT
The DNA here is from genome assembly GCF_048544455.1 of Silene latifolia. NCBI lineage: Eukaryota > Viridiplantae > Streptophyta > Magnoliopsida > Caryophyllales > Caryophyllaceae > Silene > Silene latifolia. The sequence continues at coordinate 35,933,874 of NC_133530.1, read as the reverse complement.
GCAAAAGTTGCGTAAAAGCCACCCACACAAACAAAACACTCCAGCAATTTATTCTGGTTCAGAAGCTCGGAAGGCTCGCCTTAAAAGCAACGGTGCAGGAGATAAAAAAGGTACAGACGAGTGGATGCTTGATAATGTTTTACAGAAAGTAATTTCTGGACTTGCTCCAGCCAAACAAAGAAGAGTGGCATTGTTGGTCCAAGCCTTTGAAAATGTCAATCCAGACCAAGAAGAAAGGGGAAAAGCACTCCTTAACCTGAAAAAGGAACCTGCTGATGATATTCCCCTAGAAGGCAATGGAAAGGAAAATGGAGACACAGTCTTTAAATCCCAACACTCAAGTGAATCACTGGTTAGTCTTAACCTAGAGCTTGATTTATTAGATACAGCTTCTAACAAGAAGCCAGCTATTGACAGGGTTCCACAAGATATATATGAAGATAGAAATCCAACTTTAAGAAAAGAACATGCACTAAACGGGGAAGAAATGAAAGGTGAAACTCCTTTTAAGCTCACAGATTTACCATCTGTTGCAATCAGTACTTCCTCATATTCATGTAAGGACCCAGCAGATAGTTTTGGAGATGAACAAGGATTTCCTGCTAATGAGAACAAAACCTTTGAGAAGCAATTGGTTGAACACTGTGATCAAACAACTAAGGAATCCAAGAAGACTGTTCTACCTAAGAGTCTGAATGGTACATCCTTGGACAAGGAAAATAATACCAGCATGTGGGGCCTCATCCTCCAGCATGTCAAGACTGACATTCCAGAGAAAGTAGAAATGCAATCATCAACTGAAAGAGAAGTACATACAGAAGGTAACTCGGAAAATTCCTCTCAGTTTCCTTTTGAAGGGATTCACGACAAGGTAGCGGACATTTCTACTCCCACCAGGTTTGAGTTGAATGAAAGTGCTCAAGCAAGTAAAGCTCCCAAGAAGGCGTATATGCCTAACGACTTGAAAGATGAAGGGAGTCATAGTGCCAGAAAGAGTACATCCTTGGACAAGATAAATAATACCAGCCTGTGGGGCCTCATTCTCCAGCATGTAAAAACTGAAATTCCGGAGAAAGAAGAAATGCAATTATCAGAGGAAACAGATACAGAACGTAACTCGGAAAATTCCTCTCCTAAAGGAATTCACGACAAGGAAGCAGACGTACCAACACCAACAAGGTTTCAGTCTTATGAAAGCGAGGCGATTAAGCTAGTACAGGAAGCTGTCAATGAATTACTCACTCTCCCGGAACAGGAAAGCGATAATCGATCGATGTCGAGTAGCAAGACTTCAGAGCAAGCAGTTCCGCACCAGGTTCAGGAAAATGGTAAAGAAACTGCATCTCCAATTGCAGCACAGACTGAAGCAGTAGTGGATGTAACTGCAGCTTCAGAAAACGAGAAAGCACCAGCAAAAGAAAGCCTACCCAGCACCAACAACAAACTTTCAAGAATCATTATGTGCAAAAGATTTATCAAGGCAATGAGCGAAATGCGACAGCTCAAAATACAGCCTCAAGAAAAGTCTTGCAGTACCCAAACCGAATCAAAGGAGAATCCTTCACTACGTCAAACAGTGAGTGGTGAGAAGAAAAGTTGGGAGGAAGGGATGCTAGATCATGCACTTCAGCAAGTAGTTGGAAAGCTTGCTCCAGCTCAAAAGAAAAGAGTGGCTCTGCTTGTTCGAGCTTTCGAGACAGTTGGTTCACAGCAGGAATCCACTGTTGGCCAGAGAGCCTAAGAAGCAATCTTGCCAAACCTTGAAAATAATCCTAGTTACAGAACCAACTCAACTAAGCTCAGATTGTCAAGAATCCAGGTTGGTTAACTTTGCTAGATGAATGACGACTCAAAGAGTGTCCCACATAACTCTACTTGAAGTCATAGTGCAGAATGTATCACAAACAGACACGCTGTAAATGTCTAGAATGGAAGGTGGCATTGCAGATTCAATGAAGCAGATATCTGAACCATTTATCGTTTCTCAATTTTTTGAGTGGTTTCATATTGTAACTAAGTGAGGATTGCTAGATGTTTAGTGTATAGTTAAAGATTCCCGATTGGTAGATATTCTTTTATTTTACCCTGAGCTTGATATCTTATTGTTACTTCGTTACAGAACTAAAATGCAATAAAACAGCTGAGTATGTGTGTTGACCCAAAGTGATGGATTAACACTAGAAGCTGTGTAAAACCATAAATTAAAGACACTTATATGATTATATCCGTATTATACCATATGGTAGTTATCAGAAACTGTCTTTATATGGGCTATTTGAGTCAATAGCATGTGTTTTTACGATTATTCTTGTGTAAACCGCCTTACACAAGTATTTGGAGGATGGTAATCCTATTAAAAATCATTAACATCCATAAAACTGCATAAAAGCATCTGCTCCTTTTTGCTTACATCATATACCAAGGATAATAGCGTACTTCTCCTATCTCAATCATCTGTTTACCGTTTTTATCTTTTGTGACAGATATGTCAAAGGTAAACAAATGATTGGGACGGAGAGGAGTATAATCTAAGCACAGTAAATTCATAAAAGCGATAAAAGTCATAAATTCAAATAAGTGAAATAGAAAACCTGCAGGATTAGGTCGCACCAAAACTAACAAGCGCGTCCTAAAATCATACACCATACAAATGTTGTCCACAGGCCACCTCCATTATATCAAACCTGTGCCTTAATTATCCCAAATGTTCAGACTTTTATTTGCTTGGACCAAAAATTGTTTAGAATTCATCTATGTCTTATCATCTTTCCATCCAATCATACAGTAACATCGGCTCCAGTGACAGCACATTATGAAGCCTGATTTCAAGATTTACAACAATTAATAATCGGAATCGACAAGCTTTCAAGAGCGTACAAGTAGCAAGTAGCAACTCTGAATAATGAACCACACCCATCACATTGCAATAAACGCTCCAAAACAGTTCTTAATTCCGGTTTTAGAATGACATAATAAAAGTATTCGGATTCCGGAGTATACATGTAACTAAATTAACTTCCTACATTGTTATTACGATATTCAAGTTTATCTTTGAGAATCAATAGCTCATACGGAGTATTAGTTTAACAATGCACCAAGAACCGGAAAAATTCGATAATTCGCAATCGAACAGTTAAATCGAAGAACGAATATGACGAAACCCTAACTGGAGAAGACAAAAGTATCAAAATGCAAGCTTATTAAGAAAAAATCAACAAAATTGAAATGAAAGTAGTGCTACATACAACAAATTTAGAAAATCATAACGCAAATCATCAGTAATTGAATCAAATCGACTTCGTATACGATGGTAACACAGAGAAAGATACCTGGATTCTTCAGTAATTGAATTAAAATATGAGTTTTGCAGCTGCAGAATTAGGCGGGAATTTGTTGCAGAGTGTTGAAAGAATCTTTACTGGCTCAAACAGTCAAACTCAAACCCACGGTCAATATGTTACGAGTCCGCCACAGCCAAGTCAATATGTTACGAGTCCGCCACACCCATTCTAGTCACGGTAAGTCGTCCTTGTGATTGGTTATAGCCGTCACAACTCACAAGCGTGCAACGGTCAAATATTATTCACATAGGTACATAAAATAAAAACAAAGGATGAGAGAAATTGAAAAACGCTTAATACATACAACTACTCGTCCCTTGCACCCACCCACTACACCATTCTCACCCCGACCATCGACTCTGGTAACCCTAGTTATTCATTGAATCGTCGGAATTGAAGTCACGCCCTAATAAACCCCCAAAACATATGATAAAACAAATTACTTTAGAAAATGGAAGAGAACTTCAAGTTGTTCAATAATTTGCATTTAACGTCTCAAACAATTGTTTTACATTTAATTTAAATTTTATAATTGAGAAACGATTGATTAAGATGTTCAATTCTTGAGAATGAAAATAATGTGTAAGTTATCAATTAAGCTATTCATTTTATTTTTAAAACTTAACATATCTAGTTTTGTAAGTTATCAATTTAAAATATTAGGTTATTGAAATAAAAATATTTGTTTTGTTTTTCTATTAAATAATTTTGTTTCGGCTAATGTTATTGGGCCAGTCTTACCTAAAATAGGCATTACATGGCATGTTGTGGTAATCAAGAAATATAACCAAAAGTTATTATTTAAATCAAATACGTATTGCGAAAATAAATTACGTCAATAAAAATGAGCATTAAAATTCATAAATTATTTTATAGGACCATTTTTAGCAAAAGATTGGTCAATAACACAAAACTCAGCTAATAAGTTAATAAAACTTGTACGACGAGTAAAAGAATAGTTTATTTTGTAATATAATATTTATTTTAATAACTTGCATATTTAAATATGTTAGTATTTATCATAAGATACATGTAATCAAAATAAAATTGATATATGAATTTAATCAAATGTTAATTGGGTGTTTTTTCTACCTTTTGAACCCGTCATTTGCTATATGACGGTCCTACGAGGGGTTGATGATTAAAATTAGTCTTTGTGAGAGGTATCGTATTATAATCAAAGACAAAGAAAGGATCGGGGCAAAGGAATTATACTATTCCCTCCCATCCACTCCAAAGGTAACATGGACCCACTTTTCTCCTCACAAAAAGTGGGCCCATGTTACCTTTGGACTGGATGGGAGGGAGTATAATATATTAATGGGTCAAAGAAGAAGGGTTAAAATTAGTTTTAAGCCCAATCTAATCTACTCCATGTGATAAGCCCAGCCCAGAAACGGGTAATAGAAGTAAACCGACTTAATAACGGGTAAATTTCCAAATCACAATAACGCGCTTTTTCCCGCTCCCGCCTTACCGTTTAACCCTTCATCAACAACAACTCAAGCTCGTGTATATATACTTGCTTCCCTCCATCAATTTACAAATTATTACTGTTTTCACAATTTCACTACCAATTTTAACACAAGCGAAAAAAAAAAAAAAAACTAAGATCAAACAAATTAAAGATGGTTTGTAAAACGGTCAAGGAGAAGAAGGGTTTCAAGGAACGGAAATCGACGGTGTTTAAGAAAGCTAAGGAGCTTTCTACGCTTTGTGATGTTGATTTACTTCTCATATTCTATGAGGTTGATCAACCTAACGTCCCTCAAATCTGGTGTTCCAAGCCCGATGCCGCCAACGAAGTAATCAGCCGGTATTATGATGGTGAGAAAGGGGCGAAAGTGGTGGGAAACTCGAAAGAAACAGAATTGAAGGAATTGATTAAAAGAGGTGATAATTGTGAGTTTATTAAAAATTTGGGTATGGAGGAGTTGAAGGAATTATCAGGTGTATTGGAGGCAAAGATTGAGAGTGTGGGTAAAAGGATTAATTTCATGAGGGAGGAGAAGTTACTGTCCAGTAGTAACTCTCAAGTAACTAATAATAATGCTCAATTTGAGGATCAATGTTTCCATCTCGATGATGTTGTATTTCAAGGGTATAACTCCGCTAATGACCAACTAGTTAATTCTGTTAATGTGGCGGTTTCGGATTATTACCATAACGGTAACTCTCAAGTTACTAACTCTTTCAACTTTGGTAATTTTGAAGATAATGGGATGAATTCTGGTGTTTTATGTGAGTATGATAGGATGTGGGATACGGGTTTATATGGACAAAGTTTGAATCTTAATCGCGAAAACGCAGCTAAAGTTGAAGTAGTTAATTCCGGTGATGTTGCTGATATTGACTGTTTGTTGGATTTTCATGTCGACGATGATCTTCATAACCTTCTGATGGGATTTGAGGTTGATGATTTTAGCCTTGATGATTTGGAGTTTTAGCGGGTTTTAACAGTTGATATTGACAATTGTTGTCCGATTGTTACAGTTGTATTTTTTTATTGATTTGATTAATTGGTCGGATTTTGTATTATTCTTTGGTCTAATTTCAGTTAGTTTAGGTATGACGATTCTTTATTGTATTAATTTGAAAATATCGAGTTATGTAATCCTTAATCTTCCTTATTGTAACCCTTGTGGCTGTGAGTCCTTGTATTGGCTTTGCTTTGCCTATTGATGACGGTACTGTCTGTGCAATACCATGGGGTTGTTTTTTCTCTTTCAATTAGTAGCAGTGTAGAACAGTTTATTTTCGATTTTTCCTTTAAAATGCGATTCTCAATGCAATTATACAGATCGTCTATGTAAATGGAGTACAAGTAATACTTAATACATTCGTACAACACAACTGCTTAGCCACTTTCCCGACTAAACTTAGCTAACATGAGCTTTTGAGCCACTGAGGCCCGAGGTGTTAACAAAATTCGATCAAATAGCTCTCAATATTCTAAGGGTCCGTTTGGATTGAAGGAATTGGAGAGAAGGGGAGGGGAGGGAAAGGGAGGGATTTAATTTCCTTTGTTTGGATAAAAAATAGGGGAGAAAGGAAATGGAAGGGGAGAGAAATGAAAGGACTTATTTTCCCTCCTATAGAACAAACTATAATCTTTCCAAGGGTGGCAAGATTTGGAAAGAAAACATTATTTGGACTCTAATTATACCACCAACATCCTTCAATCCTCCATCCATTCTTCATCTCCCTCCTTCCTCTCCTTCCATTTCCCTTCATAATTTTTGTTATCCAAACACCCACATCCCATTTGCCCTCCCCTTCTCTCCCCTCCCTTCACCTCCCCTCACTCCCCCTCCCCTCCCCTTCCCTCCTAAAATTGTATCCAAACGGACCCTAAGTGTCTTCTGAAACCTGTGCGATTCTGAATGATCATCATTTCTGCAAACATACAGTTGATAGACTGACAGAGTACCTTGAGGAAAAGATGGACAGAAAATAAAGAACTCAGAAAAGAATCACAATTTCAGACAGAAATAAGGCAAAGATTGTTCATTATAACAACTTTGAATTCACTGTGTGTCATTATACAATGGTTAAAAATTAAGCCTAGCTTCCATCGAGATTGTTCAAACGTGCGGAGTCTGATGATCATGTAATTAGAAATGTCACTTGTCAAGCTCAGGTAGCTCACCCCATCTGAAATGTACGTGAAGAGACGCCATGTATGCAAGAGTCCTACAAATCCGAGAAAATTGAGCTTCCCATTAGAATGTCGAATCCAGTCTTGAAGAACCACATGGATGGTGTTGCTGCGCCTGGTGGAAGCAATGGGTTAGCGTTATAATTCATTTCGATGGCAAATGGCAAACACTAGGGTTGCATTATGGAATTTCACCAAGCGTATAGCCTTACAGGTTACAAGAAATGCCGCAGTGCTTTAACGACTCTCACCTAAGGAGGGGTAGGGGGTCAAATTCAAATGTAGCATACATAGCCTTTAACATGTGACCCTGTGTTAAGAATAGGGAGAGGATGTCTACGGGTGACCCATAATCAACACTGTATCATAATCGCATTGATTGACTGCTACTCTCTCCATTACTGTGGCCAAATCTTTGCCTAAGAAGCAATCTTTAGGGGGAGTGACACTGCTTGTTCGAGCTTTCGAGACAGTTGGTTCGCAGCAGAAACCCACTGTTGGCCAGAGAGCCTAAGATGCAATCTTGTCAAACCCTGAAACTGATCATAGTTACGAAAAATCCCAACTCAACTAAGCTCAGATTGTCAAGAATCCAGGTTGTTTAACTGTGTGAGACGAATGAAGACTCAAAGAGTGTCCCACTTAACTCTAAATGAAGTTTAAGAACAGAATGTATCACACAACACAGACACACTGTAAATGTCTAGAATGGATTGTGGCATTGCAGTAGAAAATCCATAAAAGCGATAAAAAGTCATAAATTCAAATAAGTGAAGTAGAAAATCTGCAGGACCAAGTCGCATCAAATCTAACAAATGCATCCTAAAAGCAATTAAACCATAAAAATGTTGTCCACAGTCCACCTTCATTATATCAAACCTGTGCCTTAATTATCCCAAATGTTCAGACTTTTATTTGCTTGGACGAAAAATTGTTTAGAATTCATCTGTGTCTTTCATCTTTCCATCCATTCATACAGTAACAAAGCCTTCAGTTATAGCACATTATTATGCCTGATTTCAAGATTTACTACCATTAATGATCACAATCGTCAAGTTTATCTTTGAGAATTCAATCCTTGAGTAATGAACCACACCCATCACATTGCAATAAACGCTCCAAAACAGTAACTAAATTAACTTCTACATTGTTATTTAATCCACAATACTAATATATTATTACGATATTCAAGTTTATCTTTGAGAATCACTAGCTCATACAGAGTAAACCGAAAAAATTCAATAATTCGCAACATGAACAGTTAATTCGAAGAACGAATATGACGAAACCCTAGCTGGAGAAGACAAAACTATCAAAATGCAAGCTTATTATGAAAAAATCGACAAAATTGAAATGAAAGTAGTGCTACATACAAAAAATTTAGAAAATCATAACGCAAATCATCAGTAAGACCATCTCCAACAATGAATATTTCTCCTCCTCATCTCACTCTCTCTTATCACTTCTCACTCATCCACCTCATTATTCCTCAACTTTTCAATTTACAACCAAAACACTTCTCCAACAATAATTTACACTTATTCCTCATCAGTCTCTTTCATCATTTATCTCTCTTACTTTAACATACCCCACACATTTTTTTTACATTAAAATCTATTTTCGTAATTTGTTCGAGTTTTCAACTCGATAATTAATCGACTTCTGTTTTATTATAGAAAAAAAGGTTAAAATATTTTTTTCTCTAAAAAAAAATATATTTTCCAAGACAATTTCTAAAACATAAAAATTTTAAATTTAAAACATTATTTTACAAGACTACATTAATACAATATTTAAAAAAACACACCAATATTACATAGATAAATTAAAACGATAAAGAAAATACAATAAATTAAAATACCGTTGGAAAAGAAAATAATACAATATTAGTTGTGGTCACCAAATTTTTGCCAGATATTTTCAATTAGATCTGCTCTTAGGACTTGATGTGCCCTTGCATTTCTTATACGATTTCGTTTTGAATATACGCAGTTATAGGAGCTGTGTATCCAACTTCATACTCGGGATCTTCAACATTAAGATGACCTTCCTCATTCCCGTTATTGTCGAACTCAGTAAGAGTAGTTAGCATACGTATCCCTTTCATCTTCCACTACCATGTTATGTATTATGACGCAACATTTTAAAATTTTGCGCATCAGTTGCTCGCTCCAAGTAAGTGCTGGTTTACGAATGACTGCAAATCTAGCTTGTAGTACGTCGAATGCCCGCTCAACATCTTTACGAGCCGCTTCTTGACGCTCTGCAAATAATCTATCCTTGGGTGTTTGTGGGAGTGGAATTGATTGTATGAAAGTCGTCCACTGTGGATAGATCCCATCGGTTAGATACTACCCCGTGTTATAATGTTTTCCATTAACCATATAGTTAACACGAGGTGCTCGCCCATTCATCATATCATCAAAAATAGGAGAGCGATGGAGTACATTCAAGTCATTACAAGACCCTGGAATCCCAAAAAAAGAATGCCATATCCAAAGGTCTTGTGAGGCAACTGCTTCAAGAATGGCAGTAGCTCTACCACTTCGGCCTTGATACATCCCCCTCCAACCAACCGGGCAATTCTACCATTTCCAATGCATGCAATCAATACTTCCCATCATTCCAGGGAACCCTCGGTGAGCACCGATTTGTAGGAGCCTTTGGAGGTCATTTGCATTAGGTGATTGTAAGTACTCTTCTCCAAATGCATCGATAACAACTTCAGTAAATTTTTCTAATGCAACAAATGTTGTTGATTCACCAAGCCGACAGTACTCATCTGTTCTATCTGCTCCTTCTCCATACGCTAACATGCGTAAGGCTGCTGTGCACTTCTGCAAAGATGATATTGACACTCTACCACTTTCGTCAGGACCTGGAGCAAAAAATGTATCATAGGTTTCCGCTGCTTGCACTAGGCGAAGGAATACATGTCGATGCATTCGAAATCTTCGCCGGAACAAGTTTGGAGGATAGGTAGGATTAGGGGAGAAGTAGTCATTGTAGAGGTTCTCATGACCATTTTCACGATTCCTCTCAATGTACCTTCTTTGATAAGGACGTCTTCGACGATTACGATTGATTATTCGAGATGCTTGAGATATAATAGGAGTAATAGCTTCTTCTATTATTTCATTTTCATTTTCATTATTGTCATCACTAGAGGATGAAGATGATGAGAATTCAAATAAAAAATCCATTTGAGGTGAAAAAGAAGGAAGATGAGTATGATGAAATACAACCAAGAGAATAAGTATATATCTATATATAGACAAGAGATATTATCCAATCTTATCCGTAATCTAGATAGAACCAACCATGAGCAAACAACTGGGATTTCATTTATCCAATCGATATTATTCAATCTTATCCGTAATCTAGATAGAACCAACCATGAGCAAACAACTGAGATTTCATTTATCCAATCGATATTATTCAATCTTATCCGTAATCTAGATAGAACCAACCATGAGCAAACAACTGGGATTTCATTCAAACAATATTTTACAAGGCTACATTAATACAATATATTACAAAAGACAACACTCTGGAAAACGAAAAGACAACACTCTGGAAAACGAAAAGATCTGGAAAACGAAAAGACAACACTCTGGAAAACGAAAAGACAACACTCTGAAAAACGAAAAGATAACACTCTGGAAAACGAAAAGACAACACTCTAATAATCTAGCTGTTTTGCAAGTCTTGAAACAATGATAATTTACATTGTTCTTCTGCCGGAGTTAAGTTATTCCTTGATGCTAAAGATTGATATGCATTCCATTTGTACAACCTTTCATCCTGTTGGAGCTTCTTATTGGCGAGAGCCATTTGCTCAGCCCTCATCTCCATCTTTTTATTTTGATATTTTATTTTCTCCCATTGCAATTCCGCATCGCCGGACTTTTTTTCACCAAAACGGTCACCAAATCGGTCAATGCTTTCAGCTAAATAGGCAACCTCGCCTACTTTCATTTTTCCTTTGTTCTTTTTAGCAGCCTTTATACCTTGAGGGCGTTGCCTACCCATATCTACTTCATCGTCTCCACTATTTGGTGTAGAAAATCCGCCATCATTTAACCTGAATCTCTTACCACTACCCGCTGAGTCAGGGTCACTACCAAAAGTAGGGGTATCTGGATCAGGACACTCATCAATATCAACATCATCAATAGACATAGTCTTTCGAGACTTATTATTTCTTGCACTGGTACTAATGTTGTCTTCAACATAGCGCCCGACAATTTCTTTCCATTTAGGATATTTTTTTAACAAAATCCATGCACGTTCATATTGAAACTTACCCTCTGTTTCATCATGAAGTGTGTGAGCTTCTTGAATTACATCTTCCTCGTTCATTCCACTGGATTTTCTCCTTAGAGCTTCTTCATAACAACCAACCCATTTCATAACACCGGCAGATATTCTACGAAAGCGACCACCTAACATGCTTGTATTTCTATCTTTAGGCATGAGAACTGGATTAGCTTTACGTGCTTCATCAAATAACTTTTTGACTTTAACCCAAAGTATAGCTTTATTTTGATTTGTGCCGATCATATTATCAGTTGAATGTCTCATAAAAGATGAAATGAGTGCTTCATCTTCTTGAACTGACCATCTTGATGGTGGTTTTGATCCTTGAGTTTCAGTTTCAGGTTCTTGGTTTTGTTCAACTTCATTATCCCAATCACTCATAGAATTTTGAGATAAGTTAATTGACGGCATTTGGGATGAAATTTGTGGATAACTTTGTTCATAATTTGAATAATTTTGGATATTTTGTGGGGAAGGATTATAATTTTGATTAAGGTCATATTCTGGAGGACCAGAGACATTTTGTGGATTTGACTCTACTACTCGAGGAATCAAATTGTTATCTCTCATTCTCCTAAAAATTTCTAACATTTCTGTTTCATAAGGATCCATGATAAAATTAGAAATTTTTTTAGAGGGTAAAGGAAATAAAACAAGTAAGAAAGAAAATGGTGTGTTGATATATGTCAATATTCTTAGTTATTTATAGAGAAAAAACTATGAATTGTAATCTGATTAGACCAATCATGATCAAACAACTGGGATATTTATCCAATCTTATCTGTAATCTATATAGAACAACCACGATCAAACAACAGAGATTTCATTTATCCAATCGATATTATCCAATCTTATCTGTAATCTTGATAGACCAACCACGATCAAACAACTGGGATATCGTTTATCCAAATTTATCCAATCTTATCTGTAATCTTGATAGACCAACCACGATCAAACAACTGGGATATCGTTTATCCAAATTTATCCAATCTTATCTGTAATCTAGATAGACCAACCACGATCAAACAACTAGGACATCGTTTATCCAAATTTATCCAATCTTATCTGTAATCTTGATAGACCAACCACGATCAAACAATTGGGATATCGTTTATCCAAATTTATCCAATCTTATCTGTAATCTAGATAGACCAACCATGATCAAACAACTGGGATATCATTTATCCAAATTTATCTAATCTTATCTGTAATCTAGATAGACCAACCACGATCAAACAACTGGGATATCGTTTATCCAAATTTATCCAAACTTATTTGTAATCTAGATAGACCAACCACGATCAAACAACTGGGATATCGTTTATCCAAATTTATCCAATCTTATCTGTAATCTAGATAGACAAACAACTGGGATATCGTTTATCCAAATTTATCCAATCTTATCTGTAATCTAGATAGACCAATCACGATCAAACAACTGGGATATCGTTTATCCAAATTTATCCAATCTTATCTGTAATCCATATAGACCAACCATGATCAAACAACAAAGATAAGTTTAAACAATCTTATCCATAATCTGGATAGAACAAACCCTAATCTCTTCTCTATTTAAAGTGAGCTTCACCAACCCATAATTTGCACACAACTCCCCTTCTCTTCTTTATTCTCTCTACAATCTCTCTTATCATTTTCTTTATTCTTCATTATGCCTATGAATAATGTTGAAGAGGTTCATTATTTACAAAATAAAATTGATGAAATTGTTAATGGATTCAAGGGATTATTCGACCGCCTAATGATAGTGCTGAATAATGACGTTATTTGGAACTTCTTGGAACAAGGTGAACCCCGTCTCACGTCACTAGCACTAATGATGGGACCGCGTTACAGACACAATAATCCACACGTTCCTGATGAAAACATAACCAGAGGTACAAATATGTGTTATAATTAACTTGTTATAATATACATATTCGCTTTTGCTTTTCTTAACTTTATACCTTTATGTTCTTATTCAGAAATTGTCATATTGAAGAGGAATGAATTAAGCAATCTAGAGATTGAGGTTATTGAGTTATTCAAGAGGTGTGAAACGATCATCCCTCCCATGACTATACATCACCTATGCTCGGCCACTAGTGAGATATTCGCAGACCCGCTTGAGAAGATCGAATTATACGAGATTTATTTCAGTTATCAAGAGGAGGAGTTATGGAAGCCAAAGGATTCTTCATCAGAAGGTTATTCCACTGACTAAGGAATTAATTAGTGGCGTGGTTATGTTAACGGTAGTATTTCAAGTCTAATATATGTCGTTGCCATGAGTTGTCACCTTTATCTATGTGTTAGCTTTATTTCCGTCAGCTTTATTTACGTGTTAGCTTTATTAATTGTCAGTTTTATTTATGTGTTGTCAGTTGTCAGTTATCAATGTAATCGTTTTTATCAATGTGTTAGCTTTATCACTTGAGATAAAAAGATTCTTAAACATCAATTAACAAAACGATATTTAAGAGAGTGAATAAAATCAAAAAAAGGAAGAGAAGAAAAAGTGTGGATATATGTCAATATTACTACCTTTTTGTAGAGAAAATAAAAATAAAAATTATGGTGTAATTATTTTTTTCAAAAAAATTAATTACATATTAAATATTACCAAAAATAAGAAATAGGTGTAAAATTAATTAGTTAGGTAAATGTGTGTATGTGTAAAATGAATTACACTGAGTATTTTTAGAATAAAAAATTGAAAAATGCAGGAAAAGGATATGATAGTGGACATTCACACGCAACGTTTGTTTCCTCGGTTTGTCGCTGCATCGCTTCATCCTCACTAACATGAGGATATATCCTCATCATTGGACCACCTTTTTCTTTCTTCCTCAATTTTTCGCTGAGTGTAATACCCATGGTTGTGGGTGCTCTAATTGAATGAAATCGACTCGTATACATGGTAACAGAGAGAAAGATACCTGGAATTTCACACCTAAAAATAATCCACAACATGAAGTATTATAAAGGCTTAGATGAAAGGAGTACGGTTATTCCCGGGTTGAAGGGACCGCGGTACATCACATGTAACAGCGGAAGACAGAAGAAACCCCGAAAATACGGAGTCTCTAGTGTATCCACACCGATAGATAGACTAACGTTCTCAACCCTTGAGACAACCTCGAATAATAGAGAAAACACTTTTCTCACTTTAGTGTATGTATAAGAGTAAGACGAAATTGAAACTCATTTAGATTGTACTTGAAAAATTCACGGCCATTCCACTATTTATAGCAATGGAATGCTTAGCCACTTAGGCTCACACATACTAGATAAGCTTTGAATTATTTCTTTAACAATTAAGGAATCACTAAGCAAATGGCACGTAAACATGCCATGCTAACAACACAAAGCCAACTTGCCAAGTGCATTCTAGTACGTGGCCCTCAAGGCCAAATCACGTCTTGGTCTCTTATACATACGTCTTTCCGATATTAATTATATTTCCATGTTAGCGGACAATATAAAAATATGTCGTCGGAATTATTTAATTAATTATCTCATAATAAATTAAATAACCGTAAACGTTAAATATCACACCGTAAGTGTGTGACCACATAGGTTCATCGCTAAACCGGTAATAATTAATCTCATTAACTATTAATCGAGGTTGGCGTCTAACAACACTCCCCGACGGCCGGATAGCGTGAATACCAGTATTCACTGTACTCGAACCTGGTAAAGGATACTGTATTTATTTCCCTCAATCGTTCCGACTCCGGATCGTCCTAGGGTATAGTTTGACTGTCAAATCCCACTAGACGACCACTATGTTACACGTCGATCATTATTGGTCGAGAATGACTTTAAGAAACTCCTTCTTTAAATCATTCGTCTACCCTGGTCAAGGTTTTATATATAACCAATAAGATTAATGACAACATAGAGTTCAAACTCATTACCTTGAGCTGACGGATTCCATCTTGACTCACCACTAATCACATAGGTACTTAATTATACCCAATGACCATTCAGCTAGCATTTTTACACACTAGGTGTCCGATATCTAAGTACAATAAGTAGTCCATTAACTACAATGATGATCTCAGGTCAAAGGATAAAGTATACAATTATTCCTTAAGAGAATTTTCACATTGACAGTGCATAGGTAATAATAACCATTTGGGAAATCTCACTGTTGATCGCGTTCAATAATCATATCTCCATATGCATTATCTATATTATAACTTAATGAATGAGATCCATTAATACTCATCTTATGAGTACCTTTATCAATATATTGGTCTATCCGGATGATCGTAGTCCCATTATGATAATCCCACGACCAAGAACAATTTTAGACTAAACTCTATAATACTCAACTCTCATTATCTAATCTCCATTATGATGTCAAGTATACCAGTTTAATCAAGGACTTATCATCGTATTAATACCTTAATAAGATAATAAGAAAAAAGCCATCTAATTATTAATCTCCATTAATAATTATACTGTATGAAATTCGTTCAAAACGTTTCATAACGATTGCTCTAGGGCATAGTTCCAACATGGACGCCATTGTGAATTTTTCTTAAATTAAAATATGAGTTTTGCAGCTGCAGAATTAGGCGGGAATTTGTTATACAGTGACGGGAAGAATTTTTAGTGGGTAGACGCACGGTTGAGGTAAACCAAATGTTTGTTAAAACTTTCTCAAAAACAAAAAAATGTTTGTTTAAACTAGTTGTTGCCTACCGGGCGCGGGACCACAATTTGGAAAATCGTTTGAGCAATCACATATGAAGGCATCAAAATGGATAGCTATACAGAAAGCAAAAGAAACTCCAACTAATAAATAATTATTTTCCCAAAAACAAATAAACTGGTATATGGGTTGTGACAAAAATAATTACTCTCATTTGATGTAGGGAAAATCTGTGTCACAACCCTACAACCCTGATAGTGAACTGTAGGCAACCACATACCTCTAGACAAAAATTTGTACAGATTACAGCTATACGTAGCTACGATATTTGTAAGTACAATTTAGCAACCAGGTACCACCACTGTGCGCATTTGAAAGTACGTGTCCTTATTCTAGAAAATGACGTAGTATTCATACAACATGATCATATAGATAGAGTAGAAAACAGGGATCGAAAATTCAGAACAAATCAAATTTGGATCCTATAATTGTGGGTGACTAACAGCTACGCTCTCACGTCTACATATTCTCACTGGAAACCATATTCACGTATTCTATGATCAAAATTTCAACCAAGTATCCTGGAATATGGTAAAAAAAGGGTGCATGACCGGATTTTTCCATGGTACAAATCAACAACCTACATTTTGACAAAATAGACACGGAAAGCAGCTCCAAAATATTGAGAACTTATAATAGACTTTTGCTGAGCATCCTAAGAGCACCAACAGGATTGAAATGAAAAGACGATGATGAGGAGTGTAGAATCTGATTTTTGCCCCAGAGTCTTCACGACCAGCTACCTTATTCCACATGACCGTATATACCCAGGTCACTGGGGCAGCTAAAGAAGAAAAGACGACAATGAAAATAACAGAACTAATCAATTCCTGCCAATAAAGAAACATTAGAGATCAAGCCAATAAGCTTTGTTTCAAGTCTGTAGTCTGTTTGACGTCGCGGATGCTAGGGTTAACCTTAGAGCGTAGCAAGTTCAAACTGTCGATCCCCTCTGTTTGCTCACAAATTCCAAGGTTTAGCACCTTAAAAGCCAATCTGAGGGAGCCGAGAATTAAAATTAGAAACAAAAAAGGTGCCGAGAAATGCACTAAATGATTCCCATCCCCCAGGCCACCCCCAACGACAACCCCATGCATTACCACATACGTACAAGAAACAACTAGAGAAAAATATGAAATACGACAAGAGCGGTAAGATTAATCAATGTTCGCCATCCAAAGAAAAAAACATAACAATTTATGCCCACGGAATCGCATGCCGTCTTTGGGTCACCACCGATGCGAATGTCAAACTGAAAGCGAGTTTAAAGCAAATCATCGGCCCTGCATCGTGCCAAAACCGCAACACTAAGCACCTGCGATTCCAAATCAATAAAGCGAGGGTCAAAATAGGCGAGTACCGCAAAGACAAATCATCCCACGTCCAGGGCCTAACCAACGCCACCACCCATTTCTCATGACCGCATATACAAAGTTAAAGGTAAACGAAGACAATGTAAATAGCGAGAACGAGGTTATAACCGGAATACGAACGCTATAAAGAAGGGCAAGGAAATCGCACCGATTCTTGGGAGATGCCGAAGCGGTAGCCAAACTTTAGGAGCTTCCGAGATCAAAGCGTTGCCCCGCCTTGGCTGTGCCGAACCTGCATATTTAGCATTTCAGAATGCAAGCTGAGGTAGCACAGATCAAACTGCTATTTTAAAACAACGTTGATGTATGCAGCTCCCAAAACCCGTATATATTATCAATAGGGTGAAGAATGCAACACATAAATTACGCCACAGGAGGCAGCGGCAAAAGCAGTGGATATAAGCAGAGGCCAAATAATTATATACAAGATACATCCAATAAACTTCCATGTGCATAAGAATGGAAGTCAACTGTAAGCACAATAAATGAGGAATTGAATGTTTAGATTTACATTGCAGACGAGTGATCTTATCAGGAATGAAAGGCAAACCCTATATAACTGTCACCATCATGTTTTGACCTAGAGGAACCAAGAAACAACATCAACATAAACAATTGTAAAGAATCTAAGTCATTAAAAGAGAACAAGATTGGTTATAAGTAAATAATAAGGTATAATAAACAGATCTTACCTAATATAAGAACATCCTTTCAATTTATACGACTCGTATCACCAAAGGCGCCTCTTGTTGTTGCATTTACCACCTTTATAGTCCCTTAATCTGCCAAGATTAATCTGCTATCCACACAAACAAACAGTTGAGAAATAATCAATCAAAAGAGAAATGGCAAATGAGAACACTGAACTAAGAGGTAGAATTTCACTTGAATTAGAAGGCCACAAATCCTAGAACCCTGATTTAAAAGAACAACATAATAAACAATATCAGGGAGCATCGATATACCTTGAAAACAACAATAAATACAATACCAGTGGAAAAACAAAACAAAAAAATTGGACGAAAAATGTGTATTTAGTTCGCTAACCTATTGAAAGGAATAAAAGCTGTTCCAATCCCACGAGCATCCTCATGACGCCATATCGAGGAGCTAAGAATCCTTGGTTCGAAAGACTAACATAATAAACAATAATGAGGGTAAATGGTGATGAAGAAGACGTATCTAACGGAAAAAACAAGCTAAATAAAACCACAAACCACGCTAACCTTTTCAAACAAATGAAAGCAATTCCACAACCCACGATAACCTTTTCAAACAAATATTAGAAAAGAAGTTGGTAAGAATAACACTCACATTACATACCTACTTGACAATGACTTGAATTGAGCGCCCTTTGTTAACTAACCTGTGCAAAACAATGGGCCATATCAAAACATAATTGGAAATGCCTAAATACTAAACTTTTTTTAAAAAACAGCAAATTAGAATGGAAGGATGGGATTGAAGCCAAGAGTCTGACGATGGACATACGCATATGATCCAACCACGATCCCACGGATCAACAATAGCATGACACACCCATCCAGCAGAACAACCTTTAACACCACGGAATACTCAAGACAGCGAAAAAAGAAAGAACCAAAAAGAGCAGAAAACAATTAGAGAATAAGCCACCAAAAAAAACCGGCATACTCTAGAAGCCGGCCCATAAACAATCAAAGGAGAAGTACGAGGCAAAATCTAGCCCACGCATAATCAAGGACGAATTTTGTTTTACATTTCAGCTTGACACAGGTTGTCAAACCGTGTTACGAAATTGACATTACAAATGCCACCATCAAGTATTTTAAGCAATGTCTGAAAAGAAATGTTAAGGAACTATTGAAGTCCCGCCAAGAAGACCGGGGTACTTTTAAGGTGCGGCACATCACGAGCGCCAGATCTTATTAATTGCCCTCAATTCGCCATCCGGTACGTGATTTTATAAACGTTCAAATTTTAATGGGACAAAGTACCGAGGTTTTCTTGATGGGAATCAATAGTTCCTTGAAACACATCTAACCACTCCAAAAGCCAATGCACACCCATCAAAGTACCGAGATTTTCTTGATGGGAATCAATAGATTGAGTACTTTCGTTTTATGACCCTACCGACCTCCCAATAGTTGTATGAAAGTAGAAATCCTTAATGAATAAACTAGAATGAGTTGTTTACGTTGTTATGTGCCGCTTTGTACGTTGCAACATGAAATATGTTTAGTCGATGGATGAGACCTAACATGCTTAGTAAGGATAATAATGATGCGGTAATTGGTAAGCATAAGTGATAATTCTACGAGTCTTATAAATGATCGAGTCATGCGGAGACTAGAGTGAGATGATATGTTACAAGGATAGATAAGAATACATGCGTGATCACGTGGTTTATGCACAACATGAGTTAGTCGGGAATAAGGAATATGGAAGAAACTGAATCACAATTGACGAGGTAGCCGACCGTGTTACGATTGTTATGTACGGAGTCATAAATTATACATGTATACCAAGAGTCACAAACTATGCACGATACGACTGGACCTTAGCCATAGGAGTGGGAATGAATGTTGAGCTTGACTTGTATTCGAACCTATTAGCCTAGATCGAGTGAATAAGAGAATCCTTCTCGCGAGAGATCGAGTGGCGAACTTGGGGACGAAGTTCTCTTTTAGGGGAGTGAATGTAACATTTAGGAATAAGAAAGGACATGAGAACAGAAAAGAGCACGTACGGTAAAACACTAGCGAGAGAGACGAGTGAATGC
The DNA here is from genome assembly GCF_048544455.1 of Silene latifolia. Lineage (NCBI taxonomy): Eukaryota > Viridiplantae > Streptophyta > Magnoliopsida > Caryophyllales > Caryophyllaceae > Silene > Silene latifolia. The sequence goes on along the minus strand of NC_133530.1, from coordinate 35,913,701 downwards.
GTGAGGAAGAGATTTGGGAGTTAGACATGACACGAATGAGACGTAAGAAAGTGTTAAGGAAAAGTGAGGGTGAGGCGAACTTCGAGGACGAAGTTCATTTTAAGGAGGGAAGATTGTAATACCCGACCTTTGTGGGACCTGTACTTAGACCTTGGGAGGCATGAGAGGACCTTTAGACCGATAAGAGAGCACTCGGAAGGGAAGGATAGCCTTACACTAGACCTGGACTAGACTGAGTGGTGTTACAGGGGATCGAGTGGGTCCACTCGGTCGAGTGAAGGGTACACTCGGCCGAGTGAGTCCACTCGACCGAGTGGACTCGGCACTCGGTCGAGTGACGCTATTTTCAGAAACACGGGATTAAACCTCTTTCTCCCCTAACCCTAAAATCATTTCCACCTTCCTCCTTTCTCTCCAAACTCTCTCCCTTCTCTCTAAACCTTCACAAACACCTTCTACTTGTGATTTAGGCTTGGATTAAAAGATCTACCACCTTCCTCTTAATCTCCTTCATCTAGTAAGTAAATATCTGTAACACCCCCTCATACCAAGGTACCTTATCAGGACTACCCTAGCGTGAGAGGTTGTTACCATCTCGGTTGCCCGAGGTTAGTACATATCAAAAGCAACTGTCCCAAACACATTTATTAAAATACTGTAATTGTAAAAAGGTTACAAAGTTCCAAAACCCAATAAAAGTGAATCCGAATGCTAATAACTACAAAACAGATGCTAAGACTCATGATGGTGATACTACATATGGCGTGATGACTCTCCCATGACCGCCCCAAGCTTACCAAATGCAATACATGTCACAACCTGCTCACCATCCCCGAATAGATCATCGCAGATTTCATAAAACAACAACGGGGTCAGTACTGCTCAATCAAAATAAGACAAAAGCGCAAGGTAACCAGCTGATCATCCACTATCTCCGGTCTCCCGAACTCACACAGTAACTGACTACACACCTAAGTGTGTAGCCCTGCCAGATTACCCATTGCAACAGGTAATCCTCGCCGCCAGTGGGGGACCGCAGCCAATCCCCACCTAAATCCCGCTCATCAACGAGCGATAACCCTGTCCCTTAATGTGCACATCCCCTCCCGTGACGGGTTCCACGGAGGGCGAACTAGGGCGTGAAGCCACTCCCGCAAGTGACTCCACCACAATCATCACAACACCAACACATCACAACCACCACCACAACACCAACACTCCGATGATCAACAGATAACAGTAAACACAATACAATCACATCTTAATTCAATCAACAGAAACTGAGTAGGAAAACCCTACCTTAGCAACAACAGCAATGCAGAGAATCAGGCACTAGAACGACTCCTCTATGAAGTCCTCGCCTAAACAATAATCACATAACACAATTACTAATTGCAAAACCCTATTTCCCCCAATTCATGATTAAAGGAAAACCTTAGAATTAACCATCAACAACATGGGAACAAAGACTTACCGACGAAAGGATGAAGGGTTGAATACAATTGCTAAGATTGTCCACACACACACACAAGAGAGATTGGGAGTGATTAGAGCATCGTACGTTTGATTAGGTTTTATAAAATGATGTTTAGAAACTGATTATCGAAATTATATAACCTCTAATTACTCCCGAATCAAACCGTTGAAATATTACTCGCAAGACCGGGTACTCGGTCGAGTATATAGTATACTCGGCCGAGTATCCTCTACTCGGTCGAGTATTCATCATACTCGTCTGAGTGTTCCTCGGCAGTAGCCAAACAGACTACACAACCCACACTACTCTACCGAGTAGGCCATACTCGGTCGAGTACCAGCCTATAAAATCCGTACTATTACAGATTTCCCCCCTTAAAAAGAATTTCGTCCCCGAAGTTCACACTCTACCCAAAACAAACACAACAAAATGACTTCCCGACACACATACCAACACAATATACTAATACAAAACATTACAAACCCAGCTAACCCGACTCAAACTAAGACAAAATACACATGTGACCATCTCCTACCCCTCTAAAAAGACAACGGTTACGTCCCCGTAACCAACCATACCTGATCGAAAAGGTTCGGAAAACGCTCTCGCATAGCCTCCTCTAGTTCCCATGTGGCCTCTTCCACATTGTGATTGGACCAAAGTACCTTGAGTAAGACGGTCTTACCATTCCGTGTCTTGCGTACTTTGCGGTCTAGAATCTCCTTAGGAACCCCAGCATAAGACAAAGACTCATCAAGCTCGATGTTCTCAACCTCAAGTACATGTGACGGGTTACTCACATACTTCCGGAGCTGTTAAACATGAAAGACATTATGGACTCTATCCAAAGCTGGTGGTAAAGATAACATGTAGGCTACCTCGCTTATGCGGTCCAAAATCTCATAAGGACCTATGAACTTCTGGCTCAACTTGCCTTTCTTTCCAAATCTCATCACACCTCGCATAGGTGACACTTTCAAAAAGACCTTGTCACCTACTGCGAACTCTATGTCTCTGCGGTGCAAGTCGGCATAACTCTTCTGACGATCTTGAGCTGCTCTCATCTTTTGACGAATTACCCGAACTTGCTAAACCATATCATGTACCAGCTGTGGTCCTAAAACCACTGCCTCTGAACTTTCGTCCCAACAAACTGGACTTCGGCACTTCCGGCCATATAAAGCCTCAAAAGGTGCCATCCCGATACTGGTATGGTAACTGTTGTTATACGAAAACTCAATCAGATCAAGCCTGTCCTCCCAGCTGCCCCCAAACTCCATAGCACATACTCTCAACATGTCCTCCAAGGTCTTGATAGTCCTCTCAGTCTGACCATCAGTTGCAGGATGAAAAGTTGTGCTCATCTTCAAGGTAGTACCCATCAAATCCTGCAGTTCTTGCCAAAACTTGGATATAAACCTCACATCACGGTCAGACACTATATCCTTAGGTATACCATTTAACCGAACCACATGTCTCCTATAACCCAAGGCCAGCTGCATCTTAGACCAGGTATCTTTCATAGGGACAAAATGAGCTGACTTTGTCAACCGATCAACAATTACCCAGATCATGTTATTACCTTGCTGTGACCTAGGTAACCCCACCACGAAGTCCATAGATATCGAATCCCACTTCCACTCAGGTACTTCCAAGGATTGAATCTTACCTTGTGGCCTCCATTGCTCATCCTTGACCCTCTGACAGGTCAAACACCTAGCCACGAACTCAGCTACATCCCTCTTCATGTTTGGCCACCAGAAAGTCTTCTTAAGGTCTTTATAAAGCTTATCACCACATGGGTGAACCGAATAAGGAGTTCAATGAGCCTCTCTCAGGATCACTCTCCTCAAATCTGCTTCCTCAGGGACACACCATCTCCCATCAAAACGAACACTCCCATATGTGTGGATAGAAAACCTGGAAACTGTGTCACTCTCCACTCTAGACTTCCACTCTTGGATCTTAGGATCAAGCTCTTGCTTACTCTTGATGTTCTCATACAAATCCGGCTCGATCGTCAAATCCCCGATGGCATCCTCTTTCCTTGTCATAAAGATCCCCATCTTAGACATCTCATCCCTTAGCTTCAGCAAAGACATGGCTGTACATAGCGAATGAACGCTCTTCCTACTCAGGGCATCTGCAACAACATTAGCCTTACCCTCATCATAGATGATCTACATATCATAATCCCCGATCAGCTCCATCCATCGTCTCTGTCGCATATTAAGCTCCTTCTGGGTGTAGATATACTTCAGACTCTTATGATCTGAAAACACCTTAAAGGTTGCCCCATAAAGGCAGTGCCTCCAAATCTTAAGAGCAAAACCAACTGAACCCAGTTCTAGATCATGAGTAGGGTAGTTCTCCTCATATGACTTGAGCTGCCTCGAAGCATAAGCTATAACCTCCCCTTCCTGCATCAACACACAACCCAAACCATTCTTTAAAGCATCGGTATATACTTCAAAGTTCTCACATCCCTATGGCAAAGCTAGAATAGGAGCTGTGGTCAATCGTTCCTTTAAGGTCTGGAACGCCGTCTCACAACTCTCATCCCAAACAAATCTGGTCTCTTTCCTCATCAAAGCAGTCGTAGACCATGCTATGGTAGAAAAGTCTTTCACGAACCTCCTGTAGTAGTCTGCAAGGCCCAAGAAACTCCGAACCTCAGCAACACTCTTCGGTGACTCCCACTTGGTCACAGCCTCAATCTTGCTAGGATCCACGGACACTCCTTTCTTAGATATGACATGACCCAGAAAAGCCACTTCTTCTAACCAGAACTCACACTTTGATAACTTGGCATAAAGCTGGTTCTCTCTCAGAGTCTTCAAAACGATCCTTAGGCGCTCCTCATGTTCTTCCTTAGTCCTAGAGTAGACTAAAATGTCATCAATGAAGACAACCATGAACTTATCCAAAAACGGACTGAAAATCCGGTTCATCAAATCCGTGAAAGCTGCTGGTGCATTGGTCAAACCAAAAGGCATCACCACGTACTCATAGTGACCATAACGGGACCGGAAAGCTGTCTTTGGAATATCCTCATCTGCTATCCTCAATTGGTGATAACCTGACCTCAAATCGATCTTGATCTTGGAAAACACACCAGCTCTACTCAGCTGATCAAACAAGTCATCAATCCTAGGCAAAAGATACTTGTTCTTCACTGTGACACGGTTAAGCTCCCTGTAGTCGATACATAACCTCATGCTTCCATCTTTCTTTTTCACAAATAACACTGGAGCTCCCCAAGGTGACACACTTGGCCGGATATAACCCTTGTCTAATAGCTCATGCAACTGTTTCTTCAACTCAGCTAGCTCTTTAGGTGCCATACGATATGGTGCTTTAGATATAGGACCTGTTCCTAGTTTAAGCTCCACATTGAAGTCAACATCTCTCTTTGGTGGCAACTCTGGTATCTCTTCAGGAAAAACATCATCAAACTCTCCCACCACAGGTATATCAGCAGCTGTCTGCGGCTCTACTCGACGATCTCTTACTTGACAAAGAATCAAAGGACACTTCTTCCTCAAGCATGACTTTAAGGTCATCACAGCTATGAACTTACACTTAGGTCTCACAACAAACCCTTTATAAGACACCCTTATACCCTTGGGACCCCTTAAAGACACTTTCTTTTGCCGACAATCTATCTTGGCATCATACTTACCCAACCAATCCATCCCGACAATCACCTCAAACCCATCCATAGGAAACTCTAGCAGGTCTACCGGTAATTTACCCCTCCAACTAGCATAGACACTCCCTTGTATAACTTCACACATGACACTGACTCCCCAGAAGGTATAAACACATTATCCTTTACCAACTCAAACTTCGCCAAGCCCATAGACAAAGCATGACTCCTAGACATAAAAGAATGTATTGCCCCCGAGTCAAACAAAACAAAAGACGGTACATTATGAACAAGAAAGGTACCGGTAACTACATGTGCATCGTTCTGAGCTTCTTGCTTATCCATCATAAAGAGCTTTCCACTGCTTTTCTGCCCTCCTCCTTGGACTGAAGCATTAGAAGCACTCGGCTTGGCTGTCGAATCCTGGGTGACACTGTTGTTCTGGCGCTGATAAGATCTACCACCATTGCGGTTAAAACCGCCATTGTTGCTATGTCCACCCCGGTTACCCCATGATCCACCCGGCCGGTTTCTAGAAAAGCTCTGACTCGGACCCTGTGAGAAGTTCCCCTGAAAAGCTCTCGAGCCTACTCCAGTATTAGCACTCGTGCACTCTCGCCTCTTGTGGCCTATGCCACCACAGTTAAAGCATGAAAGGTTGGAGTTGTCACTCACACTCCGATCACCACCTCTACCCCAACCTCGGGATCCCCCCAGAGAAACCAGCCCCACCAGAAAAAGCCTTAGCATGATTGAAGTTGCCCTTCTTGTTACCCGACTGATTGTTGTTTCCACTATCGGCCTTTCTCTTCTCAGCAACAGTCCTCTCTGTAGCTTCCTTTGAGAGATCTACCAACCTCTCAGCTTGACCAGCCCTCAGGTACACATCCTTAAGATTAGTGATGACTCCAGCTGGCAAACGGTTCATGGTTTTAGCTGACAAACCTCTCTCAAAGCGAAGAGCCAAACCCCTCTGCCCTAGCTGCATGTCCTCAGCATAACGAGACAACTCAAGGAACCAGTGATAGTACTCGGTGACTGTCATATCATCAGTCATAGTGAAGGAATCAAACTCAGATCTCAACTTGTGACGGATATGCTCCGCACAAACCGCTCCCCCTCATAGCACTCTTCAAACCCGACCATGGTATAGCCCCTAAACCCTCAGCTTGGTAGTAAGCTCTGGCGTCCTCTTTGACATTTTGCCACCACACAGCAGCCTCGCCCCTTAGGTAGTACACTACCTACTCAACTATCATATCCTGCGGACACTTGACTACCTCCATAAGACTTTCCATCTCACGATGCCAATTCTCGAGCAACTTAGGTTCCCCAACGCCCTCATATGTAGGTGGGTTGAAGCGAGCAATGATGATGCTAAGTTGGGTAGCATCCACAGGTTTCTCCGCCCCCTTTCCCACATTCTTGAGAGCCTCAAGAAGAGCCTCTTGTTGCTCGATCATATGAGCAATCTTATCTGTGGTCATCTCAGAAGCTTGAATTTGCGCGACAGTTCTTTTTGGCGGCATTTTGAGCTGATAAGAAGGAAGGAAACGTAAGCACAAAAGTCTACGGCTCAAAATGTAATGACCCTCTGCCAAAGAAGCACTCGGCCGAGTATGCAGTAATACTCGGTCGAGTAAGGACTGCTCGGTCGAGTATCACTGATACTCGGTCGAGTAATCCACTCCAGTAGCCAACGTCAAATTCACGCAAAACATACTCGGTCGGGTATAAACCATACTCGGCCGAGTATGCCCTACTCAGTCGAGTACACCTAAGTACTCGGTCGAGTAAACACATCCAGTAGCCATTACTACTCACTACCAAACAACACTCGGTCGAGTGCCTGGTTACTCGGCCGAGTACCCCCTACTCGGTCGAGTACCTCCCCTGCTCGGCCGAGTCATGCCAAAATGAGCTACAAACAATAAGGAATACATCCTATCATGCTTTCTACCCAAAAATCAAACAAATTACGTTATAAATCTGAATGCCAAATAGTAAACACGTAACATGCCAATCATTTTCATACCAAAACCGTTTCCAATGATGTCACATAGAAATTCCATCACGCCTTTTACCACTTTTCAATATCCTTCTCAATTTCATACATTACACCTCTTACCACATATTCCAAGCATCCGATTTCAACATACCACACACATATTAAACGAACACACAACACATTCTCCCCGTGACCGGCTTGAGTTCGTGAGGGCCATAATGCAACTCCGGGACGTCTCCCGAGTCCTTGCGGTAGCTCCAAACAACTCTCCCCGGGTTCATTTTATTTAGACTCCCTAAGTTCATTGGGTTCATTTGTTTTAGGTGCCGGAATCGTCGGCTCTGGTAACACTTTGTAACACCCCCTCATACCAAGGTACCTTACCAGGACTACCCTAGCATGAGAGGCTGTTACCATCTCGGTTGCCCGAGGTTTGTACATATCAAAAGCAACTATCTCAAACATATTTATTAAAATACTGTAATTGTAAGAAGGTTACAAAGTACCAAAACCCAATAAAAGTGAATCTGAATGCTAACAACTACAAAACATACGCTAAGACTCATGATGGTGATACTACATCGGGCGTGATGACTCTCCCATGACCGCCCCAAGCTCACCAAATGCAATACCTATCACAGCCTGCTCACCATCCCCGAATGGATCACCGCAGATTTCATAAAACATCAACGGGGTCAGTACTGCTCAATCAAAATAAGACAAAAGCACAAGGTAACCAGCTGATCATCCACCATCTCGGGTCTCCTGAACTCAAACAGTAACTGACTACACACATAAGTGTGTAGCCCTGCCAGATTACCCATCGCAACAGGTAATCCTCGCCACCAGTGGGGTACCGCAGCCAATCCCCACCTAAATCCCGCTCATCAACGAGTGATAACCCTGTCCCTTAATGTGCACATCCCCTCCCGTGACGGGTTCCACGGAGGGCGAACTAGGGCGTGAAGCCACTCCCGCAAGTGACTCCACCACAATCATCACAACACCACCACATCACAACCACCACCACAACACCAACACTCCGATGATCAGCAGATAACAGTAAACACAATACAATCACATCTTAATTCAATCAACAAACCGAGTAGGAAACCCTACCTTAGCAACAACAAAGAATGCGAGAGAATCGAGCACTAGAACGGCTCCTCTACGAAGTCCTCGCCTAAACAATAATCACATAACACAATTACTAATTGCAAAACCCTATTTCCCCCAATTCATGATTAAAGGCAAACCTTAGAATTAACCATCAACAACATGGGAACAAAGACTTACTGACGAAAGGATGAAGGGTTGAATACGATTGCTAAGATTGTCCACACACACACACAGGAGAGATTGGGAGTGATTAGAGCGTCTTACGTTTGATTAGGTTTTATAAAATGATGTTTAGAAACTGATTATCGAAATTATATAACCTCTAATTACTCCCGAATCAAACCGCTGAAATATTACTCGCCAGACCGGGTACTCGGTCGAGTATAGAGTATACTCGGCCGAGTATCCTCTACTCGCTCGAGTATTCATCATACTCGGCCGAGTGTTCCTCGGCAGTAGCCAAACAGACTACACAACCCACACTACTCGACCGAGTAGGCCATACTCGGTCGAGTACCAGCCTATAAAATCCGTAGTATTACAATATCTACCCTTTTATAGTCTTTTAAACCCTAACTTTTGAGGGAATTCGTATGGGTAATTAATTAGCAATTAGTATGCGTAATAGTGGTAATTAAGGGGTAATAATAAGGGGCTTTGTAGTGTATATTACCATAGAATCTATTGTGATAGTTATTATGTGATTTGTATAGGATGAGACGGTTCCTTGAGACGGTTTCGGTCTGGGTTCGAGTAGCTTGAGGAGATTGCAAAAAGGTAGGTTAATCCTACTCGATTTCAATAATGTGATGTTATTTCTGTTGATGTTGTAGTTAGTCTTACATAATTAGGGCATTTACATTATAAAATGTTTAGTGGTAATCACATCATTAAGAGGATGATTATAATATATTGAGCGTGGTTCATGGATTGGTTGTTATCATATATATTGGAGGATTTGTTGATGTTGTTGTTGTTGTTGTTGTTGTTGTTGTTGTTGTTGTTGTTGTTGTTTTGGAGACATAAGACAGTTGGGAGACCGTCGTACGCCTAAGTCGCCTATTGGAGCTTTCCACTCCAAGAGGGATGTGCACATTAATGGCTTGAATTACGGAGGGGCGCGTGTGATTGAGACACGACGTCTGGCAGGGGATCCGGTTGGCTTCCGGACCCGGTACGTCTGGGCGTGTCCCGGTACCTGTTTCTGGTTGTTGGTATGTCTGGGCGTGTTCCTGTACCAGTGTGGTTGCCGATATGTCTGAGCATGTCCCAGTACCGTGGTGGTGGTTGTTTGATAACGTCTCATTCACATTAGTAGTCATGTGGCATATTAACACACTTGAGTCATGTCGCACTTTATTATTTGCTTATTGAAACTGACATTTGTGTTTCTATATAATTGTCACCTGTCTCTTTTGGAGTGGCTTGTGTTGATCCATATGATATCCTTTGGTCATATGGGGAGCAGGTTAGGTACAGATTGTTTGGATAGTACGCGGGAGACGGGACGAACTTGATAAGTCACGAGACGAGTGTAGCTAGTTAGATGAGTATAGTAGCCATGAGTTGTAATTTGTTCATTAGTTAATGGTTTGTAATCACTAAACTTTTTATTTATAATAAATGTTTCTTATAATTGATGTGACTCATATTTGAGCACATTTAGTGTTGGGAAATGTGTCCTCAACAATAGTGCGATCACATGATTTAAATATCATTATTAAATCTCAAATTAAGAATACGTGAGGGATGATTCTTTATACAGTGGACTGATCGTCATTAATCGGTAATGATTGGCTAACTAGAGTTTGACATTACTGTCGTGTGACGGTGGTGGTCAGTTGATCCCTTTAGGTCACACCTATAGGATGAGGCCCAAATAGATATTTAATTAATTGTATGCGTCTGATTAATTAATTCCTTAATTATGGGAGTGCAATTTTGCGTCTTATTTTAATGTGATTAAATAAAGATTAAATTTAGTAATTAAGCGTTAAATTACTAAATTAGTTGAGGTATTAATATAAGTTTTGAGGTAGAGGTAATTAGTTATTTAAAGTTACAAGAAGTTGTAATTTTAACTAACTAGCAATTATGGGACCCATTATATGATGATATAATGGTAGTATACTACTTAAAAAGTGGAGTGTATATTATATTATTAATTGGAATATTTAAGTGTTAAATGATTACATTAATAATTGAAAATGTAAGATAGTTGAACATATGACTTATAAGCATTTGTGGGACAAATGACAAAAGGCAAAAATAGACCATAAAGGGTCCATTATTTCGGCCAAATGAGAGCAAAAGATGCTCTTGTTTTGTCTTGTTCATTTTGTTATAATAATGTGTGATAGTGACTTATCCATGACATATCTTACAAAGCTTAAATCCTACACTCTACCTACACAAACTATAGACTAAAAACAAAGGCAAAAGATTCCTCCTTTGCCTTATACCAACCGGTTTTGGCATTACAAAAGGAGGAATTTTGGTTTCTCATTTTGTTACTTCTTGTCTTGCTAGTGAATGCTTATATCTCTCTAGCTTTCTCACATGCAAAATTCATACAAGCTCTCAACAATACTAATACACATCATATATTACTTAAGATAGTAATAAAAGATCATTAGTATTATTAAGGTAATATTTCTACTACATATCTAGTTAATATTAGTAGAGATTTTGGGATACATCTTGGGTGCAATTTATTGGAGTGGCTTCTAAACTTGGAGTCTTAGGAGGATCATCCATCATTATAAGCTCAAGAACAAGTGAAGGAAGGTGACCTTACTTGTGCCCAAATTTTCGAACCAACCAACAATGTAAGGAACATTGTTTTTTCTTATAAATCTTTCATTTTGTTATGCATGCACTAGATCTAAAGAACAAATAATTAATAAGTTAATTAGTTCACTATTAGAGGAGTCTAATAATAGGTATATGAACCTAACAAGTGGTATCAGAGCATAAGGATGTTGCATGCATAATCGGTTATTGTTTTTCCGAGTTAAAAAGTTAACATATAAAACTAAGAATTTGTGATTTATGAGAATAAGCCACGAAATCACCATGCATGTTATATATTCTGGTCCTAAAATGTTTTTAGGTTATTTGTATAATTTATGGAAATTTATTGCTCATTTTAAGGATTTTTGGTCATTTTATTACATTTTTGTGACTAAAATGAGAATTAAAATGCTAAAAATAGTTAAATTTCGTTTCTGACCTTGGAAATTTTATATGACCTCACATGCATATTTTAAAAGTTGTATGTAAAAGGACGAGTTAATTTGATTAATTTTGCATGATTTATGATTTTTATGAGATAAAAATGGATTAAAAGAGGTAAAATGGTTAAAATTAGTTAAATTTCGAATTAAGCCATGATATTTTAATATGATGTCACATGCAAGATTTAGAGAGAGTATGTAAATTTCTAAAATTAAATATCTTCTTAAGCATGATTTATGGATTTTTGAGTAAAAATGGCATAAATAGTGACTATTTTAGCAAAAATTAGCTAAAACATATTGCATGGCTTGAGAAAATTATTTTAAGTTGCATTAATATCCCACTAATCAGATCTAAAGTTGTAAAAATTATTGGTTTAATTTTCGTATACTTTATACATTTTATGAGATAAAACCGATAAAAATGCAACTATATTTTCTCAAAATTAATTCGAAAATTTTAACCATGTTTTTTGACATTATGAGGGTCATGGATTTATTCCAGAATGTTCAAAAATTTAAAATTCAAATTTTGAAACTTTTATAATAAATTTGGATTTATTTCATATAAATAATGATTTTAAGGTCAAAAATGAGCATAAAATTAAATCAAGTTGAATTATTGTCAAAAATTTAGTGATGACTGATTTTTGAGTCCTAAAATGTGTTAGGATAATTAACTTGAGCTTAGATGTGATTTAAGTGTTAATTAGTGATTTTAAAAGGTTATTATCACGCATTTCCATAAAACCGGGTTATATGTACGACATAAGTTAAATAGGGCGATTTGGCACATCATTTGGTATGATAGGTACATATTATAATGCTGCATATTTCAATTGTTGAATGTCTTTTATTTATATAATTTTGAATTATGTAATTTTATCTTAGTATGGCCTTAGTTTTAATCAATATTACCCGTAATGAAAGGGAATATTGATTCGGTTGTAATTTAATGTGATCTCGTATCACTTTTAATTTTATTTTATTAGTTTTTCCATTTTTACAAATGTATAATAGGAATAGTTTTGTATTTTTATTATTATTTGTAATTATGGAGCATCTTCAAAGACGGTGCCATTCGGAAAGGTGATTCGACAAAGACGGTGTCTTGGGAGGCGTGCCAATTGAAGATTCAAGGGACCAAAGGAGTTGGTTTCCGAAGATGTAATAGATTATTTGATTTTCTATTTTTTTTAGGAAGGCCATACTAGGAATTTTATTTATTGTTTTGCATTTCTTTTAATATGTTGCATGCATTGCCAAATCACCATAACAACACATGCATATCATATCGATTCATCGACCGTGTCAATTATAATTATCGTAGTTCACCGCTTTAGTTCACTTAAAATGTGATAGATAATAAATTGACAAGACCTCTCACATATAATAATTGAGATAAAGCCTTACCAAATAGTAGAAACCCATGAAGTACCAATTTCATGAGGGAGTTAATCCGGCTTCACCGTAATACAAACCTTGTTACGTTGGCGAAGTGGGGTAGTAAAATGTTATTACATCGAAATTTGGATTGAGCTCAACGGAAGTATTGTTGACCGTAGTCGCATGTGTTCCGGGCTAAAGATGAGAATTATAGTAATTTTTATCGACCGAGAGTTCTAAAAGTAGAATCGATTAAAAGGTTAATCCACCGAGTTATATTAACAAGGGATGAATCGGCTCACCGTGCCCGAGTTAATATGAATTTGGATCTCGGAATCATTTATGTAGTTGGGTGGAGGTCACTATATAAATGCAATACTTGTAGTTAAATTTACGAGTATTATTAAAACGATTGATGATAATTAATTCCTTCATTTCCTATTTTGTAGTCAAATTTGTTTTATCAATCGCAATGGCAACTCCAATCACGTCCGCATCCACTAGTTCCGCCACGCTTACCAATGTGTCATGGCTCCGATCCTTCATGGATCGATGTAAGTTAGAAAAGAATGGGTCCAATTTCGCCGATTGGGATGCGCAACTTCGCTTGGCCGCGCAAGGTGACGACAAGCTTCGTTACCTTACCGAGGCAGCTCCTACCGAAATTACTACTAGGTCCACCCCCGCCGCTAGGCAAACCTATGAGGTTTACCAAAAAGAGTCGGCCGCAATGAAAAATGTATTGATCTTTGCTATGGAGGCCGAACTCCAACGAAGTGCTATAAAGATTAGCACCGCTCATGAGATCTACATGAAGCTTGTGAACATGTTTTCACGAGCTCCTAGGGTCATTCAATATGAGGCGGCTTCTGCATTTTTTGATCTTAACATCAAAGAGGGCCAAAAGGTGAGCCCTCATGTGCTCAAGTTGATGGAGCATGTTGAGACCTTAAAAATGCATAAGGTGGAAATTCCTAATGAACTCGTAATTGATCGAATTCTTCATTCCCTCAGCAAAATCAAAGCATATGTTCAATTCCGGGTGAATTTTAATATGCAAGATAAGAAAGTTTCCCTTGATGAGTTGCACAAAATGCTTGTGCAAGCCGAAAGGGACATGGGGCTAAGTGTTAGCACCACCAAAGATGTGCTCAATGTTAATCAAACGAGCAAAAGGAACTTTCAAGAAAAGCGGGAAAAAGGGAAAGAAGCGAACTCCCAACAGGAACATAGCTAAGACTTATGAAGCAAGAACCTCCAAGCCCAAGTACAGTGCCCCCTCCGGGGACAAGTGCCACTATTGTTGTGGTGTTGGACATTGGAAAAGAAATTGTTCCAAATACCTTGGCGACATCAAAGCTGGAAAGGTTATTCCAGTAGGTATATGACTATCCCTATCTTTTATGTTTCAATCTCAATTAGTATGTGATACAAGTTGTGATGATTACCCTTTTTATTGTAAATAGGGCCCCCTCCTAGCAAGGACAAAGGCAAGGAGAAGCAAGTCTAGAGGATCACGAGGGAAGCTAGAGTAGCCGACCATGGTGATGGATCAATGGAAGCTTGGCTTTTATTTGCTTTGTCTTTAATTTTATGATGTATTTCATGTTTTTAGAACTATTTTGATTTCCTTGTGTGACTTGGAAATTGGTTTGTATCCTTTGAACACGGGTTGTATTTTGGATATTGGTGATTTGGTTTTCAACCCAAATCACTTGTTTTATTATGTTGTTTGTTCTAAAATCATCATCATAAATTACTTGCGTAGAGAAACATTAGATGAACATCTTAAATTGATCAAATAGACAATTATGATGATGGGATCATTATATGTCCATAAGCTATGAATTTGATTCTCCTTATGCCTTTGTTACTTATAGTAACAACTTACTTATATAAGATCTTATAAAGTTGTAATGAGTTTTTGAACTCATCAAGTAGGGAATTCACGATACCAAATGGACATATTATTCTAATTGGAAGGTCAACCATGGGATACCTAGAATAGAGAGTCTATTAAACAGATGACATGGATAAGACTCGCATATTATCAAGCTGCCATGTTAGGATGGCCTTTTGAATGCTAGTACATAGTCTAGAAAAACTTCTAATACTCCGTTAAATATATATGTTTGTGCCTCACAAAGCTATCTCTCAAGAAATTAGATGTATTTCTGAGAGATAGAGTGGGAGTAGATTGAATCGTCACAAACATCTCTGATAGTTGAAATATTACTTTGTGAAAGTAATAGAATTATAGAGTGGGAGTTGGTATTGAACTATAGTCTATGAAGATAGAATGAGAGCATAGTTCAGTGGGAGTTTTTCGCACATGTCTTATTGTTCAAAATATTACTTTGTGAAAGTGATAGTATTATGACCTTCTTACAAACGAGCCGATGCATTACAATCCGAAAATTATTACTCAAGAGTAGTTTTACTTAAAGGAAAGGGTCTCCTTAAAGTGAATAGAGCTTAAGAGTACACAAATGCATGAGATTTACATGAAGATGTTGATCAAGACAAATTATGTTAGGAATTGCCGCATTTCATTTTGATGAAGAATGAAATTAAAAATTCGCTTTTCTAAAATGGGAATTTAGAGAAGAAAGTGTTTGAAACACGAAACCTTAGATGAAGATCTAAGAATCCTAACATCTTATGTGAAGCTTTCTTAAGTATACCTAGGATGGTCTTAAGCAAGCATTAAAGGATTATACTTTACGTTCATGTGATTATAGTGAATTGTTTCATTCACATGATTGAAGAATCATGATATACATGAAGTTAAGTGGGAGCTAGTATCGTTTCTCTATGTTTTATATGTTGATAACATATTATTTATTGAGAATTATGTACCAATGTTTTCTTCTGGAAAGAGTAATTGGGACACTTGGAATGGGATGCAAAGTATTCTAGATTTTGAATCTATGTGAGAGAATATTGGCATAGAGTTGAGAATCTTATGAGGATAAGATATTTCACATCTGTTGTACAACAACAAAGTTGAATGGCTTATTCATGATGATGAAAGTGGAATTACTATGATGAAATCATAGTCGTTCACTGAACCCATTAAGTTGTTGATTACATGAAATCGATTGCTAATGTTTCCGCCCTTAGAACGATTATGTATGCCAACAGACGCACGTGCTGTGATGTACCATATGCTAGGTACATTATGAATCAATAATAAGTTAATTCATAAGATGGGCTTGTGAAAACCTTAAAGTACAATTGATGACTTGTACACATGTTTGGATGATAAACTAAGTTAGGTGTTGAAGGGTTGCACAAACTTTAGTTTCCAAGCTTAAAAGGATTTGATGAAATCTTAAGCTAATGTTATTGACTAAGGAGTAAGAAACTAAGAAAAGTGTTTTAGTTTCACGCATTGAAATATCTACAAAAGGAATCTATGTAAATTGTGATAAAATGGTCAACGTAGGGATTAAGAGTGAATCCTTCTACAAATGATTTTGTCACAAGTTATGTGATAACAGTGGGAGCATCTTTCAAGTTAAAGAGCCCAAGTCTAGTATGAAGTCTAGACATATACGTAGAAAAATTCATGTCATTAAGAGATGACATTGAATGGAAGGAAATAGCAATTAATTAAGTTGGAATATATGGATATCGGGTATATCCACTTTCCAAAGCTTTTATTGCATTTTAACTAGTGTTTTAATACACTAGAGGTTATAGAATATGAAGTAGTAATAGTGTATTGACTATTCATATGTGATATTCGCATTTATCGTTTGAGTTTTATTAAACTCACCCGCTACCTTGTCGTGTCCAAATGGGTTGTAGAGACAAATTGAACCCCATTAAAGTGAACTGGATAGACATGGTATTCGCCCCTAGTTACTTGTATGAGGTGACGTCTCGAAGTGACTAGAGTGTGATGCGATTGATGGCAAGTTCAAGTGCCATAGAGTCATATGGGATGACTAGTCGATCACATAGACAGACTGTATGAGATATTCTGTCGGGCAGTGACCGCTTATAGAGTTCTGGTAATTCATAAAGCCTGGTCGTGGCAAGAGCTACTATAGTATTCTTATGAGTCAATTCTTTTGACTAGAGACTATTCGCCCAAGTTGGCACAACTTCTGATTAGCTTTGATTTATACTCTACGATTTCGTAAATGAGGTCAAACTGGGTATATTTTGGGTTATGATGGACTGTGGCTGAACGAAGGGAATAGGGCGATAGGAATTGTCCACCCCTTGTCAGGGTTGTTTGAAATCTCAAGGCCACTCGAGGAGTAGTTAACTGGAAATGCGTGGCCACGCTCGGAAGGTATCTATGATAGATAATTCCGGTCAGACAGTTAATCTCCAGATCGAGAAAACCACTCAAGATATGATCAAATGTAAGTACGACCTGCAAGACACCTTGCATTGAGTGGGAGATTGTAATAGGATAAGAGAATTGGTGACGCACACTTGTCGAGGACAAGTGGGAGATTGTTGGGAAATGTGTCCTCAACAATAGTGCGATCACATGATTTAAATATCATTATTAAATCTCAAATTAAGAATACGTGAGGGATGATTCTTTATACAAATGATCGTACCGTCATTAATCGGTAATGATTGGCTAACTAGAGTTTGACATTACTGTCGTGTGACGGTGGTGGTCAGTTGATCCCTTAAGGTCACACCTATAGGATGAGGCCCAAATAGATATTTAATTAATTGTATGCGATACAGATTAATTAATTCCTTAATTATGGGAGTGCAATTTTGCGTCTTATTTTAATGTGATTAAATAAAGATTAAATTTAGTAATTAAGCGTTAAATTACTAAATTAGTTGAGGTATTAATATAAGTTTTGAGGTAGAGGTAATTAGTTATTTAAAGTTACAAGAAGTTGTAATTTTAACTAACTAGCAATTATGGGACCCATTATATGATGATATAATGGTAGTATACTACTCAAAAAGTGGAGTGTATATTATATTATTAATTGGAATATTTAAGTGTTAAATGATTACATTAATAATTTAAAATGTAAGATAGTTGAACATATGACTTATAAGCATTTGTGGGACAAATGACAAAAGGCAAAAATGGACCATAAAGGGTCCATTATTTCGGCCAAATGAGAGCAAAAGATGCTCTTGTTTTGTCTTGTTCATTTTGTTATAATAATGTGTGATAGTGACTTATCCATGACATATCTTACAAAGCTTAAATCCTACACTCTACCTACACAAACTATAGACTAAAAACAAAGGCAAAAGATTCCTCCTTTTCCTTATACCAACCGGTTTTGGCATTACAAAAGGAGGAATTTTGGTTGCTCATTTTGTTACTTCTTGTCTTGCTAGTGAATGCTTATATCTCTCTAGCTTTCTCACATGCAAAATTCATACAAGCTCTCAACAATACTAATACACATCATATATTACTTAAGATAGTAATAAAAGATCATTAGTATTATTAAGGTAATATTTCTACTACATATCTAGTTAATATTAGTAGAGATTTTGGGATACATCTTGGGTGCAATTTATTGGAGTGGCTTCTAAACTTGGAGTCTTAGGAGGATCATCCATCATTATAAGCTCAAGAACAAGTGAAGGAAGGTGACCTTACTTGTGCCCAAATTTTCGAACCAACCAACAATGTAAGGAACATTGTTTTTCTTATAAATCTTTCATTTTGTTATGCATGCACTAGATCTAAAGAACAAATAATTAATAAGTTAATTAGTTCACTATTAGAGGAGTCTAATAATAGATATATGAACCTAACATTTAGTCCCCGAATTAGCCTCGTTCCTATGCTTTTTAGTACATAATTGGGTCATTTACTATCTTTAGTTTCCCATTTTGCATATTCTTTGAGGTTTTGTTTCCTTGGTAGGAGAGGAGAGCAAACCTTGCATTTTCATGGCAAATTGGAGCTAAATGGATCACAACTAATGACCAAGCATCAAGGAGAAGACAATACTAGATGGCCTATGTAGATAATGAAGTATATTGGGCAATGACGAAAGGATCCTTGCATCATCAACAAGATCCCCGCGGATTGTTGAGGAACGAAGAGAAAGGAAGCTGTCTGACCCAGGATCCGAGCGGATCACAGACGATCCGAGCGTCTCCCTCCACCACCATCCGAGCGTCTCGTGCTGAAGACGCTCGTCCTGAAGCAAGATGATCCGAGCGTCTCCCCTGATAATCCGCTCGGATCTTACTACAGGGAACTCGTGCCTATCCTCAAGACGCTCGTCCCGTGCCAAGACTAGCAAAACGGAGATGCTCATATCCTTGGAGAGGAGCATTTTCTCAACTTTTCTTAAGTACTTAATAGTCATTTAAGCCCTTAGTAACCCTAATTCTTGTACCTAATCTTTAGTATAAATACCCCTTTGTACTACTTAGATTATCATCAAGTTGTAATCAATTAGTAATCATTCCTTAATCTTGTAATCAACTCTTAATCTAGTCTTAATATAAATCTCAATACTTAATCTTTCCTTAATTTCTCTATTGTTCATCATTTATTTTGGGTAATTAGAAGATCATTTGGGTTTATTGGGAGATTGACAACCTTCCATCAATCAAGTACTTCTATTATTCTTTGCATTAGTATTTTGGAATCTCCATAGATATAATTCTATTAATCCTTGCTTTAATTATTGTTAATCATTTTCATTCATTCATCATGTTTTGTCTTGTTAATATGATTGACAACCTTGTTAGCATGTTAAACTTGATAATGAGTGAGTAGTTTCTTTAGCTAGGGTTAATGGGTAATTAGGGAAAACCAACATGGGGAATGATTCATGCTTAATCTAATATGTATGTTCACATAACTTATTTGCTTGCTTGTTGTGATTTCAACTTATGCACATGTTATGTTTGATGAAACGCGAGCCTATGAATCCTTGCATTTTTTACCCATCACTTATCTTTTCAATGAGGCTTGTAAGACATAAACCAACTCGAGCCTCATTAGACCATGCATAATGTTGAATAGGAAGGATTAAGTCGACTTGTAGGTGTTGTACAATCTAATCGATTCGGCTCCGGGACCCAAACCTTCTTAGGGATTGTAAGATATACACTAACTCGATCCCATCACAACAATAATTGCTTGCTTATAATTTGAGAACATGTTTGTATGATCAACTCCCATGTATTCCCCTATGAACCCATGATACCCTAGGGCTTTTAATCAATTGTTTACACCTTCATTTTATTTACCTTGCTTTGTTTTTATTGTTTATTAGTTTTAATTGATCTCCTATTTCAACCCCAAATTATGACACCCTAAGACACGACCATTTACAATTGAAAATCCTACATCAATACCCATCCCTTGGAATCCGACCTTTACTTGCCTCTTTAATAAGAGTAGTTGGTGAAGTTATAAATATTGTTTTGGTTGGGTAACTTTTGACGACGAGTTTTAAACCTTCAAACAAAAAATGGCGCCGTTGCCGGGGACGGTGTTAAATTGTTTTGATTTTCTTTAATTGTTTTTAGTTGTGTCTTTCTTTACCTTGGGGAAGTCAAACTCCTCAAGGTTGTTCTAATTGTTTTCAAGTTGTTTGATATTTTGCATGTCTAGGAGATCACAAGGTAACTTGTTACCCATTGATCTTGAAATTGAAAGAACCTCGACCAACAATAGAAGACTTGCTAGAAATACTTCAAGAGTTGTAGGTATTGGTGAGATTGTGGACATTCAACCAAATAACATTGAGTTTACCAACCCTTTTCCAAGATAAGGAGAGGACAACCCAATACAAAACCCACCACAAAATCAACCCACAATGTCTAAATTCTCATCACATTCCGTACCAACCGAGGAGAACCTACCAAATGATACTCCAACACCACAACATTTAACCGGTAATTTCATTGCCAAATCCGCATTCATACAATTAGTTGAGAGAAGTCAATTTGGAAGGATGCCTAGTGAAGACCCTCATTCTCATATGGAGACTTTTTGTGAGTATTGTGATGCGATTTTTCAAACCGGAGTTACTCAAGACCAAATTCGATGGGTCTTATTTCCTTTTTCTTTAATTGGTACCCTGAAACAATGGTTGAAAAGCCTAGACAAGGCTACTCTTGGTATTGATTCATGGAAGAAATTGGCACTTGCTTTCTACAAAAAATTCTATCCTCCGGAGAAGACTAACATGTTGAGAGCCCAAATCACCGGGTTCAAACAAAGGGATGAGAAATCTTTGTATGAAGCATGGGAGAGATTCAAGGGCATTTGTCGATCTTGTCCACACCACGGACTTAGCGAATGGTGTCTTGTACGACAATTTTGAAATGGTCTATATGAAGACTCCCGAAACATTCTCAACATGGGATCCAATGGTATGTTCACCGAAGTTGATGACAATCAAACATGGAACAAGATTGAGGAAATAGCGGTCCATAACTCGCAATATAGTAGACCTCGGAAGGCTACTAGAGGAGGAAAGCACGAGGTAGACTCTATTACTCAATTGGGTGCTCAACTAAGTGCTCACATTGACACCATTAATTTGAAGTTTGAGAAAGCCATGACTAAACTTGAAGAGGCCTCCAAATCACCCAAGCAACATGTTAATGCCATGATGGCATCATCATCAATTTTAAATGGAGTATGTGAGAATTGTGGAACTTTGGGACATGACCAAAGTGAATGTAGGGGAACAAGTGAATGCTTTCCAAGCATACAAAAGTGGCACCCCTTATTCAAACTATTACAATGAGAACACCAAATTCCACCCCAATCTCTCATATAAAAGCCAAAATGTTCAAAATCTTCAAGCATACACCCCACATCCAATGAGAAACCAAGCTCAAAGACCCTTTTACAATCAAAACCAAAGTTATCAAAATCAACCTCCATACAATCAAACAAATGACCAAGGTTTTGATGTTCAAAAAGCGGTCCTCCAAATGCAAAAGAACCAACAAGAATTTTTAACTCAAATGCAAAAGGATAGCCAAGCAAAAGACATCACCATCAACAACATACTAGCTCACACAAAGATGTGTTGGAAACCCAAATGTCTCAATTAGCATCTTCTAGTTCTCAAAGACAAAAAGGGCAATTACCACCTCAAGGTAATCCCCCAAGACATGAGTCGGTGAGTGACATCCATTTGAGGAGTGGTACTAGGTATGAAGGACCAAAGAAGCCAATTGAGGAAGACATTGTGGAGGCTAGTGACAAGGAAAGAGTTGTGAAGAGCTCTAAGGAAGAAGAACCCACCATCCAAAAAGTTTCAAAGAAGAAAAATGTAGGGAAGGCTAAAGAGAAAGAACCTATTGTGATTAGACTTCAATTTCCAAGTCGTCAAGCTAAGCCTAAGCTTGATGAACAATTGGGCAAATTCATGGAAATTGTGAAGAACTTGGAGGTCTCAATCCCATTCACCGAATTGATTAATCATGTTCCGGCCTATGCGAAATACATGAAAGACATTCTTACAAAGAAGAAATCCATCCGGAATCTTGAGACTATTGCTTTCACCAAAGTTAGTAGTGCAATTCTTCAAGGAAGTTCCCCTCCAAAACTCAAAGATCCGAGAAGTTTCTCTATTCCATGCACCATTGGCGACACTACAATCAACAAAGCTTTATGTGACCTTGGGGCAAGTGTATGTTTCATGCCATACTCGGTATTCAAGAGGCTAGGAATGGGAGAGCTCAAGTGCACCAATATCACGCTTCAAATGGCGGATCGATCAACAAAGATACTTTTAGGAGTATGGGAGGATGTGCCGGTAAGAATTGGCAAATTCTTCATCCCGGTAGACTTTGTTATTGTAGACATGGAGGAGGATTCCAACATTCCTATCATTTTAGGAAGACCTTTCTTACACACCGCGGGAGCGGTGATTGATGTGAAACGTGGAGAGCTCACAATTGAAGTAGGAGATGAGACAATCACTTTTAATCTTGACAAAACAATGAGAGCTCCCCGACTACATGAGCCATGTTTCATGATTGATCGTTATAGCCGAGAAAGTGGTAGGAAGAAGTTGGCATCTCAATGCAAAGGATAAGCTATGGGTAAAGAATCACCATCCATATGGGAGAAGAAAGTGGATAATCTCCAAGATGCTCCATCCAAAGAGAAAGAAAGTTTCAACAAGAATGAGAGCTTGAATAGCTCACCACCACTCATGACAAGAGAAGAAGAAGGCCTCATTGGCCATAATGACAAGAAGAAAGAGGAGTTGTTCTCATCAACTCATGATACTATTGGGAAGCAAGCTAATGAAGTATATGGTCTATGGGATGATGAATTCGAAGGATTAGTCAATCCTTATATTGGCAATGCTATGACCGTGGACCAAGGCTTTGGTGACCATTTCCACTCAAGTCACCACAATGAAGAACACAATGTGCAAAGGACTATTGAAGATCTTTATAATGACAATGAACAAGCCTTCGACTACTTCTTCAAGGTGTTGAGCAACATCAACAACACCTTGGCTATGCCCCCTTGACATCTCATATATGAATGAGAGTTTGGTGGAGTCCTTCCTAAACCACCATTTGTAAATATTCTAACCCCTTAACTTGCATTTTACTTATTGTATGGCATTTTTGTCAATTTTTGGATTTACCATCTCACTTTGATCAAGATTATCATTTTGAGAGAAAGTGAGGGAGGGACTTAAATGTTTCTGATGTGTAGTATTTTGACTTAGTGTGGGGATAGCAATTGCCTAGGCTATCTAAGCCTTCGTAGTGCCCCCACAATGAAGACCAAAGGAACGAAGACGAAATGACTTGGGTTATGAAAATACCCACGGGTGGAACTGAATCCGTGAGGTACAGGAACTATCCGAGCGTCCCAAGAAAAATCCGCTCGTCTTGGGTGAAAATCCGAGCGTCTTGACTAGAATACGCTCGTCCTGGCAGAGTTGGAAAGGAAGAATATGCACTGGGTGAGAATCCGAGCGTCTCCTCAAAAATCCGCTCGTCTCAACCAAAAGACGCTCGTCTCAGATAGAATCCGCTCGTCTTGGTTGCACCAAAATCTGGGATTTCACTCTGACCTGGAATCCGAGCGTCCTCAAAAAAATCCGCTCGTCTCCAGGCAACAATCCGCTCATCTCCTCCTGAAGACGCTCGTCTCAGCACGGGCTTCATTTCTTAAAACTGGTTGATCTAGAATCTGAGCGTCCCAGCCAGAAGACGCTCGTCTCCCCTTGTTGAAATTAAAAAACACGGGATTCAAATCCCCTTTTCCCATTGATAACCGGTTTTTGCCGTCACTTCCGGTACCAAAAACTATTTGTAAAGTAACCCAATTTAAGTAGTATAAATCGGGGTCGAACCACAAGGATGGTGGGGTTAGGCTACAAGTCTATTGTTTAGTTTTAGTTTAGTCGGATGCAAAACATGTGAATGAATACTATGCTAACAAAATAATCTAAGAATATCAATTAAACAAACAAACAAGCACGAAGACAAAGAGAGTAGATGCTAGGGTTTCGGGTTCATTTAGGTAGGGAGAGGGAGATGCAAAAGTCTACGAGAATTGGGCCACGATTTCGGTCAAGGAATCAAAGCTAGTTTCCTAGTCACCTTAAGCTCACCATAAAACTTTCATATTATGTCAAACTCATCACATACATGCTATCAAACATTCTTATTCACTCTCATGTAAAGAAATGTTAAGCAAAATTCAAAGAAAGGTAAGAACTTTCATTCACCCATTTCATCGAACACCTTCAATGCAAGTATGTAAAGACTCGATTTTTAACCCATATTCAAATGTAAACAACTCATTATCATCCCTCATGTTTACCCAAACTCCCCCTTAAACCCTAGACAAACACTACTCAAACATAGTTAACACAAACAATACAAATACACCAATACTAACCATGCCAAATATGGTTAGCGACAAGATTAAACAAGCAATATAAGATGAAATGAAAAATATGTAAACAATTGAAATAGAGTGAAATTGAGATAGAAAATATACCAACTTAAATTAAAGGAGCAAACTTGGATTGAAAAATGGAGGATGAATGTCTTCTTGTCTTCCAAAATTACAACCCAAAATTAATTATAAACTAATGCAAGGAGAGAAATTTGGATAAACTAGAGACAAAAAAAGATTACAAATTGAATTAAGGAGAAATTGAGAGAAAAAATAAGATAGATTTTCTCCTCCTATAAACTACTCCTACTGTCTACTATTTTTTCTTTCTCAAAATGCTGCTGCGTCTAAACTATTGTTCAAGGCCTTTTGGTGTCATACACACATTGGGTTTTTATACTAACAAACATTAAAAGACCAAGATACCCCAACTTAAACTAGACAAGGAGAAGAAAATAAAAGGGCATTTAAGTCATTACAACCTAAACTAATTCAACACTCAATCAACAAAAGCAAATAGAAGAGCAAAGACATCAGGCGATGACGACGGAGGCCGCTGTTCTCCAACGCAGTCACGTGAGGGGACAAAATCACACAAATACAGCTCCGGGATAGAGGTACACACTCAACGATTCACAGGTTTGTACCTTGTCGTGCGCTGGTGCTCATAGGTTGAAGACGGATAAGAGCAGGTCGGAGATGCGGCTGCTATTGCGGAGGTGTCGACTCCTGGGCAACCGGAGTTGCTGCAAGTGGTGACGGAGGTGAAGGTGGTTGTGGCGGTCTTAAATATGGTGGCTGGTGGTGGCTTTACTGGTGGTTGAAAGTGGTGTAAAAGATGGTTTGATTTATGATTGTTGTTTGTATTGTTTACGGACGGGGGTGGAAGGAGAGTTCATGGTAGCTGTTTTGGGTAGTTGTGGCAGCCATGGGAGGTTGGGTTGTGAAGTTGGAAGTGGGAGGATGTTAGTGGTGGTGATGGGTGGCTCCCAAGGTGGCTGGAGGTGGCTTTGGTGGTGGTTGAAAGATGGTCGCATAAAATGGTTGTCATTGTATGTTTGTGGCTAGGGGGGAAATGTGGTGACGTGGCGGCTGGTGTGGTGGCATACGGTGGTCATAGGTGGGTGGAATGTGATGTTGGAAGTGAAGGGTGGTCATTGGTGGCTGCCACGGTGGCCGGAGGTGGTAGTAAAAGCTCAACAAAGACCGTCTGAAATTAGCAGCTGCTCCTTTACTTAGTTTATTTTTCCATGATTTGGCTTATTTTCACCTCCGCCATTTCTTCTCATAATCCCGTCTTGCTCTTCCGCCTCACTTTTCCGTCTTGCCTGCACATTAAATTAATATAATAATAATAATACTAATATTATACATAAATACAATTAATTATTAATTATAAACTAATACGACTAATTATTATAAATTAGTAAATAAATGAGCTTATTAGACAATTAAGCACACAAAATCAAGTCGGAATAAGGTATAAACGCGGGGTAAAAAGCGACTAAAATACTACTCATCAAATCTCCCCACACTTAAACCTTACTCGTCCTCGAGTAAGCTCATTAAAACTAGACCGTGACCTATAATATAAAGGACTAGCTAAACTAATAATATCCGATGAAAGACAATTAACGGGCCTTCTCCGTCCCTTCAACTCACATTGAAATACAATGAGGTATGTATTCCAATGCAAGGCAAGTGGGGGCTTGCGGAAAATTGGACACATCTTGACATGAAGCACATAACAAATAACAAGATGCATCAACAAAAGGAATAGCCACTTCCTCATCAAGTGGCGGAGTCAACTAAAAGGGAACAAATTTAAGAGCATATACTCCGTCACAAATACTAGTTCAACAAATCACTAAGGCTAAGAGGATGGCACTAAATCACCTCCAAATGGTGTTAAACTAGACTAATTTCGTCCTCAATTTCCAAATACTTTCGTCAAGAGCGATCGGATGGCGTGGAATGATGATCCCCATGATGCTAGTAGCATATGACATGACAAGTCTCGAGTTCTCTACAAAAGTAAAGGTCATGGATCGTCCCAAGCTCGACAAAGTGGCTTGACAAAAAGGTTTTTTGGGAATGAAATGCTCAAATCATTGTAAACAAGGGTGGATATGACTAGCATTCGAAATTTGACCTCATTCAACTTTCACATTTCAAAAATTAGAGATGGGGTTTGTCCCTTTCGTGCTAATGTCCTTTGCTTTCGCCAATCGCTTATTAGGCAATCGGTTAACCTCTAGACAATAAATTTTCGGGGTGATAGTCACTCTGTCTTTGGGCGGTTGAATTCACAACCGTGTGGGGGCCCAATTCAATGGATCCCTTTCCAAAGCACATCGAAGTGGTACACCTCCATCAAAACGACTAAAATTCTCAACATTTCAACATTTCAAAACATTTGAGGTTTCCTTGGCAATAAAACGTTTCCACATAACAAAATCTTTGAAATGAGCACTTCAAACTTATTGATAGAAAGTATTTTTGGGTTGCCATACCACAAGGGGTTGGATAGGTGACTCACATGCAAACCCTTGACTAGGCTTTGGGTCATGGGTCGAAAGACACTAGTGTGGACAGTGGGGGGCCCACGGGGGCGCTTGGGAGAGAGGAGAAACAAGCGTTTGCATTTTTGTTGGAGTCGCCACCAATTTTTATGGGAAATTGGAACCGTTCGAATACCTCGTGTCATGTCAAGACACAAAGTAGAGACATGAACACTAAGCAATCGTTACCCTTAGCATTCTATGTCTAGAATGACTTTCGTGGATGCCAATGAACACGGGTGTTCACGGAGATCTGGAGTAAGGGGTGAGGGTACAAATTAGGAAGCTCTTTTGATCGAACACCTAATCCCGCCCGCCTCGATAGCGGCCTCTACTAATGATTAGGGAAGTTACTCGTACTCGATATATCGTCGATTGTATGCATGCAATGCAACATCCAAGTTTTAATCCTAGCATGTGAAGATTAATACTAAGTCGGTGAACAATCAATTTAGCATACAATTAGGGTCGAAGTAGGATTTAATGCTCAATTACATGTGAGAACATTCAAATGATACAAGAAATAATGATAAATACAATAAAAGAAAATTACAATAAAAGAATTACAATAATTACATTGGATTAGGCGATTTATGTCGAAAATACCTTTAAAACGGATGTTTTGAGAAAAAAGAATAAAAGAATAAAATTACGAACAGATCAGAAGGTGATAATACGATTAATAGTTAATTATACGTAAACTAATTAAACTAAGTCAAGGCAACCACGGAGTTCAGGGACATAATTCAACCCGGAACAGCCGCAGCAGAGCTGCGTCCTTTGGAATAGGCGCAGCAGACGCTGCGTCTGTTCCTGACCTGAATTCTGGCTGTGAAGCCGGAATTGCGTGTTGTTAATACTCGCGGTAAATTTAATGATTGATTAATTTATTTACTCGGATGGAAGTGATTAGTAGGTTAATTACATACGATTAATAGTCATAAAACAGTAAAACATGGATGAGACGGAATTAAGACGGATTAATTACAAGATTAATGATTGATTAGTAACATGGGTGAACAACATAGGTTAAATATGACAAATTAATAACGAATTAATGATGAACATGCGATGAATGTGACAAAAAAACAGATTAAAATATATCAAAGACGAATTCCAGAAACTCAATATGAACAAATCGAACTTCTACAACCCGGATTGAGTTTAATGACGAAAACCCGCAAATATGAGATTATAAGGGATTTAAGTCGGATTTAATGACGAATTAAACGTGTTAATGATGATGAATAAATATACATGTGAAATATATGCTATTATGACGAAGAATTAAAGAGAACAAACGAATAAACAAATAAGAATTTGACGAATTACAGAGGACGAAGGAAGAAGAAAGGAAGCAGGAACTGCGGTAGCCTCACGAAGAGGCGCAGCAGGTACTGCGCTCCTTCGAAGAGGCGCAGCAGTTGCTGCGTCCTTTCTCGACGGTCTTCTGGAAATCCGTAAAGAGAGGTTTTTAAAGCATGGTTTAGAAATCGGTTTTGAGAGGTATTTTCGACATAAACCTTACAATTGTGATACAATAATTAAAATACAATAAATAAAAGAGAGATGTACACCCTCAGACTTACATGTTGACGAAACGAGAAGGACTAAGATATCGATTAGTGATGCTCGACGCGAATGCAAAGGAAGTGCCCTCGTAAGAGGAAAACGATTAGATTAATTAAGTTGATTGATGTGGAGTTGGTCAAATTGGTCGGTCATGCAAACGAGGCTGGTACTCAGAAGGATCCGAGCTTACGTGGTCGAAAGATCAAGCACGTAGGCGCCAAAAAGTAAGAACAAAGGTCTAGAATGCAAAGGGAGAAGAGAAGGGCGGACACTCGCGTGAGAAATATGAGGAGCGAAGGCTCCTATTTATACTAATCACGTGGAGGAAATAGGGTTTCAGAGACTCTTTGGAAGTGAGTCTCGGAAAGATATAAAAAAGATACGAAAATTACGCAGAGAAGGACCTGGGAAGAGGCGCAGCAGTCACTGCGTCTCTTGGAAGAGGCGCATCACCTGCTGCGTCTGTTCCCAAGTGGTTTCCTCCTGCGGAAGAAAGATTTCCGTGTTTTAGTTATGGAAGGACGGAATAATTTGGTTTTCCTTAATACTTTATATGAATATTACGGGAAATTGTTTGCCAAAAGATTAAGATTGTGAAATATTTATGAAATATGGAATAGAAATATCCGGAACATTCCAGAACATTCCGACTCGGGATTGAACGATCATCAGAAAATGGAGACGGTTTTAGGCTCGGACTCCAAATGTACTCTAATTACTGTCAAAACGACCGTATCGGCACGTAGATGACAACTAAGAGGTGGACATTAATATTTGAGCAATCACTTGACGATAAACTTATGAATTGTCACCAATCGTTCTGCGTACCAAACATGCGGCCTTATCATCACCGGGTGGTTTGCGAGAGGTGCATAAATGAGGTATCTACAGAGCCCCCACTTTGACTGAGGCATGGACAAGGCGAAAGTCAAAGTATAGCCATCAGGTCAATCGAAGATTACAACCTGACGACTATGGCGACGCGAGACGGCTCAAGGGGTTTGAGCCAAGGACCTGTCGTCGGGAACATTTTAGAGTCTGTCGACTATCGGGGAGGGTCGTTTAAAGTTCATTAGACTAC
The DNA here is from genome assembly GCF_048544455.1 of Silene latifolia. Classification (NCBI taxonomy): domain Eukaryota; kingdom Viridiplantae; phylum Streptophyta; class Magnoliopsida; order Caryophyllales; family Caryophyllaceae; genus Silene; species Silene latifolia. Next base: position 35,883,743 of record NC_133530.1, on the reverse strand, counting down.
ATAAGGAGGCTCGCCAGCCATAAGAAGAGACCATACCTGAGACTTCTTGAGAGACGCTTCCGGAGGTGCATAGGAGCTAGGGTCAAGATCAAGCGTGAGGGCTAAAATAAAGTGAGTAGCAGGACACAGACGAGAACTGTTGAGAGAAAACTGCTTGGGTAGTCTTCGAGAAGCGATTAGCAGGACACAGGCGAGAACTGCTGAGAGAAAACTGCTTAGGTAGTCTTCGAGAAGTAATTGCGAGTAGCAGGACACAGGCGGGAACTGCTGAGGAGAAATATGCTTAGGTAGATGTTAATCTCCATGTCGGTCGTGAACTCTCGTATGGGGAACGTAATCAGGAATTTTATCTCGGTGCCTTGAGAGGGAAAGTATATCCGCTTACTCTCGCTTGGGGGCAAGATAATGAAGAGAAGGCGTATCGAAACACCTGTCGAGAAATACTTGTTCGTCGCGACAAGTAAAGTCTTGGAAGAAATAAATAACGTATAATATTCTGCTGCTGGCTTGGAAAAATGAGGGCCGGAACGAAAGAAAATCGTCAAACGGATCAAAAAGATAAAATAGCATCAAGGAAGAGGCGCACCAAGGATGGGCCCACAAATAACGAACTCGTAACGAATTTTTGAAAACTCGTATGGAGGGAACACCAGGAAGAGGCGCAGCAAGAGCTGTGTCTCTTGGAAGAGGCGCAGCGCCTGCTGCGTCTATTCCCCAAAGTGTCTATTCTGCGTAAATACGCGATAATCAGAAGGGTTTGTGTTCATTTGTTCGAAACATAATTCCTTCAATTTCTCTCTCAAATCATCACCATTTCCGCCAAGGTTTGATCCAAAAGCTTGCATTAATCATGACTAATCGAGGTATGTGTCTCATTTTGCATTAATCTTCCGTATTGGCTTAATTTTGGATCGGAAAATTAGGGTTTTCAACCCAATTTGATCGAAAATTTGGGGCTTTTCCCCCAAATGCATTTGCCTTATCAAATTGACATTAGAAACGGGTAATTGGTAGTATAAGGAACACAACCATGTATTTATCTTGAATTTTCGTTGAGTTTTTGAGCATTTGAGTGAAATTTGAGACGGTTTCACAGCTGAATCGTAAATTGCTTCGAAAATAGTCTTAGGATTGCCCATTTGCGATGAAACTTGATATTTGGGACCCTTGGATGATGGGTAAACTTTCTATCATCTCGGAATTTTGGTTTGTGACAGCTTTTTTAGGACACTTTCTAAGGCATAATCGCCATTATAACGAAATGCTGCCGAAATTTCGACTCGAACCCGGAACTAGGCTTCAAATTAGGCTTGACTTGACCCAAATTACCATATGAGTGATCGGGTTGGTGAGAGTCTGGCCAAAGATGGCGAGAAAAGAGCGGTTTCAGAGCTTCCAAAGGCTCAAAAATCCATTAAGCAAGGCTTGTCGTCATGCGACGCGGCCTAAATTTGCTTTAATGTCACAGGTGATGTGGCTTCTACTTCTGGGAGAGCTCCCATGGAGATAGACACTGCTGCTGTCGAGGAGGCTCTAGAGCAGGCCTTCACCGCCGCGGTGATGGCTGCTGGAGACGAGGTCCACGAAGAGGAGGCTGCTGAGGAGGAGGAGGCTCCGAGACGGGCCAACGATGGACGAGGAGGTCGTCAGCTGAGAGGAGCTCCTGTGTGGGCTGAGACTTGGGAGAGCAGGCACCTGCTGTAGGCTGCCGAGGGTCACCTGTCCTATAGGATGGTGAAGAGTTTGGTAAATAGGAATTCACTACTCATCACTCATCTTCTCTCGTTTCATTTGCTCATATCTTTTCCAATTTTCATTCAAAACTAAAGATAGCTTTTGTTTCAAATCACAATAGGAGGCCGGGAACATCAGGTCGTTCTCGGGCTACACGACAGTGATGGAGTGCTACGAGCGACTGTCGGCAGAGGAGCGCGCCATGATCGAGCGCGGAGCGTTCGGTTCTTTGGTGCAGGCCTGGAGGGATATCGCGAAGAGGAAGTTGCGGGCTAACCTTAGCCTGGTCCACGCTTTCTTGGACCGATTCTGGGATACGACTTCCACGTTTCACATGCCTTTTGGTGAGGTGGGAGTCACTCTGGAGGACTACGGCATGATTTACGGTGCAGGTGTGGGACCGAGGAGGTGGAGTGGCGAGAGACGCCATGAGGGCGGACTCGGCCGAGGCGAGAGACGATCGGTGGAACTTGTCGCCGAAGGCCGTCACAGTGCCGGGCTTGGTGCCCAGCTCCTACGTTCGAGACTACTTTGTGGGAAAGATCCCGGTGCTGGTGACGATTGATGGGAGGGAGACGGCTCCTCCTCCCTGTACAGCTGAGCAGAGGGCTCGTTTGTGGCTCTGATGGTTTCTGTCTTCGATTTACCTCGGAGACAAGGGAGAGAGGTCGTCGACGAAGCTTCTTCCCTTCCTTTCGACTTGAGCTCCCTAGGGCATTGGGACCGGGTCATTTGCTGGCTTTGCGGTCCTCATTCGCTTCATGAGGGCCATGGTTCGTTCGGAGTTGATGGAGAAGGGGACTTCTCCTGGTGCTGTCGCACCTGGACTACTGCTGGAGGTATGAACCTTCATTGAGGCTTGAAATGAATTCCTTTCTTTATCAAATCACGAATGATCGTTATTGACTATCTTGTTTCACAGGCGTGGGTGTACTCCTAATTCCCGGGCCTCGCGCCCAAGAGGACGGAGCCGCTGGAGAAGGCCTATCCCGTTGTGAGGGATTGGGTGATGTGTAGGACGAGGAGCAAGCGTTCCTCTCACGGCGTTCTGGGCGGGATGTGAACGCTCTTCACCGGACAGCGTAAGCATCTCACTTATATTCATTCGCTTCTTCATTGTTTTTAATCGATCATAGGAATTATCCTTGTTTGTCTTATCACAAAGGGTGCCCGGACCTTGGGCGGAGTACGCCGGAGCGCCTCCTTTTTGTGGGCGAGGTCCTTCGACCTAGGAGCTCGAGCCGGCTTCTTGCTAAGGACGTCGATGGGTCTGTGGTACTTGGCGAGCGCGCTTGGCTCGTCAGTGCTCTCGGGACGTGTTGACGGTTCCCATCGATCCACCTAGGACGATGTTCAGGGAGCCTTCTGAGGCAGAGAGGGAGGCTGACGTCGGCGGTGACGCCCTCCTTCTTCTTGACGAGGACTACTCGGCGTTCCTCTACGGGAGGTTGTCGTACTGGCCGGTAGTGGTGAGCATCTTTACTCTTCTTCTTTACTTGATTTTTTTGAGAACTTATGATGAAAGATCATCGATTAATGAGAAATATTTGGCTTCACAGGAGGTTGAGGCGGCGGGCATCGAGCCCCCAGAGTACCCCGAGACCCTTGAGTACACTGACGCGACCGGGAGGACGACGATCTCCGAGCTGCGTGACTTTGACGTGGCTGTGACGGATGCTGGCCTGGACGACTGGCAGCATCTGATTCGGAGGGTGAGCCTCTGACTTGTATAATTTTTTGTGTAAGAACACGTTTGATTGAACTTTATTAAATTTATTGAGAACTTCCTTTTGAAAATGCAGGTTGCGCCATCTCGGTTCATGGCGCTATGGAGGGTGGCCAACCGGCTGCGAGCTACTGCCGTCGAGGCACTTGTCGGCGGTCGAGGTCGTCAGGTATGAACCTTATGCTTAGTTCATTTTTGATTTTTAATTCCTTTGTAATTGCTTGGACTGATTTGACACGATTGACATGAGCCAATTTTGTTGTTGTTTACAGGGGGACCGCGAGCTGGAGCGAGAGTTGACCCAGTCTCGGGAGGAGACAGCTCGCTTGTTGAGGGAGCTCGAGGTTCGGGACGCCGAGATTGCCGCTCTTGCGGCAAGAGTTGCGGAGCTGGAGGGCGACCAGCAGTAGCTTTGCTTTGTTTTTGTAGACTTGCACATTTGTACATTTTGGACCTTGATTTTGGACATTTTTGGACATTTGTTTGGGCGAGAGCCCCCAGTTTGCTGTACATTTCCCTTTTTGATTGTATATATGATGGCCTGAGTGCCTTTGCTGCTGGGTTGTGTTGCTTGTATCTGCAGGTTAGCTTTGAACAGGTTTGGTAGATGACGGTTTACGCCGTCATGCTGCCGAAATTTACATAGAAATCACGCAAAACATGCATTTGTATATACATATGGCCTTAATTAGCGCGAAATGAAAGACTCGAAAGAAATGCAAAAATGCAAAAATTTTGCTGGAAATGACCGGACGGTAGGGAGGGTTACCCCTAATTGAGCAATGTAGAATGGAATTAAGAAATTGAAATTAATATATAAATATTGAAATTCGGTAAATTGAAAATTATTTTCTAAAATAAATGAATTAAATGAGAAATGTAAATGAATGAAAATGAATTAAAACAAAAATTATTTCCTAAAATGAAAATGAAAATTATTTCCTAAAATGAAAATGTGCACGTGTGGTAAAATGGCGAAAATGTCGATGTCGCTTCGAAATTCGTGTCCGCGGAATTAGGAAACCTGAAACATGGTAATTTTCACGTATTTACCAAAATAATAACCCGTAGGAATAGGAAATTATTCGTCATGGAATTAGGAAAGATACAACGCGGAAAATCACAGAAGTGAAGCTGAGGAAGAGGCGCAGCATGAGTTGCGTCCCTTTGAAGAGGCGCAGCGGGTGCTGCGCCTGTTCCCAAGGTGTTCTGCTCTGGCAGATTTTTGGAAACAGAAATTAGTATAAATAGAAACGCGGATGGAGCTTTTATTCACATAATTCTTCCATCTCGTCTTCGTCTTATTACATAAAATTCTCAAAAGAAACTTTTCATCATGAATACTTTGGAGATTCGCTTGAAGGAATGGACCAACGAATTTTCGAACATGGAAAAATATGATATGGGTGCCTATAACCTTGGATCATTGTTGAGTTTGAGGCTAATCAAGGTTGTTAAACCGTTCTTGGATGCTTGTCTTGATTATTGGGACCCGAATTATCACGTTTTTGCGTTCCCTGGAGGCGACATTTGCCCATTTCCTGAAGAAATTGCTGCGGTTGGTGGGTGGGATCCCGAACATTTGCCTGCCATTCCTTCTACTTCGCAAGGGTACAAGAGCAAATTTATAGATTTGCTTGGGTTGACTAGACTTGAGGTAGACCGACTAGTTACCTCGAAAGGAGTGAGAATGCTGGACTTCATAGACCGATTCATAAATAGGGTCGACCCCACCGTTTCTTATGTTGCTAGGCGGAGGGCATTTGGGTTTTGCCTTTTGCCTTTTGCATGCGTATGTCTTCCAAGGGCATTGTAACACCCCGTAAATTTGAAGACCTTTATTATATTTTAAGAGTAATATTTTAATCTATTTTAATTTAATATTAATTTATTTGAAATAAAATTTATTTGATAAAATATAACCTTATTTTATTTTGAAGAAATGTAATCATTTTTGATAGTTTAGAAATGTTTAAAAGTGATTTAAACTATATTTAAACCTTTTCCTTTGTTAAAATAGATTTCGGATAAAAGTCGTAAAATTGGGATTTTCCCATTTCTTACGGTCGTTGGGTAAACGAGTTTGGATATTGGGCATATGAGTACTTAATCTTTTAGTAAAATCGTGTTTAAGAACTTTACTTTTCTCGGAAATCGCGTTCGACGAATATTTCTAATTTCCGTCGAAACGAACCAAAACGTAAACAAATGACCCATCTCCCCATGCCTTTGGCTGGCCACCTACCCTCCATTTGTCCCCTCTTCCAATTTTCATTTCCTCCATAACTCAATCTATCTCCTCCTTCTCTCAAACACCAAAAACCCACTAAAAATCCTCCTTATAATTCCTAAATCCACCATAAATCCTTCATTTCTCCACCAATTTGCATAAAAATTATATATTTGGAATCCTCTTTTCATCCTTCATCTATTAGTAAGCTTTATTTTCATTTCCCCCAATTTTTGTTTAAGACACTTTTTTTTAGGGTTTCGAATTTAAGCTTAATAATTGTGTTTTTGTTGTTCTTATAGGTGAAGAATTTGAAGATGAGTTAGGTGACTCATATGTTGTTGAAGATGAAGAGTAATTTTGGGTTTTAGAAGCTTTCTCAAGTTATTACTTGTTTATTTGCTAGCTTAAGGTAACTATTCCGAGTTACTCGACGAATTAATGTCACATTAGTAGTTGTATTTGTTGTTTGTTGTTGTTTGTTGTTGTTGTTGTTGTTGTTGTTGTTTGTTGTTGATTGAGACGATCTTGTTGGTAAATGAATGAATGGAGTAAGATGAGTATGCTTATGTTTAATTTATGTTACCCATTTGTATATTATTGTTTGGAACAAATTTGGATGAGGAATTATGTGTTGTGACAAGTCCGCGTGTTGGCTGGAACGCGTCAGTACTGGACCGAGACGGTTTCCAATGTTTCCAAAAATATGACAGATTGAACGGCGTCGAAAAATTAGGTGGTTTAGCCACTTGAATCACTCAATTCGGAGTCCGTATGAGTAAATGGCGTCGTTTTATCGATAAAATTTATAGAAAAGTTTACCCTTGTGTGAGACGGTTATTTATGCTATTTTATTATGCGAGAATTTTGTGGAATTAGTTATTTTGTAAGTTGGAATATATTTTCTTATGTTGATAGTCTTTCACATGATAGAAATTGGAATAGTGCATGAAAATGATATTGTAATGAATTTTGTGATTTGGGCCAAAGTAGGCCAAGACTACGAGTGGGCATTGACCGAACGAGTTTGGTCAAACTAGGTTTAAACCGGTCAGCCTCGATTTGACCGATGACCCGTCGCGGGACTAGGGTCGAGGGTTTGTCTTTGAGGTGAGATTGGTTGTTATTGGATGTTTTATGTTATGCCTTGATATTTGTAATTATCATTTCACATGTTGGTTGTTGGATGCTTTGGATGCCTTATGCTTGAGTCTTGTTGCCTCTTTGCCATTTTAGCTTGTTCTCATGGATTATGGTACTATCGGTTAGCTGGAATTTGGATTATTATTGATATTGGAGATATTGTTGGATTGTCAGCTAAATATGCTCTTGCGAAGCCTTTCATATGCTAGGGTGTGTATGATCATTTGTGTGTGCAAGTTTGGACTCTTTGCCCTTTTTTTTTGGTTAATTGGGTGTCCTACTTGTCTTGTGTGGTGTGGGCTTAAGTATTCAAGCTGGGACTAGGTCCTAGGTGAGTATTTCGGCCTTCATCATAGATAGGCCATTATAGTCTTTGACGAGTGTATGTTTGCGGCTTAATAGCCTTTGTGTATTAGCTTGGTGGGTTTATATCCAAGTTAGGGCATGACCTCCTGACGTACTCGTAGAAGTATGTGGTCAGCTTAAGTACTAGCCAACCCTTTGGTGGACTCCTTAGGGGTACTCATGTGTGTGATCATGGGTCTTGGATGCGGTATTTTCCGCATGTCGCTAGGTCTGCGCAAGTTTAGGACTAGGGTGTTTACCTTACCTCGTGGTATAGACTCGAGTTACAGAGTGACTATTGACCGTCCTAAGAACTTATGCCTGTCTCTAGATATATTGTCCTTTCTTGTTTGATGATTCTATGAATCATAGAAGGTGAGATGCAAGCCGGCTATGGTTGATAGAGTTTGGATTCCTGGATGTTATGTGATTCACATGATAGTGTAGTATGAGTCGGTCTAGTATTCACATGCTAGGACTATGTGTTGTTTTATTGTTGTTCACATGATAAGCACAATTGTCTAGCATCTATATACTAAGGCTATGTGTTATTCATATTCATATTCTTATGTTTACATGTTATATTAATTATGACATTTCGTGGCTGGGAGAACTCGGAGTTACTCCCCACTGACTGTGGCTTTCGTATTTGTATAAAATGCGATTGACAGGTAGGTGATGCATATATGAGGTACATGGACGAGCTAGCGAGCAAAGTAACCTTGGGACCTAGATTGGCTTTATTTTATTGTGACCCTTAAACACTTTTTATGTCATATATTTTTTTAGGGACATATGTCTCCCTTTTTCATATTTGGGTTGTATAACTTTGTTTCGCGACTTTAGCGATGTTTTATTTATGAGATTTATTTAGACCTTGCATGTTTGACACCTTCCCATTTGGATATTTTTATAACAGGTTCAGGTTTTAAAAATTACAGGTTTTTACCCAAATGAACCTATTACAAACATATCCATGCAGTTTTTATGTAAAATTAGGTGTTTACTTTTCCGCAATAAATGAGGGTGTCACAGTTGGTATCAGAGCATATTTGCTCCCGACGCACGTTTGTGTACCCCCAATATAAATAACCTGACCTTAAAATAATAAACTTGAGAGATGGGTAGGATGGGTAGACTTAAGACCTTATGTTGTAGTCTCTTTGTGATTGCTCTTTGTTAGGTTCTAACATGTTTGTTGATTGTCATTTAATGAGTGTTGTGTCCTTGGATCAATGACCGTGAGCTTACCTACATGAAGATCAAGATTTGGTGCCTATTGCTGAGGATTGAAGATTTGTTCAACCTTTGAATAATGCTCCTACTTCCTCGAAGATGTTTCTTATTCTTTGTGTATCTCGCCTTATTCTTTATCTCTTGGTGCTTATCCTCCTTCTAAACTCTCTTCTGTTTTACTTTGAAATCTACTCTTGTACTCCTAACTTGTCCTTTGTTCCTTGCTTATCCTACCTTAACGCCTTTTTGATAGTACTCTTTCTTTTGAGGAATGTTGACCTTGGTTGGAAAATTCGACTTTTGAGGAGATTGTTTGTGGTTAACCCATAACCCTGGTTTTAAGAGGTTGTGATGTTGGAAAGACTTAGGTGGAATTGAGTGGTGGAATCGAAGGTGTAAGATTGAGAGAGTAAGTAAGTCGAATTTACGATTGGCTTTCGTAATCACTTTGGATATGAGGGTTTTATAAGGTATATGTTACCATATGAGAAATACTAATTTTGGGATTATTAGTTGGTCTAAGTGAGTGATCTTAATTACTACTTGAGGTATGGAATGAGAGTGAGACTAAGCTACATTGTTGGGAAATCTTAGCACTTGTTTTAGTAACTATAAAGGATAAGGGTATGGTTGACGCCAATTGTTAAGTTGAAGGACATAGTTTTAATTTATGGTGTTAGAATGTGGGAATTTAGAGATTGGAATTAGGACCCTTGATTGAAGATTTTATCATTTTGAGAAACCCATGGTTGACACTAGTTGGATATGAGTATAGCTTTGTTGGAACTTTGACCTTGATCTTGTGGAAGTTGTTTGTGGATGTTTGTGGATTTGGAATGGTGGAATCACACTTATAGTGGAGTACCCTGTTTCAGGGAATAGATTAAGATGAAGTAACATGAGCGTTTTGAGGAAATCCTTGGGAGTGATGTGGTTATAAGTTTTGTTGCTAAGAAGTTTTCGGAACCGCTTAGGTTGATGTCGTTGTGTGAGATTTGAGTACCTGGCGTTTCCTTGTTGTCTAATTTCCTTTCTTCTTTGACCATAAGCGTTACCGTTCATACCTCCTTTCCTCGCTTTATCTTGCTCATGATCTTGAATTAGCCGCCGTGGTACATGCCTGGAAGACATGGAGGCATTACCTTATTGGAGTTCATTGCCGCATTTATACCGATCATAAGAGTTTGAGGTGTATCTTTACCCAGAAAGAATTGAATATGAGGCAAAGAAGATGGCTAGAGTTGGTGAATGATTATGATGCCGAGTTGATTTATCATGAAGGGAAAGCAATTCTGGTGGACGATGCTTTGAGTAGGAAGACTAATCACTCTTTGAGCACTATCCGTGTGTTACCTGATGAACTTACCACGGAATTTCAAAAGTTAGGGATAAGCCTTGTTGGGAAGGGCTTTGACTATCTTAGTGTCTTGAGTGCAGAACCCGACTTTTACCGTGAGATCCGTACTTGCCTATCTGAGGATGCTACTTTCAGGTCCATTCAAGCAAAAATCCAACTTGGGCAAGCTAAGGATTGTGTGGTGGATAGTGATGGATACCTTCGTTACCAAGGTAGGATGTATGTTCCGAGAGTAGCCGAGTTGAGGAAGAAGATCCTTGATGAAGCTCACCTTTCTCCTTACTCTATTCATCCGGGTGGTGACAAGATGTATAAAGACTTGAGATTACAGTTTTGGTGGCCTAGGATGAAGATTGATGTCCTAGAGTATGTTAGCAAGTGTCTTACCCGTCGAAAGTGAAGATTGAGCATCGAAACCCGGGGTTTGCTACAACCTTTGGATGTTCCCCTTTGGAAATGGGAGTCCATCTCCATGGACTTTGTGATGGCTTTACCTAAGACTGCTAGCGGAAAAGATGCGGTTTGGGTGGTTGTAGATCGATTGACCAAGTGTGCTAGATTTATACCTATCAATGAGACATGGAACTTAGTTGTCCTAGCTGAGGCCTATGTGAGGGAGATAGTACGCTACCATGGAGTGCCTAAGGATGTAGTTTCAGATCGTGACCCTAGATTCTGTTCCCGTTTCTGGACTGCTTTGCAAAAAGCCATGGGTAGTAAGCTACTGATGAGTACCGCTTTTCATGCCGCTACAGATGGGCAGACTGAGAGGACTATCCAGACTTTAGAGGACCTCCTCCGTGCTTGTGCTTTGGACTTCCACACTTCTTGGGAGAAATGTTTACCTCTTGTCGAATTCTTCTACAACAATAGCTATCATTCCTCTATCAAGATGTCACCTTATGAAGCTTTGTACGGTAGGAAGTGCCGTAGTCCTGTCTGTTGGGATCAAGTCCAAGATGCTCATGTGTTAGGACCCGATTTGGTGACTGAGACCATCAATCAGGTTCAAATCATTCGAGAGCATATGAAAACCGCTCAAGACCGACAGAAATCTTATGCCGATGTCCGTCGTCGACCACTTGCCTTTGAGGTTGATGATCAAGTATTCCTTAAGGTGTCACCTATGAAAGGGGTGAAACGGTTTGGCGTGAAAGGAAAGCTGAGTCCCAAATACATTGGACCTTTCCGTGTGCTTGAGAAGATTGGTCCCGTTGCTTACCGTTTAGAGTTGCCCCCGAATTTGAGCAAGGTTCATGATGTCTTCCATGTATCTCAGTTGAGGAAGTACATTAGTGATCCGAGCCATGTTATTCAAGAAGAAATCCCAGATTTGGAACCTAACTTGGCTTTGGAAGAAAGGCCGATCCGAATCCTCGAAAGGGCAAACAAGCAACTTAGAAACAAAGTTATGCCCCTAGTTCGTATCCTTTGGCGTTGTGAAAATGTCGAAGAAGAAACTTGGGAGCCTGAATCTTCTATGTTAGCTAAATATCCCGAACTTTTCTCGTGAGGTGATTCTCTTTCCTTTATCTAATTCTTGTGAGTTTTAGCTATCCTTTCGAGTGTTCCTCTCCTTCTCTTAAATACTCTCCGCGTTAGTAGTCCTTGCCTAGTTGTTTAAAAGTCGTAGTTAGAGTTTGGTCATAGCTAGTGGAGTTATTATCCTTATTATAGAGTTTCGAACTAAAGATTTTTGGAAATGTTTTAATATTTTCCACTGGTTTTAAGGTCAATGAGTGGTAAAGCTCGTTATTGGAGACGTCCGATAATTGGTTTTCTCATTTGTTGGTGTAAAAATATATATTTTTATGTCTTTGATTTGGAATGTTGATGTTATTGAACGGCCGACGAGGATATTCCGTTCCATTGAAAAGACACTTATATTTCATACATTCATATTCTGAAGATTTTGTTTACTTGATTTTAAAGAGATAGACCTACATATATACAATGTTCCTTCATCTAAGTTTCGGGGACGAAACTTCTTAAAAGGAGGGATGATTGTAACACCCCGTAAATTTGAAGACCTTTATTATATTTTAAGAGTAATATTTTAATCTATTTTAATTTAATATTAATTTATTTGAAATAAAATTTATTTGATAAAATATAACCTTATTTTATTTTGAAGAAATGTAATCATTTTTGATAGTTTAGAAATGTTTAAAAGTGATTTAAACTATATTTAAACCTTTTCCTTTGTTAAAATAGATTTCGGATAAAAGTCGTAAAATTGGGATTTTCCCATTTCTTACGGTCGTTGGGTAAACGAGTTTGGATATTGGGCATATGAGTACTTAATCTTTTAGTAAAATCGTGTTTAAGAACTTTACTTTTCTCGGAAATCGCGTTCGACGAATATTTCTAATTTTCGTCGAAACGAACCAAAACGTAAACAAATGACCCATCTCCCCATGCCTTTGGCTGGCCACCTACCCTCCATTTGTCCCCTCTTCCAATTTTCATTTCCTCCATAACTCAATCTATCTCCTCCTTCTCTCAAACACCCAAAACCCACTAAAAATCCTCCTTATAATCCCTAAATCCACCATAAATCCTTCATTTCTCCACCAATTTGCATAAAAATTATATATTTGGAATCCTCTTTTCATCCTTCATCTATTAGTAAGCTTTATTTTCATTTCCCCCAATTTTTGTTTAAGACACTTTTTTTTAGGGTTTCGAATTTAAGCTTAATAATTGTGTTTTTGTTGTTCTTATAGGTGAAGAATTTGAAGATGAGTTAGGTGACTCATATGTTGTTGAAGATGAAGAGTAATTTTGGGTTTTAGAAGCTTTCTCAAGTTATTACTTGTTTATTTGCTAGCTTAAGGTAACTATTCCGAGTTACTCGACGAATTAATGTCACATTAGTAGTTGTATTTGTTGTTTGTTGTTGTTTGTTGTTGTTGTTGTTGTTGTTTGTTGTTGTTTGAGACGATCTTGTTGATAAATGAATGAATGGAGTAAGATGAGTATGCTTATGTTTAATTTATGTTACCCATTTGTATATTATTGTTTGGAACAAATTTGGATGAGGAATTATGTGTTGTGACAAGTCCGCGTGTTGGCTGGAACGCGTCAGTACCGGACCGAGACGGTTTCCAATGTTTCCAAAAATATGACAGATTGAACGGCGTCGAAAAATTAGGTGGTTTAGCCACTTGAATCACTCAATTCGGAGTCCGTATGAGTAAATGGCGTCGTTTTATCGATAAAATTTATAGAAAAGTTTACCCTTGTGTGAGACGGTTATTTATGCTATTTTATTATGCGAGAATTTTGTGGAATTAGTTATTTTGTAAGTTGGAATATATTTTCTTATGTTGATAGTCTTTCACATGATAGAAATTGGAATAGTGCATGAAAATGATATTGTAATGAATTTTGTGATTTGGGCCAAAGTAGGCCAAGACTACGAGTGGGCAGTTGACCGAACGAGTTTGGTCAAACTAGGTTTAAACCGGTCAGCCTCGATTTGACCGATGACCCGTCGCGGGACTAGGGTCGAGGGTTTGTCTTTGAGGTGAGATTGGTTGTTATTGGATGTTTTATGTTATGCCTTGATATTTGTAATTATCATTTCACATGTTGGTTGTTGGATGCTTTGATGCCTTATGCTTGAGTCTTGTTGCCTCTTTACCATTTTAGCTTGTTCTCATGGATTATGGTACTATCGGTTAGCTGGAATTTGGATTATTATTGATATTGGAGATATTATTGGATTGTCAGCTAAATATGCTCTTGCGAAGCCTTTCATATGCTAGGGTGTGTATGATCATTTGTGTGTGCAAGTTTGGACTCTTTGCCCTTTTTTTTTGGTTAATTGGGTGTCCTACTTGTCTTGTGTGGTGTGGGCTAAAGTATTCAAGCTGGGACTAGGTCCTAGGTGAGTATTTCGACCTTCATCATAGATAGGCCATTATAGTCTTTGACGAGTGTATGTTTGCGGCTTAATAGCCTTTGTGTCTTAGCTTGGTGGGTTTATATCCAAGTTAGGGCATGACCTCCTGACGTACTCGTAGAAGTATGTGGTCAGCTTAAGTACTAGCCAACCCTTTGGTGGACTCCTTAGGGGTACTCATGTGTGTGATCATGGGTCTTGGATGCGGTATTTTCCGCATGTCGCTAGGTCTGCGCAGGTTTAGGACTAGGGTGTTTACCTTACCTCGTGGTATAGACTCGAGTTACAGAGTGACTATTGACCGTCCTAAGAACTTATGCCTGTCTCTAGATATATTGTCCTTTCTTGTTTGATGATTCTATGAATCATAGAAGGTGAGATGCAAGCCGGCTATGGTTGATAGAGTTTGGATTCCTGGATGTTATGTGATTCACATGATAGTGTAGTATGAGTCGGTCTAGTATTCACATGCAAGGACTATGTGTTGTTTTATTGTTGTTCACATGATAAGCACAATTGTCTAGCATCTATATACTAAGGCTATGTGTTATTCATATTCATATTCTTATGTTTACATGTTATATTAATGATGACATTTCGTGGCTGGGAGAACTCGGAGTTACTCCCCACTGACTGTGGCTTTCGTATTTGTATAAAATGAGATTGACAGGTAGGTGATGCATATATGGGGTACATGGACGAGCTAGCGAGCAAAGTAACCTTGGGACCTAGATTGGCTTTATTTTATTGTGACCCTTAAACACTTTTTATGTCATATATTTTTTTAGGGACATATGTCTCCCTTTTTCATATTTGGGTTGTATAACTTTGTTTCGCGACTTTAGCGATGTTTTATTTATGAGATTTATTTAGACCTTGCATGTTTGACACCTTCCCATTTGGATATTTTTATAACAGGTTCAGGTTTTAAAAATTACAGGTTTTTACCCAAATGAACCTATTACAAACATATCCATGCAGTTTTTATGTAGAATTAGGTGTTTACTTTTCCGCAATAAATGAGGGTGTCACAGGCATGTTGATGAAGACTTGAGAGGTGATCCCCGTCTTCTGGTCCTTGTTGAGCAAATGGAGCTGCGCAGGAGCGCAACTTGTTTATGCTTAGGAGAGATCTTGTTGGGCTTGGATAATAGGAAATCCAACCACGACCTACCGTATTTGGGGAGTCCCGTCATCTTGCAGGTAAAACAACACTTTCTTTTTGTTCTCTTTTTTTTTCGTTTTTTTTTTTCGTTTTTTTTTCGTTTTTTGTTTTTTCGTGTTATGTCTAATACCTGCTTTTGTTAGGTTTGGCTTATGGAACGACTTCGATTGATCGAGCCCCCAGTTCATGTTCCTTCTTACCATGCCCGCTCGATTGCGATGAGGACGAGGTTGTACATGGTGGACTTCACTCGGGTCTGTGATTACTGGAAGAATAAACTGAAGAGTGAGGATGGTCCTTTGATTAGGTGGGTCGTACCGTGGTGGCACCTCAAATCCGTCACTGGAGTGTCTTCTTTGGATCCTACTAGGTCCGTGCGCATTCCTGGCCTAGAATTCATGGTGTGTATCTTTCCGGAAAGATTGATGAGACAAATCGGAATGAAGCAGATGATCCCGAAGCTGGATACCGTCGCGCAGACCGCTGTGGCACTTACCACTGATAGCCGGAGGGAATGGGCCATTAAATGGGCCTAAAGAAACATGTGGTTCTTGAATTTCTCCGCTAATGCCTTATGGGTGTCGGATTCTTATCTGCGATGGAGGAGGGCTACAACTCCTGAAGAACGTGAGAGATTGAGGAAGCGCGAGCCTGTGGACTACAAGGTGCGCGAGGTAGAGAAAGAGAAAGAGAAGCATCTGACAGAAGGAGAAGAAGAAGCCGGGCTTCGAGTTATTCATCCTTCGAAGAAACCGAAGATCTCTCCTGTCGCGGAAATGGTGGTTGGCAAGAATGGGAAGTCGAGGCCTCGAGAAAGACCATTGGTGATTAGGTCTGAAGTGGCGCAAGAGCGTCCGGCTCGAGGTCGTGACAAGAAGTGTGACAAGAATGACAAGGGCAAGGGGAAGATGGAAGAATAGCCTAAGTCCTTTTATTATTATTTATTATTATTATTATTGTTGTAATAAAAAAAGGTGGGGTTTTTATAATCCTAGCCTCTTCTATTTATGTAGCGTACTATTATTATTAGAAAATGAATGAAATAAAAAAGGTTAAATGGTTATGAAACCGTTGTGATTTTCTATTTATTATTCTTGTCGAATTCCAAATGCAATGCAAATGTCCTTCTATTTACATTTTTGAAAATGACGGGTTGTATCCTGTGAAGGATTGCCTACGTATTCACTTAGAAAATGAAATCAAACCCTTGCGCGTAGTTCGAGTAAATGTAAAAGAATAATAATTGTTCTAAGCAAGAGCTTGTAACGAACTTAGAAAATTAGCACGAGCTTTCGCTTACTCTGAAGGTGCAAATTTAGTTTATTTGATGACATGAGGATGACAAACTTGTCAAAATGCAAGAGCACAGTGACATTTAGCTTATTTCAGCTTGGCCAGGGGCCGGTTTATTTAGTGCCACAAGAGCGACACGTGGGGTTACGCGAGGCGCGTTTTTGTTCCTATTCTAGGCATAGTACCGTTTCAATTGGTCAAGGTTTGTCGGGTTGGAGAACTCATTCCCATCTAGGTCTGTGATTTTAACTGCACCCGCCGGAAGTATGGATTTGACTAGAAAAGGTCCGGCCCAATTAGGTTTGAATTTTCCCCGTGGATCGACAGGTAAAAGAGCTCTAACCGATTTGAGCACTAAGTCTCCTTCCTTGATGTTTCTGGGCTTAACCTTTTTGTTGAAAGCTCATTTGATACGGGCTTGGTATGTTTGGACATTATGCAAGGCGCGTAGCCTGCGTTCATCCAGGAGGATGAGTTCTTCATATCTATCCCTTTTCCAATCAGCTTCTGGGATTTGACTCTCGAGTAAGATACGCAAGGATGGTATCTCTAGCTCAACTGGTTGTACAGCCTTCATGCCGTAGGTCAAATATAAAGGAGTAGCCCCAGTGGGCGTCCTAACAGATGTATGATATCCCCACAGAGCAAAGGGTATCTTGCTTGGCCAATCTCGATAGTTGTCAATCATTTTCTTGAGAATTGTGACAACGTTCTTATTTGCTGCCTCTACCGCACCATTAGTATGTGGTCTATAGGGCGAAGAGTGGTGATGCCTAATTTTGTACTTGGCTAGCAATTGCTCAGTCTCAGCTTGGAAATGGGATCCATTATCACTAATGATCTCATGCGGGCAACCGTATCGACAGATGATGTTGTATTGTATGAACTTTGCCACATTTTTGGCCGTGAGACTGGTGTAGGAAGCCGCATCCACCCACTTGGTAAAATAGTCAATTGCCACTAGGATGAAACAAGTGACCTCTGTTAAAGTTTGGGGTTATCTTCCCGATTATATCAATTCCCCAGGCAGAAAATGGCTAAGGAGACGTCATCGTATAGAGCAATGAAGGAGGGACATGTTGTACATTCCCGAAGATTTGGCAATTGTGGCAATGTCTTACATATTTGATGCAATCGGATTCCATTGTGGTCCAATAATATCCCAAACGTGTGATTTTCTTTGCCATCATGGGCCCACTCATGTCAGGACCGCATTCTCTGTCGTGGACTTCTTCCATCACCTTTCGCGCCTGTGAATGATCAAGGCAACGTAAGATTACACCAAGAGGTGTTCTTTTGGATAACTCTCCTTGCATGAGAACGTATTGGGAAGCGAGTAGGCGTATAGCACGTTGTCCCCTCTTGTCCATATCCGGTGGATAGGTACCATTGAGCTTGAACTTCAGGATTGCTTGGAACCAGGGTTCCTGCGCGATGTCCTCTTCATCGGTGATTTGATGCACATAAGCCGGCTCCGACCGTCGTGAGATGCATAAAGGCATTTCCATCATGTTGTCTGGCATATTAATCAAAGATGCGAGTTTTGCAAGAGCATCTGCAAATTGATTTTCCTCTCGAGGTAGGTGTAGATAGGTTACGTGATCAAAGAATTGAGCAACTTGGTCTATTCTAGCCTGATAAGGTGCGAGGCTTTCGCTTCGGATTTTCCAAGATCCTGTAATTTAGTTGATGATTAGGGATGAATCCCCATGCACGCGAAGATTTTTAATGCCTAAGCTCATTGCCGCTTGCAGTCCAATGAGACAAGCTTCGTATTCTGCGGCGTTATTTGTCACCTCGAAGTCGAGTTTGACAGAGATTGGTGTATGCTCGCCTTCAGGAGAAATGAGCAACACTCCTATTCCAAATCCTCTTAAGTTTGACGCTCCATCAAAGTAAAGGTCCCAGGAGTCTACATTAGTTTGGAGTATGTCCTCGTCTGGAAATGACCAAGTATCTATTGTTTGTGCATCGTCGATGGGATTCTCTGCAAAGAATTCGGTAACGGCGCGACCTTTTATTACTTTCAGGGGCACGTATTTGAGATCGAATTCTGAGAGCATCAAAGTCCATCTTGCTAGGCGTCCGTTGAGGACGGGTTTTTCGAAGAGGTATTTGACTGGATCCATTTTGGAGTATATTTTGACGGAGTAGCTAAGCATGTAATGGCGTAGCTTCTTCGTCGCCCACACAAGAGCGAGGCATGTCTTTTCGAGTTGTGAATATTTACACTCGTACTCCAAGAACTTCTTACTAAGGTAGTAGATAGCCCTTTCTTCATTTCCTATAGTTTGAGCTAGCATGGCACCCATGGCGGTTTCGGTTACCGTGAGATATAAACCAAGAGGTTGATCTTGTTGAGGTGGCATGAGCACTGGCGGTTTGGTCAATATCTCCTTTATTTTGTCAAATGCCTTTTGACAATCATCATCCCACATGGTGTGGTCTGTCTTCTTGAGCTTCTTGAAGATAGGCTCACAAATCATTGTAACTTTTGATATGAATCGACTTATATATTGCACTTTTCCCAGGAATCCTCTGACTTCTTTTTCTGTTTGTGGTTGCGGCATTTCGATCAGAGCCTTGATCTTGGAAGGGTCTATTTCTATACCTCTTTGACTAACGACGTATCCCAGGAGTTTGCCAGACGTTACCCCGAATGTGCACTTCTGAGGATTGAGCCTCATGTTGTACTTTCGTAGTCTTGCGAGAAATTTGCGAAGGTTCTCAATATGCCCCTCTCTATCCTTGGACTTGACGATCATGTCGTCTACTTATACCTCAACTTCTTTATGCATCATATCATATAAGAGTGTAGTTGCGGTGCGTTGATATGTAGCTCCGGCGTTGATCAATCCAAACGGCATCACTGTATAGCAGTAGGTTCCCCATTGAGTGAAAAAGGCGGTCTTATGCATATCTTCCATGGCCATTTTGATTTGATTATAACCCGCATACCCATCCATGAAGGATAGTAATGCGTGGTCTGCAGTATTGTCCACCAATATGTCGATGTGTGGTAGAGGGAAATCGTCTTTAGGACTTGCTTTGTTTAGATCCCTAAAATCAACACAAACACGGATTCTCCCATCCTTTTTGGGTACAGGTACTATGTTGGCTACCCAGTCAGAATACTCGGAAACTTTGATGAACCCGGCCTTGAATTGCTTATCAACTTCTTCCTTAATCTTGAGAGCCCATTCCGTTCTCATTCGGCGAAGCTTCTGTTTCACAGGTTTGAAACCTGGCTTTATCGGAATCCTATGCTCGGCGATATCCCTGTCGATTCCTGGCATGTCTTTGTAGGACCAAGCGAAAACATCTTTGAACTCGTTTAGAAGGTCTATGAAGTCGGCCCTTTCGGTAGAGCTCAAGGTAGTCCCTATCCTAAGTTCTTGGGGTTCTAGTTCGGTTCCTACATTGATGGGTTTGGTGTCCTCTATTACTGGTCCTCCTTCCCCTTCCTGTAGTATTTCTTTGGCTACGTAGGGAGGTATTTCGATCGAGTCTGGGTCATGGTCATCCTCAGTATCATCGTAAACAGAATTGCACTCAAGATAACACAAAGAGTAAGGAGAACCTGATTTATTCATATTAAAGTTTGAGTAAAGTTGAAACAAAGAAGCCAACTGATCCATGGTCACAGGCGGCAAAGGACGATGGTTGGGGCATTTCCCGAACTACTGTGACTACTCGAGGCTAAGCTAGGAGAAACGAAGGGGACGGGGATGACGACAGGAGGAGATTTCCTAGTGACTTCTCTAGACTCCGACTCTGACTCCGACTCCGACTTGAACTCATCGTCTTCTGGTTCTCCTTTGAACATCTCTCCTTCTCCAATGGTGAGCTTGAAGAGTCTTCCTTGATTGTTGGTCCACTTGATCGATTTTCTCCATCCTTTCTGTTGATTTGCGTTTGTTTCTGTGATTAACGCGGTAGGGTTGAAGTGGTCGTCTTGAAGTATCATGGTAATGATCTTATCCTGCGCGGCTCTAACAAATCGATCTTCTCCGAACAAAAAGCTAACAGCTTGTTCGTCTAAGCAAGATGCTTGACGGGTTTTGACGGTAGGAACCGTTTCTGGAGGAATGAAGTAGCAATCGTGAAAGATCTCGATTCCGACTAGCTTCCTCTCGAGATAATGCCAAGGCTCGGGAAATCCGTGAAAGAGTTCCAGGCTTCCTTCCTTAACAAAGTACCCATTTAAGGTGAGGAGATAGGGTCGCATTTGGACTCCTGTGTACTTACGGTTCTGAACTTGAGCAAGCATCTTGAGAACCTCCTCTTTAGTGGGTTTGTACCCCAGTCCAAGTGGTATTCTTTTTGAGTTGCCTTCCTTATATGATGCGAAGGTATTTCTTCGGACAGGGTTTAAAGGCATTCCAGGCAAGTATCCCTGGGTTTTGAGTATGTGGTTGACCACCAAGTTCGAGTAGGGATCGTAGTACAGGGGTGCCAGTTCGCTTTCTATGACGCTTATGCTTTGGAAGCCCCCAAGCTCATATACTGGATCTGCGAGGACTTGATTATTTGACTTCTTTTCGATTATTGCTTTGATGGGCGACAAAGTGATCGTCACTACTTTGCCATATAGTGGAATCTTGATCTTTTGATGAAGGGTGGATGTCACTGCTTTGGAAGCGTGAATCCAAGGTCTTCCTAGAAGTATGTTGAAGGAAGCTTCGATGTCCATTATTTGGAAGTTAACCTTTCGCTTAATTGGTCCTGTGGCTATGGTTAGATTAATGAGTCCTGCAACCCTTCGTCGTGTACCATCATATGCGCGAACACCTTGATTGGTAGGGGTCCAATCCGACTCTTTCATGCCTAGTTTGTATGCCGTTTTGAGGGGTATGACGTTGACCGCAGAGCCATCATCTACCAAGGTCATTGGCACATTTTTCTTTAGACAAATGACAGTGATGTAGAGAGCCAAGTTGTGACTAGCGCCGAAAGGCGGTAAATCTTAAATCCGAGAAAGTAATAGGATTACTTAGCTTCGGTGATTCTTGGAAGACCAAGTTGACTACATCTTCGGGTGTCGAGTTATGTGCTATATTTAGCTTGGCCAAGGCTTGCAGTAAAGCTTGGCGATGTGGGAACGAGCTTGCTACTAATTGCCGTGAAAGATCGAAAGATCACCTTTGTCTTCTCAGAATTGCTTGAGCAAATGATCAGTGGACTCATCTTCGTTATCATTTGGTGTGACAATGTTGGTTGGACCATTTTGAGTAGTGCTTTGATATGGACGACCCGAACGAGTTAGGTGGTCCACATCTTGATCTTCGCCATTTTGGACTATTTCTTTTACTAAGGAGTTTTCAATGAGATACTCGTCCTCATCATCGTCGGCCCAAACTCCATTGATTGTAGCTAGTTTTCTCATTCTCATGATTTCATCTTCTAGTCGTATGATTTGGTCGACTAATTTATCTACCACAGCGACTATTTCTTGCATAGTAGCATTTTGAGAGAAGACTAGTGGCACATGCTCTTTAGGTGTCGTGTTGGGATCATGAGCAGTTGTCCCCATATTTTCTAATTCCCAAACTTGCTTATCCACACTCCTTGCCCATGTGATGAAGTCGGAAATAGTAGGGGAGATGGTGGAGTAGAAACCTTCATTTTCGATTGCATAGATTTCGTTTTCGATTGGAGAAATGAGGTGTGAACAATATAAGGTAGATTCATCACTTGTGATCACTAGAACTCCAAGAGGATTCTGAGTGTTGTTGGGTTTACCTCCCGGCGGTATTGGCAATCGACCATCTTCAATCATGTCTTGAAGCACATTTTTCAACTTGTAGCACTTTTCTGTGTCATGTCCCTTGCCCCTATGGTATTCACAGTACGAGTTCTCGTCCCAGAACTTGGATTTCCTTTCAGGTTCGGGAGTAGGTCCAATAGGTTGGAGTTTGCCTTGCTTCATTAGCCTTTTTAGAGCGTTGGCGTAAGTGTCCCCAAGATTTGTGAATTTCCTTGGTGGGGTAGTTTTCTTGGATGGCTCGAGAAGGTTAACTTCATCTGTCTTGCTAGTAGAGCCGTATGAACGGCTTGTTGAGCCTTGATATCCTCGACCTACTGTTTTGGACAAGAGTCCTTTACGGATGTCATCTTCGATCCTTGTCCCTAGTACGGTTAAGTCCATGAAGCTTTTGATGTTTTGGTATCTCAAATGGTTGGCATAAATGGGTTTGAGATTATCCACGAACTTCTCCACAAGGGTAGCCTCATCCGGACGTTCAACTAGTTGGGTACTAGTCTTCCTCCACCTACTTAGGAAGTCGGTGAATCCTTCTTTGTCATTTTGGGTAAGAACCTCTAGAGTGCGCATGTTAACTTGGATCTCGGCATTATCCGCATATTGTTTAGAAAACTCGATTGCAGCATCTTCCCAAGTAGCGACCTTCTTATGATCTAGAGAGTAGAACCATTGCTTTGGGATAGTGTCAAGAGATGAAGGAAAGATCCTTAAGAACATCTCGGGTTTGATGCCTTTGATAGACATGTAATCCTTGAAAGCACGGATGTGGTTCAAAGGGTTCTCACGACCCTTGAATTTAGGGATATCCGTCATATTGAAGTTGGTTGGTAACTTGGCATCGACGGCCTCGTACTTGCGGTTATTCTCTCTATAAATGTCATCCCCCTTAAGGTACATCAATTGCTCCTCTAAGTATTGGAGTCTTTTCTTAGCTACAGTCATCCCCATGAGAGGATTTTCATCCCTGGATTCATTCTCGGAGTTACCTATTACTTCACTTTCATGGGGAGGCAACCTTCCCTCTACGGCATAGATCCGGCCCTCGATGATCTCAAGGCGATCATGGACTTGGTCTTGGGTATCTTGGATACGGGCTAGCGCGGCTAGGATTCGATCATTACCATCTTGAAGTTGGTTGAGGTTTGTTTCGCTGGATCCAGGCATCTTGAAAACTGGATAAGAGATCGATGACGAATCAAAACACGATCGACCACTCTAACACACTTGCTAAAAGAAGAAATGTTTTGACTCGTGAAGTGGGTGTGTGCCACCTGTTTTGAGTGAGTTTTGAATAAAGGCAAAGATTTTGAAAATGTATATCCTAGTCAACTATAGTGTAGTTGTAGGAGTCGACTCGAAGTGAGGTTTTGAAATGGGCTTGTGGCCCGAATTTTGACTTGACAAACGGACAAAGTTTCGACTGGATTTTGCGCTAATCAAATGGCCTATTTCAAAATTTTGATTAAGAAAAGGGGTTTTGATTTTTGAAAAAATCGTCATGGTTTTGTTTAGAAAATGGTGATCATATAATGTACAAGCATTTATACAAGCATTATAACGGGATGCTGAGTGCATTTAAGAGGGTTTTTGGTTTAAAGAGTGGGTTGCCATACCGAACCATCAAACCCAAAGTCTGTGGAGAGGCTCGTACCAAACAAGAGTAAGGCCGATTCCTAGTCCATTTCAACAAGTAGTGAAGGCCCTTGACACAAACAAGAGTAAGCATCATGGTATGGATGACGTCAATCACTATCCATCCTTAGGCCCAAATAAGAATTAGGACCGTTTAGACGGGACGATTGGTCGAATAGGTTGGGTTGGGCCTAGGAAGGCCGAATAAAACGGTCTAGGAAGACTGAGTTATGAGAACCGACAATTGTCTTGTACAAACTATTCCCTAACCTTGTTCAAGTTTCACCCTTAGCTACACGTAAGTGTATTATCCCAAATGAGTCGCCAAACTGTGGACAGCAGGGGGCCCACGGGGGCGCTTGGGAGAGAGGAGAAACAAGCGTTTGCATTTTTGTTGGAGTCGCCACCAATTTTTATGGGAAATTGGAACCGTTCGAATACCTCGTGTCATGTCAAGACACAAAGTAGAGACATGAACACTAAGCAATCGTTACCCTTAGCATTCTATGTCTAGAATGACTCGTGGGATGCCAATGAACACGGGTGTTCACGGAGATCTGGTAAGGGGTGAGGGTACGTATTAGGAAGCTCTTTTGATCGAACACCTAATCCCGCCCGCCTCGATAGCGGCCTCTACTAATGATTAGGGAAGTTATTCGTACTCGATATATCGTCGATTGTATGCATGCAATGCAACATCCAAGTTTTAATCCTAGCATGTGAAGATTAATACTAAGTCGTTGAACAATCAATTTAGCATACAATTAGGGTCGAAGTAGGATTTAATGCTCAATTACATGTGAGAACATTCAAATGATACAAGAAATAATGATAAATACAATAAAAGAAAATTACAATAAAAGAATTACAATAATTACATTGGATTAGGCGATTTATGTCGAAAATACCTTTAAAACGGATGTTTTGAGAAAAAAGAATAAAAGAATAAAATTACGAAACAGATCGAAGGTGATAATACGATTAATAGTTAATTATACGTAAACTAATTAAACTAAGTCAAGGCAACCACGGAGTTCGGGACGAAATTCAACCGAATGACGCAATGCAGAGTCGCGTCCTTTGAATAGGTGCGCGAGACGCGTCTGTTTCCGACTGGTTTAATCGTGAAGCGGAATTGCGTGTTGTTAATACTCGTCGGTAAATTTAATGATTGATTAATTTATTTACTCGGATGGAAGTGATTAGTAGGTTAATTACATACGATTAATAGTCATAAAACAGTAAAACATGGATGAGACGGAATTAAGACGGATTAATTACAAGATTAATGATTGATTAGTGACATGGGTGAACAACATAGGTTAAATATGACAAATTAATAACGAATTAATGATGAACATGCGATGAATGTGACAAAAAAACAGATTAAAATATATCAAAGACGAATTCCAGAAACTCAATATGAACAAATCGAACTTCTACAACCCGGATTGAGTTTAATGACGAAAACCCGCAAATATGAGATTATAAGGGATTTAAGTCGGATTTAATGACGAATTAAACGTGTTAATGATGATGAATAAATATACATGTGAAATATATGCTATTATGACGAAGAATTAAAGAGAACAAACGAATAAACAAATAAGAATTTGACGAATTACAGAGGACGAAGGAAGAAGAAAGGAAGCAGGAACTGCGGCAGCCTCACGAAGAGGCGCAGCAGGTACTGCGCTCCTTCGAAGAGGCGCAGCAGTTGCTGCGTCCGTTCTCGACGGTCTTCTGGAAATCCGTAAAGAGAGGTTTTTAAAGCATGGTTTAGAAATCGGTTTTGAGAGTTATTTTCGACATAAACCTTACAATTGTGATACAATAATTAAAATACAATAAATAAAAGAGAGATTTACACCCTCAGACTTACATGTTGATGAAATGAGAAGGACTAAGATATCGATTAGTGATGCTCGACGCGAATGCAAAGGAAGTGCCCTCGTAAGAGGAAAACGATTAGATTAATTAAGTTGATTGATGTGGAGTTGGTCAAATTGGTCGGTCATGCAAACGAGGCCGGTACTCAGAAGGATTCGAGCTTACGTGGTCAAAAGATCAAGCATGTAGGCGCCAAAAAGTAAAAACAAAGGTCTAGAATGCAAAGGGAGAAGAGAAGGGCGGACACTCGCGTGAGAAATATGAGGAGCGAAGGCTCCTATTTATACTAATCACGTGGAGGAAATAGGGTTTCGGAGACTCTTTGGAAGTGAGTCTCGGAAAGATATAAAAAAGATACGAAAATTACGCTGAAAAGGACCTGGGAAGAGGCGCAGCACTCACTGCGTCTCTTGGAAGAGGCGCAGCACCTGCTGCGTCTGTTCCCAAGTGGTTTCCTCCTGCGGAAGAAAGATTTCCGTGTTTTAGTTATGGTAGGACGGAATAATTTGGTTTTCCTTAATACTTTATATGAATATTATGGGAAATTGTTTGCCAAAAGATTAAGATTGTGAAATATTTATGAAATATGGAATAGAAATATCCGGAACATTCCAGAACATTCCGACTCGGGATTGAACGATCATCAGAAAATGGAGACGGTTTTAGGCTCGGACTCCAAATGTACTCTAATTACTGTCAAAACGACCGTATCGGCACGTAGATGACAACTAAGAGGTAGACATTAATATTTGAGCAATCACTTGACGATAAACTTATGAATTGTCACCAATCGTTCCGCGTACCAAACATGCGGCCTAATCATCACCGGATGGTTTGCGAGAGGTGAAGAAATGAGGTATCTACATTTTAATCCGGGTTGTAGAAGTTTGATTTGTTCATATTGAGTTTCTGGAATTCGTCTTTGATATATTTTAATCTGTTTTTTTGTCACATTCATCGCATGTTCATCATTAATTCATTATTAATTTGTCATATTTAACCTATGTTGTTCACCCATGTCACTAATTAATCGTTCATCTTGTAATTAATCCGTCTTAATTCCGACTTATCCATGTTTTACTGTTTTATGACCATTAATCGTATGTAATTAACCTACTAATCACTTCCATCCGAGTAAATAAATTAATCAATCATTAAATTTACCGACGAGTATTAACAACACGCAATTCCGGCTTCACAGCCAGAATTCAGGTCAAAAACAGACGCAGCGTCTGCTGCGCCTATTCCAAAAGACGCAGCTCTGCTGCGCCTGTTCCGGGTTGAATTCTGCCTCTGAACTCCGTTTTTGCTTGACTTAGTTTAATTAGTTTACGTATAATTAACTATTAATCGTATTATCACCTTCTGATCTGTTCGTAATTTTATTCTTTTATTCTTTTTTCTCAAAACATCCGTTTTAAAGGTATTTTCGACATAAATCGCCTAATCCAATGTAATTATTGTAATTCTTTTATTGTAATTTTCCTTTATTGTATTTATCATTATTTCTTGTATCATTTGAATGTTCTCACATATAATTGAGCATTAAATCCTACTTCGACCCTAATTGTATGCTAAATTGATTGTTCACCGACTTAGTATTAATCTTCACATGCTAGGATTAAAACTTGGATGTTGCATTGCATGCATACAATCGACGATATATCGAGTACGAATAACTTCCCTAATCATTAGTAGAGGCCGCTATCGAGGCGGGCGGGATTAGGTGTTCGATCAAAAGAGCTTCCTAATACGTACCCTCACCCCTTACTCCAGATCTCCGTGAACACCCGTGTTCATTGGCATCCACGAGAGTCATTCTAGACATAGAATGCTAAGGGTAACGATTGCTTAGTGTTCATGTCTCTACTTTGTGTCTTGACATGACACGAGGTATTCGAACGGTTCCAATTTCCCATAAAAATTGGTGGCGACTCCAACAAAAATGCAAACGCTTGTTTCTCCTCTCTCCCAAGCGCCCCCGTGGGCCCCCCGCTGTCCACAGTTTGGCGACTCCACTGGGGATAATACACTTACGTGTAGCTAAGGGTGAAACTTGAACAAGGTTAGGGAATAGTTTGTACAAGACAATTGTCGGTTCTCATAACTCGGTCTTCCTAGACCGTTTTATTCGGCCTTCCTAGGCCCAACCCAACCTATTCGACCAATCGTCCCGTCTAAACGGTCCTAATTCTTATTTGGGCCTAAGGATGGATAGCGATTGACGTCATCCATACCATGATGCTTACTCTTGTTTGTGTCAAGGGCCTTCACTACTTGAGGAAATGGACTAGGAATCGGCCTTACTCTTGTTTGGTACGAGCCTCTCCACAGACTTCGGGTTTGATGGTTCGGTATGGAAACCCACCCTTTAAACCAAAACCCTCTTAAATGCACTCAACATCCCGTTATAATGCTTGTATAAATGCTTGTACATTACATGATCACCATTTTCTAAACAAAACCATGACGATTTTTTCAAAAATCAAAACCCCTTTTCTTAATCAAAATTTCGAAATAGGCCATTTGATTAGCGCAAAATCCAGTCGAAACTCTTTCCGTTTGTCAAGTCAAAATTCGGGCCACAAGCTCATTTCAAAACCTCACTTCGAGTCCACTCCTACAACTACACTATAGTTGACTAGGATACACATTTTCAAAATCTTTGTCTTTCTTCAAAACTCACTCAACACAAGTGGCACACACCCACTTCACGAGTCAAAACATTTCTTCTTTTAGCAAGCGTGTTAGAATGGTCGATCGTGTTTTGATTCGTCATCGATCTCTTATCCAGTTTTCAAGATGCCTGGATCCAGCGAAACAAACCTCAACCAACTTCAAGATGGTAATGATCGAATCCTAGCCGCGCTAGCTCGTATCCATGATACCCAAGACCAAGTCCATGATCGCCTTGAGATCATCGAGGGCCGGATCTATGCCGTAGAGGGAAGGTTACCTCCCCATGAAAGTGAAGTAATAGGTGACTCCGAGAATGAATCCAGGGATGAAAATCCTCTCATGGGGATGATCAGAGTGAGAAAAGACTCCAATACTTAGAGGAGCAATTGATGTACCTTAAGGGGGATGACATTTATAGAGAGAATAACCGCAAGTACGAGGCCGTCGATGCCAAATTACCAACCAACTTCAATATGACGGATATCCCTAAATTCAAGGGTCATGAGAACTCTTTGAACCACATCCGTGCTTTCAAGGATTACATGTCTATCAAAGGCATCAAACCCGAGATGTTCTTAAGGATCTTTCCTTCATCTCTTGACACTATCCCAAAGCAATGGTTCTACTCTCTAGATCATAAGAAGGTCGCTACTTGGGAAGATGCTGCAATCGAGTTTTCTAAACAATATGCGGATAATGCCGAGATCCAAGTTAACATGCGCACTCTAGAGGTTCTTACCCAAAATGACAAAGAAGGATTCACCGACTTCCTAAGTAGGTGGAGGAAGACTAGTACCCAACTAGTTGAACGTCCGGATGAGGCTACCCTTGTGGAGAAGT
The DNA here is from genome assembly GCF_048544455.1 of Silene latifolia. Lineage (NCBI taxonomy): Eukaryota > Viridiplantae > Streptophyta > Magnoliopsida > Caryophyllales > Caryophyllaceae > Silene > Silene latifolia. The sequence goes on along the minus strand of NC_133530.1, from coordinate 35,854,802 downwards.
TCGTGGATAATCTCAAACCCATTTACGCCAACCATTTGAGATACCAAAACATCAAAAGTTTCAAGGACTTAACCGTACTAGGGACAAGGATCGAAGATGACATTCGTAAAGGACTCTTGTCCAAAACAGTAGGTCAAGGATATCAAGGCTCAACAAGCGTTCATACGGCTCTACTAGCAAGACAGATGAAGTTAACCTTCTCGAGCCATCCAAGAAAACTACCCCACCAAGGAAATTCACAAATCTTGAGGACACTTACGCCAACGCTCTAAAAAGGCTATTGAAGCAAGGCAAACTCCAACCTATTGGACCTACTCCCGAACCTGAAAGGAAATCCAAGTTCTGGGACGAGAACTCGTACTGTGAATACCATAGGGGCAAGGGACATGACACAGAAAAGTGCTACAAGTTGAAAAATGTGCTTCAAGACATGATTGAAGATGGTCGATTGCCAATACCGCCGGGAGGTAAACCCAACAACACTCAGAATCCTCTTGGAGTTCTAGTGATTACAAGTGACGAATCTACCTTAGACTGCTCACATCTTATCTCCCCAAAAGAGGAGGTAATCAATGGGGTATGGACAGATAGCGAGGAGGATGTCTACCTCCAAGATCTTCCCTTAATCAAGAGCGCCGAAAGTATCATAGATGAGATCATTGCAACACTGGACACAAAAACCAAGGTAAGTCAGCAGAAAGGATGGAGAAAATCAATCAAATGGACCAACAATCAAGGAAGACTCTTCAAGCTCACCACTGGAGAAGGAGAGATGTTCAAAGGAGAACCATAAGACGATGAGTTCGAGTCGGAGTTGGAGTCAGAGTCGGAGTCTAGAGAAGTCACTAGGAAATCTCCTCCTGTCGTCATCCCCGTCCCCTTCGTTTCTCCTAGCTTAGCCTCGAGTAGTCACAGTAGTTCGGGAAATGCCCCAACCACTGTCCCTTTGCCGCCACTGACCATGGATCAGTTGGCTTCTTTCTTTCAACTTTACTCAAACTTTAATATTAATAAATCAGGTTCTGCTTACTCTTTGTGTTATCTTGAGTGCAATTCTGTTTACGATGATACTGAGGATGACCATGACCCAGACTCGATCGAAATACCTCCCTACGTAGCCAAAGAAATACTACAGGAAGGGGAAGGGGGACTAGTAATAGAGGACACCGAACCCATCAATGTAGGAACCGAACTAGAACCCCAAGAACTTAGGATAGGGACTACCTTGAGCTCTACCGAAAGGGCCGACTTCATAGACCTTCTAAACGAGTTCAAAGATGTTTTCGCTTGGTCCTACAAAGACATGCCAGGAATCGACAGGGATATCGCCGAGCATAGGATTCCGATAAAGCCAGGTTTCAAACTGCAAAGCAAAAAGCTTCGCCGAATGAGAACGGAATGGGCTCTCAAGATTAAGGAAGAAGTTGATAAGCAATTCAAGGCTGGGTTCATCAAAGTTTTCGAGTATTCTGACTGGGTAGCCAACATAGTACCTGTACCCAAAAAGGATGGGAGAATCCGTGTTTGTGTTGATTTTAGGGATCTAAACAAAGCAAGTCCTAAAGACGATTTCCCTCTACCAAACATAGACATATTGGTGGACAATACTGCAGACCACGCATTACTATCCTTCATGGATGGGTATGCGGGTTATAATCAAATCAAAATGGCCATGGAAGATATGCATAAGACCGCCTTTGTCACTCAATGGGGAACCTACTGCTATACAGTGATGCCGTTTGGATTGATCAACGCCGGAGCTACATATCAACGCACCGCAACTACACTCTTACATGATATGATGCACAAAGAAGTTGAGGTATGCGTAGACGACATGATCGTCAAGTCCAAGGATAGAGAGGGGCATATTGCGAACCTTCGCAAATTTCTCGCAAGACTACGAAAGTACAACATGATGCTCAATCCTCAGAAGTGCGCATTCGGGGTAACGTCTGGCAAACTCCTGGGATACGTCGTTAGTCAAAGAGGTATAGAAATAGACCCTTCCAAGATCAAGGCTCTGATCGAAATGCCGCAACCACAAACAGAAAAAGAAGTCAGAGGATTCCTGGGAAAAGTGCAATATATAAGTCGATTCATATCAAAACTTACAATGATTTGTGAGCCTATCTTCAAGAAGCTCAAAAAGACAGACCACACCATGTGGGATGATGATTGTCAAAAGGCATTTGACAAAATAAAGGAGATATTGGCCAAACCGCCAGTGCTCATGCCATTACATGCTTAGCTACTCCGTCAAAATATAATCCAAAATGGATCCAGTCAAATCCCTCTTCGAAAAACCCGTCCTCGACGGACGCCTAGCAAGATGGACTTTGATGCTCTCAGAATTCGATCTCAAATACGTGCCCCTGAAAGTAATAAAGTTCGCGCCGTTGCCGAATTCTTTGCAGAGAATCCCATCGACGATGCACAAACAATAGATACTTGGTCATTTCCAGACGAGGACATACTCCAAACTAATGTAGACTCCTGGGACCTTTACTTTGATGGAGCGTCAAACTTAAGAGGATTTGGAATAGGAGTGTTGCTCATTTCTCCTGAAGGAGAGCATACACCAATCTCTGTCAAACTCGACTTCGAGGTGACAAATAACGCCGTAGAATACGAAGCTTGTCTCATTGGACTGCAAGCGGCAGTGAGCTTAGGCATTAAAGATCTTCGCGTGCATGGGGATTCATCCCTAATCATCAACCAAATTACAAGATCTTGGAAAATCCGAAGCGAAAGCCTCGCACTTTATCAGGCTAGAATAGACCAAGTTGCTCAATTCTTTGATCACGTAACCTATCTACACCTACCTCGAGAGGAAAATCAATTTGCAGATGCTCTTGAAAAACTCGCATCTTTGATTAATATGCCAGATAACATGATGGAAATGCCTTTATGCATCTCACGACGGTCGGAGCCGGCTTATGTGCATCAAATCACCGATGAAGAGGAGATCGCGCAGGAACCCTGGTTCCAAGCAATCCTGAATTTCAAGCTCAATGGTACCTATCCACCGGATATGGACAAGAGGGGACAACGTGCTATACGCCTACTCGCTTCCCAATACGTTCTCATGCAAGGAGAGTTATACAAAAGAACACCTCTTGGTGTAATCTTACGTTGCCTTGATCATTCACAGGCGCGGAAGGTGATGGAAGAAGTCCACGACAGAGAATGCGGTCCTCACATGAGTGGGCCCATGATGGCAAAGAAAATCACACGTTTGGGATATTATTGGACCACAATGGAATCCGATTGCATCAAATATGTAAGACATTGCTACAATTGCCAAATCTTCGGGAATGTACAACATGTCCCTCCTTCATTGCTCTATACGATGACGTCTCCTTGGCCATTTTACGCTCGCTGGGAATTGACATAATCGGAAGATAACCCCACCGTAGGAACAGAGGTCACTGTTTCATCTTAGTGGCAATTGACTATTTTACCAAGTGGGTGGAAGCGGCTTCCTACACCAGTCTCACGGCCAAAAATGTGGCAAAGTTCATACAATACAACATCATCTGTCGATACGGTTGCCCGCATGAGATCATTAGTGATAATGGATCCCATTTCCAAGCTGAGACTGAGCAATTGCTAGTCAAGTACAAAATTAGGCATCACCATCCTTCGCCCTATAGACCACAGACTAATGGTGCGGTAGAGGCAGCAAATAAGAACGTTGTCACAATTCTCAAGAAAATGATTGACAACTATCGAGATTGGCCAAGCAAGATACGCTTTGCTCTGTGGGGATATCGTACATCTGTTAGGACGCCCACTGGGGCTACTCCTTTCTATTTGACCTACGACATGGAGGCTGTACAACCAGTTGAGCTAGAGATACCATCCTTGCGTATCTTACTCGAGAGTCAACTCCCAGAAGCTGATTGGAAAAGGAATAGATATGAAGAACTCATCCTCCTGGATGAACGCAGGCTACGCGCCTTGCATAATGTCCGAACATACCAAGCCCGTATCAAACGAGCTTTCAACAAAAGGGTTAAGCCCATAAACATCAAGGAAGGAGACTTAGTGCTCAAATCGGTTAGAGCTCTTTTACCTGTCGATCCACGGGGAAAATTCAAACCTAATTGGGCCGGACCTTTTCTAGTCAAATCCATACTTCCGGGGGGTGCAGTTAGAATCACAGACCTAGATGGGAATGAGTTCTCCAACCCGACAAACCTTGACCAATTGAAACGGTACTATGCCTAGAATAGGAACAAAAATGCGCCTCGCGTAACCCCACGTGTCGCTCTTGTGGCACTAAATAAACCGGCCCCTGGCCAAGCTGAAATAAGCTAAATGTCACTGTGCTCTTGCATTTTGACAAGTTTGTCATCCTCATGTCATCAAATAAACTAAATTTGCACCTTCAGAGTAAGCGAAAGCTCATGCTAATTTTCTAAGTTCGTTACAAGCTCTTGCTTAGAACAATTATTATTCTTTTACATTTACTCAAACTACGCGCAAGGGTTTTATTTCATTTTCTAAGTGAATACGTAGGCAATCCTTCACAGGATACAACCCATCATTTTTAAAAATGTAAATAGAAGGATATTTGCATTGCATTTGGAATTCGACAAGAATAATAAATAGAAAATCACAACGGTTTCATAACCATTTAACCTTTTTTATTTCATTCATTTTCTAATAATAATAGTACGCTACATAATAAAAATAGAAGAGGCTAGGATTCTAACAACCCCACCTTTTTTATTACAACAATAATAATAATAATAAAAGGACTTGGGCTATTCTTCCATCTTCCCCTTGCCCTTGTCATTCTTGTCACACTTCTTGTCACGACCTCGAGCCGGACGCTCTTGCGCCACTTCAGACCTAATCACCAATGGTCTTTCTCGAGGCCTCGACTTCCCATTCTTGCCAACCACCATTTCCGCGACAGGAGAGATCTTCGGTTTCTTCGAAGGATGAATAACTCGAAAAGCCCGGCTTCTTCTTCTCCTTCTGTCAGATGCTTCTCTTTCTCTTTCTCTACCTCGTGCACCTTGTAGTCCACAGGCTCGCGCTTCCTCAATCTCTCGCGTTCTTCAGGAGTCGTAGCCCTCCTCCATCGCAGATAAGAATCTGACACCCATAAGGCATTAGCGGAGAAATTCAAGAACCACATGTTTCTTTGGGCCCATTTAATGGCCCATTCCCTCCGGCTATCAGTGGTAAGTGCCACAGCGGTCTGCGCGACGGTATCCAGCTTCGGGATCATCTGCTTCATTCCGATTTGTCTCATCAATCTTTCCGGAAAGATACACACCATGAATTCTAGGCCAGGAATGCGCACGGACCTAGTAAGATCCAAAGAAGACACTCCAGTGACGGATTTGAGGTGCCACCACGGTACGACCCACCTAATCAAAGGACCATCCTCACTCTTCAGTTTATTCTTCCAGTAATCACAGACCCGAGTGAAGTCCACCATGTACAACCTCGTCCTCATCGCAATCGAGCGGGCATGGTAAGAAGGAACATGAACTGGGGGCTCGATCAATCGAAGCCGTTCCATAAGCCAACCCTAACAAAAGCAGGTATTAGACATAACACGAAAAAACAAAAAAAAAAAAAAAAACGAAAAAAAAAGAGAATAAAAAGAAAGTGTTGTTTTACCTGCAAGATGACGGGACTCCCCAAATACGGTAGGTCGTGGTTGGATTTCCTATTATCCAAGCCCAACAAGATCTCTCCTAAGCATAAACAAGCTGGGCTCCTGCGCAGCTCCATTTGCTCAACAAGGACCAGAAGACGGGGATCACCTCTCAAGTCTTCATCAACATGCCCTTGGAAGACATACGCATGCAAAAGGCAAAACCCAAATGCCCTCCGCCTAGCAACATAAGAAACGGTGGAGTCGGCCCTATTTATGAATCGGTCTATGAAGTCCAGCATTCTCACTCCTTTCGAGGTAACTAGTCGGTCTACCTCAAGTCTAGTCAACCCAAGCAAATCTCTAAATTTGCTCTTGTACCCTTGCGAAGTAGAAGGAATGGCAGGCAAATGTTCGGGATCCCACTCACCAACCGCAAAAATTTCTTCAGAAATGGGCAAATGTCGCCTCCAGGGAACGCAAAAACGTGATAATTCGGGTCCCAATAATCAAGACAAGCATCCAAGAACGGTTTAACAACCTTGATTAGCCTCAAACTCAACAATGATCCAAGGTTATAGGCACCCATATCATATTTTTCCATGTTCGAAAATTCGTTGGTCCATTCCTTCAAGCGAATCTCCAAAGTATTCATGATGAAAAGTTTCTTTTGAGAATTTTATGTAATAAGACGAAGACGAGACGGAAGAATTATGTGAATAAAAGCTCCATCCGCGTTTCTATTTATACTAATTTACTGTTTCCAAAAATCGCGAGAAAGCGAGAACACCTTGGGAACAGGCGCAGACACCTTGCGCTCTTCAAAGGGACGCGACTCATGCTGCGCCTCTTCCTCAGCTTCACTTCTGTGATTTTCCGCGTTGGATCTTTCCTAATTCCATGACGAATAATTTCCTATTCCTACGGGTTATTATTTTGGTAAATACGTGAAAATTACCATGTTTCAGGTTTCCTAATTCCGCGGACACGAATTTCGAAGCGACATCGACATTTTTGCCATTTTACCACACGTGCACATTTTCATTTTAGGAAATAATTTTCATTTTCATTTTAGGAAATAATTTTTGTTTTAATTCATTTTAATTCATTTACATTTCTCATTTAATTCATTTATTTTAGAAAATAATTTTCAATTTACCGAATTTCAATATTTATATATTAATTTCAATTTCTTAATTCCATTTCTACATTTCTAACTTATAGATTTCTATTTTTCTTTTTTTTTTAGGGGTAACCCTCCCTACCGTCCGGTCATTTCCAGCAAAATTTTTGCATTTTTGCATTTCTTTCGAGTCTTTCATTTCGCACTAATTAAGGCCATATGTATATACAAATGAATGTTTTGCGTGATTTCTATGTAAATTTCGGCAGCATGACGGCGTAAACCGTCATCTACCAAACCTGTTCAAAGCTAACCTGCAGATACAAGCAACACAACCCAGCAGCAAAGGCTCTCAGGCCATCTTATATACAATCAAAAAGGGAAATATACAGCAAACTGGGGGCTCTCGCCCCAAACAAAAGTTTAAAAATGTCCAAAATGTACAAATGTGCAAGTCTACAAAAACAAAGCAAAGCTACTGCTGGTCGCCCTCCAGCTCCGCAACTCTTGCCGCAAGAACGGCAATCTCGGCGTCCCGAACCTCGAGCTCCCTCAACAAGCGAGCTGTCTCCTCCCGAGACTGGGTCAACTCTCGCTCCAGCTCGCGGTCCCCTTGTAAACAAAAACAAAATTGGCTCATGTCAATCGTGTCAAATCAGTCCAAGCAATTACAAAGGAATTAAAAATAAAAAATGAAGTAAGAATAAGGTTCATACCTGACGACCTCGACCGCCGACAAGTGCCTCGACGACAGTAGCTCGCAGCCGGTTGGCCACCCTCCATAGCGCCACGAACCGAGACGGCGCAACCTGCATTTTCAAAAGGAAGTTCTCAATAAATTTAATAAAGTTCAATCAAACGTGTTCTTACACAAAAATTATACAAGTCAGAGGCTCACCCTCCGAACCGATGTCGATCGTCGTCTGTGCCATCCGTCACAGCCACGTCAAAGTCACGCAGCTCGGAGATTGTCGTCCTCCCGGTCGCGTCAGTGTACTCAAGGGTCTCGGGGTACTCTGGGGGCTCGATGCCCGCCACCTCAACCTCCTGTGAAGCCAAATATTTCTCATTAATCGATGATCTTTCATCATAAGTTCTCAAAAAAAAAACAAGTAAAGAAGAAGAGTAAAGATGCTCACCACTACCGGCCAGTATGCCAACCTCCCGTAGAGGAACGCCGAGTAGTCCTCGCCAGGAAGAAGAAGGGCGTCACCGCCGACGCCAGCCAAGTCAATCTCCCTCTCTGCCTCAGAAGGCTCCCTGAACATCGTCCTAGGAGGATCGATGGGAACCGTCAACACGTCCCGAGAGCACTGACGAGCCAAGCGCTCGCCCAAGTACCACAACGGACCCATCGACGTCCTCAGAAGCAGCCGACTCGAGCTCCTGGGTCGAAGGACCTCAGCCACAAAAGGAGGCGCTCCGGCGTACTCCGCCCAAGGTCTGGGCACCCAATGTGATAAGACAAACAAGGATCATTCCTATGATCGATTAAAAACAATGAAGAAGCGAATATAAGTGAGATGCTTACGCTGTCAGTGAAGAAGAGCGTTCACGTCCCGCCAGAACGCCGAGAGAGAACGCTTGCTCCTCGTCCTACACATCACCCAATCCCTCACAATGGGATAGGCCCTCTCCAGCGGCTCCGTCCTCTTGGGCGCGAGGCCCGGGAAGTAGGAGTACACCCACGCCTGTGAAACAAGATAGTCAATAACGATCATTCGTGATTTGATAAAGAAAGGAATTCATTTCAAGCCTCAATGAAGGTTCATACCTCCGGCGAGTAGTCCGGTCCGACAAAGCACCGGGAGAAGTCCCCTTCTCCATCAACTCCGGACGAACCATGGCCCTCATGAAGCGAATGAGGACCGCAAAGCCAAGCGGACCCCGGTCCCCAACGCCCTAGGGAGCTCGGTCGAAAGGAAGGGAAGAAGCTTCGTCGACAGCCTCTCTCCCTTGTCTCCGAGGTAAATCGAAGACAGAAACCACCAGAGCCACAAACGAGCCCTCTGCTCAGCTGTACAGGGAGGAGGAGCCGTCTCCCTCCCATCAATCGTCACCAGCGCCTTGATCTTTCCCACAAAGTAGTCTCGAACGTAGGAGCTGGGCACCAAGCCCGGCACTGTGACGGCCCTCGGCGACAAGTTCCAGCCGATCAGTCTCCTCGCCTCGGCCGAGTCCGCCCTCATGGCAATCTCTGGCCACTCCACCTCCTCGGTCCCACACGGCAGACCAGAAATCATGCCGTAGTCCTCCAGAGTGACTCCCACCTCACCAAAAGGCATGTGAAACGTGGAAGTCGTATCCCAGAATCGGTCCAAGAAAGCGCGGACCAGGCTAAGGTTAGCCCGCAACTTCCCTTGCCTACATTATTCCATTGGCCAGAGGCTGTTCACCTTGGAGACCTGATACGGTTATGAGTACGACCGGGCAAGGTCGGTATTCGGTCCTCCGGATTTTCAAGGGCCGCCGGGAGCGCATCGGACACCACGCGAAGTGCGGTGCTCTTCCACCCGCTGGGCCCTACCTCAGAATCGGTCCAAGAAACGTGGAAGTCGTATCCCAGAATCGGTCCAAGAAAGCGCGGACCAGGCTAAGGTTAGCCCGCAACTCCCTCTTCGCGATATCCCTCCAGGCCTGCACCAAAGAACCGAACGCTCCGCGCTCGATCATGGCGCGCTCCTCCGCCAACAGTCGCTCGTAGCACTCCATCGCTGTCGTGTAGCCTGAGAACGACCTGATGTTTCCGACCTCCTATTGTGATTTGAAACAAAAGCTATCTTTAGTTTTGAATGAAAATTGGAAAAGATATGAGCAAATGAAACGAAAGAAGATGAGTGATGAGTAGTGAATTCCTATTTACCAGACTCTTCACCGTCCTGTAGGACGGACCCCTCGGCGACCACGGCGGTGCCTACTCTCCCAAGTCTCAGCCCACGCAGGAGCTCCTCTCAGCTGACGACCTCCTCGTCCAACGTTGGCCCGTCTCGGGGCCTCCTCCTCCTCCTCAGCAGCCTCCTCCTCGTGGACCTAGTCTCCAGCAGCCATCACCGCGGCGGTGAAGGCCTGCTCTAGAGCCTCCTCGACAGCAGCAGTGTCTATCTCCATGGGAGCTCTCCCAGAAGTAGAAGCCACATCACCTGTGATATTAAAGCAAATTTAGGCCGCGTCGCATGACGACAAGCCTTGGTTAAGGGATTTTCGAGCCTTTGGAAGCCCTGAAACCGCTCTTTTCTCGCCGTCTTTGGCCATACTCTCACCAACCCGATCACTCATATGGTAATATGGGTCAAGTCAAGCCTAATTTGAAGCCTAGTTCCGGGTTCGAGTCGAAATTTCGGCAGCATTTCGTTATAATGGCGATTATGCCTTAGAAAGTGTCCCGAAAAAGTCATCACAAACCAAAATTCCGAGATGATAGAAAGTTTACCCATCATCCAAGGGTCCCAAATATCAAGTTTCATCGCAAATGGGCAATCCTAAGACTATTTTCGAAGCAATTTACGGTTCAGCTGTGAAACCGTCTCAAATTTCACTCAAAGGCTCAAAAACTCAACGAAAAGTCAAGATAAATACATGGTTATGTTCCTTATAGTACCAATTACCCGTTTCTAATGTCAATTTGACAAGGCAATTGCATTTGGGGGAAAAGCCCCAAATTTTCGATCAAATTGGGTTGAAAACCCTAATTTTCCGATCCAAAATTAAGCCAATACGGAAGATTAATGCAAGAATGAGACACATACCTCGATTAGTCATGATTAATGCAAGCTTTTGGATCAAACCTTGGCGGAAATGGTGAAGGATTGAGAGAGAAATGCGTAATTTATGTTTCGAACAAATGATTGCAACTCCTCTGATTATCGCGTTTTTACGCAGAATAGACACTTTGGGGAATAGACGCAGCAGGCGCTGCGCCTTTTCCAAGAGACGCAGCTCTTGCTGCGCCTCTTCCTGGTGTTCCCTCCATACGAGTTTTCAAAAATTCGTTACGAGTTCGTTATTTGTGGGCCCATCCTTGGTGCGCCTCTTCCTTGATGCTATTTTATCCTTTTGGTCCGTTTGACGATTTTCTTTCGTTCCGGCCCTCATTTTCCAAGCCAGTTGCGGGCTAACCTTAGCCTGGTCCGCGCTTTCTTGGACCGATTCTGGGATACGACTTCCACGTTTCACATGCCTTTTGGTGAGGTGGGAGTCACTCTGGAGGACTACGACATGATTTCTGGTCTGCCGTGTGGGACCGAGGAGGTGGAGTGGCCAGAGACTGCCATGAGGGCGGACTCGGCCGAGGCGAGGAGACTGATCGGCTGGAACTTGTCGCCGAAGGCCGTCACAGTGTCGGGCTTGGTGCCCAGCTCCTATGTTCGAGACTACTTTGTGGGAAAGATCCCGGCGCTGGTGACAATTGATGGGAGGGAGACGGCTCCTTCTCCCTGTACAGCTGAGCAGAGGGCTCGTTTGTGGCTCTGGTGGTTTCTATCTTCGATTTACCTCGGAGACAAGGGAGAGAGGCTGTCGACGAAGCTTCTTCCCTTCCTTTCTGACCTGAGCTCCCTAGGGCATTGGGACTGGGTCACTGCTGGCTTTGCGGTCCTCATTCGCTTCATGAGGACCATGGTTCGTCCGGAGTTGATGGAGAAGGAGACTTCTCCTAGTGCTGTTGGACCTGGACTACTGCTGGAGGTATGAACCTTCATTGAGGGTTGAAATGAATTCCTTTCTTTATCAAATCACGAATGATCGTTATTGACTATCTTGTTTCACAGGCGTGGGTGTACTCCTACTTCCTGGGCCTCGCGCCCAAGAGAACGGAGCCGCTGGAGAGGGCCTATCCCGTTGTGAGGGATTGAGTGATGTGTAGGACGAGGAGCAAGTGTTCCTCTCACGGCGTTTACAGGCGGGACGTGAACGCTCTTCAGCTGGACAGCATAAGCATCTCACTTATATTCGCTTCTTCATTGTTTTTAATCGATCATAGGAATAATCCTTGTTTGTCTTATCACAGTGGGTGCCCAGACCTTGGGCGGAGTACGCCGGAGCGCCTCCTTTTGTGGATGAGGTCCTTCGACCTAGGAGCTCGAGCCGGCTGCTGCTGAGGACGTCGATGGGTCCTGTGTGGTACTTGGGCGAGCGCTTGGCTCGTCAGTGCTCTCGGGACGTGTTGACGGTTCCCATTGATCCTCCTAGGACGATGTTCAGGGAGCCTTCTGAGGCAGAGAGGGAGGCTGACTTGGCTGGCGTCGGCGGTGACGCCCTCCTTCTTCCTGGCGAGGACTACTCGGCGTTCCTCTACGGGAGGTTGGCGTACTGGCCGGTAGTGGTGAGCATCTTTACTCTTCTTCTTTACTTGATTTTTTTTGAGAACTTATGATGAAAGATCATCGATTAATGAGAAATATTTGGCTTCACAGGAGGTTGAGGCGGCGGGCATCGAGCCCCCAGAGTACCCCGAGACCCTTGAGTACACTGACGCGACCGGGAGGACGACGATCTCCGAGCTGCGTGACTTTGACGTGGCTGTGACGAATGCTGGCCTGGACGACTGGCAGCATCTGATTCGGAGGGTGAGCCTCTGACTTGTATAATTTTTGTGTAAGAACACGTTTGATTGAACTTAATTAAATTTATTGAGAACTTCCTTTTGAAAATGCAGGTTGCGCCGTCTCGGTTCGTGGCGCTATGGAGGGTGGCCAACCGGCTGCGAGCTACTGCCGTCGAGGCACTTGTCGGCGGTCGAGGTCGTCAGGTATGAACCTTATGCTTACTTCATTTTTGATTTTTAATTCCTTTGTAATTGCTTGGACTGATTTGACACGATTGACATGAGCCAATTTTGTTGTTGTTTACAGGGGGACCGCGAGCTGGAGCGAGAGTTGACCCAGTCTCGGGAGGAGACAGCTCGCTTGTTGAGGGAGCTCGAGGTTCGGGACGCCGAGATTGCCGCTCTTGCGGCAAGAGTTGCGGAGCTGGAGGGCGACCAGCAGTAGCTTTGCTTTGTTTTTGTAGACTTGCACATTTGTACATTTTGGACCTTGATTTTGGACATTTTTGGACTTTTGTTTGGGACGAGAGCCCCCAGTTTGCTGTACATTTCTCTTTTTGATTGTATATAAGATGGCCTGAGAGCCTTTGCTGCTGGGTTGTGTTGCTTGTATCTGCAGGTTAGCTTTGAACAGGTTTGGTAGATGACGGTTTACGCCGTCATGCTGCCGAAATTTACATAGAAATCACGCAAAACATTCATTTGTATATACATATGGCCTTAATTAGCGCGAAATGAAAGACTCGAAAGAAATGCAAAAATGCAAAAATTTTGCTGGAAATGACCGGACGGTAGGGAGGGTTACCCCTAAAAAAAAAAGAAAAATAGAAATCTATAAGTTAGAAATGTAGAAATGGAATTAAGAAATTAAAATTAATATATAAATATTGAAATTCGGTAAATTGAAAATTATTTTCTAAAATAAATGAATTAAATGAGAAATGTAAATGAATTAAAACAAAAATTATTTCCTAAAATGAAAATGAAAATTATTTCCTAAAATGAAAATGTGCACGTGTGGTAAAATGGCGAAAATGTCGATGTCGCTTCGAAATTCGTGTCCGCGGAATTAGGAAACCTGAAACATGGTAATTTTCGCGTATTTACCAAAATAATAACCCGTAGGAATAGGAAATTATTCGTCATGGAATTAGGAAAGATCCAACGCGGAAAATCACAGGAGTGAAGCTGAGGAAGAAACGCAGCATGAGCTGCGTCCCTTTGAAGAGGCGTAGCGGGTGCTGCGCCTTTTCCCAAGGTGTTCTGCTCTGGCAGATTTTTGGAAACAGAAATTAGTATAAATAGAAACGCGGATGGAGCTTTTATTCACATAATTCTTCCGTCTCGTCTTCGTCTTATTACATAAAATTCTCAAAAGAAACTTTTCATCATGAATACTTTGGAGATTCGCTTGAAGGAATGGACCAACGAATTTTCGAACATGGAAAAATATGATATGGGTGCCTATAACCTTGGATCATTGTTGAGTTTGAGGCTAATCAAGGTTCTTAAACCGTTCTTGGATGCTTGTCTTGATTATTGGGACCCGAATTATCACGTTTTTAAGTTCCCTGGAGGCGACATTTGCCCATTTCCTGAAGAAATTGCTGCGGTTGGTGGGAGGGATCCCAAACATTTGCCTGCCATTCCTTCTACTTCGCAAAGGTACAAGAGCAAATTTAGAGATTTTCTTGGGTTGACTAGACTTGAGGTAGACCGACTAGTTACCTCGAAAGGAGTGAGAATGCTGGACTTCATAGACCGATTCATAAATAGGGCCGACCCAACCGTTTCTCATGTTGCTAGGCGGAGGGCATTTGGGTTTTGCCTTTTGCATGCGTATGTCCTCCAAGGGCATGTTGATGAAGACTTGAGAGGTGATCCCCGTCTTCTGGTCCTTGTTGAGCAAATGGAGTCACAGCAGAGCCCACTTGTTTATGCTTAGGAGAGATCTTGTTGGGCTTGGATAATAGGAAATCCAACCGCGACCTACCGTATTTGGGGAGTCCCGTCATCTTGCAGGTAAAACAACACTTTCTTTTTGTTCTTTTTTTTCGTTTTTTTTTTCGTTTTTTTTTTTTGTTTTTTGTTTTTCGTTTTTGTTTTTTCGTGTTATGTCTAATACCTGCTTTTGTTAGGTTTGGCTTATGGAACGGCTTCGATTGATCGAGCCCCCAGTCCATGTTCCTTCTTACCATGCCCGCTCGATTGCGATGAGGACGAGGTTGTACATGGTGGACTTCACTCGGGTCTGTGATTACTGGAAGAATAAACTGAAGAGTGAGGATGGTCCTTTGATTAGGTTGGTCGTACCGTGGTGGCACCTCAAATCCGTCACTGGAGTGTCTTCTTTGGATCCTACTAGGTCCGTGCGCATTCCTGGCCTAGAATTCATGGTGTGTATCTTTCCTAAAGATTGATGAGACAAATCGAATGAAGTAGATGATCCTGAAGTCGGATACCGTCGCACGATCACGTGGCACTTACCACTGATAGCCGGAGGAAATGGGCCATTAAATGGGCCCAAAGAAACATGTGGTTCTTGAATTTCTCCGCTAATGCCTTATGGGTGTCGGATTCTTATCTGCGATGGAGGAGGGCTACAACTCCTGAAGAACGTGAGAGATTGAGGAAGCGCGAGCCTGTGGACTACAAGGTGCGCGAGGTAGAGAAAGAGAAAGAGAAGCATCTGACAGAAGGAGAAGAAGAAGCCGGGCTTCGAGTTATTCATCCTTCGAAGAAACCGAAGATCTCTCCTGTCGCGGAAATGGTGGTTGGCAAGAATGGGAAGTCGAGGCCTCGAGAAAGACCATTGGTGATTAGGTCCGAAGTGGCGCAAGAGCGTCCGGCTCGAGGTCGTGACAAGAAGTGTGACAAGAATGACAAGGGCAAGGGGAAGATGGAAGAATAGCCCAAGTCCTTTTATTATTATTTATTATTATTATTATTGTTGTAATAAAAAAGGTGGGGTTTTTATAATCCTAGCCTCTTCTATTTATGTAGCGTACTATTATTATTAGAAAATGAATGAAATAAAAAAGGTTAAATGGTTATGAAACCGTTGTGATTTTCTATTTATTATTCTTGTCGAATTCCAAATGCAATGCAAATGTCCTTCTATTTACATTTTTGAAAATGACGGGTTGTATCCTGTGAAGGATTGCCTACGTATTCACTTAGAAAATGAAATCAAACCCTTGCGCGTAGTTCGAGTAAATGTAAAAGAATAATAATTGTTCTAAGCAAGAGCTTGTAACGAACTTAGAAAATTAGCATGAGCTTTCGCTTACTCTGAAGGTGCAAATTTAGTTTATTTGATGACATGAGAATGTCAAACTTGTCAAAATGCAAGAGCACAGTGACATTTAGCTTATTTCAGCTTGGCCAGGGGCCGGTTTATTTAGTGCCACAAGAGCGACACGTGGGGTTACGCGAGGCGCGTTTTTGTTCCTATTCTAGGCATAGTACCGTTTCAATTGGTCAAGGTTTGTCGGGTTGGAGAACTCATTCCCATCTAGGTCTGTGATTCTAACTGCACCCCCGGAAGTATGGATTTGACTAGAAAAGGTCCGGCCCAATTAGGTTTGAATTTTCCCCGTGGATCGACAGGTAAAAGAGCTCTAACCGATTTGAGCACTAAGTCTCCTTCCTTGATGTTTCTGGGCTTAACCCTTTTGTTGAAAGCTCGTTTGATACGGGCTTGGTATGTTCGGACATTATGCAAGGCGCGTAGCCTTCGTTCATCCAGGAGGATGAGTTCTTCATATCTATCCCTTTTCCAATCAGCTTCTGGGATTTGACTCTCGAGTAAGATACGCAAGGATGGTATCTCTAGCTCAACTGGTTGTACAACCTCCATGCCGTAGGTCAAATAGAAAGGAGTAGCCCCAGTGGGCGTCCTAACAGATGTACGATATCCCCACAGAGCAAAGGGTATCTTGCTTGGCCAATCTCGATAGTTGTCAATCATTTTCTTGAGAATTGTGACAACGTTCTTATTTGCTACCTCTACCACACCATTAGTCTGTGGTCTATAGGGCGAAGAGTGGTGATGCCTAATTTTGTACTTGGCTAGCAATTGCTCAGTCTCAGCTTGGAAATGGGATCCATTATCACTAATGATCTCATGCGGGTAACCGTATCGACAGATGATGTTGTATTGTATGAACTTTGCCACATTTTTGGCCGTGAGACTGGTGTAGGAAGCCGCTTCCACCCACTTGGTAAAATAGTCAATTGCCACTAAGATGAAATAGTGACCTCCTGTTCTGGCTGGGGTTATCTTCCCGATTATGTCAATTCCCAAGGCAGAATATGGCCAAGGAGACGTCATCGTATAGAGCAATGAAGGAGGGACATGTTGTACATTCCCGAAGATTTGGCAATTGTGGCAATGTCTTACATATTTGATGCAATCGAATTCCATTGTGGTCCAATAATATCCCAAACGTGTGATTTTCTTTGCCATCATGGGCCCACTAATGTGAGGACCGCATTCTCTGTCGTGGACTTCTTCCATCACCTTTCGCGCATGTGAATGATCAAGGCAACGTAAGATTACACCAAGAGGTGTTCTTTTGTATAACTCTCCTTGCATGAGAACGTATTGGGAAGCGAGTAGGCGTATAGCACGTTGTCCCCTCTTGTCCACATCCGGTGGATAGGTACCATTGAGCTTGAAATTCAGGATTGCTTGGAACCAGGGTTCCTGCGCGATCTCCTCTTCATCGGTGATTTGATGCACATAAGCCGGCTCTGACCGTCGTGAGATGCATAAAGGCATTTCCATCATGTTGTCTGGCATATTAATCAAAGATGCGAGTTTTGCAAGAGCATCTGCAAATTGATTTTCCTCTCGAGGTAGGTGTAGATAGGTTACGTGATCAAAGAATTGAGCAACTTGGTCTATTCTAGCCTGATAAGGTGCGAGGCTTTCGCTTTGGATTTTCCAAGATCCTGTAATTTAGTTGATGATTAGGGATGAATCCCCATGCACGCGAAGATTTTTAATGCCTAAGCTCACTGCCGCTTGCAGACCAATGAGACAAGCTTCAGATTCTCATGGCGTTATTTGTCACCTCGAAGTCGAGTTTGACAGAGATTGGTGTATGCTCGCCTTCAGGAGAAATGAGCAACACTCCTATTCCAAATCCTCTTAAGTTTGACGCTCCATCAAAGTAAAGGTCCCAGGAGTCTACATTAGTTTGGAGTATGTCCTCGTCTGGAAATGGCCAAGTATTTATTGTTTGTGCATCGTCGATGGGATTCTCTGCAAAGAATTCGGCAACGGCGCTACCTTTTATTACTTTCAGGGGCACGTATTTGAGATCGAATTCTGAGAGCATCAAAGTCCATCTTGGTAGGCGTCCGTTGAGGACGGGTTTTTCGAAGAGGTATTTGACTGGATCCATTTTGGAGTATATTTTGACGGAGTAGCTAAGCATGTAATGGCGTAGCTTCTTCATCGCCCACACAAGAGCGAGGCATGTCTTTTCGAGTTGTGAATATTTACACTCGTACTCCAAGAACTTCTTACTAAGGTAGTAGATAGCTCTTTCTTCATTTCCTATAGTTTGAGCTAGCATGGCACCCATGGCGGTTTCGGTTACCGTGAGATATAAACAAAGAGGTTGATCTTGTTGAGGTGGCATGAGCACTGGCGGTTTGGCCAATATCTCCGTTATTTTGTCAAATGCCTTTTGACAATCATCATCCCACATGGTGTGGTCTGTCTTCTTGAGCTTCTTGAAGATAGGCTCACAAATCATTGTAAGTTTTGATATGAATCGACTTATATATTGCACTTTTCCCAAGAATCCTCTGACTTCTTTTTCTGTTTGTGGTTGCGGCATTTCGTTCAGAGCCTTGATCTTGGAAGGGTATATTTCTATACCTCTTTGACTAACGACGTATCCCAGGAGTTTGCCAGACGTTACCCCGAATGTGCACTTCTGAGGATTGAGCCTCATGTTGTACTTTCGTAGTCTTGCGAAAAATTTGCGAAGGTTTGCAATATGCCCCACTCTATCCTTGGACTTGACGATCATGTCGTCTACGTATACCTCAACTTCTTTGTGCATCATATCATGTAAGAGTGTAGTTGCGGTGCGTTGATATGTAGCTCCGGCGTTGATCAATCCAAACGGCATCACTGTATAGCAGTAGGTTCCCCATTGAGTGACAAAGGCGGTCTTATGCATATCTTCCATGGCCATTTTGATTTGATTATAACCCGCATACCCATTCATGAAGGATAGTAATGCGTGGTCTGCAGTATTGTCCACCAATATGTTGATGTGTGGTAGAGGGAAATCATCTTTAGGACTTGCTTTGTTTAGATCCCTAAAATCAACACAAACACGGATTCTCCCATCCTTTTTGGGTACAGGTACTATGTTGGCTACCCAAATCGTAATACTCGGAAACTTTGATGAACCCGGCCTTGAATTGCTTATCAACTTCTTCCTTAATCTTGAGAGCCCATTCCGTTCTCATTCGGCGAAGCTTCTGTTTCACAGGTTTGAAACCTGGCTTTATCGGAATCCTATGCTCGGCGATATCCCTATCGATTCCTGGCATGTCTTTGTAGGACCAAGCGAAAACATCTTTAAACTCGTTTAGAAGGTCTATGAAGTCGACCCTTTTGGTAGAGCTCAAGGTAGTCCCTATCCTAAGTTCTTGGGGTTCTAGTTCGGTTCCTACATTGATGGGTTCGGTGTCCTCTATTACTGGTCCCCCTTCCCCTTCCTGTAGTATTTCTTTGGCTACGTAGGGAGGTATTTCGATTGAGTCCGGGTCTTGGTCATCCTCGCATCATCGTAAATGAAATTGCACTCAAGATAACACAAAGAGTAAGGAGAACCTGATTTATTCATATTAAAGTTTGAGTAAAGTTGAAACAAAGAAGCCAACTGATCCATGGTCAGTGGCGGCAAAGGGACAGTGGTTGGGGCATTTCCTGAACTACTGTGACTACTCGAGGCTAAGCTAGGAGAAATGAAGGGGACGGGGATGACGACAGGAGAAGATTTCCTAGTGACTTCTCTAGACTCCGACTCTGACTCCGACTCCGACTCGAACTCATCGTCTTCTGGTTCTCCTTTGAACATCTCTCCTTCTCCAGTGGTGAGCTTGAAGAGTCTTCCTTTATTGTTGGTCCACTTGATCGATTTTCTCCATCCTTTCTGCTGATTTGCGTTTGTTTATGTGATTAACGCGGTAGGGTTGAAGTGGTCGTCTTGAAGTATCATGGTAATGATCTCATCCTGCACGGCTTTAACAAATCGATCTTCTCCGAACAAGAAGCTAACAGCTTGTTCGTCTAAGCAAGGTGCTTGACGGGTTTTGACGGTAGGAACCGTTTCTGGAGGAATGAAGTAGCAATCATGAAAGATCTTGATTCCGGCTAGCTTCCTCTCGAGATAATGCCAAGGCTCGGGAAATCCGTGAAAGAGTTCCAGGCTTCCTTCCTTAACAAAGTACCCATTTAAGGTGGGGAGATAGGGTTGCATTTGGACTCCTGTGTACTTACGGTTCTGAACTTGAGCAAGCATCTTGAGAACCTCCTCTTTAGTGGGTTTGTACCCTAGGCCAAGTGGTATTCTTTTTGAGTTGCCTTCCTTATATGGTGCGAAGGTATTTCTTCGGATAGGGTTCAAAGGCATTCCAGGGAAGTATCCCTGGGTTTTGAGTATGTGGTTGACCACCAAGTTCGAGTAGGGGTCGTAGTACAAGGGTGCCAGTTCACTTTCTATGACGCTTATGCTTTGGAAGCCCCCAAGCTCATATACTGGATCTGCGAGGACTTGATTATTTGACTTCTTTTCGATTATTGCTTTGATGGGTGACGAAGTGATCGTCACTACATTGCCATTTAGTGGAATCTTGATCTTTTGATGAAGGGTGGATGTCACTGCTTTGGAAGCATGAATCCAAGGTCTTCCTAGAAGTATGTTGAAGGAAGCTTCGATGTCCACTATTTGGAAGTTAACCTTTTGCTCAATTGGTCCTGTGGCTATGGTTATATTAATGAGTCCTGCAACCTTTCGTCGTGTACCATCATATGCGCGAACACCTTGATTGGTAGGGGTCCAATCCGACTCTTTCATGCCTAGTTTGTATGCCGTTTTGAGGGGTATGACGTTGACCGCAGAGCCATCATCTACCAAGGTCATTGGCACATTTTTCTTTAGACAAATGACAGTGATGTAGAGAGCCAAGTTGTGACTAGCGCCGAAAGGCGGTAAATCTTCGTCTGATAAAGTAATAGGATTACTTAGCTTCGGTGATTCTTGGAAGACCAATTTGACTACATCTTCGGGTGTCGAGTTATGTGCTACATTTAGCTTGGCCAAGGCTTGCAGTAAAGCTTAGCGATGTGGGAACGAGCTTGCTACTAATTGCCAGACTGAAACATCAGCCTTTGTCTTCTGTAATTGCTTGAGCAAATGATCAGTGGAGTCATCTTCGTTATCATTTGGTGTGACAACGTTGGTTGGACCATTTTGAGTAGTGCTTTGATATGGACGACCCGAACGAGTTAGGTGGTCCACATCTTGATCCTCGCCATTTTGGACTATTTCTTTGACTAGGGAGTTTTCAATGAGATACTCGTCCTCATCATCGTCGGCCCAAACTCCATTGATTGTAGCTAGTTTTCTCATTCTCATGATTTCATCTTCTAGTTGTATGATTTGGTCGACTAATTTATCTACCACAGCGACTATTTCTTGCATAGTAGCATTTTGAGAGAAGACTAGTGGCACATGCTCTTTAGGTGTTGTGTTGGGATCACGAGCAGTTGTCACCACATTTTCTAATTCCCAAACTTGCTTATCCACACTCCTTGCCCATGTGATGAAGTCGGAAATAGTAGGGGAGATGGTGGAGTAGAAACCTTCATTTTCGATTGCATAGATTTCATTTTCGATTGGAGAAATGAGGTGTGAACAATCTAAGGTAGATTCATCACTTGTGATCACTAGAACTCCAAGAGGATTCTGAGTGTTGTTGGGTTTACCTCCCGGCGGTATTGGCAATTGACCATCTTCAATCATGTCTTGAAGCACATTTTTCAACTTGTAGCACTTTTTTGTGTCATGTCCCTTGCCCCTATGGTATTCACAGTACGAGTTCTCATCCCAGAACTTGGATTTCCTTTCGGGTTAGGGAGTAGGTCCAATAGGTAGGAGTTTGCCTTGCTTCATTAGCCTTTTTAGAGCGTTGGCGTAAGTGTCCCCAAGATTTGTGAATTTCCTTGGTGGGGTAGTTTTCTTGGATGGCTCGAGAAGGTTAACTTCATCTGTCTTGCTAGTAGAGCCGTATGAACGGCTTATTGAGCCTTGATATCCTCGACCTACTGTTTTGGACAAGAGTCCTTTACGGATGTCATCTTCGATCCTTGTCCCTAGTACGGTTAAGTCCTTGAAGCTTTTGATGTTTTGGTATCTCAAATGGTTGGCATAAATGGGTTTGAGATTATCCACGAACTTCTCCACAAGGGTAGCCTCATCCGGACGTTCAACTAGTTGGGTACTAGTCTTCCTCCACCTACTTAAGAAGTCGGTGAATCCTTCTTTGTCATTTTGGGTAAGAACCTCTAGAGTGCGCATGTTAACTTGGATCTCGGCATTATCCACATATTGTTTAGAAAACTCGATTGCAGCATCTTCCCAAGTAGCGACCTTCTTATGATCTAGAGAGTAGAACCATTGCTTTGGGATAGTGTCAAGAGATGAAGGAAAGATCCTTAAGAACATCTCGGGTTTGATGCCTTTGATAGACATGTAATCCTTGAAAGCACGGATGTGGTTCAAAGGGTTCTCATGACCCTTGAATTTAGGGATATCCGTCATATTGAAGTTGGTTGGTAATTTGGCATCGACGGCCTCGTACTTGCGGTTATTCTCTCTATAAATGTCATCCCCCTTAAGGTACATCAATTGCTCCTCTAAGTATTGGAGTCTTTTCTCAGCAACAGTCATCCCCAAGAGAGGATTTTCATCCCTGGATTCATTCTCGGAGTCACCTATTGTTTCACTTTCATGGGGAGGCAACCTTCCCTCTACGACATAGATCCGACCCTCGATGATCTCAAGGCGATCATGGACTTGGTCTTGGGTATCTTGGATACGGGATAGCGCGGCTAGGATTCGATCATTACCATCTTGAAGTTGGTTGAGGTTTGTTTCGCTGGACCCATGCATCTTGAAAACTGGATAAGAGATCGATGACGAATCAAAACACGATCGACCATTCTAACACACTTGCTAAAAGAAGAAATGTTTTGACTCGTGAAGTGGGTGTGTGCCACCTGTGTTGAGTGAGTTTTGAAGAAAGGCAAAGATTTTGAAAATGTGTATCCTAGTCAACTATAGTGTAGTTGTAGGAGTGGACTCGAAGTGAGGTTTTGAAATGGGCTTGTGGCCCGAATTTTGACTTGACAAACGGACAGAGTTTCGACTGGATTTTGCGCTAATCAAATGGCCTATTTCGAAATTTTGATTAAGAAAAGGGGTTTTGATTTTTGAAAAAATCGTCATGGTTTTGTTTAGAAAATGGTGATCATGTAATGTACAAACATTTATACAAGCATTATAACGGGACGCTGAGTGCATTTAAGAGGGTTTTGGTTTAAAGGGTGGGTTGCCATACCGAACCATCAAACCCGAAGTCTGTGGAGAGGCTCGTACCAAACAAGAGTAAGGCCGATTCCTAGTCCATTTCCTCAAGTAGTGAAGGCCCTTGACACAAACAAGAGTAAGCATCATGGTATGGATGACGTCAATCGCTATCCATCCTTAGGCCCAAATAAGAATTAGGACCGTTTAGACGGGACGATTGGTCGAATAGGTTGGGTTGGGCCTAGGAAGGCCGAATAAAACGGTCTAGGAAGACCGAGTTATGAGAACCGACAATTGTCTTGTACAAACTATTCCCTAACCTTGTTCAAGTTTCACCCTTAGCTACACGTAAGTGTATTATCCCCAGCGGAGTCGCCAAACTGTGGACAGCGGGGGGCCCACGGGGGCGCTTGGGAGAGAGGAGAAACAAGCGTTTGCATTTTTGTTGGAGTCGCCACCAATTTTTATGGGAAATTGGAACCGTTCGAATACCTCGTGTCATGTCAAGACACAAAGTAGAGACATGAACACTAAGAAATCGTTACCCTTAGCATTCTATGTCTAGAATGACTCTCGTGGATGCCAATGAACACGGGTGTTCACGGAGATCTGGAGTAAGGGGTGAGGGTATGTATTAGGAAGCTCTTTTGATCGAACACCTAATCCCGCCCGCCTCGATAGCGGCCTCTACTAATGATTAGGGAAGTTATTCGTACTCGATATATCGTCGATTGTATGCATGCAATGCAACATCCATGTTTTAATCCTAGTATGTGAAGATTAATACTAAGTCGGTGAACAATCAATTTAGCATACAATTAGGGTCGAAGTAGGATTTAATGCTCAATTACATGTGAGAACATTCAAATGATATAAGAAATAATGATAAATACAATAAAAGAAAATTACAATAAAAGAATTACAATAATTACATTGGATTAGGCGATTTATGTCGAAAATACCTTTAAAACGGATGTTTTGAGAAAAAAGAATAAAAGAATAAAATTACGAACAGATCAGAAGGTGATAATACGATTAATAGTTAATTATAAGTAAACTAATTAAACTAAGTCAAGGCAACCACGGAGTTCGTGCACGAAATTCAACCGAATAAAGCGCGTAGTAGCGCGTCCTTTGAATAGGCGCAGACAGACGCCGCGTCTGTTCCTGACCTGAATTCTGGCTGTGAAGCCGGAATTGCGTGTTGTTAATACTCATTGGTAAATTTAATGATTGATTAATTTATTTACTCGGATGGAAGTGATTAGTAGGTTAATTACATACGATTAATAGTCATAAAACAGTAAAACATGGATGAGACGGAATTAAGACGGATTAATTGCAAGATTAATGATTGATTAGTGACATGGGTGAAAAACATAGGTTAAATATGACAAATTAATAACGAATTAATGATGAACATGCGATGAATGTGACAAAAAAACAGATTAAAATATATCAAAGACGAATTCCAGAAACTCAATATGAACAAATCGAACTTCTACAACCCAGATTGAGTTTAATGACGAAAACCCGCAAATATTGGATTATAAGGGATTTAAGTCGAATTTAATGACGAATTAAACGTGTTAATGATGATGCATAAATATACATGTGACATATTAGACTATTATGACGAAGAATTAAAGAAAACAAACGAAACAAATAAACTTTGACGAATTACAGAGGACGAAGGAAGAAGAAAGGAAGCGAGAATCGGCGGCCTCACGAAGAGGCGCAGCAGGCATCGCGCTCCTTCAAGAGGCGCAGCGATTCTTTGCGTCCTTTCTCGACGGTTAGTCTTCTAGAAATCCGTAAAAAAGAGGTTTTAAAGCACGGTTTAGAAATCGGTTTTAAGAGGTATTTTCGACATAAACCTTACAATTGTGATACAATAATCAAAATACAATAAATAAAAGAGAGATTTACAAGAGACGCAGTGCTTGTTGCGCCTCTTCCCAGGTCCTATTCTGCGTAATTTTCGTATCTTTTTCATATCTTTCCGAGATTCACGTCCAAAGAGTCTCCGAAACCCTATTTCCTCCACGTGATTAGTATAAATAGGAGCCTTCGCTCCTCATATTTCTCACGCGAGTGTCCGCCCTTCTCTTCTCCCTTTGCATTCTAGACTTTTGTTCTTACTTTTTGGCGCCTACGTGCTTGATCTTTCGACCACGTAAGCTCGGATCCTTCTGAGTACCAGCTTCGTTTGCATGACCGACCAATTTGACCAAATACACATCAATCAACTTAATTAATCTAATCGTTTTCCTCTTACGAGGGCACTTCCTTTGCATTCGCGTCGAGCATCACTAATCGATATCTTAGTCCTTCTCGTTTCGTCAACATGTAAGTCTGAGGGTGTAAATATCTCTTTTATTTATTGTATTTTGATTATTGTATCACAATTGTAAGGTTTATGTCGAAAATACCTCTTAAAACCGATTTCTAAACCGTGCTTTAAAACCTCTTTTTTACGGATTTCTAGAAGACTAACCGTCGAGAAAGGACGCAGCAACTGCTGCGCCTCTTTGAAGGAGCGCAGTACCTGCTGCGCCTCTTCGTGAGGCTGCCGCAGTTCCTGCTTCCTTTCTTCTTCCTTCGTCCTCTGTAATTCGTCAAAGTTTATTTGTTTCGTTTGTTTTCTTTAATTCTTCGTCATAATAGCATATATTTCACATGTATATTATTCATCATCATTAACACGTTTAATTTGTCATTAAATCCGACTTAAATCCCTTATAATCTCATATTTGTGGGTTTTCGTCATTAAATTCAATCCGGGTTGTAGAAGTTCGATTTGTTCATATTGAGTTTCTAGAATTCGTCTTTGATATATTTTAAT
Source organism: Silene latifolia (assembly GCF_048544455.1). Taxonomy (NCBI): domain Eukaryota; kingdom Viridiplantae; phylum Streptophyta; class Magnoliopsida; order Caryophyllales; family Caryophyllaceae; genus Silene; species Silene latifolia. The sequence continues at coordinate 35,829,053 of NC_133530.1, read as the reverse complement.
CTGTTTTTTTGTCACATTCATCGCATGTTCATCATTAATTTGGTATTAATTTGTCATATTTAACCTATGTTGTTCACCCATGTCACTAATCAATCATTAATCTTGTAATTAATCTGTCTTAATTCCGTCTCATCCATGTTTATTGTTTTATGACCAATTAATCGTATGTAATTAACCTACTAATCACCTCCATCCGAGTAAATAAATTAATAAATCATTAAATTTACCGACGAGTATTAACAACACGCAATTCCGGCTTCACAGCTAGAATTCAGGTCAGGAACAGATGCAGCGTCTGCTGCGCCTATTCCAAAGGACGCAGCTTTGCTGCGCCTGTTCCGGGTTGAATTCTGCCTCTGAACTCCGTTTTTGCTTGACTTAGTTTAATTAGTTTACGTATAATTAACTATTAATCGTATTATCACCTTCTGATCTGTTCGTAATTTTATTCTTTTATTCTTTTTTCTCAAAACATCCGTTTTAAAGGTATTTTCGACATAAATCGCGTAATCCAATGTAATTATTGTAATTCTTTTATTGTAATTTTCTTTTATTGTATTTATCATTATTTCTTGTATTATTTGTATGTTTTCACATGTAATTGAGCATTAAATCCTACTTCGACCTTAATTGTATGCTAAATTGATTGTTCACCGACTTAGTATTAATTCTCACATGCTAGGATTAAAACTTGGATGTTGCATTGCATGCATACAATCGACGATATATCGAGTACGAATAACTTCCCTAATCATTAGTAGAGGCCGCTATCGAGGCGGGCGGGATTAGGTGTTCGATCAAAAGAGCTTCCTAATACGTACCCTCACCCCTTACTCCAGATCTCCGTGAACACCCGTGTTCATTGGCATCCATGAGAGTCATTCTAGACATATAATGCTAAGGGTAACAATTGCTTAGTGTTCATGTCTCTACTTTGTGTCTTGACATGACACGAGGTATTCAAACGGTTCCAATTTCCCATAAAAATTGGTGGCGACTCCAACAAAAATGCAAACGCTTGTTTCTCCTCTCTCCCAAGCGCCTGTGGCCCCCCCCCGCTGTCCACGCTTTGGCGACTCACTGGGGATAATACACTTACGTGTAGCTAAGGGTGAAACTTTAACAAGGTTAGGGAATAGTTTGTACAAGACAATTGTCGGTTCTCATAACTCGGTCTTCCTAGACCGTTTTATTTTGCCTTCCTAGGCCCAACCCAACCTATTCGACCAATCGTCCCGTCTAAACGGTCCTAATTCTTATTTGGGCCTAAGGATGGATAGCGATTGACGTCATCCATACCATGATGCTTACTCTTGTTTGTGTCAAGGGCCTTCACTACTTGAGGAAATGGACTAGGAATCGGCCTTACTCTTGTTTGGTACGAGCCTCTCCACAGACTTCGGGTTTGATGGTTCGGTATGGCAACCCACCCTTTAAACCAAAACCCTCTTAAATGCACTCAGCATCCCGTTATAATGCTTGTATAAATGCTTGTACATTACATGATCACCATTTTCTAAACAAAACCATGACGATTTTTTCAAAAATCAAAACCCCTTTTCTTAATCAAAATTTCGAAATAGGCCATTTGATTAGCGCAAAATCCAAATAAACTCGTCCGTTTGTCAAGTCAAAATTCGGGCCACAAGCCCATTTCAAAACCTCACTTCGAGTCCACTCCTACAACTACACTATAGTTGACTAGGATACACATTTTCAAAATCTTTGTCTTTCTTCAAAACTCACTCCACACAAGTGGCACACACCCACTTCACGAGTCAAAACATTTCTTCTTTTAGCAAGCGTGTTAGAATGGTCGATCGTGTTTTGATTCGTCATCGATCTCTTATCCAGTTTTCAAGATGCCTGGATCCAAATAAACAAACCTCAACCAACTTCAAGATGGTAATGATCGAATCCTAGCCGCGCTAGCCCGTATCCAAGATACCCAAGACCAAGTCCATGATCGCCTTGAGATCATCGAGGGCCGGATCTATGCCGTAGAGGGAAGGTTACCTCCCCATGAAAGTGAAGTAATAGGTGACTCCGAGAATGAATCCAGGGATGAAAATCCTCTCATGGGGATGACTCAGAGTGAGAAAACACTCCAATACTTAGAGGAGCAATTGATGTACCTTAAGGGGGATGACATTTATAGAGAGAATAACCGCAAGTACGAGGCCGTCGATGCCAAATTACCAACCAACTTCAATATGACGGATATCCCTAAATTCAAGGGTCATGAGAACCCTTTGAACCACATCCGTGCTTTCAAGGATTACATGTCTAGCAAATGCATCAAACCCGAGATGTTCTTAAGGATCTTTCCTTCATCTCTTGACACTATCCCAAAGCAATGGTTCTACTCTCTAGATCATAAGAAGGTCGCTACTTGGGAAGATGCTGCAATCGAGTTTTCTAAACAATATGCGGATAATGCTGAGATCCAAGTTAACACGCGCACTCTAGAGGTTCTTACCCAAAATGACAAAGAAGGATTCACCGACTTCCTAAGTAGGTGGAGGAAGACTAGTACCCAACTAGTTGAACGTCCGGATGAGGCTACCCTTGTGGAGAAGTTCGTGGATAATCTCAAACCCATTTACGCCAACCATTTGAGATACCGAAACATCAAAAGTTTCAAGGACTTAACCGTACTAGGGACAACGATCGAAGATGACATCCGTAAAGGACTCTTGTCCAAAACAGTAGGTCGAGGATATCAAGGCTCAACAAGCCGTTCATACGGCTCTACTAGCAAGACAGATGAAGTTAACCTTCTCGAGCCATCCAAGAAAACTACCCCACCAAGGAAATTCACAAATCTTGGGGACACTTACGCCAACGCTCTAAAAAGGCTAATGAAGCAAGGCAAACTCCAACCTATTGGACCTACTCCCGAACCCGAAAGGAAATCCAAGTTCTGGGACGAGAACTCGTACTGTGAATACCATAGGGGCAAGGGACATGACACAGAAAAGTGCTACAAGTTGAAAAATGTGCTTCAAGACATGATTGAAGATGGTCGATTGCCAATACCGCCGGGAGGTAAACCCAACAACATTCAGAATCCTCTTGGAGTTCTAGTGATTACAAGTGACGAATCTACCTTAGATTGCTCACATCTTATCTCCCCAAAAGAGGAGGTAATCAATGGGGTATGGACAGATAGTGAGGCGGATGTCTACCTCCAAGATCTTCCCTTAATCAAGAGCGCCGAAAGCATCATAGATGAGATCATTGCCACACTGGACACAGAAACCAAGGCAAGTCAGCAGAAAGGATGGAGAAAATCAATCAAATGGACCAACAATCAAGGAAGACTCTTCAAGCTCACCACTAGAGAAGGAGAGATGTTCAAAGGAGAACCAGAAGACGATGATTTCGAGTCGGAGTCGGAGTCAGAGTCGGAGTCTAGAGAAGTCACTAGGAAATCTCCTCCTGTCGTCATCCCCGTCCCCTTCGTTTCTCCTAGCTTAGCCTCGAGTAGTCACGAAGAGTTCGGGAAATGCCCCAACCATCGTCCTTTGCCGCCACTGACCATGGATCAGTTGGCTTCTTTGTTTCAACTTTACTCAAACTTTAATATGAATAAATCAGGTTCTGCTTACTCTTTATGTTATCTTGAGTGCAATTCTGTTTACGATGATACTGAGGATGACCAAGACCCAGACTCGATCGAAATACCTCCCTACGTAGCCAAAGAAATACTACAAAAAGGGGAATGGGGACCAGTAATAGAGGACACTGAACCCATCAATGTAGGAACCGAACTAGAACCCCAAGAACTTAGGATAGGGACTACCTTGAGCTCTACCGAAAGGGCCGACTTCATAGACCTTCTAAACGAGTTCAACGATGTTTTCGCTTGGTCCTACAAAGACATGCCGGGAATCGACAGGGATATCGCCGAGCATAGGATTCCGATAAAGCCAGGTTTCAAACCTGTGAAACAGAAGCTTCGCCGAATGAGAACGGAATGGGCTCTCAAGATTAAGGAAGAAGTTGATAAGCAATTCAAGGTCGGGTTCATCAAAGTTTCCGAGTATTCTGACTGGGTAGCCAACATAGTACCTGTACCCAAAAAGGATGGAAGAATCCGTGTTTGTGTTGATTTTAGGGATCTAAACAAAGCAAGTCCTAAAAACGATTTCCCTCTACCACACATCGACATATTGGTGGACAATACTGCAGACCACGCATTACTATCCTTCATGGATGGGTATGCGGGTTATAATCAAATCAAAATGGCCATGGAAGATATGCATAAGACCGCCTTTGTCACTCAATGGGAACCTCTTCGCTATACAAAGATGATGCCGTTTGGATTGATCAACGCCGGAGCTACATATCAACGCACCGCAACTACACTCTTACATGATATGATGCACAAAGAAGTTGAGGTATACATAGACGACATGATCGTCAAGTCCAAGGATAGAGAGGGGCATATTGCAAACCTTCGCAAATTTTTCGCAAGACTACGAAAGTACAACATGAGGCTCAATCCTTAGAAGTGCACATTCGGGGTAACGTCTGGCAAACTCCTGGGATACGTCGTTAGTCAAAGAGGTATAGAAATAGACCCTTCCAAGATCAAGGCTCTGATCGAAATGCCGCAACCACAAACAGAAAAAGAAGTCAGAGGATTCCTGGGAAAAGTGCAATATATAAGTCGATTCATATCAAAACTTACAATGATTTGTGAGCCTATCTTCAAGAAGCTCAAAAAGACATACCACACCATGTGGGATGATGATTGTCAAAAGGCATTTGACAAAGTAAAGAAGATATTGGCCAAACCGCCAGTGCTCATGCCACCTCAACATGATCAACCTCTTGGTTTATATCTCACGGTAACCGAAACCGCCACGGGTGCCATGCTAGCTCAAACTATAGGAAATGAAGAAAGGGCTATCTACTACCTTAGTAAGAAGTTCTTGGAGTACGAGTGTAAATATTCACAACTCGAAAAGACATGCCTCGCTCTTGTGTGGGCGACGAAGAAGCTACGCCATTACATGCTTAGCTACTCCGTCAGAATATACTCCAAAATGGATCCAGTCAAATACCTCTTCGAAAAACCCGTCCTCGACGGACGCCTAGCAAGATGGACTTTGATGCTCTCAGAATTCGATCTCAAATACGTGCCCCTGAAAGCAATAAAAGGTCACGCCGTTGCCGAATTCTTTGCAGAGAATCCCATCGACGATGCACAAACAATAGATACTTGGTCATTTCCAGACGAGGACATACTCCAAACTAATGTAGACTCCTGGGATCTTTACTTTGATGGAGCGTCAAACTTAAGAGGATTTGGAATAGGAGTGTTGCCCATTTATCCTGAAGGCGAGCATACACCAATCTCTGTCAAACTCGACTTCGAGGTGACAAATAACGCCGCAGAATACGAAGCTTGTCTCATTGGACTGCAAGCGGCAGTGAGCTTAGGCATTAAAAATCTTCGCGTGCATGGGGATTCATCCCTAATCATCAACCAAATTAAAGGATCTTGGAAAATCCGAAGCGAAAGCCTCGCACCTTATCAGGCTAGAATAGACCAAGTTGCTCAATTCTTTGATCACGTAACCTATCTACACCTACCTCGAGAGGAAAATCAATTTGCAGATGCTCTTGCAAAACTCGCATCTTTGATTAATATGCCAGACAACATGATGGAAATGCCTTTATGCATCTCACGACGGTCGGAGCCGGCTTATGTGCATCAAATCACCGATGAAGAGGACATCGCGCAGGAACCCTGGTTCCAAGCAATCCTGAAGTTCAAGCTCAATGGTACCTATCCACCGGATATGGACAAGAGGGGACAACGTGCTATACGCCTACTCGCTTCCCAATACGTTCTCATGCAAGGAGAGTTATACAAAAGAACACCTCTTGGTGTAATCTTACGTTGCCTTGATCATTCACTGGCGCGAAAGGTGATGGAAGAAGTCCACGACAGAGAATGCGGTCCTCACATGAGTGGGCCCATGATGGCAAAGAAAATCACACGTTTGGGATATTATTGGACCACAATGGAATCCGATTGCATCAAATATGTAAGACATTGCCACAATTGCCAAATCTTCGGGAATGTACAACATGTCCCTCCTTCATTGCTCTATACGATGACGTCTCCTTGGCCATTTTCTGCCTGGGGAATTGACATAATCGGGAAGATAACCCTAGCCGGAACAGGAGGTCACTGTTTCATCTTAGTGGCAATTGACTATTTTACCAAGTGGGTGGAAGCGGCTTCCTACACCAATCTCACGGCCAAAAATATGGCAAAGTTCATACAATACAACATCATCTGTCGATACGGTTGCCCGCATGAGATCATTAGTGATAATGGATCCCATTTCCAAGATGAGACTGGGCAATTGCTAGCCAAGTACAAAATTAGGCATCACCATCCTTCGCCCTATAGACCACAGACTAATGGTGCGGTAGAGGCAGCAAATAAGAACGTTGTCACAATTCTCAAGAAAATGATTGACAACTATCGAGATTGGCCAAGCAAGATACCCTTTGCTCTGTGGTTATATCGTACATCTGTTAGGACGCCCACTGGGGCTAGTCCTTTCTATTTGACCTACGGCATGGAGGCTGTACAACCAGTTGAGCTAGAGATACCATCCTTGCGTATCTTACTCGAGAGTCAAATCCCGTGTTTGATTGGAAAAGGGATAGATATGAAGAACTCATCCTCCTAGATGAACGCAGGCTACGCGCCTTGCATAATGTCCGAACATACCAAGCCCGTATCAAACGAGCTTTCAACAAAAGGGTTAAGCCCAGAAACATCAAGGAAGGAGACTTAGTGCTCAAATCGGTTAGAGCTCTTTTACCTGTCGATCCACGGGGAAAATTCAAACCTAATTGGGCCGGACCTTTTCTAGCCAAATCTATACTTCCGGGGGGTGCAGTTAGAATCACATACCTAGATGGGAATGAGTTCTCCAACCCGACAAACCTTGACCAATTGAAACGGTACTATGCCTAGAATAGGAACAAAAACGCGCCTCGCGTAACCCACGTGTCGCTCTTGTGGCACTAAATAAACCGGCCCCTGGCCATGCTGAAATAAGCTAAATGTCACTGTGCTCTTACATTTTGACAAATTTGTCATCCTCATGTCATCAAATAAACTAAATTTGCACCTTCAGAGTAAGCAAAAGCTCATGCTAATTTTCTAAGTTCATTACAAGCTCTTGCTTAGAACAATTATTCTTTTACATTTACTCGAACTACGCGCAAGGGTTTGATTTCATTTTCTAAGTGAATACGTAGGCAATCCTTCACAGGATACAACCCATCATTTTCAAAAATGTAAATAGAAGGACATTTGCATTGCATTTGGAATTCGACAAGAATAATAAATAGAAAATCACAACGGTTTCATAACCATTTAACCTTTTTATTTCATTCATTTTCTAATAATAATAGTACGCAACATAATAAAAATAGAAGAGGCTAGGATTCTAAAAACCCCACATTTTTTATTACAACAATAATAATAATAATAAATAATAATAAAAGGACTTGGGCTATTCTTCCATCTTCCCCTTGCCCTTGTCATTCTTGTCACACTTCTTGTCACGACCTCGAGCCGGACGCTCTTGCGCCACTTCAGACCTAATCACCAATGGTCTTTCTCGAGGCCTCGACTTCCCATTCTTGCCAACCACCATTTCCGCGACAGGAGAGATCTTCGGTTTCTTCGAAGGATGAATAACTCGAAGCCCGGCTTCTTCTTCTCCTTCTGTCAGATGCTTCTCTTTCTCTTTCTCTACCTCGCACACCTTGTAGTCCACAGGCTCGCGCTTCCTCAATCTCTCGCGTTCTTCAGGAGTCGTATCCCTCCTCCGTCGCAGATAAGAATCCGACACCCATAAGGCATTAGCGGAGAAATTCAAGAACCACATGTTTCTTTGGGCCCATTTAATGGCCCATTCCCTCCGGCTATCAGTGGTAAGTGCCACAGCGGTCTGCGCGACGGTATCCAGCTTCGGGATCATCTGCTTCATTCCGATTTGTCTCATGAATCTTTCCGGAAAGATACACACCATGAATTCTAGGCCAGGAATGCGCACGGACCTAGTAGGATCCAAAGAAGACACTCCAGTGACGGATTTGAGGTGCCACCACGGTACGACCCACCTAATCAAAGGACCATCCTCACTCTTCAGTTTATTCTTCCAGTAATCACGGACCCGAGTGAAGTCCACCATGTACAACCTCGTCCTCATCGCAATCGAGCGGGCATAATAAGAAGGAACATGAACTGGGGGCTCGATCAATCGAAGTCGTTCCATAAGCCAAACCTAACAAAAGCAGGTATTAGACATAACACGAAAAAACAAAAAACGAAAAAAAAAAACGAAAAAACGAAAACAAAAACGAAAAAACGAAAAAAAAAACGAAAAAAAAAAAGAGAACAAAAAGAAAGTGTTGTTTTACCTGCAAGATGACGGGACTCCCCAAATACGGTAGGTCGTGGTTGGATTTCCTATTATCCAAGCCCAACAAGATCTCTCCGAAGCATAAACAAGCTGGGCTCCTGCGCAGCTCCATTTGCTCAACAAGGACCAGAAGACGGGGATCACCTCTCAAATCTTCATTAACATGCCCTTGGAAGACATACGCATGCAAAAGGCAAAACCCAAATGCCCTCCGCCTAGCAACATAAGAAACGGTGGGGTCGGCCCTATTTATGAATCGGTCTATGAAGTCCAGCATTCTCACTCCTTTCGAGGTAACTAGTCGGTCTACCTCAAGTCTAGTCAACCCAAGCAAATCTCTAAATTTGCTCTTGTACCCTTGCGAAGTAGAAGGAATGACAGGCAAATGTTCGGGATCCCACCCACCAACCGCAGCAATTTCTTCAGGAAATGGGCAAATGTCGCGTCCAGGGAACGCAAAAACGTGATAATTCGGGTCCCAATAATCAAGACAAGCATCCAAGAATGGTTTAACAACCTTGATTAGCCTCAAACTCAACAATGATCCAAGGTTTTAGGCACCCATATCATATTTTTCCATGTTCGAAAATTCGTTGGTCCATTCCTTCAAGCGAATCTCCAAAGTATTCATGATGAAAAGTTTCTTTTGAGAATTTTATGTAATAAGACGAAGACGAGACGGAAGAATTATGTGAATAAAAGCTTCATCCGCGTTTCTATTTATACTAATTTCTGTTTCCAAAAATCTGCCAGAGCAGAACACCTTGGGAACAGGCGCAGCACCCGCTGCGCCTCTTCAAAGGGACGCAGCTCATGATGCGCCTCTTCCTCAGCTTCACTTCTGTGATTTTCCGCGTTGGATCTTTCCTAATTCCATGACGAATAATTTCCTATTCCTACGGGTTATTATTTTGGTAAATATGTGAAAATTACCATGTTTCAGGTTTCCTAATTCCGCGGACACGAATTTCGAAGCGACATCGACATTTTCGCCATTTTACCACACGTGCACATTTTCATTTTAGGAAATAATTTTCATTTTCATTTTAGGAAATAATTTTTGTTTTAATTCATTTTCATTCATTTACATTTCTCATTTAATTCATTTATTTTAGAAAATAATTTTCAATTTACCGAATTTCAATATTTATATATTAATTTCAATTTCTTAATTCCATTTCTACATTTCTAACTTATAGATTTCTATTTTTCTTTTTTTTTTAGGGGTAACCCTCCCTACCGTCCGGTCATTTCCAGCAAAATTTTTGCATTTTTGCATTTCTTTCGAGTCTTTCATTTCGCGCTAATTAAGGCCATATGTATATACAAATGAATGTTTTGCGTGATTTCTATGTAAATTTCGGCAGCATGACGGCGTAAACCGTCATCTACCAAACCTGTTCAAAGCTAACCTGCAGATACAAGCAACACAACCCAGCAGCAAAGGCTCTCAGGCCATCTTATATACAATCAAAAAGGGAAATGTACAGCAAACTGGGGGCTCTCGCCCCAAACAAAAGTCCAAAAATGTCCAAAATCAAGGTCCAAAATGTACAAGTGTGCAAGTCTACAAAAAACAAAGCAAAGCTACTGCTGGTCGCCCTCCAGCTCCGCAACTCTTACCGCAAGAGCGGCAATCTCGGCGTCCCGAACCTCGAGCTCCCTCAACAAGCGAGCTGTCTCCTCCCGAGACTGGGTCAACTCTCGCTCCAGCTCGCGGTCCCCCTGTAAACAACAACCAAATTGGCTCATGTCAATCGTGTCAAATCAGTCCAAGCAATTACAAAGGAATTAAAAATCAAAAATGAAGTAAGCATAAGGTTCATACCTGAGGACCTCGACCGCCGACAAGTGCCTCGACGGCAGTAGCTCGCAGCCGGTTGGCCACCCTCCATAGCGCCACGAACCGAGACGGCGCAACCTGCATTTTCAAAAGGAAGTTCTCAATAAATTTAATAAAGTTCAATCAAACGTGTTCTTACACAAAAATTATACAAGTCAGAGGCTCACCCTCCGAATCGATGCTTGCCGATCGTCCGGCCGCCAAAGATCCGTCACAGCCACGTCAAAGTCACGCAGCTCGGAGATCATCGTCCTCCCGGTCGCGTCAGTGTACTCAAGGGTCTCGGGGTACTCTGGGGGCTCGATGCCCGCCGCCTCAACCTCCTGTGAAGCCAAATACTTCTCATTAATCGATGATCTTTCATCATAAGTTCTCAAAAAAAATCAAGTAAAGAAGAAGAGTAAAGATGCTCACCACTACCGGCCGACGCCAACCTCCCTCCGAGAGAACGCCGAGTAGTCCTCGCCAGAAGAAGGAGGGCGTCACCGCCGACGCGCCCCCAAGTCGCCTCCCTCTCTCGCCTCGGAAGGCTTCCCGAACATCGTCCTAGGAGGGTCGATGGGAACCGTCAACACGTCCCGAGAGCACCGACGAGCCAAGCGCTCGCCCAAGTACCACACAGACCCATCGACGTCCTCGGCAGCCCCGGCTCGAGCTCCTGGGTCGAAGGACCTCAGCCACAAAAGGAGGCGCTCCGGCATACTCCGCCCAAGGTCTGGGCACCCACTGTGATAAGACAAACAAGGATCATTCCTATGATCGATTAAAAATAATGAAGAAGCGAATATAAGTGAGATGCTTACGCTGTCCAGCTAAAGAGCGTTCACGTCCCGCCGGTAAACGCCGTGAGAGGAACGCTTGCTCCTCGTCCTACACATCACCCAATCCCTCACAACGGGATAGGCCCTCTCCAAATCTCCGTCCTCTTGGGCGCGAGGCCCGGGAAGTAGGAGTACACCCACGCCTGTGAAACAAGATAGTCAATAACGATCATTCGTGATTTGATAAAGAAAGGAATTCATTTCAAGCCTTAATGAAGGTTCATACCTCCAGCAGTAGTCCAGGTCCGACAGCACCAGGAGAAGTCCCCTTCTCCATCAACTCCGGACGAACCATGGCCCTCATGAAGCGAATGAGGACCGCAAAGCCAGCAGTGACCCAGTCCCAACGCCCTAGGGAGCTCAGGTTAGAAAGGAAGGGAAGAAGCTTCGTCGACAGCCTCTCTCCCTTGTCTCCGAGGTAAATCGAAGACAGAAACCACCAGAGCCACAAACGAGCCCTCTGCTCAGCTGTACAGGGAGGAGGAGCCGTCTCCCTCCCATCAATCATCACCAGCGCCGGGATCTTTCCCACAAAGTAGTCTCGAACGTAGGAGCTGGGCACCAAGCCCGGCACTGTGACGGCCTTCGGCGACAAGTTCCAGCCGATCAGTCTCCTCGCCTCGGCCGAGTCCGCCCTCATGGCAGTCTCTGGCTGTTGGAATATGTGTCCTCCGACAATAATGCGGTCACAACTGTTGATCATGGTGATCACATGTTTAAATCTCATTATAAAGAATACAATTGGGAAGTAATATTTACTGTCAACTGATCAACATATATCGGTAATGATTGGCTGACTAGAGCTTGACATTACTGTCGTGCGACGGTGGTGATCAGTTGATCCCCTAGGTCATACCTATAGGGCAACACTCTTAATTGATCAATTAATTGATCGTATAACGTTACGAGTCAATTAATTTAATTAAAATTGACGGACGATTTTGGAAGTAATATTTACGTATCTCATTGAAATTGATTAAAATGAGATACGGTCTGAGTAATCGAATTGTATCATTACTCAGATGAAATTATTGTTTAAGGAAACAATTAAATTTGAATGAATTATTATAAATACAAATTGTTGTGATTTATAATTGGTAAAATATTTTGGTACAAGTAATTATGAATTACTAAGTCGGTTTTTGCATATGACGTATTTTTAATAATACGTTGATTTTTAATCTGTTAAAAATGCACAACAAATTTATGCAACATATGACATGTGACATAAGACAAAATTGACATTTTGACAAAGATAATATGGAGTCCATATTATCCCAATGTGCCGAAAATATGAAGAAGGATTAGGCAAATATTAAGTTGATTTAGTTAGTGGTAAGCACCATGATTACCTACTAAACTAGCTATGCATACCTATTACTCATTGTGAAGAGCAACTAGAGCATGCATTGGCTCCCTTTTGCCCCTTCTTCCACCCGGTTTTAGAGAGGCAAAAACCACTTGGTTTTTCCTCTTATTTTTATCATATACACAAAATGTTTTGTGGTTGTTCATTCATTCATTCATCTCATCAAAAATATTTTTAGAGAGATAAAAATATTTTTCTTCCTTCCTCTTTCTCCTACCCGGTTTTAGGAGACAAAAACCAAAATTATTTTGGGTCAATTTTTCTTACAAAATTAATATTGTACTAGTATTTATAATATTGATTTTAATTAAGAGTGTGCTTTGGGTATAATTCCTTGGGAGAGATCCTACACTTGGGTCTTTGTTCTTCCAAAAGGAAAGCTCAAGAACAAGAGAGAAGGAGATCTCTTTTGTGCCCATATAAACCGAAAATCACAATGTAAGATGAAGATTCTTCTTTTAAATTGTTTTATGTTTGCATGCATAAGATCACCATTTAATTTTATGAGTAAATTAACATAAAACATATATGAGTATGTTGAGTATATAGATCTACTTTTCCTTCAATCTGTATCAAGAGCCATGGTTGTTTGCATGCAAATCGGTTAAAAGTTTTTCCGAGTTATAAGAATAACATATAAAACTTGTAAAATTTGTGTTATTATGATATATCACGAAAATCATCATGCATGTTAAAATTTCTGGTTCTAAAATGTTTTTAGGATATTTTGGTTAATTTATGGATTTTTATTGTTCATATTATACAATAATGGCATTAAAATATGATTTTATGAGTAAAAATGTCATTTTCGGACTAAAATTAGCTATACTTCGTATTTTCCAGTGATTTTTGGATATGTTGTCACATATATTATTTTGAGATAACCTATAAATTTTCATAATTTTTGGACTTCTTATGCTCGAAAAATGGATTTTTCATTATTAAATTCGGATTTAGGTGAAAAATAGGTTAATATGAGATAAATTTCGAATCTGGTCATAGAAATTTATTATGTTGTCACATGCAATTTTACAAGATGTGTGTAAAATAATAGGCTATAGTGAAGTCTTTTTGCATGATTTATGGATTTTTGAAGAAAAATAGCATGAATAGTGACTTTATTAGTGAAATATTAGTAAAACATACTCTATGACTAAGGAAAAACATCATATGTTGCATTTTATTATCTTTTTTATATCTAAAATTGAAAAGTTGATGAATATAATTTTTCACATGTTTTTATGATTATTTAGTTAAAACCGATAAACCGCAACATTGTTTTTCCGGATAAATTTCGAAATTTTTAACCTAAGGTTTTTGAATATTATGAGTGTCATGGTATTTTTCCAAAATGTTCATGAGTTTAAATTTCAAATTTTGAATTTATTTGAAATTTTGTGATATATTTGAAGTTTATAGCTTTTTATTATAATTTTAAGTCCATTTATGAACAAATTTTAGTAATATGAGTTAATTATGGTCAAATAATTAGTGAAGACTAAATTTTGAGTCCTAAGAGGTTAGGGTAATTAACTTATGCATAAATATGAATTTATGTATTTTTGTGATTATAAAATGTTGAAATCACGCAAATCCGTAAAAACCGAGTAATATACGATATTGGCTAATTAAAGGCGATTTAGCATAAATTTGGGCATGTTCATACATATTATAATGCTGCATTTTCTTTATGATTGTCATAATTTTAATTTATATAATTTTTGAATTATGTAATTTTTACTTAGTATGGCCTTAGTTTTTAATTGGTATTTCCCGAAATGTATGGGAATATCGATTCGGTTGTAATTTTATTGTGATCTCATATCACCGTTTTGTAATTTAATAGATTTATTTTATTTTAGTTACAAATGTATAATAGGAAATTATGTAATTTATTATGTAATTTTATTCATTTCGGAGTTCCCAAAGACGGATTTCTTCAAGATGGCGATACATAAAGACGGTGTTACCTCGAGATGCGTGCCACAACCGAAGTTCAAGGGACCAATGGAGTTGGTTTCCGAATATGTAATAGTTAAATAGTTTTTTCTATTTTAGGAAGGCCATACTAGGATTTTTTTTTATGTTTTGCATTTTATTTATATGTCACATGCATCGCTAAATCGCCATAACTAAAACATGCATCATCTTCTAATCGAGTACATCGACCGTGTCAATTACAATTATCGTAGTTCACCGCTTTAGTTCACTTAAAACGTGATAGATAATAATTTGACATGACCTCTCGCTAAAATAATCAATTGAGACATAGCCTTACCAAATAGTAGAAACCATGAAAACCTATTTCGCGAGGGAGTGCACTCGGCCCTACCGGAGTACAAAACTTGTTACGTAGGGGAAGTGGGTGATAAATGTCTATCCACCGAATTCATGTTGATAAGGGATGAATCGGCCCTACCGTGCCCGAGTTGATGTGGATTTGGATCATGGACACATTTATTCGAAATTTGGATTGAGCTCAACGGAAGTATTCGTGACCGTAGTCACATGTGTTCCGGGCTAAAGATAAACATTAGAGTAATTTTATCGACCAAGAGTTCTAAAAGTAGAATCGATTAAACGTTAATCCACCGAGTTATATTGATAAAGGATGAATCGGCCCTACCGTGCCTAAGTCGATATGAATTTGGGTCTTGGAATCATTTATTATAGTTGGGTAGAGGTCACTATATAAATGTTCATATCTTGTTAATTTATTTACAAGTATGATTTAAAAGACAAATGTTAATATTTCCTTTCCTCCATACTTGTAGTGCATTACAATGAATCCATCAAACGCTACCGCACCGATAACTATTGAGTCTTACCACAATGTTTTTGACGAAGTTTGCTCCAACAATGATTTCGACACTACTAGAGAACTTCATTTTGGGATAGGTTCGGATGGAAACCTTAACTTCATCACTTCTTCTAAACCACCTACTACTACTAGATCTCGTGTGAGCCCGTCTCAGGAAGACTACCTCATACAATCTGTAAGATCTTTGTCTCTGGAAGATAAAGATGCCAAAGCTAGTGGGAGCTCAAGCAATCAAGCTCTTGCTTCAAAGGGCAAAAAGTTCAAGAAGAAGGGAAAGAAAATCAAAAACTTCAAGCAAGTTAATGATGAGTGCCATTATTGCTATGGCATGGGACATTGGCTTAGGAATTGTCCCGTATATTTGCGAAATATAAGGGAAGGAATCATCACTCCAAAAGGTAAAATTCCTAAGGAAATTTATGTTATTGATATAAATTATACTTCCACTACGACATGGGTACTAGATACAGGTTGTGGTTCTCACCTTTGTAATCATTTACAGGGTTTAAGAGACGTGAAGAGGCTTAGCAAGGGAGATGTGGATCTACGCCTTGGAAATGGAGCTCGGGTAGCGGCCGAATCCAAAGGAACTTATGTTTTAACTTTTCCTAACGGATTTGAGTTGTATTTACATAATTGTTTTTATGTGCCTACGCTCTCTAAAAACATTATTTCAATCGCCATGCTAGACATGGACGGTTTTTGTTTTGTCATTAAGAACAATCGTTGTACTATTTCAAGGAATGATTTGGTTATAGGCCAAGCTTCTTCTATCAATGACATTTACATTTTAGAGACCTCAAATCCGACTAATGATATCTATAACATTCAATCAAAGAAACTCAAATCAAGTGACCCAAGTGAAGCGTTCATTTGGCATTGTCGATTAGGTCACATAAACGAGAATCGCATCAAAAGATTAATTTTGACTAATGTGATTACACCATTTGATTATCAATCATATGGTACATGCGAATATTGCCTACTTGGCAAAATGACTCGTAATCCTTTTAGTGGTAAAGGGACACGAGCTAGTGAACTATTGGGACTCATACACACCGATGTATGAGGACCAATGAGTATCACCGCTCGTGGTAATTATGACTACTTTATAACCTTCACCGACGACTTGAGTAGACATGGGTATGTCTATTTAATGAAGCATAAGAGTGAAGCGTTTGAGAAATTCAAAGAATTTCAAAACGAAGTAGAGAACCAATTGAACAAAAGGATTAAGGCACTACGATCCGATCGTGGTGGAGAATATCTTAGCCTTGAATTTGATTCACACTTGAAAGGTTGTGGTATCATATCACAACTTACTCCACCCGGAACACCACAACTCAATGGTGTTGCCGAAAGGAGGAATCGAACCCTACTTGATATGGTTTGATCCATGATGAGTCAAACCGAGTTACCGAACTCGTTTTGGGGATTTGCGATTCAAACCGCAATTCGATCTTTGAACAATAGTCCCACAAAGTCCACCGAAAAGACTCCATGTGAGATGTGGATGGGAAGGATCCCCAATATATCCTATATGAAGATTTGGGGATGTGATGCTTACGTCAAGACTAAGAACGACAACAAGCTTGCCCCAAGATCCGAAAAATGCATCTTTGTAGGTTACCCCTCGACTTCTCGAGGATACTACTTCTACAAACCTCAAGATAACAAAGTGTTTATGTCTTGCGAGGTTGTCTTCTTAGAAAGAGAATTTATTTCTAAGAGACAGAGTGGGAGAAATTTTGAACTTGATGAAGTTCAAGAGCCACAAACCGAGCCAGAGACGCAAGAAGAAGTTCCTTCGTCGTCTAATATGGTTATTCCTCCTCCTCTTAGAAGAACGGGCCGTGTTTCTTGTCATCCCGATCGATATGTGGGACTTATCGAAGAAGATGGAACACTTGATGTGTTGCTTATAGAAAGTGACGAGCCCGCTACCTACAAGACCGCAATCTCTAGTCCAAATTCCTCCTTATGGCTTGAAGCCATGAAGTCCGAAATGGATTCTATGCATGAAAACCAAGTTTGGGACTTGGTAGATTTGCCTAAAGGGGCAAGACCTCTTCAATGCAAATGGATATTCAAAGTCAAGAATGGCATAGAAGGACATGACGATGTCTACAAAGCTAGGCTAGTGGCAAAAGGATTTACCCAAGTCCAAGGTCTCCATTATGATGAGACCTTCGCCCCCGTAGCCATGCTAAGATCCATACGGATTTTGTTAGCGATTGCCGCATTTCATGATTATGAAATATGGCAAATGGATGTCAAAACCGCTTTTCTAAATGGGCATTTAGAAGAGGAGGTGTACATGATACAACCCGAAGGTTTTGTTGATTCTAAAAATCCTAACAAAGTGTGCAAGCTAAAGAGATCCATTTATGGTCTTAAGCAAGCATCTAGAAGTTGGAATCATCGATTTAATCATGTGATAAGAGAGAATGGTTTCACTCGAAGTGTTGAGGAACCATGTTTATACATGAAATTCAAAGGGGAGCAATGTTGTGTTCCTAATCTTGTATGTCGATGACATACTACTCATTGGAAATGATATTCCAATGTTGTCTTCTGTTAAGAAGTGGTTAGGTAACCACTTCCAAATGAAGGATTTAGGAGAAGCACAACGCATATTAGGTATCCGGATCCATAGAGATAGATCCAAGAGGATATTGGCACTAAGTCAAGAGTCTTATGTTGATAAGATTCTTCGACGGTTCAGCATGGACAAATCCAAAAGGGGATTGGTACCTATGGTAACCGGGACGATATTGAGCAAGACTCAATCTCCCTCCGAACCCCATGATGTTGAACGCATGAAGATAATCCCTTATGCTTCCGTTGTTGGATCAATCATGTACGCCATGATATGCACACGCCCTGATGTCTCGTATGCCTTGAGCATGACGAGTAGATATCAAGGAAATCCAGGTGAGAGTCACTGGATAGCCGTCAAGAACATCCTTAAGTACTTGAGAAGAACTAAGGATTCTATCCTAGTGTTTGGAGGAGACACTCAGCTGCGTGTTAATGGATACACGGACGCACGTTTTCAAACAGATAGAGATGACATGAAATCACAAGCTGGTTTTGTTTTCATGCTCAATGGTGGTGCCGTAAGCTGGAGAAGCTTCAAGGAAGCTGTAACCACGGATTCTACAACGGAGGCTGAGTACATTGCACATCGGAAGATCGTTCGCTAAGGAAGGCTGTGTGGATCAGGCAATTCACGGAAGGTCTAAAAGTAGTACCTACCGCCAATGATCCCATCACTCTTTATTGTGATAATAGTGGGACGATCTTCCAAGCTAAGGAGCCGAAGTCTAGTAATAGATCTAGACATGTACTTAGAAAATATCATGTAATAAGAGATTTCATTGAAAGAAAGGAAATTGCGATTTGTAAGGTTGGGACGGATGACAACATAGCCGATCCGCTCACCAAGCCTTTATCGCAGGCTAAACATGATGGACATATGACGTCCATGTGACTTAAGCGTGTACCAAGTCTATGTTAGATTTTGAAATGAAATAAAAGTGTTGTTTTTGTTCATGTTCATAATCACATTTGTCTTTTATCTTTAATTTATACATTGTTACATCCAAACGGGTTGTAGTGACAATTGAACCCCGTTAAAGTGAACACGGATTAACATAGTATTTGCCCATAGTCACTTGTATGAGGTGACGTCTCGAAGTGACTAGAGTGTGATGTGATTGATGGCAAGTTCAAGTGCCATAGAGTCATGTGAGATGACTAGTCGATCACATAGGCAGACTGTTTGGAACATTTTGTCGGGCCTAATGACCGCTTATAGAGTTCTGGCAAATTTATATAGCCTGGTCGTGGCGAGAGCTGCTATAGTATTCAAATGAGTCGATTCTTTTGACTAAAGACTATTCGCCTAAGATGGCACAGTTTCAGATTAAATTTGATTTGTGTTACTACGACCTTCGTAAATGGGGTCAAATGGGCATATTTTGGGTTATGATGGTTGTGGCTAGTTGAAGGGAATGAGTGCGATAGGAATTGTCCACCCCTAGTCAGAGTTATAAAATATCTCAGGGCCACTCGAGGAGTAATGAACTGGAAATGCGTGGCCACGCTCGGAATGTATCCATGGTGGATAAATCCGATCAATCAATTATACTCCAGATCGAGGAAACCACTCTCGATATGATCACTTGCAAGTACGACCTGAAAGACACCTTGCATTGAGTGGGAGATAGTAATAGGACAAGAGAATTGGTGACGCACACTTGTCGAGGACAAGTGGGAGATTGTTGGAATATGTGTCCTCCGACAATAATGCGGTCACAACTGTTGATCATGGTGATCACATGTTTAAATCTCATTATAAAGAATACAATTGGGAAGTAATATTTACTGTCAACTGATCAACATATATCGGTAATGATTGGCTGACTAGAGCTTGACATTACTGTCGTGCGACGGTGGTGATCAGTTGATCCCCTAGGTCATACCTATAGGGCAACACTCTTAATTGATCAATTAATTGATCGTATAACGTTACGAGTCAATTAATTTAATTAAAATTGACGGACGATTTTGGAAGTAATATTTACGTATCTCATTGAAATTGATTAAAATGAGATACGGTCTGAGTAATCGAATTGTATCATTACTCAGATGAAATTATTGTTTAAGGAAACAATTAAATTTGAATGAATTATTATAAATACAAATTGTTGTGATTTATAATTGGTAAAATATTTTGGTACAAGTAATTATGAATTACTAAGTCGGTTTTTGCATGTGACGTATTTTTAATAATACGTTGATTTTTAATATGTTAAAAATGCACAACAAATTTATGCAACATATGACATGTGACATAAGACAAAATTGACATTTTGACAAAGATAATATGGAGTCCATATTATCCCAATGTGCCGAAAATATGAAGAAGGATTAGGCAAATATTAAGTTGATTTAGTTAGTGGTAAGCACCATGATTACCTACTAAACTAGTCATGCATACCTATTACTCATTGTGAAGAGCAACTAGAGCATGCATTGGCTCCCTTTTGCCCCTTCTTCCACCCGGTTTTAGAGAGGCAAAAACCACTTGGTTTTTCCTCTTATTTTTACCATATGCACAAAATATTTTGTGGTTGTTCATTCATTCATTCATCTCATCAAAAATATTTTTAGAGAGATAAAAATATTTTCCTTCCTTCCTCTTTCTCCTACCCGGTTTTAGGAGACAAAAACCAAAATTATTTTGGGTCAATTTTTCTTACAAAATTAATATTGTACTAGTATTTATAATATTGATTTTAGTTAAGAGTGTGCTTTGGGTATAATTCCTTGGGAGAGATCCTACACTTGGGTCTTTGTTCATCTAAAAGGAAAGCTCAAGAACAAGAGAGAAGGAGATCTCTTTTGTGCCCATATAAACCAAAAATCACAATGTAAGATGAAGATTCTTCTTTTAAATTGTTTTATGTTTGCATGCATAAGATCACCATTTAATTTTATGAGTAAATTAACATAAAACATATATGAGTATGTTGAGTATATAGATCTACTTTTCCTTCACTGGCCACTCCACCTCCTCGGTCCCACACGGCAGACCAGAAATCATGCCGTAGTTCTCCAGAGTGACTCCCACCTCACCAAAAGGCATGTGAAACGTGGAAGTCGTATCCTAGAATCGGTCCAAGAAAGCGCGGACCAGGCTAAGGTTAGCCCGCAACTTCCTCTTCGCGATATCCCTCCAGGCCTGCACCAAAGAACCGAACGCTCCGCGCTCCTCCGCCTACAGTCGCTCGTAGCACTCCATCGCTGTCGTGTAGCCCGAGAACGACCTGATGTTCCCGGCCTCCTATTGTGATTTGAAACAAAAGCTATCTTTAGTTTTGAATGAAAATTGGAAAAGATATGAGCAAATCAAACGAAAGAAGATGAGTGATGAGTAGTGAATTCCTATTTACCAGACTCTTCACCGTCCTGTAGGACAGGTGACCCTCGGCAGCCCACAGCAGGTGCCTACTCTCCCAAGTCTCAGCCCACGCAGGAGCTCCTCTCAGCTGACGACCTCCTCGTCCAACGTTGGCCCGTCTCGGGGCCTCCTCCTCCTCAGCAGCCTCCTCCTCGCGGACCTCGTCTCCAGCAGCCATCACCGCAGCGGTGAAGGCCTGCTCTAGAGGCTCCTCGACAACAGCAGTGTCTATCTCCATGGTAGCTCTCCCAGAAGTAGAAGCCACATCACCTGTGACATTAAAGCAAATTTAGGCCGCGTCGCATGACGACAAGCCTTGGTTAAGGGATTTTCGAGCCTTTGGAAGCCCTGAAACCGCTCTTTTCTCGCCGTCTTTGGCCATACTCTCACCAACCCGATCACTCATGTGGTAATATGGGTCAAGTCAAGCCTAATTTGAAGCCTAGTTCCGGGTTCGAGTCGAAATTTCGGCAGCATTTCGTTATAATGGCGATTATGCCTTAGAAAGTGTCCTGAAAAAGCTGTCACAAACCAAAATTCTGAGATGATAGAAAGTTTACCCATCATCCAAGGGTCCCAAATATCAAGTTTCATCGCAAATGGGCAATCCTAAGACTATTTTCGAAGCAATTTACGGTTCGGCTGTGAAACCGTCTCAAATTTCACTCAAAGGCTCAAAAACTCAACAAAAATTCAAGATAAATACATGGTTGTGTTCCTTATACTACCAATTATCCATTTCTAATGTCAATTTGACAAAGCAAATGCATTTGGGGGAAAAGCCCCAAATTTTCGATCAATTGGGTCATGAACCCTAATTTTCCGATCCAAAATTAAGCCAATACGGAAGATTAATGCAAGAATGAGACACATACCTCGATTAGTCATGATTAATGCAAGCTTTTGGATCAAACCTTGGCGGAAATGGTGATGATTTGAGAGAGAAATGCGTAATTTATGTTTCGAACAAATGATTGCAACTCCTCTGATTATCGCGTTTTTACGCAGAATAGACACTTTGGGGAATAGACGCAGCAGGCGCTGCGCCTTTTCCAAGAGACGCAGCTCTTGTTGCGCCTCTTCCTGGTGTTCCCTCCATACGAGTTTTCAAAAATTCGTTACGAGTTCGTTATTTGTGGGCCCATCCTTGGTGCGCCTCTTCCTTGATGCTATTTTATCCTTTTGGTCCGTTTGACGATTTTCTTTCGTTCCGGCCCTCATTTTCCAAGCCAGCAGCAGAATATTACACGTTATTTATTGCTTCCAAGACTTTGCTTGTCGCAACGAGCAAGTATTTCTCGACAGGTGTTTCGACACACCTTCTCTTCATTATCTTGCCCCCAAGCGAGAGTAAGCGGATATACTTTCCCTCTCAAGGCACAGAGATAAAATTCCCGATTACGTTCCCAATACGAGAGTTCACGACCGACATGGAGATTAACATCTACCTAAGCAGATTTCTCCTCAGCAGTTCCCGCCTGTGTCCTGCTACTCGCAATTACTTCTCGAAGACTACCTAAGCAATTTTCTCTCAGCAGTTCTCGCATGTGTCCTGCTACTCGCAATGGCTTCTCGAAGACTACCCAAGCAGTTTTCTCTCAGCAGTTCCCGTCCGTGTCCTGCTACTCACTTTATTTTAGCCCTCACGCTTGATCTTGCTCCTTAGCTCTCATGCACCTCCGGAAGCATTTCGAGAAGAAGTCTCAGGTATGGTCTCTTCTTATGGCTGGCGAGCCTCCTTACGTAGTCTAATGGACTTTAAACGACCCTCCCCGATAGTCGACAGACTCTAAAATGTTCCCGACGACAGGTCCTTGGCTCAGACCCCTTGAGCCGCCTCGCGTCGCCATAGTCGTCAGGTTGTAATCCTCGATTGACGTGATGGCTATACTTTGACTTTCGCCTTGTCCAAGCCTCAGTCAAAGTGGGGGCTCTGTAGATACCTCATTTTTGCACCTCTCGCAAACCACCCGGCGATGATTGGGCCGCATGTTTGGTACGCGGAACGATTTGTGACAATTCATAAGTTTATCGTCAAGTGATTGCTCAAAAATTAATGTCTACCTCTTACTTGTCATCTACGTGCCGATACGGTCGTTTTGACAGTAATTAGAGTACATTTGGAGTCCGAGCCTAAAACCGTTTCCATTTTCTGATGATCGTTCAATCCCGAGTCAGAATGTTCTGGAATGTTCCGGATATTTCTATTCCATATTTCATAAATATTTCACAATCTTAATCTTTTGGCAAATAATTTCCCGTAATATTCATATAAAGTATTAAGGAAAACCAAATTATTCCGTCCTACCATAACTAAAACACGGAAATCTTTCATCCGCAGGAGGAAACCACTTGGGAACAGACGCAGCAGGTGTTGTGCCTCTTCCAAGAGACGCAGTGCTTGCTGCGCCTCTTCCCAGGTCCTATTCTGCGTAATTTTCGTATCTTTTTCATATCTTTCCGAGATTCACTTCCAAAGAGTCTCCGAAACCCTATTTCCTCCACGTGATTAGTATAAATAGGAGCCTTCGCTCCTCATATTCCTAACGCGAGTGTCCGCCCTTCTCTTCTCCCTTTGCATTCTAGACTTTTGTTCTTACTTTTTGGCGCCTACATGCTTGATCTTTCGACCACGTAAGCTCGGATCCTTCTGAGTACCAGCCTCGTTTGCATGACCGACCAATTTGACCAACTACACATCAATCAACTTAATTAATCTAATCGTTTTCCTCTTACGAGGGCACTTCCTTTGCATTCGCGTCGAGCATCACTAATCGATATCTTAGTCCTTCTCGTTTCGTCAACATGTAAGTCTGAGGGTGTAAATCTCTCTTTTATTTATTGTATTTTGATTATTGTATCACAATTGTAAGGTTTATGTCGAAAATACCTCTTAAAACCGATTTCTAAACCGTGCTTTAAAACCTCTTTTTTACGGATTTCTAGAAGACTAACCGTCGAGAAAGGACGCAGCAACTGCTGCACCTCTTCGAAGGAGCGCAGTACCTGCTGTGCCTCTTCATGAGGCCGCCAGCCTCGCTTCCTTTCTTCTTCCTTCGTCCTCTGTAATTCGTCAAAGTTTATTTGTTTCGTTTGTTTTCTTTAATTCTTCGTCATAATAGCATATATTTCACATGTATATTATTCAACATCATTAACACGTTTAATTCGTCATTAAATCCGACTTAAATCCCTTATAATCTCATATTTGCGGGTTTTCGTCATTAAATTCAATCCGGGTTGTAGAAGTTCGATTTGTTCATATTGAGTTTTTGGAATTCGTCTTTGATATATTTTAATCTGTTTTTTGTCACATTCATCGCATGTTCATCATTAATTCGTTATTAATTTGTCATATTTAACCTATGTTGTTCACCCATGTCACTAATCAATCATTAATCTTGTAATTAATCCGTCTTAATTCCGTCTCATCCATGTTTATTGTTTTATGACCAATTAATCGTATGTAATTAACCTACTAATCACTTCCATCCGAGTAAATAAATTAATCAATCATTAAATTTACCGACGAGTATTAACAACACGCAATTCCGGCTTCACAGCCAGAATTCAGGTCAGGAACAGACGCAGCGTCTGCTGCGCCTATTCCAAAGGACGCAGCTTTGCTGCGCCTGTTCCGGGTTGAATTTTGCCTCTGAACTCCGTTTTTGCTTGACTTAGTTTAATTAGTTTACGTATAATTAACTATTAATCGTATTATCACCTTCTGATCTGTTCGTAATTTTATTCTTTTATTCTTTTTTCTCAAAACATCCGTTTTAAAGGTATTTTCGACATAAATCGCCTAATCCAATGTAATTATTGTAATTCTTTTATTGTAATTTTCTTTTATTGTATTTATCATTATTTCTTGTATTATTTGTATGTTTTCACATGTAATTGAGCATTAAATCCTACTTCGACCTTAATTGTATGCTAAATTGATTGTTCACCGACTTAGTATTAATTCTCACATGCTAGGATTAAAACTTGGATGTTGCATTGCATGCATACAATCGACGATATATCGAGTACGAATAACTTCCCTAATCATTAGTAGAGGCCGCTATCGAGGCGGGCGGGATTAGGTGTTCGATCAAAAGAGCTTCCTAATACGTACCCTCACCCCTTACTCCTGATCTCCGTGAACACCCGTGTTCATTAGCATCCACGAGAGTCATTCTAGACATAGAATGCTAAGGGTAACGATTGCTTAGTGTTTATGTCTCTACTTTGTGTCTTGACATGACACGAGGTATTCGAACGGTTCCAATTTCCCATAAAAATTGGTGGCGACTCCAACAAAAATGCAAACGCTTGTTTCTCCTCTCTCCCAAGCGCCCCGTGGGCCCCCTGCTGTCCACAGTTTAGTATGACACTATCTAGGGTGTTTTACATCCATTCTAGTAGGCAAAGTTTTAAGTTGAAAAAGTATTTGTAATGGCCTAATTGCTCTTGTCAAAGTTCCCAATTAGGCACTTTTCAAAACATTTTACCTAAATGCAACTATATGCAATGATGCAACTAGTATATACATGTTATAATGCAAGTGCAACTATCAAACTATATGCCAAAAAGACTAATGCAACTAATCCTAACAACACATAGGCACACATCACCAAGTTCCAGAATTGGAACATCCTCCTCAACATACAAATCCCAACCTCCTCAATTATAAATAAAAGAAAAGAAAGGGAGAAATGAGAAGAGATAGGAGCGATTATACTAAGCGTCTTCTAACTCCTTAACATATGCCACCGATATTCCAAATATACCTATGCATTTTATTACACAAACAACGATATATACAAGACATGTTAGGGGAGTTTCCTCCTCACACTTATTCGTTTATATAAAGAAATGCAAATAAATAAAAGCATGTTTTTGTAATTTTTGAAAATTTTCAATTTTTTTGGATTTTAAAGAATAAATCCCCTCCCCACACTTAAATTTTACATCGTCCTCGATGGAACGCAAAGTAGGGAAGGAATTGGAAAAATAAAAGACATGTTTTGTATTTTTAAATAATAGAATTTCCTTCCCACACTTATTTATTTACATAATTTCCAATGGAAATAAATGTGTGGAGGAAATTTGGAAATGAAATACATGTTTTTGAAGATTTTTGAAATATAAAATTTCCTCCCCACACTTATTTATTTACTATGTTTCAAAAAGAAACAAATGTGTGGAGGAAATTGAAATTAAATGCATATTTTTGGTTTTTCAATTTTTTTTTTCAAAGAAAAGAACATGTTTTTGGGTTTTTAGAAAAATTTATCAAAAAGAAAAAGAAGCATAAAAAGCTTGGGTTGCCTCCCAAGAAGCGCGGTTTTTAGGAAACCGCCAAACCTACAATCAAACACAACAAACAAGTGAGTTATTTAAAAATCCCATCAAAGATCTCATTAACTTATCAAAAGAAGATGACCAATTTTCAACAAAATGGTTATATGCAATGAAGAGCAACAAGCATGACAAATGGCATACATAAGAGACAAGATGAGTCATAAGCAATTTGTAAGAAAAGGTGAGCATACCAAATGTGTCATACTCACCCCAAGACTTATCATTTTCTTCCAAAGGCACAAGAGGTAGACTCTTGAAGTCATGCATATCATCACAATCCTCTTTCACATCTTCCCCAAGAGTGGTAATTATGTCTCCATTCTCAAATTTCTCCATCAAGCAATCATCAAGAGACAAATCACCCTCTTTGAAAAGATCATCACAATCATACTCAACAACCACATATTCAAGTAAAGGGGTAAGAGAAATGAGGTCTAAATGATCGGTAGATGAAAAGAACTCATCATCAACACAAAAGCAAGCCTCAAATTTCTCCAAAAGAGGTTCATTGAGTGGAAGCACATCATAATCCCTCACTTGTTCTTCTTCACTAGCCTCATCATCAATGTCAAAGCCAAGTCCATCTTCACTCCTAACAAACTCCATCCTTAAGGAGACACCCTCCCATTTTATCAAGTTTCCAACACTAACATCATCACAAAGAAGGGTGGGTGTTCCAATCTCCTCAACCACAAAGTTCTCATCTAAATCCACAACAAGATTGTTGTAAGTCAAGCCTATAAACTCTTCATCATAAGGCTCATCAACAATCTCAAATTCCTCACAAAAACTCTCAAGCCTTTCATTCTCCAAAGGGGTTTCTACCCTTTTATCTTCCTCACAATTCTTATCATTATTTTTCCTTTCTAACTCAAGAATCATCCTCTCAACATACTCTCTTCCCAATGACTCATGATCAACCACAAATGATACACACTCCAACTCATTCAAATACAATTGCTCCACAACTTTCTCTTCAAGTAAACAATTTGCCTCAATCAATCCATAATCACATTCAAACATCATAACCTCTACCTCACACCCATTACTAGACAATTTGGAATTCACATGGTGTGGTGTAGGTTGGCATAAGGAGTGTGAAAGTTATCTTGAAAAAGGGTGAGGTGGTTCATAAGAAGTGTTAAAGACATGCAAATCATCAACATCATTCACCATATAATCATCCATGGGGGTTTGAGGAAAAGAAGAGAGACACACATCAATGTTATCTCCAAAACTACCACATGGTTCGCAATTAAATGAAAAGGCTTGCATGTCACACACATTCATCGGAAGAAGGGAAGAATGATAAGAGGGAACATCATGCATATCATTATTAACATCATTTATCACATTCATGTTCACAAGGGGTGAGTATGAATAAGGAAGACAAGCATTTGAGTCATATCCTAAATCACCACAAGATTCATAAGAAGATGTTAACTCATGCATAACATTCACATTCAAGGGAGGTGAAATTTGATTAGGGAAAATGTTTGGCGCATCGTAATGAGGTGGAGAATAAAGTGTTGTACAAGAGGGATCAAAGAAATGCAAGTTATCAACATCACTTATCAAACAATCATTCATTGGGGCTTGGATAGAATAGGAAGGGCACAAGTCAAAACTATCTTCAAAACCACCACATGACACATAATTTGATGAAGAAACATGCATAGAATTCATTGGGTGAAAGGGGACATGGTATGGTTGAGTATTGTGCATATTATCATCATTATTCATCATATTCATATACATGGGAGGTGGGGATGCATATAAAGAACAAGCACAAGAATCATGACCCAAATAACCACATGTATCACAAGAATATGAAAATGAAAATGCATGCACATCATTCTCAATTATGGAGGGAGGGTTAACACGATTGTGTTGGACATTTTGAACATAAGAGGGAGAATCGACCTCAACTTGTGGTTCAATCAATTGTGTCACTCTCCCAAACCCATATTGAACATCGGTCATAGCCACTTTCTCAAGCAAAGATCTTGCCTCATCATCACCCAAACTATCAAAGGCACCTCCGGCCGATGCATTTATCAAATCTTTAACGGCATGTTGCAAATTGTTAAAGAAAGTTTGTGTGATTAGCCAAATTGGGATCCCATGATGAGGGGAAGCTCTCAAAAGTTCATTTAACCTTTCCCAAGCCTCACTTAAGTTCTCAAACTCGCCTTGATGGAAAGTAAAGATCTCATTTCTTAGTTTGGCGGTTTTAGAAGGTGAAAAATATTTGGTAAGAAAGGCTTGGACAAGGTCATCCCAAGTAGAAAAAGTGCTAGGAGGGTGAGAATATAACCATCTCTCGGCTCCATCCCCAAGAGTAAGAGGAAAGAGCATGAGTTTTACAACATGTTCGGACACACCATTCTTCTTCACCAAAATGCATTTCCTATTAAACCTCTCCAAATGGTCCAACACATTCTCATTTGGTAGACCAAGAAACACATCTTTTTGAAATATTTCAACCCAATCCGGATGCAAGTCAAGCTCCACATCCTCTCCAATATCAATAGGAGAGGCAAACAGGTTCGGATCGGGTCCACTATGATCACGTAAAGACATGGATGAAGACATTATTGAATACAAGACACTAAATGCAAGGCTCTAAATGCAAGTGACTAATAACTATAGCTAAAGATGCAAGTAAACAAACAACATATTTTTTTTTTCAAATATTCATTTTTTTCTTTTCTTTTTCAAAAGCAATAAAATGACTAATCCCAAAACTAAATAAGACTTATATCTAACAAAGCACCATCCCCGGCAACGGCGCCATTTTGATAACCGGTTTTTGCCGTCACTTTCGGTACCAAAAACTATTTGTAAAGTAACCCAATTTAAGTAGTATAAATCGGGGTCGAACCACAAGGATGGTGGGGTTAGGCTACAAGTCTATTGTTTAGTTTTAGTTTAGTCGGATGCAAAACATGTGAATGAATACTATGCTAACAAAATAATCTAAGAATATCAATTAAACAAACAAACAAGCACGAAGACAAAGAGAGTAGATGCTAGGGTTTCGGGTTCATTTAGGTAGGGAGAGGGAGATGCAAAAGTCTACGAGAATTGGGTCACGATTTCGGTCAAGGAATCGAAGCTAGTTTCCTAGTCACCTTAAGCTCACCATAAAACTTTCATATTATGTCAAACTCATCACATACATGCTATCAAACATTCTTATTCACTCTCATGTAAAGAAATGTTAAGCAAAATTCAAAGAAAGGTAAGAACTTTCATTCACCCATTTCATCGAACACCTTCAATGCAAGTATGTAAAGACTCGATTTTTAACCCATATTCAAATGTAAAACAACTCATTATCATCCCTCATGTTTACCCAAACTCCCCCTTAAACCCTAGACAAACACTACTCAAACATAGTTAACACAAACAATACAAATACACCAATACTAAGCATGCCAAACATGGTTAGCAACAAGATTAAACAAGCAATATAAGATGAAATGAAAAATATGTAAACAATTGAAATAGAGTGAAATTGAGATAGAAAATATACCAACTTAAATTAAAGGAGCAAACTTGGATTGAAAAATGGAGGATGAATGTCTTCTTGTCTTTCAAAATTACAACCCAAAATTAATTATAAACTAATGCAATGAGAGAAATTTGGATAAACTAGAGACAAAAAAAGATTACAAATTGAATTAAGGAGAAATTGAGAGAAAAAATAAGATAGATTTTCTCCTCCTATAAACTACTCCTACTGTCTACTGTTTTTTTCTTTCTCAAAATGCTGTCGCGTCTAAACTATTGTTCAAGGCCTTTTGGTGTCATACACACATTGGGTTTTTATACTAACAAACATTAAAAGACCAAGATACCCCAACTTAAACTAGACAAGGAAAATAAAATAAAAGGGCATTTAAGTCATTACAACCTAAACTAATTCAACACTCAATCAGCAAAAGCAAATAGAAGAGCGAAGACATCAGGCGATGACGACGGAGGCCGCTGTTCTCCAACGCAGTCACGTGAGGGGACACAATCACACAAATACAGCTCCGGGATAGAGGTACGCACTCAACGATTCACAGGTTTGTACCTCGTCGTGCGCTGGTGCTCATAGGTTGAAGACGGATAAGAGCAGGTCGGAGATGCGGCTGCTATTGCGGAGGTGTCGACTCCTGGGCAACCGGAGTTGCTGCAAGTGGTGACGGAGGTGAAGGTGGTTGTGGCGGTCGTAAATCTGGTGGCTGGTGGTGGCTTTACTGGTGGTTGAAAGTGGTGTAAAAGATGGTTTGATTTATGATTGTTGTTTGTATTGTTTACGGACGAGGGTGGAAGGAGAGTTCATGGTAGCTGTTTTGGGTGGTTGTGGCGGCCATGGGAGGTTGGGTTGTGAAGTTGGAAGTGGGAGGATGTTAGTGGTGGTGATGGGTGGCTCCCAAGGTGGCTGGAGGTGGCTTTGGTGGTGGTTGAAAGATGGTCGCATAAAATGGTTGTCATTGTATGTTTGTGGCTAGGGGGAAGGTGGTGACGTGGCGGCTGGTGTGGTGGCATACGGTGGTCATAGGTGGGTGGAATGCAATGTTGGAAGTGGAGGGTGGTCATTGGTGGTGAGTGGTGGCTGCCACGGTGGCCGGAGGTGGTAGTAAAAGCTCAACAAAGACCGTCTGAAATTAGCAGCTGCTCCTTTACTTAGTTTATTTTTCCATGATTTGGCTTATTTTCACCTCCGCCATTTCTTCTCATAATCCCGTCTTGCTCTTCCGCCTCACTTTTCCGTCTTGCCTGCACATTAAATTAATATAATAATAATACTAATATTATACATAAATACAATTAATTATTAATTATAAACTAATACGACTAATTATTATAAATTAGTAAATAAATGAGCTTATTAGACAATTAAGCACACAAAATCAAGTCGGAATAAGGTATAAACGCGGGGTAAAAAGCGACTAAAATACTACTCATCACCCATTTCATTTCCTTCATTCAAAACATAAACACACATTCAAAACCCTCAATTCCTCCATCCACAAAAATCAATTTCCTCAACCAAATTCACCCAAATCAATTCCAAACTTCCTCAAAACTCAAATAAATCACTCCTCTATCAACAAGAAGCCATTTAAACATCCAAATCCTCAAAAATTGAATCGATTTTCTAGGATTAAGGGCAAAATTCGAAAATCCTAAATCGATTTGGGTTTTATTGAAGCTTGAGGATAAACACAAGAATTCAAGCAAATCTTTGGTTGTTGATACATACAAAGGAGAAGAACAATGGCTAGGACCAAAGGTGGAAGCAAGGCACCCAAAAAACCAAACCTTTCCAAAAGGCAACAAGCACTTCAAGCTTCTAAGGCTTTGGTGATACATAAAGCAAGAGAGGAAACTCAAGGAACTCATATTTCTATGGTGGAAGCTACTACTTCTATCCCGGTTATTGAGCAACTAGAAAAATATCCGGAGGTAATTTTCACATATGATTCTCATAGGAAAAATTTTGTGTCTCTTGCTAAGAAGTTGATTTTACCCACCAAGTTTATTTGCCAAGATGCCTTGACCAAATTGGGTGTCCTTGAAAGGATCAAGAACTTCTTTGAGTCTATGGGATTGCTTACATTGTTTGATATGCAAGAATTAACCTACCCCTCCCTCACCTTGGAATTTCTAAGTTCATTGAAAGTTACAAAGGTGGAGACTCGAACGAACATTGAATTCCGCCTTGAGAATGTGGATAGAAAGATGGGCTTTGGTGCGTTTGGTAAAATTTTTGGTCTTAGTAATGACTCGACCTATGTGAAGAAACCTCCAACAAAATATGATCCAGCTCCTTTATGGAAGGCTATTACCGGAAGAAAGTTTACGTCTTACCATGATTGTCGTGCCCTTTATGTCCACCATCCGGGTATAAGGGTATGTCACAAGGTTGTTGGGAACACTTTAATTGCTAGGAAGGGGACTAATCATTTTACCGAACTTGATTTCATCTATCTCGAGTCAACCTTGAATGTTGATAAGAAGTTCACCACGAGATACAATATTCTTCAACTTTTAATCGAAAGGTGGCTTAATATCGACCATGGCAAGGAAGGTGCGGCCTTTATAGTAAATGGGGGATTGGTAACATGGTTGGCAAAGCATTTCAACTGGAATTTCAACAAAGATAACACTTATAAGCCGGTTAAGGGAGGCCACCTCATTTATCTAGCCACTATGGTTCACAAATTCTATTGGGTCAAGAACGACAATCTTGACAACAAATTTGAGTGGCTTACCAAAGATGCCAAATCCTTCATTTTACCAAGCAAAATATGCCGACTCAATGTCCGTAGGACAAACTATCTTCTTCCACTCTCCGAGGAAGCCGAATTGATTATACAACAATGGGAGGACATTGTCGAATCCTCATCCTCCTCTATTGTCACTCCACCCTACCCGTTTACCTACCAAGAATTCCAACCTGAAGATGTTGCGGTAGGTAACGATTACTTGACTCTATTGATGCAACACATTCACAAGCAAGCCTATAAAGACCGACTCAATGCATATAGAGCTCAATATCCGCCCCTCTTACACCTAGCTAGGCAAGGACTCCTTGACCCATCATGTCCTTTGTCTAGTTGGGCGGATAGGGAAGTCTTCTTTCCTAATGCTCCTAGGGATGCTAGCATGGGTAATAAGGAGGTTGTTGTTGAGAGTGGTGAAGAAGAAGTGAGGAAGAAGAAGAAAGCTCAAGTGATGATGGTGAAGCCTCCGGGTCTATGGAGGTAGATGATGATGATGCTAGTGAAGAAGTTGATGATGAGGATGATGATGGAATCGATGTCGCCATGAGCGACGATTGGGGGATTAGACAAGCTTTTGGAGGATACCACTGCCCATTGTGAGTTTCCTACCTCTCCTTTTAGCTTTGTCTTTATAACATTTTTAATTTATTCTTGATCATGAGTATTGAGTCCTAGCACCACATAGAGGACTCCCACCTCGGTCATTGAGGTGTCTTTTATTGTTCCCACATGAAAAATCCAAAATGACAAATCAAATTTAGTTGCATGCATAGCATTTTTATGCATGAATTCCCTCACTCTCATTTGGTTTGGGGAAGTTCAAGCATACGCATTGGGAGTTAATTTAAATTATGCTCTCCAAGTAAACAAAAATTCATGCATCATATACCATAGCTTAGTTTGCATTCACTTTTTGTTTATATATCATATGGTTTGCATTTAGTATAGAAATCATGCATTTTCATATAGCTTGTATAATTTCCTATCGTATTGGCCATTGAGGACAATGCCCATACTAGTGTTGGGATGGGGAATTCTAACATGACTTATAAAACAAAAATGATAAAAATTGAAAATTTTTGAAAAATACAAAAACATGACCTTTTTATTTTTTATAAAAACCATAAAAATTTGAAAAATGCAAAAACCCAAAAACATGTTCATTTCCTTTATAGTTTAGAATTGTATATACTTGTTTGTTTGCTTGTTTGTTTATCCTTTTTCACATTGATCGACTACGCCACATCCGAGACATGAGGATATTGAAGACCGCATGGTATGATCTTTCCAATCTCCTTTTTCCTCTTTATGTTAATGACTATGTGGCTTTATTTTGATTGATGCGGTATAAACAATGTGATTATAGGATAGCATTTAGATTATATGTCATACTAGTTGGTAGAAGCATATGCATTAGGTTGTATATATGATAGTTGCATCATGGCATATAGTTGTATTTAGGAAATTTTTTTTGTGAAAACATCTATTTGGGAAACTTGACAAGTGTATATAGGCCATTGTAGATACTTTTTCTTCTTAAGACTTTGCTTGTTATAATACTTGTAAAACACCCTAGGATGTGTCATGCTAGTATCCTTTGACCCATGGATTAAGGCCTAGTCAAGAGTACCTTGTGGTGTGATAACTCTTTGGCTACCGTTTATTCCAAGGTGACCCTTGAAACCATGCAACCATCATCCATGTTCTACCACATTTTGTCATCAAAAAGGGAATGGGCACATAAATTGTTCAAATTTGAGTTCAAGAATTGAAATGAAAGTCAAAAAGTTTGTAATTGCATCAAAAGAAAAGAGGAGTAACAAAAATGAAAACTCCTATGCTTCAAAAATAAGCAACCTCGTTACTAATTGGGGTGACTTGAAAATGTTTAAAAGAAAATTCAAAAAGTTGAAAGTTGTCAAGTATTGAAATGCCAAACATCAAAAGAAATGGCAAAGAAAATGTTCTCAAATGTCAAATGCCACAAGAAATTGGGGGGAATAACAACAACAAAAGCAAACTCCCATATGAAACTCAAATACTATCGATCCCTCGAATCCACTTTTGTGCATGGTAGAGAGGGGACGGCCCTTCTTCTTGTTTAGGCAAGAAGGGGAATTCCGCGATCCTCCAGTGTTTCTAACACCATAGGGAGTCTACTCTTGACAAAAGCATTTAACAATTGAGGACAAAGGTACCCTATCTTGACACAACTTGGAGGTGATTTATTAGTATCTTCCTAGGCTTAGTAACTTGAATAAATTGTATCTATAATGGAATGTGTACCCTTAGGTTATTTCCCTTATAGAAAATTTCCGCCACTTAGATGAGGAAAGTGGTTATTCATTTTTGTAGATGCATCCATTACTTGTTTTATGTGCTTTAATGATTGGATGTGTCGCCATTTTGGCAAGACCCACCTTGCCTTGCAAGAAGGCATCCTACCTCATGGTTGTCTTGTTGTGAGTTGAAGGGGCAGAGTGAGACCCGCTAATTGTCTCACATCGGCTATATTAGTAGGTTAGTTTGAATAAGGGAACTAGTTTTTGTCACCTCTTTACTCGGGACGAGCAAAGGTTCGGTTTGGGGATGTTTTATGTGACTCATATTTGAGCACATTTAGTCCCCGAATTAGCCTCGTCCCAATGCTTTTTAGTACATAATTGGGTCATTTACTATCTTTAGTTTCTCATTTTGCATATTCATTGAGGTTTTGTTTCCTTGGTAGGAGACGAGAGCAAACCTTGCATTTTCATGGCAAATTGGAGCTAAATGGATCACAACTAATGACCAAGAATCAAGGAGAAGACAATACTAGATGGCCTATGTAGATAATGAAGTAGATTGGGCAATGACGAAAGGATCCTTACATCCTCAACAAGATCCCCGTGGATTGTTGAGGAACGAAGAGAAAAGAAGCTGTCTGTGTAACACCCCCATACTCCAAGTGCCTTACCAGGACCACTCAGGTATAAGGATGCCACCATCTCGGTTACCCGAGGCATGATATTCATAAGACAATAACGAAACAACTTAAAAGAAAGTAAAGTTTAAAGTGATTACATAGCAATACCAAACTGATAAAAAGAAATACAAGACTCTCAGACGGTCTACTGCTAAAACTATCAAAGCTATAAAACATCGTCTGACACAGCGGAAGACTTCTAACTGCCACGTGATGACTCATCCCAGCTATCCCATACGCGTCATATCATACCTGCTCAATAACTGCTCACTACCCCCGAATGGATCACCACAGTTTTTAAAACATTTAAACGGGGTCAGTACTAATCACACAACTCAATATATCAACAATAAGATAAACAGACAGCTTAACCGTCACACACACACAATCACACCAATCCCAACAATCTCAATCACCGACTGTCCACTGGACCAGCCCTGCCAGTGGGGGACCGCAGCCGTACCCACCAAATCCCCGCTCCTCATAATGAGCGATAACCCTGTCCATTAATGTGCACATCCCTTCTGTGGCGGGTTCCACAGAAGGAGAAACTAGGGCGTGAAGCCACTCCCGCAAGTGACCCCACTCAGCCGAGGGCACGCCTCGAGAAACATAGACAACCAATCACAATCACAATCACAGCCGTTACAATACAATTACTATAGCAAACAATCAATCTCAACACATCAACAATCATCCCATTATGGGACTAATACTGAGTAGGAAATCCTACCTGGAAAGCACAACTATCAGACGGTCTCTACAGCTGTATCAAAAAGCTTCTTCTACGAAACCTCCTCCTATCATACAACATACAAATGCTACCAAATCACAAACTACTCAAAAACCCCCAAATCCCTAGATTAGGGTTTAACCAACTTAAAGGAAAGACAATAAAAAGGGTACATAGATCTTACCCTCGACGCAAGGATCTCAACGGTATAACCAACGATGAAAACCGACCTTCCAAACTCCGGGATTTGCTAACAATGCGATTAAGATGATGAACGTACTTGCTTTCTCTCTTTGACAGTAAATTAGGTTTTGCAAAAGTGTTTAGAATGATGACGGAAAAAGGTTATATATCTTAATCGCATAATTAACAAAACCCGAGAAAAACTCCCATAAACCGGCTACTCGATCGAGTACCTAAGGTACTCGATCGAGTACGCCCTTACTCGATCGAGTATCCTAGTTACTCGATCGAGTACCCAACAGTCAGAAACTATTTTAAAACGCAACTCACCCTTACTCGACCGAGTAAGGCCTACTCGATAGAGTACCCAGAGACTCATAAATACGAGTATTGCGTCTTCCCTCCTAAAAAGAACTTCGCCCCCGAAGTTCAACCCATACTCAAAAACAAACATACTAACTCGATCAAGACACAACAACGTGACTAAGAACTCAAAATAAAACTCCAACCCAAACATGAACTCGTAACACCAACCCCACTAACTATTCCTACCTCCACAACATGGCTCACGATATCGTATCGACTCCATTATATCTCTCTCAACACTAACTCCATACACACCAACTAGCTCCGTAATACATCACCCAGAGCCAATCCAATATCAAAATACCCCTAACATCAAACGGAATGTTACATTCTACCACCCTTAAAAGGAACTTCGTCCTCGAAGTTTACTTACACTCATAAACATCATCAT
The DNA here is from genome assembly GCF_048544455.1 of Silene latifolia. NCBI lineage: Eukaryota > Viridiplantae > Streptophyta > Magnoliopsida > Caryophyllales > Caryophyllaceae > Silene > Silene latifolia. The sequence goes on along the minus strand of NC_133530.1, from coordinate 35,791,492 downwards.
GCCACTATCAAAACTCTCGAACTCCTAAACATCACACTACTACAAGCACGGCCATGGCCTTTTATAAGTATCATTCACAAAACAAATCCCTCCTTTACGCTACGCTAACACTCTACTTCCAATTATATTACAACATGCACAACCATGAAACTCACTTTTATCGCATCCTACTCCTCTTAAGACAAATGTTACGTCCTCGTAACTCACTAATACTAAATCCTTAGTTAAATCATCTCATCATCCTCATCACCACCACATGTCAAAGATAACCACCTATAACCTCATTTCTATAACCGTTCCTTTTTCCAAGGCTTTCTTACTTAAACAGTTCTCATACTTCAATTCACTCTGCACTCCATCTAACTAATACCGCAAAACCCTTAGCATAACCAATATTCCAACTCTTCCACATTACCGCAACATGACATACCTCTCTATATAGACTATATAAAACTTCTATCGCCAAAAGCATAACTCACGATCCACACGTGTTACGTACACTCACACAAGATCCTCAAGTTCTTTTCTTTCATCACTGCAAAACTCATACATGACTTAACAAGACACTAAATCCAAACACCCTTCCCTCACTGGCCCAACGAAAGATTAAAACCACCTGCAGCTTTCAGATCATTACCACACATGTTCTACGAATCACTTGCCATGACTATGTGCACCGATGTCTCATCTACAACAAGGTCAAATGTTCTGTACAACCTCTTACAACTGTGCCCTATCAACGGAAAATCACTATACCATCACAACAACAAAACATACACAACTTTCTCCCATATCATACTCTACCCTCACACCCAAGTTGAAACTGGTAAGAAACATCAACAAACAAAACAACAGTCTACATGTTCAATCAAAACTCACAAAGAACAATAGCAAACAAAACAACAATCTATGTATAACTGGTATGCACTTTCGAAACTCGAATCATAATCATCCCGCTTACTCCACCACAACCGGTGACGGCATCACAACACCGCCACCAACATCCACACCGCAGTGCGAAAATACCCGCATCACAACACTAAATATCGTGCCCTGATCACCACCCGAGGCACCACAACCACATCGATAGTCATCACAACTGCATACAACTCCCATAAATACTGACTCAGAATAACTTCTCAGACAAGAAAAACTTACTCAAATCCACTTTACTAAATCATAACTCAACATATTTTATGAATTAAACAGATAATAACCTCGTGAATATCATCCCCTTACCATATCACAGATTGACACGTATCATGAATACATACAAGTATAGCCAGTCATGCCAGATCACTCAAATTATTACCTTTTTAGCCTCATTCCTTCAGATTGTCGTACCCTACATATATCACAAACATTCATATAACATCTTTATAACTATCACACCATACCGCTTCTCGTGAGGTCAGAACCTTACACAAACATTTATACACATCATAGACCCATAATCACGTCCAACTAGTCAATCCTGATCACGTAAGTTACCACTCAATAAAGGTTACCTGTCGCCCGAGCTTAACTTATATGCCCCTCATAACATATTTTCCCATTCGCATAACCATCACCTCATGCCATACCATTAATATTCAACCACTAGCGCTCGCCTCATATAACCACATCTTATACTCCCTTACAACCATACATATCAATCCGGCCTTTGTAAAATCACCCTCTCTAGGACTGCTGTCTTTCTTATCTATCATCACCCTTAACCACTAGTGACAACACCACAATACCACCACTGCTCGTATATCAAACCTCTTACACTCATATCAAAACAACACGGTTTTTCTCCTATCTTTGGTTAACATCCCCAAATAAAGAACATCAAACCCATCAACAAAATTACCTCAACATTATTCCCAATACTATCTTAATTGTATCGTCATCTAACTTTCCACCAAAAATCTCATATCGTGTAAATACTCCACCAACTCTTACTCCCTTAATTCTTCGAAACTCATTATTAATCATGTTGTCCTGAAGCTCCCATATAACCATTAACTAACATCCTCATGATAATATCACACATTTCGATGATTCCTTACCTTTATATCACATAACTCCGGTGAAAATTTTCCTTAGCTTACTTTTTACTCTTCTTTTCTCTTCACATTCAACAATACCATTTAATAGCTCAACTCCTTATTACTTATATCTAATTCTTTAGTGCTCCGGTTACCTTCTCATTCCGCCAAAGCTCAAATCCCATTATTTCATGTCGATATCATCTCACTCTTTCTTACCATGGATCTTCTCTTATTATGCTATCGCTCACACTTGTCACTAACCTATCCATAAAATCAACGTTCACTGTTTATACAACTTCATTTAATTTCATGCCGTTAAATGCCCAAAGAAATCACACGTAGTTTCACCTCTTAATAAACCAAATCTCCCAAACTCACTCACTGTCTACAAATCCACCTCGCAACATGTCTCCATAAAGTTCACTATATACTACTCTTCTCAACCCCTTTAAAACGAACTTTCACTGTGTATATTCTTAACCCACACGACTCCTAACCATCTCACTCCATAATTCTTTACACATCTCAAGTTGCCACTCTCCAAACCTTCCTTTCAATCTTTTCATTCTCACGTTCCTTAGACCCACATCATCCCTTACCCACTTTCACTTACTTTTACATCACTCAATTTCGCGAATAAATCACTCACCACGTCTCACCAAAACTTGCACCATGCCTCAATCAGCTCATCAATATTCTTTTTCTTTTTCCACTTCTCAGCACAACCACATATAGCTCATCTCCTCCCACCAAACTCATACTCACCATAAGGTGCCACTCACCACTCCATAAGATTGGGTAACTTACGTATCAAGACCAACTTACATGTAAAACAATGCATAAAGAAGTAAAATAACAACTTTGAATTAAACATAATATGCAACGAATGTCAAAAGATAAGCATATGACCCAAAACAGGGGTCACTAGATCGAGTACAGGCTCGATCGAGTAGGTGAAGATCAGAAGCACGTAAAACAAATCACCAGGGCTACTCGATCGAGTAGCTAAGGTACTCGATCGAGTGCCCCCTTACTCGATCGAGTATCCTAGTTACTCGATCGAGTACCCCAATTCTCAGCACTGTCCAATTTTCGTAAAACAGTCATAACTCACTCATTACTTGGTCGTTTTGGGCGTGTGACCTATCATTAGAATCGTAAAAGGACAAGCTATCACCTCCAATTGGAATCACATCAAAATCATTTACGCATCTCAAGTTATAACAGTTTAAAGACAACTTTGCTGTAATCAGACGACATAACTATTTGATTTTTACTTCCAAACAGCTTAAACAACAACCAAGCAAACAAAACCAATCCAAAACTCATAAAACCAGTATTCTTAATCATATGTTACTATTTTCAAAAGTCAAGCAACAACATTCATCATGCACATAGATTATTTAACTTGTCAATCACGATTTACCCACATGCTTTTATTTTATAACTTTACGTACACAATAACATAATATACGACATAAAATCCCCTATTCACATGTTACTAACATTGCAACATTATACAATCCATTACACACATAAACATGCTCCACACACATGAATTTCATATTCTTATGCAATTACTTACTTAATCTCTTCCAACCAATTCATCCATTACAGCTACACACTTCTTACAACATATACACATGAACAATCGTGGACAAGTACATAAACTTATCATACAACTCTATGCAAACAAAATATACATATACAACACAACATTCTATTCACATGTTATTATTATGTCACATTATGAATCATCCATCCTGCAACATCATTACTCATCACATATCATCACATATGAACTACTTCCTTTTTCTACCACATCATTCATCATTCTCATATACTTTTCCTACGATTCAAAACAACATTGTAAACCAACTATCATGCTTTCAATCAATAGCTTACGAAATCACATCATCACCATCTTTTCTACACATTCCCCATTCTCCACATACATACATCCACCGATTCATGCCACACATCACCATATAGGTACACAATTCACAAGATAAACACATAGCGATCCCGACTCATATCTCATGGTGACCGGTTCAAAATTGTAGGGCGAGTTCGCGACTTTAGGACGTCTCCCAAGCCTTTGCATTAGCTCCTACAACCTTTACCCCGGGTTCATTTTAATTGACTCCCTATATTCATTAAATTTATTGGTTACAGGTTTCAGGATCGTCGCTCTGATACCATTTGTAACACCCCCATACTCCAAGTGCCTTACCAGGACCACTCAGGTATAAGGATGCCACCATCTCGGTTACCCGAGGCATGATATTCATAAGACAATAACGAAACAACTTAAAAGAAAGTAAAGTTTAAAGTGATTACATAGCAATACCAAACTGATAAAAAGAAATACAAGACTCTCAGACGGTCTACTGTTAAAACTATCAAAGCTATAAAACATCGTCTGACATAGCGGAAGACTTCTAACTGCCACGTGATGACTCATCCCAGCTATCCCATACGCGTCATATATCATACCGCTCAATAATCGCTCACTACCCCCGAATGGATCACCACATTTTTAAAACATTTAAACGGGGTCAGGACTAATCACACAACTCAATATATCAACAATAAGATAAACAGACATGACTTAATCGTCACACACACACAATCACACCAATCCCAACAATCTCAATCACCGATCGTCCACTGGACCACCACCCGCTGGGGGACCGCAGCCGCACCCACCAAATCCCCGCTCCTCATAATGAGCGATAACCCTGTTCATTAATGTGCACATCCCTTCTGTGGCGGGTTCCACAGAAGGAGAAACTAGGACGTGAAGCCACTCCCGCAAGTGACCCCACTCAGTACCGAGGGCACGCCGAGAAACATAGACAACCAATCACAATCACAATCACAAAGTTACAATACAATTACTATAGCAAACAATCAATCTCAACACATCAACAATCATCCCATTATGGGACTAATACCGAGTAGGAAATCCTACCCGGAAAGCACAACTATCGACGGTCTCTACAAACGTATCAAAAAGCTTCTTCTACGAAACCTCCTCCTATCATACAACATACAAATGCTACCAAATCACAAACTACTCAAAAACCCCCAAATCCCTAGATTAGGGTTTAACCAACTTAAAGGAAAGACAATAAAAAGGGTACATAGATCTTACCCTCGACGCAAGGATCTCAACGGTATAACCAACGATGAAAACCGACCTTCCAAACTCCGGGATTTGCTAACAATGCGATTAAGATGATGAACGTACTTGCTTTCTCTCTTTGACAGTAAATTAGGTTTTGCAAAAGTGTTTAGAATGATGACGGAAAAAGGTTATATATCTTAATCGCATAATTAACAAAACCCGAGAAAAACTCCCCGTAGAACCCGGGCTACTCGATCGAGTAGCTAAGGTACTCGATCGAGTGCCCCTTACTCGATCGAGTATCCTAGTTACTCAATCGAGTACCCAACAGGTCAGAAACTATTTTAAAACGCAACTCACCCTTACTCGACAGAGTAAGGCCTACTCGATAGAGTACCCAAAGACTCATAAATACGGAGTATTACAGTTTGACCCAGGATCCAAGCGGATCACAGACGATCCGAGCGTCTCCCTCCACCACCATCCGAGCGTCCCGTGCTGAAGACGCTCGTCCTGAAGCAAGATGATCCCAGCGTCTACCCTGACAATCCGCTCGGATCTTACTGCAGGGAACCCGTGCCTATCCTCAAGATGCTCGTCCCGTGCCAAGACTAGCAAAACGGAGATGCTCATCTTCTTGGAGAGGAGCATTTCCTCAACTTTTTTTCAGGACTTAATAGTCATTTAAGCCCTTAGTAACCCTAGTTCTTGTACCTAATCTTTAGTATAAATACCCCTTCGTACTACTTAGATTATCATCAAGTTGTAATCAATTAGTAATCATTCCCTAATCTTGTAATCAACTCTTAATCTAGTTTTAATATAAATCTCAATACTTAATATTTCCTTAATTTCTCTATTGTTCATCATTTATTTTGGGTAATTAGAAGATCATTTGGGTTTATTGGGAGATTGACAATCTTCCATCAATCATCAAGTACTTCTATTATTCTTTGCATTATTATTTTGGAATCTCCATAGGTATAATTCTCTTAATTCTTGCTTTAATTATTGTTAATCATTTTCATTCATTCATCATGTTTTGTCTTGTTAATATGATTGACAACCTTGTTAGCATGTTGAACTTGATAATGAGTGAGTAGTTTCTTTAGCTAGGATTAATGGGTAATTAGGGGAAACCAACATGGGGAATGATTCATGCTTAATCTAATATGTATGTTCACATAATTTATTTGCTTGCTTGTTGTGATTTCAACTTATGCACATGTTATGTTTGATGAAATGCGAGCCTATGAATCCTTGCATTTTTTACCCATCACTTATCTTTTCAATGAGGCTTGTAAGATATAAACCAACTCGAGCCTCATTAGACCATGCATAATGTTGAATAGGAAGGATTAAGTCGACTTGTAGATGTTGTACAATCTAATCGATTCGGCTCCGGGACCCAAACCTTCTTACGGATTGTAAGATATACACTAACTCGATCCCATCACAATAATAATTGCTTGCTTATAATTTGAGAACATGTTTGTATGATCAACTCCCATGTATTCCCCTATGAACCCATGATACCCTAGTGCTTTTAATGAATTGTTTACACCTTCATTTTATTTACCTTGTTTTGTTTTTATTGTTGATTAGTTTTAATTGATCTCCTATTTCAACCCTAAATTGTGACACCCTAAGACACGACCATTTACAATTGAAAATCCTACATCAATACCCGTCCCTTGGGATCCGACCTTTACTTGCCTCTTTACTAAGGGCTTGTTTGGTTGCCCATTAAAATCATGGGATTTTAAACTTCCTAGGAAGTGTAAAACCATGATGTTGTTTGGTTGCCAAAATCATGGGAAGTAGAACTTCCCACATGAATCTACTTCCTCCATTATGTGGGAAGTCACTCACCAAGCCCCCCCTTGGTCATTGGAACTTCCCACATGCAAACCAAACACTTTTTTTGAATTAACATGAATTGGAAATTCATGTGAACTTGAAGTTCCCGGGAACTTTAGTTCCCTTATGTCAACCAAACAAGTCCTAAGAGTAGTTGGTGAAGTTATAAATATTGTTTTGGTTGAGTAACTTTTGACGACGAGTTTCAAATCTTCAAACCAATTGTATCTCCGATTCACCGCCTCAGCTGGAAACCTAGAAGGTAACATCTCCCAATTACCTCGGCCGGGTAAGAAGGGGGTGTTACAGCATGTTTGGAGCACTTTGCCCTTGGCTTATTAAGTGATGACAAGAAGCGGCACAAGTATTCAAGGGAAGTGAATATGTGGGCTATGTCGTTTCCTTTTGTGAGGTAACGGACGTTAAAACTTTATGAGAGAATAAGTACGATATGGTCGCAGATGATATTGAGAGAAGAGAAAAGGAAAGCTCAACCATCCAACGTTTATACTTTAGGAAGATGTTAACAATTGTACACTTTGCCATCTAATTTAGGAATCTCTTAAAGGTTCGTCTATAGTTCATTTTGAGAACACCACCACATTTACGAGAATAGTGTTTTGTATTAATTAAAAACTGATGGTACCTATAATAATGAAAAGGCTAACTACTAACTACAAGTCTACAACTATGGCCCTGATCTCCTGGACTTAATTTCAGTTTATTTCAGTTCAGTGCAGCTCTATTCTGTTCAGTTCAGCTCTATTCTATTCTCTTTAGTTCAGTTCAGTTTCATTCATTTTACTTCAGTTCAGTTCAGCTCCATTACGTTCAGTTCAGCTCTTTTCAGCAAAAAAAACATGACCTATGTCCCTTAATATTGTACAACTATATGATTACTACCTAAGGATACAACTTTTATATTAAATGGAGTAATAATTCAACGATCATCAACTACACCAACCTCGAAACTTTGTTATATTTCAAATTCAACATAGTTGAACTTTTTTATCAACTAAGATTTATATTGTTATAGATGAACCCGTTGGAAGCCCAGTGCATCACACGAACTTTCTAACTAGTACGATAATATGGAGAGTAAGAGTAACATGGATCTCAATCCATATAGTCATAGTGTTTTAATCGACGTTAATGTTGTCTTACCTTTGAACTCTGATTTCCTGAGTTTTTAAGCCCATTGTCTTTTCCTATTTTTTGGAGTGTCAAAATTACTCGAATATATTAACTACCTCACGTAGCGAGAAACCGTAAAATTTGTAATCTCATTGGTTTTTCTTTATACTTGGTAACTTTTACATGTAGTACTTAGATTGATATTTCTATATTATATAGTGTTATTATAACTATAGAAATGCATTTGAATTCCAAAAGTCAATTATTCATTTTTTTTCCATATATTTTTGATGATAACAAATGCTTTAAAAACAACTCGTGCAATTTTGCGCGGGTTAAAACTAGTTAATGAATTAAATACATGCTTTACACTCGAATAATCATCCATAATTGTAAAATTTAAGGGAGTATGAAGAATGTTAAGGATTCAACTATAAAGAGAATCAGGTTGGATGTTTTTTAGTCAAGGGTAGATAAATGAAAAGTCTGGTATAAAAAGTACTGTAATGAATAAAAATTGTATTGCGAAAATAAATTCGATGATATGTTATAATTAAGTATAAAATTAAGTAGTCATAATCATATACTTCTTAGAGCAACTTCAATGGCAAACTACAAAACCTTGTAGTTTGCCTTGTCCCATCATTTTTCTAAGCAACAATGCTTCCAAGCTACAACCTCTTCCAATGACAAACTACAATCAGTCCGTCTTGCTTCAGACCGCAAGTTCCGTCTGAAACAATAAGACCTCTCACAAGTGTGAAGCACATGGGTGGTGGAACACCCCCATGTGCTTTCCCACTCACTCCCTAAATGGGTTTTTTGTGAGAGGAAGCGGTATCCGTCTTACTATTTAAGGCGGATCTTGCGGTCTGAAATAAGAATTTGTGAACTACAATAGATTTAGCTTACATGGCTCCACATAACATATAAATATTAAAATATAAATTATTTTATTGTTTTGTAGTTACTTATTTTATTTCAAGCTACGTAGCTTGACAAAGCTACATCGGCTTACAAGCGGTAACAAATTTTTATACTCCAATGGTGAGCAACATGCTTGATAATTTACAATAATTGCAAGCAAGTCCTTATATAGAACCATTGGAGTTGCTCTAATGCAGTTGCCAAGTATGCTGATGTGTCATCAAAAATATCAATCTCGGTCTAATGTGGCAAGCATATAAGCGATTAGAGTAATTAAACAAAGAAAAAAAGTAAACCAACCGGAAAGAGTAAAATATGCAGTATATGGCATATTGAATAGAATATTCCATTTTTATTTAATAATTAATAAAATATACAATATACAATATAATACTATACCCGAATAAGGAAGGAAATCACAAATATAGTAGGTTTTGATATGTTGCTAAAATCATGGAGATTCCTTCAAAATTTAACTTGATTACGTAACATATTTTCAGTAATTGCAGTTAATACTTCCAGGATTATATCGATCGAATAAGTCCGTTATGAATTTTCAGCTATCTTTGAAAATCATCTTTTTCATAACCATAAAATAATTGACCCAAAATATGCCCTACAAAAATCAGTATAAATTGTCAAACAGACCCAATCCTCCATCAGTCACAATTCAAAAAATCTAAACACCAATTTAGAATCACTATGGCTTCCCGTTACACTCTTGTTGCCATAATCCTGTTGTCATACTTATGCTCACAGCCGAAACCAAATTTAAAATCAAGGTACTACTACTCATCGGGCCATGCATCACGGTTGATATTCGCCAGCGATCGTGACCAATATTCTATTCCATGTAACTACACCCAACTTTTAGGAAGTTAAAACTGGAGAAATATAAATTCCAATTTTTGGAAATAGAAAATGAAGAAAGATATCAATTAATGTGGATCTTTGTTGTTTTTGTGAGGTTGCTTTATAAATTGATAATGGCATTAAGTGGTAATAGGCAACTGATCATGCTCTTTGGCTCTTTGCATTTGGGTTTTGTTATTATTGTGTTTGTGTATTGTGAGGTTGAGTTTGGTAGTCATTAAAACCCCTGTTTTGCATTGGCTTTATTATCTTTAACACAAATGGTTATAATGTGCGTCTTCCTTTTTATGTCGGCATAGATGTCTGTCTTAATTTATTTTACTAAGGGAATAATTACTACGCTATTAGTTATTATCTCATAAATGTTATGTATTTCCTTTATTTTAATTTACATAAACTATAGTATAAGCTAAGACGGTTTTATACTATAAGACGAGCCATTAATAAGAAAACTACTTATATAATGGTAGTAATGAGTTGTCTTTTTACACAAAGAAACCGTCTAGGGTATAAAATTGTCTCATGCAATGAATGTTGATGTATGTAGGTATCTTTTAGTGAATAAAATCAAATTAAGTTTTTAACCCAACTTTTAGGCTCTTTTTTAGTTGACTAGGATTCAAAAAAGTAGTTGCTCAAGATTTATGTCAAACCCAGATATTTAGGTTAAAGTTTTAGTATAACATATGAACATATAACTCTTAATATAGAGTTATAGAGTTTAGTATTTTCCATATCCAACGTTAATATTCATTTATCATGTCTTAATCATGCTAATGAGCACAATATATGATAGATCATATATAGATAATAGTTCGAAATAAATTACATCTTCAACATATATGATTAGGTATATTTATTTAAAATTTTAAACGCAGACCCGTGAATTTCACGGGTTTAAACCTAGTAATATATAATATATTAACAAGTTAAATAAATGATACTATTTGTTTTTGTCGTACGTCTTTCACCCATTGCAATGGGCTTTTTTCCCCTATTATCCTTCTCATTTCTCCAATCTATTCATTGAACCAATCAAAATCGAAATCATGCCCTAATAAATTCTCAAACATCCTTACACTTTAAAAAGAGCAAACTTGATGTAACTGTAGCAATGAATAGTGCCCTTCCAATCCCAGCCCTTGCTCTCTGCCTCTCAATCCCGACCTTCCGTTTACCCTCTTTTATTCTCTGCCTCTCATTCTACCTTTCCATCTTTCTTGATAGACCACTCCTTCCCTCCACCCACATACCCCACTTTCTACTCTCAGCTTATCTCCCTCCTCACATCAGTCACATGGTAATTTATTTCTCCATCTTTATTAGTTTTAGTTTCGTATTAGTTTCAATTTCTTTCTTATCCCCTTCATTGTCATATAGAGATCGATTTTCATATCGGGCAAATCATGTATGCTGTCGAAATTAGGGTGATCAATTGGTATCCTTGTTTAATCACTTGGTGTCATGGTGATGACGATAAGGTGTTGATGTGATGGCGATGGCGATGACGATGCTGCTTCTGGATGACAACGGCGGGAACAACCATGATTTTAGCTCCGATCTCCGCTTATCTTAGAACTGGTGAACTCATCTTTCTCATTTTTTGTGTGTTTGTCGCCGATTAGCGTTATTCTTATTATTATTGTTATTATTGCTTTGGTTATTACTGTTCTCATTTGGCAAAGGCCCTGGGGTGGGATTTATTACTGTTCTCATTCTCGTTCCTGATTTATTTCTTCATTTTTCTCGATTTTTCAAAGCATCAGATGATTTGGAGGTTGAGGTGTGTTTGTTGTATATATAAGGATTAAATCCACTTGTTTATTAACTTTCAGTTTTAATTATAGGCTTCACTTTGGAGGAAAGTTATGTGAGTATGTGACGTTCTTATTTTTCCGCTCCGCCTGCTACTGGTAACCCCCCTTGCTCTTTTGATTCACATTTTAATTTGGCTGTTTTTCTTATGTTGCTTTTAGGTTTTCGAATTTGTGATTGTTGTTTTGTTTTTGAATTTGTTGAAGTTCGAGTATGTTCTGGATTATAGTGGAATGCTAAAACGTTTGATACATGTCTATCTCGTGATGCCTTAAAGGTAGTATCCGCGTCGATTGGAAGTCAATTATTTCCAGATTGTTGCGTTCGATGTTAGTTATACTCTATACCTGATTAAATTTCTTTCCTGAGGCCATTTGTAGATTTTTTGCTTGGGTCATTTAATTAATTCATAATCACGCTCATTTGCTCATCTTGATCCTCACACGGCGATTACTTTCCCAAACTCAGGTATTTCGTGACTACTATTTCTCATCAATTTAAGTTTCTCTGTCTTTCATTTTGAGGTTTTTGCTCTATACTCATTACACTTTAGCCAAATAAACCGTTATACAATTTTCCCTCATATTTCTTGATTCTCATTTTGCTGGTCAAGTTCACAAGCTCTTGACGCCTACTTCACGTCTTCACCTTCAAAAAATCTCTTCTCACTCCGCCGCGCATCAATCGCAGCTTTATCTTCTTCAATTCCCATCTCCTGTTGTTGTTTATCATCTCTCTCTTTTTCATCTTTTCTTTAGGTCTTCTTTCAGTTATGTATTACTCTATTAGTACTAATCTGTTCTATTTATATTTCTCTTTTTAATTTTTATGCTTTGAGCTGCCAACATTAGATTTTCTATTCAATTTGTTGTATTTTCCAATATATAATAACACTCCTTTCATTCTCCTTTAACTGTTTAATTTGATTTCTAGTTTTGGGTCGTAATTAATTGTTTCATATAATTCCTCAAGAGTGAATGGAGTCATTGCCATATTGCATTGTTCAGTACATTTTATCTCACCTAAACAATGCCAAAGATGCGGCATGTTGTACTTTTGTTTCCAAACAATGAAAAGAGTCGATGCCATTCGTCAGAAACTTTTTCTTCTCTAGAAACATGTTTGATTCTGCACTTAAAAGACCATTTTGCTAACCCAGATCAACCCACCAGCTGAGCTTGAGAAGAGGAAGCACAAGCTCAAGCGCCTTGTTCAATCCCCCAACTCTTTCTTCATGGTCAATTTTTTTTTTCCCATTTTTCTCCTTTTTTTGTACATTTGTAAAGTTAAAGTAGTTACGGAGTACATTCGATTTTTATTGTACTCCATTTGATTCCTGGCTATTGATGCTTCATTTTCTTCTTTCATTGTTGATTTAGTAGTGTCCCTGGTTTGTTGTTGCAGGTGTTATTATGCTTGCTATTGGACTATGTTGTTTATTGTGGCTTGATATCGCTTGCTGCCACTTCGAGTTGTGTCACCGCATTTTACTACAGGTATTTTATGGTTTGTTCTAGATTTTTTACCCGTTTGTTTAGCTTGTTCGATTGTTCAGTTGAGTATGTATTTCCGTTGCCGTTTACCCTCATTATTGTTTATTATTATGTTATCCTTTACATTTAAGGTTTGTTAGTCCGTCGAATGGATCCGTGGAAATGCTCCCGGGGCTGGAATTGCTTCATTTTTTTGTTTTGTTGTTTATTTAGAAGTCTTCCTGGTCTGTTGTTGCAGGTGTTATTACGCTTGTTGTTGGGACTATGTTGTTGATTGTGGCTTGATATCGCTTGCTGCCACCTCTGGAATAGAGCCCTGTCAATTATAGAGTTGTGTCGCCGCATTTTACTACAGGTATTTTCTGGTTTGTTATGATGGTATTGATCGAGCTAACTAGTGTACTGATGGTCCGTTTACCCTAATCATTGTTCGCTTTGTTGTCGTTTAAGTGCAGGCCTTGTTAGTTCCGATCCTCAAGATGGAGTCGTGGAAATGCTTCTGGGGCTTGAATTCCTCAAAGTGCTCGTAAAAGGTTAGTGAACTCGCAAGCTGTTGCCAAATTTGTTGGGTTTTTTTTTCCGTTGGTACTGATGTTGAGGTTTTTCCTAACTTCAACTTTTCCCTTTTAATCTGTTAGTTATTACTTTGTACCTTGTTAAATTTCAAGGTTTTTCTAACTTTAACTTTTCCCTTTTACGCTGTTATTTCGAATTTATTTATTTAACTGCCGCCAGGTTTATTTTCCGTATACTCTGTTGAATTTTATGTTTTTGATCCTAACTCCAACTTTCCCCTTTTACATAGGCTTATTTTCAGTCTGACGAGGCCATCTTCGAGACTCATATGGTTGATTCTCTTCTACTTTATCCTTCTCTCTCTATTTCCGGATGATTATTCGGGGGTGAGTTTCCCGATTGTTTTGTACTGTTTATTCAACTCGATTCACATTTCGCACTATCCATCTTTTGGCTTTTTATATCATGTTTTATTAACATAATCTATTTACATTGTTGTTTAGTTTTAGGGGAGTTATTCAAACGGGTGGCTATTCGAGATGGCGACAAGGAAAAGGTTTGATTTATCGGGTTAAATAGGTGATTAATAGGTGATTCTCAAAGGGGCAGCCTCACCAAAAGGGACATTAAGGAGGTAATTAAACTAAAGTGTGTATCTTTGTTGGTTTAGTTCTGATGTCACCGTATAAAATATTAGTACAGACCGTCTTAAGCTTAACAAGGCTTTTTTTTATGTGATGTGGTACATTGAATGCTAGCTCAAATGACTATATTGTAAGCTTAAGACGGTCTTAAGCAACATTAAACCCTTTTGAATTTATTGTTTTATTATGTTTTGGCATCAAATTGTGGGATGCTACTTGGCAATTTTTGCCAATTATCTGGAAATGCTTCTTACGTTTAGTGGCCGTTTGGGAGGTTAGGGATTGGATGTACGACATCTTACCCATGTGTTGTTTCTTATTGTTGGATGATGGTAAAATGCTATGCTAGAAGCAGTAGCAATTAGGATAACAATTTAATGTTGTTTCGTAATATTAAATCGAAAAGGAAATAGGGAATCTTAGACTGCGAACCTGCTTTCATGTTGTTACATGGCAAAAAATATTTCTTTGACCTCTATTATCCCCGACTCCCATGTTTTATTGGCAGTGTAGCCATGTTAGTTTATTGTTTTGGCGGAATTATTTGTTGTACTTTATCAGAATGATTACAGTATGATTACGATGTTACAGTTCCAGAGAGTTGTAAAGTAGAGTGTGGCATGTGCAGCACTAGGTTTTTTTAGCACGATGTTGGTTGTAGGATTTGGGGGCGGGGTATTTCTATGGTGTTATGTTTGAGTATCTATCACCGGAGTTACGTGATTTGGCATTGTTGCTTTGGGTGGTAGTGATAGGTCATGAATTAGTAATCAGCTAATCAATGTTACCTCCATTGTGACGCTTTGTATGCTTCACCAACATCTCATATATGGGAGTTGATTAAAGTTGTTTTAGTCATTTGGGGAGCCATTGATGTCGCAAACGACTGATATTTTTGAAGTGGCTTTCGTCATTGGGTCATGGAGATAGGTCACTGCTGCAATGTTAAGTACTCGTAATTAAGTTGATGGGTGATGATTATCTTGCGTATTATTGTTTGTACTGTTATGCTGGATGTTGTTAATTTTAATTGTTTTTTTTTTGGGTTGTCATTGATGTAGCTGTAATACTACGGTTTTCTATGTCTTTGGGTACTCTATCGAGTGGGGCTTACTCTGTCGAGTAAGTAAGTTGTTTTACGAAATAGTGTTCTGTCTGATGGGTACTCGATCGAGTAAGCTTGGTACTCGATCGAGTAAGGGTCACTCGATCGAGTAAGTCGGTTGACGGGTGATTTTTGACGGGTTTGTTAATAATGCGGATTGGTATATAAGACTTCCGTCACTTTTTACTAAAACACTTTTTCAACCTAAAAACTTTCAAGAGACTATTAAGAGTTACGTTCATTCATCCTTGCCGCATTATTAGCAAATCCCGGAGCTAGGAGTGTCGGATTTCGTCGTTATTTACATCTTTGTAATCCTTGAGTCGAGGGTAAGCTTTACATATAATTTTTATATTGTTTTGTTAAAGTTGGTTAAACCCTAATTGGGTGATTTTGGGGTTTTGGTGGCTTATGTGAATATAGTTTTGATTATAGGAGGAGGATTCGTTGAGGAGAGATTCTGAGTTAGCTGCTTGATCGTCTATTATCGGTGTTTGCATTGCAGGTAGGTTTTCCCTACTCAGTATTAGTTACATGATTGTGTGGTGATTGTTGTTGTGACTATTGATTACGTATAATGTTGGTTGATCTGGTTGGTTGTGGATTTTCTACTGTTGATTGGTTTGTATCTGTCTGTGATCTTCGGGTGCGTCCCTGGCCGAGTGGAGTCACTTGGAGTGGCTTCACGCCCTTGATTCGCTTCGCCTGGAACCCGCCACAGAGGGATGTGCACATTAATGAACTTGGGTTTATCGCTCGATGGAGATGAGCGGGGCTTAGATGGGAACGGCTGCGGTCCCCCATCGCGGCGAGGAGTACCGTTGCGATGGGTACTCTGGCAGGGCTACACACTTTAGTGTGTAGTCAGTTATGTGGAGATTGGAGATGGAGATTGGGGTTATGCTGAGTTGTTTGAACTGTTTGTGTACTTGTTTCATTGTGGCATTGTTTTCGTGTAATTAGTACTGACCCCGTTAATTGTTTTAAAAACTGTGGTGATCCATTCGAGGGTGATGAGCAGTTGTTGAGCAGGTATGAGGAGATGCGCTTGGATCAGCTGGGATGAGTCACCACGATGCAGTCTTAGAGTCTTCCGCTGTTTTGGACTAGTTGTTTAGCACTTTTGGACTTGAGAACATTGTATTTCACTTTTAGCAGTTTTGGCATTTGGAATGTAATCATTTTAAACTATATTGCTATTTAAATATGTTTCTTCATTGTCATTTGATTATCATTGCATCGGGTAACCGAGATGGTGACGTTCTCATACCTTAAGTGGTCCTGGTAAGGCACTTGGAGTATGGGGGTGTCACAGCAGCTTTAAGTAGGGGTGTTCAGAATAAACCTGTAACACCCCCATACTCCAAGTGCCTTACCAGGACCACTTAACCTTTCACTAAAGTTATATTATTTAAAGTTGTTTCGTTATTGTCTTATGAATATCATGCCTCGGGTAACCGAGATGGTGGCATCCTTATACCTGAGTGGTCCTGGTAAGGCACTTGGAGTATGGGGGTGTTACAAAACCGAACCGTAATAACCGAACCGCAAAACCGTCCATTTTTAAGGTTCGATTAACCGAACCGTTTCGATGAAGCAGTTCGTTGAACCGAACCGTTAACTTTATTATGGAAAAGGTTCGGTTAAGGCTCGCAATTTTAGATAACCGGTTAACCGCGAACCGAACCGTTTCACAAAAAAGTAAGCAAAAAATTAAAATATTATATAAAAAACTGTTCTTTCGTTTAATTTTCTTAGTGTATCCAAATTTAAAATTTCTTAAATTGATTAATGCTAAAGTTTAGCTTATTAACTTTATTGTTGGGTATAATATATAATGAAAATTTAATTAAACTATTCGAAAAAATTAACGAAAACTGAAAAAAAAAAAAATTAATATAGAACGATTATCGGTTAACCGGTAACCGAACCGCTAATTACCAATTTAAAGTGGTTAACCGAACCGTTTATAACCGTTTCTAATGGTGCGGTTTAGGTTCGAAGTTTTGCCGAACCGAACCGCGTGCGAACCGAATTAAATTAGAGGTTCGGTGAACCGAACCGCGAATGAACACCCCTAGCTTTAAGTACTCCTAATTATTATTGGTCATTGAACCAGTCTTTTGCAACTTAATATACTGTTAATCTCTTATGCTATTAAATGATTTGATTTATTAACAACTCTCTTGGATAAGGTTTTATTATAGGATAGTGTGATTTGATTTTTGCCGTATCAGAATTAGGCAGACAAAGTTTTTGGAGTATCTGCCTTAGACATTGGACTTTAAACTCCAACTCTCCGAGCAATGTTGTATTTTTTTAGCTGGCAGGGTTTGTATATAGTTTTGTGATTCTTTTTTTTTTTAGATTCCGTCTCAATTATTTAAGAACTTCCGTTAAAATACGTTTTAGTGAAAAAGCGGGAATATTTGTTGTGGATCTTTTATGGACTAGGGTGTTGTATTGGTTTGATGTTGGCCATTTGATGGTTTGGAAATTAGCTTAGTGTGTGCTTGTATTTAGTTTGCAACTAAAAATATGAGAACTTTAGAGGCTTTTGCTGCGATGAAATTCAGCTGTTATATATAGCGGACAAGTTTTTTTACTTTAGCTATGGTTTTATCTCTAGGTGCTGAAATGTGAATATGCTGTCCGGGGTGAGATTGCTACTCGGGCCGAGGTATGACGAATTTGAATCTATTTTTCTTGTGGTTACATTAGCATATTGAAATTGTGTTTTTGCTAGGAGTTTGATATTAAAATTACTATAGATGAAATAATATATAGGTGATTAAATATGTTGGAAGAAGTTGTAGTGGTAAGAATGACAATTTGAATGAGCTATTTTTGTGTTCCTTACATTAGCTGATTGAAATCGTCTTGTTGCTAAAAGTTTGATGTTAGATTAGTATAGACGAAGTACTGAGTTTGTTTGCGTCCCAGTCGGAGCTTCCGATTCTAAGCTTGTCAAATAATCAGTTGAAAGGGCCATTTCTAGATTCAATTGGCAAAATACACACTCAATACCCTTATACTTTCAAACAACAAGATGTCGGGGTTATTGCCTGCTCTAGGTAGCTTAAGTGGGTTTAAAGTAGACCTGGCAAAAGCAACCCGACCCGATTGACTCGACCCGAAAAAGCTGACCCGAGACCCGAAGTGACCCGAACTACATCACCCGAATGTGACCCGAAAACCCGAATTGACCCGACCCGACCCGAACATGACCCGGGCTTTCTTGACCCGAACTGGCCTGACCCGAAAATGACCCGATCTAAAACCACAAAACCCGAAAATGACCCGACAAAATATAACTCTAATTGAACCGAAAAGATTTGAAATGACAATTTCTCTATTATTCATTGACCCGAAAATGACCCGATCCGAAACAACCCGACCCGCTTGACCCGAAACAGACCCGACAACAAACCCAAAACAGACCCGAAACCCGAAATGACCCGTCCCGACCCGAGTTAACCCAAAATCAATGAGAAACCCGAACTGACCCGACCCGAATTGACCCGACCCGAACCCGGCCCGTTAACCCGTTTTGCCAGGTCTAGTTTAAAGTACTGGACTTGAGGAGGAACGAGTTGGACTTGGAGCTAACCAATTTTCCTCGAGGTTTATTCATGCCGTTGCTAAACAATAACTCTTTTAATGGAGAAATACCAAGAAGTTGTAATCGATTGATTCGACTAGAGCACCTCAACTTGTCATTGAATCATCTTTACGGAAGATGACCAATGTTACTTTTCTCTCTGCTGCCTCGTATTTATGTTCCATTTTTTCATCTAGATTTACTTTGGATTGTGTGCAACTGGAATGTTATGTATGGCAATAATGTTATCATATAAAGCATATCCAATTTGCTATCCAAGTTACCAAGTACCATTCGACTAATGTGTAGTGATAATTTTCTCCCATTTGATGCTTATCATCATTAGTTAATACATATATTGATTTGATTCTGGTCTCCTTGTTGTCCCAAGAATTATTGATATTGAACTGAAATGCATATATGCATCAAATAGGTTGGTTGAGTTCTAGAATTAGCATTAGTCTTCACTTTTAAGTTGCAGGATAGTGACTTGGAAAGTTAATTACGGACATCACATCGTCTTGAATGTCCCTTCAGTAATACCTGTTGTGGACTTGTGGGTGTAAAGTTTTGCAACCAAAATTAATAATTGGGCAGTAAGTTAAGGAATCAAGGAAGAACATAAATGATTCTCATAGGGTATCTGATAAGAGCAGTTACATATTAATCATTGGCTTTCTTTTGAGCTTTAAACTTACATTGTTCTTTGCTGCAGGTTCACCTACTATGGAACCGTGTTCGTGATGCAAGCATAATACTACTGGCTTATCTGTTTAAACTGTGTCAAGACATTTTTCCCATTAAATGTTTTGCTTGTTAAATATTGTATCGATCTTGATGGAATTTGCATCCTGAATAAAGTTTATTTTCCAGAACATTTAGATAAGAAGGATGCTTTATGTGTTTTTGAGAATATACATAACCTTTGTATGACATATCTTTAATTTTCCAAACAGCCTCTCTTTGTTTTACTATGAACTTGGTTTCTGGAATACTCACTTTTTCAATGTTTTCGGCTATAATACATTGAAGCTAAAATAGCGAACAACTTCTACGAAAGAGTTTTAAAAATATCCCTCTCTTTGCCAGTCCGAAATTTTGTATCTCTTTGCCAGTCCGAAATTTTGTATCAAAACAAGTCTTCAAGAGTGTCGATGTTTTTTAGGATTGTGAGGGCTCTTGTAACGTTTCAGGTATTTTCACAAGGTAACAATGACCATTTCTGACGGAGGAGAAAAGGACCAAAAATGAAAACCAAATCTTCGAGTAGCGCAGTAATCTTCAATTAGGGCCAAAAACATACTTCCTCCGTTCCATTGATTTGTTTACGTTTGATTTTTGGGCACTATTCATAAGTGAGAAGAATCTTCAATACAACTTCTAACGTATAACATAAAAGATAGTCATGTGAGATCTTGTTTAAATCATCTTACCGAGTGCATTATGAAAATTAAATTTTTGTAATTTTTAATGATATGTAACTAAAGAAATGAACAAAATAAAACAAGCATTGGCATACGTGCATAATGCAAACGTAAATTATCATATGGAACGGAGGAAGTATAGCTTAACCCATCTAGAATATCCCCGGTGTTGGGATTAGTTGTGATTGTTCTGTTAAAGCACTATAGTAATTGATTAGAGGCATTTACAGCTTGAACATCGTCTTAGTATTATTTTGCCTAAATATGCGGGGAGGAAAAAGGGAAAAGAGGTCAATGGTCTATGCTTGATACTTAAAGCACTTACAACTTAAATATACATTCCGAGTAAACAGGCCAAAGTGCAAAACCTTTACAATAGAGCCAAATGTTTATCATCGCCCCAAATTACGAGTTCTAAGTGAAAAAATTAGACAGTAAATCATGTGCGTAATAAGTTAGGAAATGTTTCAGATGATATTTGATGTTCCGAAAAATATATAAGTTGAAATTATTTTTAGATTATGCGAATCATCGTAAGAAGCACTACACAAGTATCGATCACAAAAAAACAATTTCCCCTACGATATCCACTAATGCGGGCCAGTGGCTGGGCCAGGGTTACTAGTTACACAACCCGAGCCCGGCCCGGTATTACAAGCGGGTTAGGCGGGCTTCTGAGCGGGTTGGGCGGGCTAGGAAAAAGGGAGCTCGAGATGGCGGGCGGGATCAGTGCGGGCCGGGATGACCCGCACCAAAGTCCAGGTCTACTTACATGAATACATAAGATAAAACTAAACGATGAGAGAATTTGAAAAACAGTTAATACATACGACCACCCATCCTGTGCACTTACCCACTACACCATTCTCATTTCTCAACTCGACAACCGACTCTCGCAACCCAAGTTATTCATTGAGTCAGTCAGAATTGAAGTCACGCCCTAATAAACCCCCAAAACATATATTAAAACAAAGTACTTTAGAAAAATGGAAGAGAACTTAAAGTTGTCCAATAATTTATATTTACCACATTGAACAATTGTTTACATTTAATTTAAATTTTATGATTAAGAATCGATTGATTGAGATGTTCAATTCTTGAGAATTAAAAAAATGGGAAAGTTATCAATTTTTTTTTTGATGACGAGGGGGTTGAATCCCTCCCGGGCCCATGCATTCCCGCACCATCACATGGACCATGTAAGCCACTCTTTTCGGGGGCTGCAGTGGCCAAGTGATCATCGCCTCAGCTGGTAGTCGAACCCAAGACCTCTCAACTCCTGCATTTCTGAAAGTTATCAATTAAGCTATTTATTTTATTTTGAAAACTTAACATACCTAAATGTGTAAGTTATCAATTTAAATTATTAAGTTATTAAAATAAAAATATTATTTTATTTTTCTATTAAGTAATTTTGTTGGGGTTAATGTTATTGGGTCAGTCTTACCTAAAATAGGTATTAAACAAAAATTTGTGATAATCTTAAAATATAACGCAAAAGGTATTATTTAAATCAAATAAGTATTGCGAAAATTAATTACGTCAATAAAAACGAGCATTAAATTTCACAAATTGTTTGGTATGACCATTTTTAGCAAAAGATTAGTCGATAACACAAAATTCAACTAATAAGTTAATGAAACTTATACGAGTAAAAGAATAGTTTATTTTGTAACAAATTATTTTATTTTGATAACTTCCATATTTGATTATGTCAGTATTTATCATAGATACAGGTAATCAAAATAAAATTGATATATGAATTTAATCAAATGTTAATTGGGTGTTTTTTTTTCTTTTGAGCCCGACATTTGCTTTAGGACGGTCGTGTAAGGGATTGATGATTAAATTTAGTCTTTGTGAAGGGGTATCGTATTATAATCAAAGACAAAGAAAGGATCGAGACGAAGGGAGTATAGTGATAATATATTAACGGGTCAAAATAAAGAGGGTTAAAAATAATATTAAGCCCAATCTAATCTATGTGATAAGCCCAGCCCAGAAACGGGTAATAGAAGTAAACCGACTTAGTTAACGGGTAAATTTCCAAATCACAATAACGCGCTTTTTCCCGCTCCCGCCTTACCGTTTAACCCTTCATCAACAACAACTCAAGCTCGTGTATATATACTTGCTTCCCTCCATCAATTTACAAATTATTACTGTTTTCACAATTTCACTACCAATTTTAACACAAGCGAAAAAAAAAAAAAAAACTAAGATCAAACAAATTAAAGATGGTTTGGGATGGGGGTCCTGAATACGTGAGAGCACCCCTTGTGGCTTGGGATACAGTGTGCAGAACAAAGGACGAAGGAGGACTGGGATTAAAGGACTTGGAAACATGGAATAAGGCTCTTATTGGGAGGCTAGTGGACTGGATATACGAAGGTAGGGACTCTGCCTGGGTCAAATGGGTGGAATGCAATCACCTGAAAGGAAGATCATGGACTGAATATGAGCCTAACACAAACTCAAGTTGGGTGTGGAGGCGTATATGCAGGGTCAAAAATGAACTAACAGCTGGGTATGTGAATGGTAAATGGAAGGATCAACCTGATGGATACTCCCCTGCACGTTGCTACAGCTGGTTAAGAGGACTGCAGCCCAAGGTTGATTGGTATCCTGTGATATGGAACCCATGGAACACGCCTAAGCATAGTTTCCTGGGGTGGATATGGGCTCATAATGCCATGAAAACAAAAAGCAAACTACTGCGGTTTGGTATTACACCTGATGCAGATTGTATGCTGTGTGGTCAAAGTATAGAAACTCAGGAGCATTTGTTCTTTGAATGTCCTTATAGCAGAAGAGTAGTGCTTGCTATTAATCAAGTAATGGGAGGTGCTATTGCAGGTCATAATACGCTGCAAAGCTGTATGCAGCATCCTGGGTCTCACATCCAGAAACGAGTGTGGTATGCTGTTCTGGTGTGCTTGGTCTATCAGATATGGCAACAACGCAATAGATGCAGGGTGGAGATGCAACTGCTCATTCCCGAAAGGCTTAGCTCACTGATAATGCAGGAGATTAGAGTACGAATAAGAAGTAGGGACATTACGAAGGTGAAACAAGATGATATAGATTGGTTACACAGCTTGAAATTATTGTAACATCCTAATGACTCTTGTACTATAGTTACCGTTTTTATAATATAAACTTACCTTTTACCAAAAAAAAAAAAAAAAAAAAAAAAAAAAAGATGGTTTGTAAAACGGTCAAGGAGAAGAAGGGTTTCAAGGAACGGAAATCGACGGTGTTTAAGAAAGCTAAGGAGCTTTCTACGCTTTGTGATGTTGATTTACTTCTCATATTCTATGAGGTTGATCAACCTAACGTCCCTCAAATCTGGTGTTCCAAGCCCGATGCCGCCAACGAAGTAATCAGCCGGTATTATGATGGTGAGAAAGGGGCGAAAGTGGTGGGAAACTCGAAAGAAACAGAATTGAAGGAATTGATTAAAAGAGGTGATAATTGTGAGTTTATTAAAAATTTGGGTATGGAGGAGTTGAAGGAATTATCAGGTGTATTGGAGGCAAAGATTGAGAGTGTGGGTAAAAGGATTAATTTCATGAGGGAGGAGAAGTTACTGTCCAGTAGTAACTCTCAAGTAACTAATAATAATGCTCAATTTGAGGATCAATGTTTCCATCTCGATGATGTTGTATTTCAAGGGTATAACTCCGCTAATGACCAACTAGTTAATTCTGTTAATGTGGCGGTTTCGGATTATTACCATAACGGTAACTCTCAAGTTACTAACTCTTTCAACTTTGGTAATTTTGAAGATAATGGGATGAATTCTGGTGTTTTATGTGAGTATGATAGGATGTGGGATACGGGTTTATATGGACAAAGTTTGAATCTTAATCGCGAAAACGCAGCTAAAGTTGAAGTAGTTAATTCCGGTGATGTTGCTGATATTGACTGCTTGTTGGATTTTCATGTCGACGATGATCTTCATAACCTCTTGATGGGATTTGAGGTTGATGATTTTAGCCTTGATGATTTGGAGTTTTAATTCTGATTTTATTGATTTGATAATTAACACAATTAGTTTAGATATGATTCATTATTGTATTGATTTGAATATAATGAGTATATTGTAATCCTTCCTGATCATTGTTGTAACCCTTTCGTGTTCTTTTAATTAATTGTGGTTGCGAGTCCTTTGATTTTTCCTTTAAGATGCGATTCTGAATGCAACTATATACATCCGACCAATTCTTATTCTACTTGTAAGTTGGAAGTAACTCAAATGAATTTATAAAGTTAGTAGAGAAAGAACGACAACCCCACATTCAGATCTAATCATAATGCAACCGGCCGCTTAGTGACTTTCCCGACTAAACTAGCTGACATGAGCTCCATGAGCTTTTGAGTCATTGAGGCAACAGTGTTATAATGAAATTTAATCAAACGGCTTCAATATCCTAACTTTCCTCTGTAAATCTGTAACCTGTACGATTCTCAATGATCATCATCCCCACAAACAGCTAACAGACTGACAGAGTACTTTCATGAGGAAATGGTGGACAGAAAGAACCAAGAAAACAATGACAAATTGAGACATAAATAAGGCAAACATTCTTCATTATAACATCTTCGAACTCATTGTGTGTCATCATACAATGGTTAACAATGAAAGTAGGAAAACCGAAGCTTGTGAGAATATGATATCGTCACGAGAGATAATAGGAAGAGACAGTGATAAAATGGAGGTCATAAACAGAATTCTGGCTGCTAGCCATAATCCAAGTTTGTCAATTGTTGTTGTTGGGATGAGTGGGATCGGGAAAACTGCGCTGACCAAGCTGGTGTTTCGAGATCTGGCTATGGATTGTTTTGATGCTAAGGTTTGGGTATCGGCCAAGTCGGACTTCTCAATAGAGCGTTACAAGAAGAGACGCCGTGTAACTGTGTAAGAGTCTCACAAATCCGAGAAAACTAAGCTTCCCATCTGAAAGGTGGGATCTACACTATTAAAGAGTCTTGTATTTACTGTTGTCTTTAAGTATTTTACAACATGTACAACAACCTAAAAATGACTAAAATGAGGTAATCATGGCTGGCTCACGAAATGACTCAAATGGTGCACTGAATGGCTGATATCTTGTCTGGTCATATTCAAGTATAACAACCTTCCTACCAGTATTCTGTATTTCTCTCGATCTTCCAGTATTCCTCCTTCATCTGTACTGAGCTTAAGACCTCTTTGCATCGGAAACTTTGCTTCAGTTGTATTGTCCATATGCATATCTGTTAGTCTATCAAGAATATACTTTCTTTGATTAACTAGAAATTCAGTGCTATTTATGCAGATTTTTAATCCCAAAAAGTATCTGGCAAACCCAAATCCTTGATTGAGAATTAAATGAGAAAGCCTCATGCAACCCCGCTTTGAGAGCTGCAATTGCTGATGCATCATCACCAGTCAAAAGTACATCATTAACATATACTAATGCAACTACAAATGACTTTGTCGCCACATTGTATTTTATTTTATTTTAGGTAAAATATAAGGAAGTATTATAGCATCACCGAGCAAACATTACATCGTCTTACAAGTTTTATATGACAAGCCTAAAAAACAAAACAAGCTTTAGACTATATATATATAGCACATCAATGATCTAGCCAAGATAAAGAAGCAATATTCCTAAACTTGACTACACCACGACTCCTCACAACCTCTTTGACCCTCTGTACCACATACTCAGGCCTAGATATTGAATGAGTCAGCCTGCAATTGTTTCTAACCCACCAGATTTGATAAATTGCAGCTACCATATCATGTTCTCTTTGAGAATTGTATTTCTTAGTGCACCACCAATCTTCAATAGCTGTGGAAGCTAAGGTAATGTAACCTCACACCAATTAGATAGCAAATGAATGCACCTGATACAATAGGGACAGTTGAAAAAAAGATGATAATGATCCTCATTTCCATTACCACATAAATCACAACCTGCCTCAGTACTACCCAACATTCTAAATATCTTGTCCTTAGTTAATAGTCTCTGCCTCAGTACTACCCAGCCATCCTACATTGTATTCTAAGCAGCTTCTTTTCTTTTACTTTGCATTTCTTATGTTCTCTTTCATTAATTTTTGTATTTTCTAGATTTTGTCATTTAATATGAAGATTTCTTGATCTATTTACAAAATTTACTCGAATGTAATTATTTATAAATATTTTTTAGTAATTTTTTCCGTTTAAATAATTTTTTCAATATTTTAAAACTGTTATTTTAATTATTTCTCATAATTTATTTTTGTTGGCTCTCACTCTTTACATTGTTAAAAATGTCGATTGTAGAGCTATGACGACTGATTTTTTATTGACATTTTATTTCAGTTTTTTTTTTTTGCAAATATTTTAAGAACGTAATTTTTTTTTAGTATTTTCATATATTTAATTTTCATTTAAATTATAAAGTAGGCGGACATGACTGATTTTGTTATTTTTATATCATGATTAAGGGTTATTAATTCGTAATTTATTTAAGTTTTAATGGGTAATTCACAACGGTCACATTATCGACTAAATTATTCAACTTGATTGTTGTACGGAGTATAAAAAATAATTGACTCTATAAATAAATGATTATAGGAGAACATGGAGTAGCGTGGTCCATCTATTTAAAAATAAATAAAATGATGAACTTTCAACCACAGAACGACACTCAGTTATATGGTTATTTTAATAAATAGGATTGTTTTTACTATGTAAACACCTACGAAGTAATATTTTTAGGGAAAGTCTTAATAACTAAAAATATTCTATCAGTGCTCGCTTACCTTGATACTCCCATAACATCAAAAAACCGCAAATAGAAATAATACTAGATACTAAGTGTGATTTAAACTTAGTTATTTCAGGTCATTTCACAAAGTATCATTTCGGTTTCGTGCCCCCCAAAGCTCGAGTCAATTCAAGGTTCATGTCACATTTGGGCTCTTCAATTCAAGTCTATTTCAAATCTCGGGTTAACATTTTCAACTTGAGTAATTTTAATTAGATTGGTTTGGGCCATTAATTAAATTTGTATGAAACATATCGACTAGCAAATGAAAAATATAATTGTATTAAGTATAATATATAATGCGAAAATCAATTTACGAAAGTAAATATAACACGGCGTTAAAATTAGATTTTGGGACACAATAAGCCCAATCTATGCGATAAGCCATTAAGCCCATCAATTTACATGGGTCAAACAGTGAAAAGAACACGCTTTCCTCCCGCTCCTGCTTTATTACCGTTTAACCTAGCTTATTAACCGACAACAATTCAAACTCAAACTCAACAAGTATATGCAAAAACGCGCTTGTTTCCTCCCGCTCCCGCCTCTTATTATTACCGCTTAACCCTATTAACCGTCTTCAATTCAATCTCAAATTCAACTATAATATACAGACAGACTTGCTTCCCTCCATCAATTTACAATTACAATTACTGTTCATCACAATTTCACTCCCAATTTCACCACAAACCAGAATAAAAAACCAACTAAGAAGATCAAAGATGGTTTGTAAAGCAATCAAGGAGAAGAAGGGTTTCAAGGAGCGGAAATCAACCGTGTTTAAGAAAGCTAAAGAGCTTTCTACTCTTTGTGATGTTGATTTACTTCTCATCTTCTACGAAGCTGATCAACCTAACGTCCCTCAATTCTGGTGTTCCAAACCCGATGGTCCCAACGAATTAATTACTAGGTATTATGCTGAGAAAGGGGCGAAAAAAACTGAATTGAATCATCATCATCATCATAAGGTTAAAAGGGGTGATAATAACGAGTTTATTAAGGATTTGGGTATCGAGGATTTGAGAAAATTAGCGGGGATTTTGGAGGGAAAGATCCAGAGTGTGAATGACAAGATTAATTTCACCAAGGAGGCTGCTGTCGTGGGTTCCGAAAATTACTGTAAAGGTAACTCTCAATTTACTGAGTCTTTGAATTTTGGTAATTTTGGGTATGAGGGGTGGGTCGAAGATGTGGGCGAAACGGTTAATCAAACCGAGACTGCTGAGTATGATGGGATGTGGGATAGTCTATTACATGATGAAAGTATCAATCTTGATGATGTTTTATATGGAGGGTATAACTGCGAAAACGCAGCTAAGGTCGAAGTAGTTAATTCTGGTAATGTGGCCGATATTGACGGTTTGTTGGATTCTCATGTCAAAGATGATCTTCATGACCTCCTGATGCAATTTGAGGTTGATGATTTTAACCTTGATGATTTGGAGTTTTAGGTGTTACTTACTGTTGATGCGTCTAATTGTAAAAAGTTGTATTTTTTTTATTCTTTTATTGTATTGATTTGATTAATTAGTCAGATTTTGTATTATTCTTTAGTCTAAACTCAATTAGTTTAGATATGATATGATTCTTTATTGTATTAATTTGAAAATAACGATTAATGTAATCCTTCTTCCTCATTGTTTGTAACCTTTCGATGTTGTTTTCATTAATTGTGGTTGCGAGTCCTTGAATTGGCTTTGCCTTTCGAATTTTTTGTCAAGGTATCGAGTTGTTTTTTCTTTTTGAATTGTTGCAGTAACCCAGGAAAACAAACAAGCTTTTTTTCCGACCATTACTTATTCTGTGTAGATATAGAGTTTTAGTAGTAATATATTCAGATCTAGTAATAACACAACCGCTTAGTAACTTTCCCGACTAAATTAGTTGAGAAAGGCCCATGTGCTTTTGAATCGCTGAGGTGTTTTAATAAAATTTGATCAAACAACTCTCAGTATTCTAAGTGTCTTATGTAACCTGTACAATTCTGAATGATAATCATCTCCACAATCAGTTGACAGGCTGACAGAGGTACTTATATGAGGAAAATACAGAAACCCAAAAAAGAATAACAAAGTGAGACAGAAATATAGGCAAAGATTGTTCATTATAACATCTGAACTCATTGTGTGTCATCATACAATGGTTAACAATGAAGTAACCTTCGTGGCGTAGCTTCCATGGAGAAAATCTCCCATCTTAAGCAAAGATGGTTCAAACGTGGGGAATCTGATGATCACGTAATTAGAAAGACTGCCCAGATATAGCTATATCTGGGCAGACTTTCAACTTTAAGTAGCGCACGCCTTCTGAAATGTACGAGAAGAGACGTCATGTAAGAGTCTTACGAATCCGAGAAAACCGAGCTTCCCGTCTGAATGTCGAATAGTCTTGAAGAACCACATGGACGGGCACTGCTAGGCTGAGTCCAAGTTCCTGGTGGGAGTCATGAATCAGGATCAAGAAAGAAAATAACAAAATTTGTAAATAGAAAGTTACCGCATCACAAGTCGGTCACTCCATTCTTGAATTAACTAGGCTATATGGGATTCGAACCCATGCCTTTGTGCAAAATTTGCACATTGCTCTCCCATTTGAGCTAATAGCTTTTAATATATTACGTTCCTTGATGCTACTACACTACGTGCCTTTAAAATAATTATCCTTGCTTGTGTAAAGAGTGGATCAACTGAGGGCAAAAACTTGCTTGCATTATCATATAAAACATATGGAGTACTTAGTATAAAATAGTAGAAAACGATTCATAAATGGAGCCCAAGTGTTACTTGCAAAACCTTTCTTCATCAATCTTTTTACAAAATTCATATTCTACACACAATTATGCCATTTTATAGGATCTGTCAGCATCACTGCTCCTGCATTTAAGACATCACAAGTAAACTTTAGTTAGCAAACTAACAACATTACAAACAATAACAATGTGCTAAATCCCGAAATGATTTTGGTTCGATTAACATCAACGGTCATGCCATGATGTCAAACTGTCAGTCGTACACTAAATGTTACTTATAACACCCGAACACTTGGACTAACTGCTGGTGTCGATCTAATTTAATCGGAGGTCTGAAAATGTGAGTGAATCATATTAAAACTTAACCAGAAGATTTCACTAATCTTCTAATCCTATCGAGATAGAATATTGAATAAATCAAAGGAAGAGCATCAAAGAAAACGATAAAAACATTTCGTACTCGTAACATTAGCTCCCCTGCATTATGGCAGAGCAGTAAACAGAGGTATTTATAATTGAAACAATAAGAACATATAAAATGCAGTACAGGAATTCATCCATATATTTTTGTTCCCTGAAAAATTATTTAGAGGAGATAGCCTCAGAATCGCAGTCGGACGAGCATGTTGGACGAGTTATCGAGGGCTCAAAGTATTATTGGTGGCAATTGGAGTTCAACCATAAACATAAGTAATTAATCACCTCTTTCTGAATCCATCCCCTCATTACGGACCCTTTCCCCACTAGCATAATTGTGATACTCATAGCAGCCGTACATTGAGATCACTAATCCTAGCTACATCAATCAAATGATAAAGCATAATTAAAACACGGTTACTGAATTGACATATACATATATTAAAAGTCGTGTATCACAAATTTGTAAATAACAAGAAGTACTCCGTAGTTATCATATAATCACGATTTACATTGCAAACAGCTAGAATAATACAAACTGGCCTAAAAGACAATGCTTAAAGCATAAACAATTGAATGAATCTAAAAACATATGAATTACTACTTGATTCGTTTTTGTCAACCTAAGGATCTCACTCATCTCAGTCCTTATTCTTATCAACCGATTGAAAATTCAGACCACGCTTATCCGCATTTTTAGAATTTTGATGATAATTTGAGTTCGCTGATTTAGAATTTATTTCAACCGTAAAAGAGCGAGACGAGAAGAATTAAGGAAATTCAAGGAAGTAAGGTTACCAACTGACAATATATCCCAAGGAATAAGGTTACTAAGTCACTAACCTGATATGAGATGCTATTATAATAACACCCCTATACTATTATAATCACGCATCTATATCATTAAAGTAACATAAGTACACCATTAAAATAACACATTTATAGTTTTATATCATTACAATAACACACTTGTATCATTAGAGAAACACAATTATCCATTATATAACACAACGAATATGATTAAAAAAGCTCGCACACGAAGCTCACCAACTTTAAGAGTGTGTTTGGATAGCAAAAGTAGAAGGAAAGGGAGGGGAGGGGGAAGGAGGGAAGGGAAAGGGGAATGGGGAGTGGGTGTTTGGATACAATTTCCCTCCAAATCTTGCTTGTTGTGTTGAGGAGGGAAAATGAATCCCTCCAAATCTCTCCCCCTCCATTTCCCTCCTCCCTCATTTGCTATCAAACAAGGAATTTTAAATCCCCCTCCCTTTCTTTTCCCTACAAAACCCTCGATCCAAACACACCCTAAAACACGATCAAGTTAGGTCACTAAATGAATTGAAAGAATAAATCAAAAGAAAATCATGAAACAATGCAGCATATAAATGAATTGAAAGAAGATTTGCCAATTTAGAATTAGAATCACAAGAAAAAGAAATTAGATCAAAATTCAAAATTAAACAGTAAACGAGATAAATCAAACCACAATTTACGCAGAAAGATTGTACCATCACAATAGTCGCATCGTCGTTGAAGCTTCTTCGCCGCGTGCGTCACACCGATTATGGCGATTTTATCCGACATTAGCACAAATATCCTGATTAGAATCAAATTAAAGCATAGATTATGAAACACATGGTAAGATATGAACAATTTATTGACATAAATACAAGCTCAAATGCACAATTACAAAACCTAATCAAAAATATTGGCAAAATTGAAATAAAATAAATGTCAGGCCGTAGGAGAAAGCGAAAGAATCGAGCTATCGAAATTGTTTTTTCGTCAGAGAGAAATTGAAGAGAGAGAAATAAGCGTGAGAAATTATTGACAGCAAGAATAATACTCAGAAATAAGCTGTTGATGACTTTATATACAAAGCGAGCAAAGTACGAAATTACCCTTAAACTCAGCGCTTTATTTTAGCCGTCAGATCTCATTAATCTAACGGTCTAGATTGATAGACGTACTCACCCTAAGGAGCTAGATCTCGAGCACAGCTCGGATCGGTCAATATCACGTTATTTTCGAGTCGAGTGGTATTGTAAATAATTTTTAAGTTCTGTCAAAACCAATTAGGCCCTATTTTTTCTGGCTTATTTTCAGTTCAGTTCAATTCAGCTCAGCTCAGCTCAGTTCAGTTTAGTTCAGCTCAGCTTCATTCAGTTTAGTTCAGTTCAGCCTCAAAGTTCAGCACATTTCATTTCTACTTATCTTAATCTTATGGATTTTATTAATATTTTAATATTTATTATTTTTATTATTATATTAAAATTTTTATATCAATATTATTAATATTTTTATTATTGTTATTAATTAATTAATCATCACAATTATTATTATTATAATAATGAATATTGTGATTACTACAATCAATAATATCGATATTAATATAAATAATACAATTACTAATACTCTTATTAATATGAATATGACTATTAATTAATTATAATATTATTAATAACATTGCTACTATTAATTTTAATAAACTAATAGTATTATTAAAAATATTACTATTATTACTTTTATTATAAATACGTTTTTTTTTTCAAATACGAACTTTATTTTTTCACATACATTTTTTCTTAAACATTTTATTTTAGTACCCTTTTTTACCTAAAACCCAACCAAATGAACTCTGAAATCATCATTTTTCCTAAAACTTATTCTAATTGCTCAAATGACTCAAAAGATTGATTCCAATTAATAAAGTATTATTTTTTTTATCAATTATTAATATTATTTGTTGATTTTTAATTAATTATTCAAAATTTATTTGTTTGTTAAAAATAAAATTAGGATTTTTTAACTTTTATTTATTTATTTAATTAAATTAGGATTGATGGTGGTTCTTGGTGGCTACTAAATCACTCAAATTAGTATGATACTTACACGAGCTAGGCTTTGAACAACAATTTGGCAAATTGGTGCTCCATTATTCCATATAATTAGGATAGAAGATGGTTTGTGGTGGCTACCTAAACACTCAAATTAGTATAATTATTAGTATATATTTTATTATTAGTAATCTTCTTCTTCTTCTTCTTCTTCTTCTAGTAGTAGTAGTAGTAGTAGTAGTAGTAGTAGTAGTAGTAATAATAATAATAATAATAACTATTATTATTATTATTATTATTATTATGGTTCAGTTCAGCTCTAATCACCTTTAATTCAGTTCAGCTCTATTCAGTTCAGTTCAGTTCAGTTCAGCTCCATTCAGTTCAGTTCAGTTCTAAAAAGCCAGAAAGAACAGGACCTTACAAGTCGACCAAAACCCAGGTTAAGTTCTAATTGAATCGGGCAATTTGAAGTTCATGTCATATTCAATTCTTCAATTATGATCAATTTCAGTCTTGGGGGTAACTTTTTCATATCGATTATTTGATTCGGGTTGATTTTATCAGGCAAAGTCACATATACTCCGTATGACACAAGACACAACTCTTACAAATCAAAAGTTCAATTAAATTATTTACATTTGTACAAAATATATGGACTAGTTTTATCATAAAATAGTAACTTATATTTATAGCACATATTCGGATATGCTCACAATTAATTATAAAATTATACTTTTTTTTGTCACAATTATTTATTTGCCTTTTATTCTTTTAGTATATACGGAGTACAAAGTATAGAGGATTATAAACGGGTCAAATATCAAGATTTAAAATAACTATTAAGCCCAATCAAATCCATAAGCCCAGAAAGGGTAAGTACAAATCAACCGACTTAATTAACGGGTACAGCCGTACAGTAATTGTCAAAACAAAGAACGCGCTTGTTTCCTCTCGCTCCCGCCTTATTATTACCGTTTAACCCTATTAACCGACTTCAATTCAATCTCAAATTCAACTATAATATACAGACAGACTTGCTTCCCTCCATCAATTTACAATTACAATTACTGTTCATCACAATTTCACTACCAATTTCAACACAAACCATAATAAAAAACAACTAAAAAGATCAAAGATGGTTTGTAAAGCGATCAAGGAGAAGAAGGGTTTCAAGGAGCGGAAATCAACCGTGTTTAAGAAAGCTAAAGAGCTTTCTACCCTTTGTGATACTGATTTACTTCTCATCTTCTATGAGGCTGATCAACCTAATAACGTCCCTCAATTCTGCGTGTTCTAAACCCGATGCCCCCAACGAATTAATTACTAGGTATTATGGTGAGAAAGGGGCGAAAAAGACAAAATTGAATCATCATTATCATAATAAGGTTAAAAGGGGTTATAATAACGAGTTTATTAAGGATTTGGGTATCGGGGATTTGAAGAAATTAGCGGGGATTTTGGAAGGAAAGATCCAGAGTGTGAATGACAAGATTAATTTCACCAAGGAGGCTGCTGTCGTGGCTTCCCAAAATTACTGCAACGGTAACTCTCAAGTTACTGAGTCTTTGAATTTTGATGGGTATGACGGAAGGGTCGAAGATGTGGGCGAAACGGTTAATCAAACCGAGACTGCTGAATATGATGGGGTGTGGGATAGTCTATTATATGATGAAAGTTTCAATATTGATGATGTGGTTGTTAATTCTGGTAATGTGGGTGAAACAGTTAATCAAATAGAGGTTGAGGGGTATAACGGTCAAATTGATGGGATGAATTCAACTGTTTTAAGTGAGGATCGTATGATGTTGGACATGGGATTACAGCACTTAGATGATTCTCATCATATGCCCTTGATTGATTATGATGAATGTTTCAATCTTGATGATGATGTTGTATTTGGAGGGTATAACTGTTCTAACACTGCTCAACTCCAAGTACTTAATTCCGGTAACGTGGCCGATTGTGACAGTTTGTTGGATTTTCATGCCGACGATGATCTTCATGACCTCTTGATGCAATTCGAAATTGACGATTTTAGCCTTGATGATTTGGAGTTTTAGGGTTTAATGATGATTTTAGACTTACAGTTGTATTGATTTCATTAATTAGTCAGATTTTGTATTATTATTTGGTCTAAACTCAATTAGTTTAGATATGATATGATTATTTACTGTATTGATTTGAAAATAACGAGTAATTTAATCCTTCTTCTCCTCCCTTGCTGTAATAACCCTTCCATGTTCTTTAATTAATTGTGGTTGTGGCTTCTGAGTCCTTTGATTTTTCCTTTAAAATGTGATTCTCAATGCAACTATATACATCCGACCATTTCTTATTCTACGTGTAAGAAACTCAAATGAATAACAAAGTTAGTAGGGAATGGACAAGGACCCCTTCCCGTTTACCCTAAAATACCTTAAGATCTAATCATAATGCAACCAACCGCTTAGTTTACAGTCTGGCAGAATACTTATATGAGGAGACGCCGCATATATACTGGTGTCACTTGTCAAGCTTAAGCCGCTCACACCTTCTGAAATGTACGAGAAGAGACACCGTGTAAGGGTCTTACAAATCCGAGAAAACTGAGTTTCCATCTGAATGTCGAATCCAGTCTTGAAGAACCACAAGACAGGCACTGCTGGGCTGAGTCCAAGTTCCTGGTAGGAGTATCGGGGTAGAATTCATTTTGGTGGCGAATGACAATCACTGAGGTTACATGAAATGTGAGATCATTGATAAGAAATACAATTTTGCAGTGTTTGAACGACTCTCGCATTGATCGACTGCTACTCTCCATTATTTTGGCCCTGTGTTAAGAATAGGGAGAGGATGTCTACGGGTGACCCATAATCAACAGTGTATCATAATCAACAGTGTATCATAATCGCATTGATTTGACTTCTACTCTCTCCATTATTGTGGCCAAATCTTTGGCTAAGAAGGGATCTTTAGGGGGAGTGGCACTGCTTGTTCGATCTTTCGAGACAGTTGGTTCACAGCAGAAACCCATTATTGGCCAGAGAGCGTAAGATGCAATCTTGTCAAACCCTGAAACTGAACATAGTTACGAAAAATCCCAACTCAACTAAGATCAGATGGTCAATAATCCAGGATGAATGACGACTCAAAGAGTGTCCCACTTAACTCTAAATGAAGTCAAAGAGCAGAATGTATCACACAACAGGTGACAACACAAACATACAATAAATCTAGAATGGATGATGGCGTTGCGGTTTCAATGAAGCAGACACACTGTACATCCAGGTTATGTTTCTCAACTTTTTGAATGGTTTCATATTGTTAACTGGCTACTGAACTAAAATGCAATAAAATAGAATGTGTTTTTAGGACTATTCTTGTGTAAACCGCCTTACACAGGTATTTGGAGGACGTCAACCCTATTAAATTCATAAACATCCATAAAACTGAAGAATTTCATAAACGCATCTGCTCCTTTTTGCCTAACTACATCATATAACGAGGATATAACCTAATTCTCCTACCCCGATCATTTGTTTACCTTTTTTTATTTTTGGCGGCTGATATTTTTATTGAAGGTACACAATGATTAGGACGGAGAGGAGTATAATCTAAGCACACTAAATCCATGAAAGCGATAAAAGTCGTGAATTCAAATAAGTGAGGTAGAGAACCGGGAGGATTAAGTCGCATCAAATCTAACAAGCGCGTCCTAAAATCATGCACTGATACACCATACTAATGTTGTCCACAGTCCATTTCCATTGTTTCAGACCAATGCCTTAATTCCCCCAACAATTAATCTTGCTTATAACCGTTGTAAGTTACAACGTAGAGGTGGTATGCAGTATGCACCGTCACCCACAAAAAAAGTGTTTGATTTGGATGGTTTTTCACTCTTATTGTAAAATATTCCCATTTACAACGTTCATCCAAACATAAAGTAACATCCTTCAGTTACAGACTTGCAGCACATTTTAAACCTCATTTCGAAATCGTAGTATGCACCGTCACCCACAAAGAAAGTGTTTGATTTGGATGGTTTTTCACTCTCATTGTAAAATATTCCCATTTACAACGTTCATCCAAACATAAAGTAACATATCCTTCAGTTACAGACTTGCAGCACATTTTAAACCTCATTTCGAAATTTAGTACGATCAAATGATCGGAACGGAACGGACAAGTTTTCAACCTCTGAATAATGAAGCGCACCCATCACATTGCAATTAAACGCTCCAAAACAGTTGTTTTTTAGATGGCAAAAAATTCGACAATTCGCAATCAAACAGTAAAGCAAGCTTAAATTAATAATTTCGAACAACAGAAATCAAAGAACGATTATCAAAACCCTAGGTAGAAGAATAAGAGAATCACAATCCAAGATTAATACGGAAAAAATAACATAATTGAAATGAAGAGTACTGCTACATACAATAAATTTGGAAAATCATAACGCAAATCTTCAGTAATTGAATGAAATCGACTTCGTATATGTCACTTAAAACTAATGTATATAAAGTTTTAAATACATCTAATTATTGTATATTAACTAACATATTTCGTATGTCATAATCTAAAAATCAACCCGTGCATTTTTTTTCACATGATTAAAACCAGTTAGAGTAAAAGGGAAGCACTATATTTTCATGGACTCAAAAACATTACCAGATTATGCATAATACAAATTTTGTTGAAATTTGTTCAATATTTCTACATAATTAGTCTATACATAGTTGGCAATGCCCACCATTATGTTGATAGGTGTGGTATTAGATAACAAGTGCAAGCTTAGGTAATTCTGATAAGGAGAACAACCATCATGAACACCATCACCATGACAAGCATAGCAAGCCATGTAAAACACGACGTCTTTGAACTTTGCGAAAACACATTTGTTGCCCGAACATTGACGTGGCTTGTGCTTGCCAAGCTGTGCTCAATTGCCTGCTCGGTCGAATCAAGTATCTGTACTCATCCAGGACGACAATGACAAGAAACAATATAATTATTAACTGTAGACACTTAGAAAGACATGTACAAAACCACATATGAAACAATTTTATACGTGAGACCAAACCCATCCTTATATATTCCTCATATTATTACAGGGAATATGGTTCGGTTACCCAGATAATAGCCGCTTCATATAAATTTGTGCTTATGTTTCATCACTTAGGAAACATTATTCTCACACGACTTCAGGGATGTGGCACTGCATTGTCAAAGCAACGCACCTAGACACAGTGCGTCACAATATTTCAACAATTCAGAATAAGTTCACAAATCACAATATATCCACTTATAAACATTTAAGTTGTGACTTTGTGAATTGCGTCTGAGGGTGTAAGATGGCTGCTTCAGCATGGTTTTCAATTAAAGCATCTGAGTCGTATTTTTAGAGCAAAACTTGATCCAATCATAGGTAAGATTGATCATCTTGAAAGCTAATCAATTTGAGCCGGGAACAAAATTTAAAGCACCTAAGTTTGGAATGCAAGACCTGAAGAGGTCAAGACAGTTTCGAGGAACAACCGTTCATCATACCTTCTCAGCATTTTTCACAGAGCGATTCATCATAAGGCTATTTTCTTTTAGCTGCCGAGCCATTTGAACCATTTCATCAGTCAAGTCTTCTTGAAGCTTTCTGTAGAAAAAGCGAGGTGAGGTTTCATGACAATACTTTGCGGAAGTACAAACAACATATTCAATGAAGTGCTATAATTATTAAAAGAAAATGCCTACATGGCTTCTACATTTTCTTTGAAGAACATAAACGACACAACTAATAAAACTTTCACCAAAAACTAGATCGTTATCAGAAACTAGTAACTAGTCTACTATCCTTGTTTCTTGTGATTGAATGGCTGAGCTGCTAAAGTTTCAATGCTTGATTCTTGTCATTCTTCTGATTCAAAAGTGGCATGTTAGTTCAATGGTGGAACCTATTTTTTTTCCTGTCGTGAATACTTTGAAAGATATACTCCCACCGACCCATCTGGTCCTTTACTTTTGCTTTTGAATCGATTTTTTAAGAAACGGTACGAGTACCTATTTACCCTTGCCCAACCCTTCCCTCCTTTTCATTAACTCACTAGCTCAACTACCCAGCACCTGCGTCATCCGTCCATCAGCAGACCACTACCCTTAGCCACACACCACCTCCAACCACGCATCACCATAAAACCCCTTCCATCCACCCACACATCATAGGACCCCATCTTCGGTCACCCACCACCATCGCCACCTACTCACCACCACCTTCACTCACTATCAGTAAATTTGTCCCATCCCTGAAACAGCAAATCCCCACCCTAAGAACAACCTTACCTACCAACTTCCTCTCTCACCTCCTCAAATTCGCGACCCACCTAGATCTAAGATTTTTGAGGGTAGGGAAGGGGGTTTCTAGGGGTGGCGTTTGGGTTTTGGGTTGTAGGTGGGCTGTTTTGACATGGTGGGGGAGTAGTTCGTGATTTGGGAAAATCACGCAGTGTAGAGGGTATTCCAGCATGGGTGGTTAAGTGGTTAACAGTGGTTGGCTAGGTGATTTAGGGTTGGAGGTGGTTTTCGGTTGGGGTAAAGAAGGGCTGAATGGGTCAATCGAGTGGAGCTAGTTTAATCATTGCTTTGTATAGAATTTACCAAAAAAAAATCCAAAAGAATATGTGGAAACACCCCAAAGAGGAAAGTGTGATGAATCAGACTGTTGGAGGAGTATTACTATTACTATGTAAAAAAAATAGAATTTGATATTTTTCCACACAAAAATTGGACAAAATGAAATTTTCCGTCCTAGGGAATGTGAGGATCATATAAGATGGATCCGCTATTATGCTGGTTTTTTCTGTCATTCAGTAGTCAGGACAAAGTAATCCTTTCTTAAGCCAAATAACTGAATAATTTGCATATGCAGAGACTAAAATCAGTTCTCAGATGTTACCCACCTTGTTTCTCCCCTCTCAATTATTGGCTAATGCAAATATGTGCATTTAGGGAAACAAAAAACACAACTTGAAGCACACCAATAATTTATAATTGTAAATGCAAATACCTGTGCTTATCAATATGCGAATGTGCAGCCGCATCCAATTTGACATGCTTTGAGGATTGGTCACCAATATTATTATCAGGAGATTTATCTTCTACAAATGAGGATGGCCTGCATTCATCAAACTCCTCAGGTTACTTTACCTTTACCTTCAACGGACTTGACAAGCACATATAACGCCACTAAATTTATTCATGTGCTAACTTACACAGGCCTCTTCCTTAGTCCAGGTGGGGATACTACTTTTTCCTCTTCGATATGTGTAGGGATTTCCTCAGGTGTTGTCTCTACAAAGATTTCCTACCATTGACATACAAAGTTATCATCAAACTGAATCAACCCATCAAGACCAATCCAGAGTCACAGTATAAAAGCCCTATATCTATGATAGAGATGCAAATCAACTCTGAATTCTCCATCCACAATGATAAAGGATAATTGAAAGATGGTAAGACAAGTGTAGAGGGACACATAGTTCCTAAGCAGCGTTTGTTGGCAGTAATTAGTAGTTACTATGGTTGAACACAACAAAATCAGTGTTAAGTTGGTGAATTGTAAATTAGAATGCATCAACAAAAAACTCACCACCGGTGAAGCTAATTGTGAAGCGATAGATTCTACCTTCTCAGAATAATCATTCACCTTAGCTTTTGAGACCCTACAAATAAAAACCCATACAAGAAATAATATCGGGACTCATGAGACAACAAAGCAACAAAGTCACAACAAGCAGGATAAAACTCTAACAGAGCAGTACACAGTGCACAAGCTGACACGCGTACCAACTACTGGAAATACTTTCGGACAGAACAGAACCACGACACTAGAAATTTTACTGTGCTGCCCAGAAAATAATAACCGAACTAAATGTAGATGTAGTTCTAGCTATTTCACTATCTATCCCAATCCGAATTCTCTAATTCACAAACACTCGTGCTAATTAACAACAAGAAAAACCACAGCCCTTGGCAGTTGAAAAGTCTACTCTCAACAAGAGCCTACTACATAAGATGGTCATGCAGGAAAAATGGGAAGTAGAAAAGCTACACTGCGGCATATAGCAACTGCTCCAGACAGCCACACCCCTGAATTCCACATTTTCATCACATTGGGCTAAAACTATTGACACCGTTTAGCATTGCATAAACAAAATTTATAAATTGATCAAAAACTGAGAAGTAAAAAGTGCACACCTGGGTAAGCCATCTGGAGTAGTCTCTTCAGTGAGCTGTTCTAACAATTCTCTAAGCGTGGCTACATACTGCATCATTGTCCTTCAAGATATAAGTACCCATACAGAAGTGGCAATGATGTAATAGTATATCGACATGTTATAAGAGAAAGAGATGAGACTTGAGAGGGCGGGAATAAAGAGAAAGTTCTTCGAACTTACATACATGGATTAGTTTTGCCTGATTTTGCTGCCGAGGTGCCGATGCAAGTAGCCTTCTTAAATTTATCTCAGTTTTGCTCAAGCCCATTCCAAGACTTCTTCCTGACAGGTGCAAAACATATAATTGTACATTATGATGAGTCAAGATTAAGCCGTGCTAACAATATAACTCACTAGCGAAATTCAGCCCTCGATCCCAGACTAATCTTGCATAAGTCGGACAAAAAGAAATTCAAATTGAATCAGGCTAAACTAAGCATAAGGAAAAAAAAAAAAATAAGTGCGTAGATTATGATAGTTCACACTCCCAAATATACAACCAATATCTGTATAAAGCACATTAAAAAGCGAGCAACCCTTTACTTTAAACTTGTGAGTTTATAGTGTTAATTCTTCCTTGCGAGGTTGAATCGTGTGTCTTGCTTAAATCCTTGCGAGGTTGAAAGCAACTTCACATACTATCCTTTTATTTTCGTTCAAATATAAAGCAGGCAATTAACAGCAGTAAAATCCCAACTC
Source organism: Silene latifolia (assembly GCF_048544455.1). NCBI lineage: Eukaryota > Viridiplantae > Streptophyta > Magnoliopsida > Caryophyllales > Caryophyllaceae > Silene > Silene latifolia. The sequence goes on along the minus strand of NC_133530.1, from coordinate 35,749,177 downwards.
ACAGCAGTAACCCACTGTTGGCCAAAAAGCCTAAGAAGCAATCTTGTCAAACCCTGAAACGTTACAGAAAAATCCCAACTCAACTAAGCTCAGATTGTCAAGAAGCCAGGTTGTTTAACTGTGTGAGACGAATGAAGACTCAAAGAGTGTGCCACTTAACTCTAAATGAAGTGAAAGAGCAGAATGTATCACACAACACAGACACACTGTAAATGTCTAGATTGGATGGTGGCATTTCCGTCTGCAGATTCAATGAAGCGGATATCTGAACCAAATATCGTTTCTCATTTTTTGAGTGGTTTCATATTGTAACTAAGTCAGGATTGCTAGATGTTTAGTGTATAGACGTATAGTTAAAATACCCGACTGGTAGATATTCTTTTATTTTCCCCTGAGTTTGATATCTTATTGTTTCTTCGTTACAGAACTAAAATGCAATAAAACAGCTGAGTATGTGTTTTGACCCAAATTGATGGATTTAAGACATAAATTGTGTAAAACCATAAATTAAAGACATGATTATATCCAATTCATACCATATGCCAGTTATCAGAAACTGTTTCATATGGGGTATTCGAGTCAATAGCACGTGTTTTTACGATTATTCTAGTGTAAACTGTTTTACACAGGTATTTGGAGGATGGAAACCCTGTTAAAATTTTTAAACATCCATAAAACTGAACAAATTCATAATAGCATCTGCTTATGTTTGCTTAATCACATCATATCCCAAGGATAACAGCCTACTTCTCCTATCCCAATCAATTATTTACCGTTTTTATACTGTGGCAGATATTTTTATCAAGGGTAAACAAATGATTGGGACGGAGGGCAGGGGCGGACGCAGGAATTATCGACATGGTGGGCACAATAGAAAAAAAAAAGTATACTAAAGAAAAAGTAATTATAATTTGCGAGGATAAGTCGATAACAATATAACACCAAGGCAACAATATGAGCCTATTCAGCCTATTCAGCCTAATAGCAGCCTAATGAGTAAATGGTTTAGTAACACAATTAACCAACTTGAATTAAGAGCAGGGCAGATAACAAGTAACAACTTCATTCAATCACCAAATTTACAAATGAATTAATTACTGGCAAACACCAAATCACCAATACGGCAATACAACATACAAACTTCAGTACTTCACTTCACTAGTTCACTAAACAAACAAAAAACGCAGCAATTTGAAGTTTAAACAATTGAACACCATACGACTATCTCGATTCATACATTTGATACATTCATTATAGTATTATATCGCTTCACCTTCATAAATACATACATTCATTACATATTTACATCATTATATCAATTCAATTTATCAATTATATCAATTAGGGTTTGGAAATTGGGGGTATACTTACTTCACTGAGGCAGGTGTTGATGGCGAAGCGCTGACGGTGGCGATGAGGGTGGATGGTGAAGACTGAAGCGTCGCCGGTGACAATTTATGGTGAATATTGGAGATGGATTTTCTTTAGCAGAGAGATTGAGAGGATGATCGTCTTATTGTTTGTGTTATTGTGTAACGTCCAAATAGGGAATTAGATAAAAGGAAACGCCCATTTCATGTATAATTTCTAATTTACCAAACCAAAAACGTGTTACATATTCGATTTATAATGTATAATCGAAGAAATATGATCGATTTAAGAGGTTGTATGGTTGGAATTTGAGAGAACTTAATTCAGGGGTGTTGGTAGTACAAGGGTATGCAAATGGAAATTAATGTAAAAAATGTACTAAATTGAGTAAAATGTATACTGCGAAAATAAAATTCCGATTTTTATTGTCAAATACGACATTTTGGCCAATATTTGAACACTTGTAATGAGGTGACTTTCATTCGATGTTTGAGATAGCAAACGAGGTCGGTTTGAGCTTTCTTAAATTCGTTGGAAAGGTTGGAATACATGCTTTCCAGCGGTTGTCAACATGGTGGTCAAAGGTGGCGTTATGTGGGGTAGATTGGTGTGTAAAGTAAGATTGGTCACATGGATTTGATGTAAATCAATGTAGGATTTTTCCGCGGGTCAATCCACTCCCTTTGGACCACCATTTGCAACCAACGACCACCACAAACAACACAACTACAACATACCCTGCACTCCCCCTCAACCTACATACCAAATTTCAGACCAAACAAAACGTCATAACCCCATTAAAAGACCCTCGAAACCCCTCTAACAACCCGATATAATCCCAAACTTCTAACCCTTTCTCTGACCAGCCTTAATTTATGCACCAATCGACCCCACGTATGACCACCTTTGGCCACCGTGTTCACAACTCCTGTAAAGCATGTACTCCCACCTTTCCAACGAGTGCAAGAACACCTCAAACCGACCTCGTTTGCTATCTCAAAAAATACACTGAAAGTCATCCCGTTGCAAGCGGTCATGAAATTGTCAGAATTCGGCAACAAGTCGTGTTTGACAAAAAAAAATTATTAAAGGTTGTGGTTGACAAACTTTTTTTTTTTAAAAGGTAGTGTTTGGAAAAAAAAGTTTTTTAAAGGTTGTGTTTGACAAGAAAAACCCTTGTTTTTAATATTATACGAGTAAAAGATAAAGTAGAGAGTATTACATACCTAAGACAGAAACTGTAACACCCCCTCATACCTAGGTACCTTACCAAGGACTACCCTAGCATGAGAGATTGTTACCATCTCGGTTGCCCGAGGTTAGTATATCATAGTTACCATTCCAAAACAGCATTTATTAATTAATGATTACATGTTCCATAAACCAAAACCAAAACAAAGATCAAAGCATCTTGCTTGTGACGGACAATATCCGTCACAAGCTGAAGACCTCTCACAATAAAGCAAGTGGGTTGGCAAGTGGGAGGGAAAATGGAACACCCATACATATTGCCACTTGCATCTTGTGAGAGGGGCACTATCCGTCTTCAGCTTGTGACGGATAGTGTCCGTCTTCAATGAGATTTTGTGAACAAAGATTACTAATGTTCAACAACTGGAACTAAAAGATAAATCTCATGACAGCGGAAGTTAGACTCGAGTGATAACTCCCCATCTTGTCCCCATATCTAATACTCACCATCACCTGTCACAATCTGCTCACCATCACCGAATGGATCACCACAGATTTTACAAAACAACAACGGGGTCAGTTACTGAATAATCAAAGCAAGACAAGTACGAAAGATAATCACTTATCATCAGCCAACTCCAACTCCCAATCACACGCCGGTTGGGGACCGCATCCACACCCACCAAGGTCCCGCTCATCAACGAGCAATAACTCCAACTCCCAATCACAAGCCGGTAGGGGACCGCAGCCACACCTACCAAGGTCCTGCTCATCAACGAGCAATAAACCTGTCCCTTAATGTGCACATCCCCTCCAGTCTAAGACTTAGACTTGACCGAATAGACGATCCACTCGGCCGAGTGGAGCCCCACTCGACTGAGTGGAAGACCGAGTACACTTTGGCAGTAGGCTGGAAGCCTGGAAAAGTGGTCACTCGACTGAGTGGATCCCCACTCGATCGAGTGGACTGACCACTTGACCGAGTGCCGGTCGAGTTCACCTTATACGGGAAGTTTATTTGGTGAGATGTCGCTTTCGTGGCTCATCTTTTCAGATTTCCACCTAAAACCCTTCCTAAACCTCATTCTCACCACTCTCTAAACTTCCCCAAAAATCTCTCTAAAATATCCACCAACTAATCCTCTCAAAAACCCTATCATCCAAGTGAAGAATTCTTGCCTCCTTGTTCATCCATCTTGTTTGTAAGTTAATTTATACTCCATTTCGTTTAATCTTGTCTTAGTAACCTTAATTATCCTAGCATACTACCTCATAATTAATTAGGTTATGAAAATTAAGAGGAATAATTAAAGAGTTTAGTTAGATTTATTATAATAGTTTATAGTAATGAATGTAGTAATTAATGTGTGTAGGGAGTTTCATTAAGGAGCACTTCTAGTGAGTAACTTGTGGATTTGTGAAGATAAGCTTGAGGTAAGGTTTTCCCTACTTAGCTCTAATGATGTGGATGTTTAATTGTGCATTTATTGTCATTGTTACATTTGTCTCATGGTAGTTGCATTATAACATGTTTTGATAATTAGAGTTTATCACATAATATGACTTTATGATAATTATGTGGAGGTAAGTATGGTGAATTGTCACAAGGTTGATTACATTGCATTATAATATGTTAAAGAACAATTAAATGAGAAGAAATGAATTAATGAAGTATTGAGCATGATTATACTTGTTGTGTTAATATGGTTTCATAGTTGTGTTGGTTGGACTTGTTTGTCTTGTTTATGGTTTGGTTGACAATGGAGGATATTGGAGGATTCTTGGTTACGATTTTGGAGACGGAAGGCGGTTGGGAAAACGTCTTCCGCTCAAGTCACCCTTGGAGCTTCCAACTCCACAGGGGATGTGCACATTTAGTACTTGGGTTATAGAGGGACTCATGTGCTGAGGCACGATGTCTGGCAGGGGACTCGAGTCGCACTCGGGCCCAGTACCACGGACGTGTTCAGAGTACCGTGTGTTGATAGTGACATTGTGGGCGTGTCCCGGTCATCGGTTTGCGGAGATGTATGTTGGAGGATGACTTTCATGTATTTTCATACCTTGTTGGATTATTGGTTATTGCCTTTACATTGTCACATAAGTAAGTATGATTAATTATTGCATTCATTGAACATTAATATCGTTAAGCTAACACTTGGGTTTTGAAATATTGGTGGTGAACCATATGGTGATTTCCGCCTATATGGGGAGCAGTGTTGACAGGTTAGCATGCTAGATACGAGGACTTGGGGAGCGATCTTCATTAGTTGTCACCATTCTTGTTTATCTTATTTTTTGACATTTAAACTCCATTCTCTTCGATTTGGTTGTACTATTTGGGATGACATTTATATACCTTAAATTTGTAACCGTTTAACTAACTATAACTTATCTATTTATATTATGCTAAGTACTTCTTTACTTGATTGTTCGCACTACAAGCTTGGGAAACCAAGTCTTGTAATGCTTCCATGTGTTGGGAATGCCTAGAAGAAATGGTCCCGACTTATGGGGGTGTTACAGTATAGTTATTACTTAATATAAGTGGGTTGGAGAGTTGGAGATGAGTAAGGCAGGTATAAGTGGAGCGAGCGGGGCGGTTATGGGGCGGGGTGAGTTCTGGCATGTGGGTATGGGGCGAGTCGTACGTGATACCCGCACCTGCTCCACGATCGCGGCGGATGAACCTTTTAAAACCCATCCCTGCGCCACCACCCTTTAAATAATTACCCGCGCCCGCTTCACGTGAGACGGGTTCGGGATCAGACTCGCCAAAACCCGCCCCACTGACATCCCTAAGTGCCACTCTGACAGCCGCAATATAACCTATATCAGGATTCCTCATTCCCTTAACCCTAATTCATTTTTCCCCTTCTCTCTACCACCCCCAAAACCTCTCCTTTCTCTCTAGAAATCTCCCAATCACTCCTCCATGAATTTTAAGCTTGGATTTGAAGAAAACTCACCTTCCCCTTCCTCTGTTCACCTTGTAATTAAGATCTACCATTTTCTCTCTCTTGTTTATGAACCCTAGAATTTGAGGGGCTTTTGAGGGGTTTGTTAATAACGCTTATAATTAAGATTATGGGTAGTTAAGGGGTAATAATACTGGGTTTTACATAGTAATTAGTTATAGGGTGTATTGTGATAGTATATATGTGACTTTTGTAGGATGAGACGGTTTTATGACGTGGATGCTATGCTTGTGGGATTGCTTATGCGGATTTCTATGAGGCAGGGTTTTCCCTACTTGGTTCTCATTGTTCACATATAATCGTTGTGTCTTGTGTTGAGGAAATTGTGGTGTCGATCTTACGTCGGTCGTATTGGTCTTGTGTTGGTGGTGTTGATCTTGTGTTGATTGTATTTGGTTGTGTTGGTTGTGTTCGGTTATATTGTGTTTGGTTTCGTGTTGATTGGATGTGACGGTGTTGGAGGTGGTTGGCGGTTTACACTTGTGGGTGTACACCTTGTAGTGAAGAGGCTAGTGTGGGTATCGACCTCACGCCTGAGATCCCTCCATGGAGGGACCCACCCTCATGGAGGATGTGCACATTAATGGTTCAGGTTATCGGGTTCATGTTGCGATGCAAACTCAGGTACTTCGTGCTGCGGTGCGAGTACCTGGGTTGCGGTCCAGCAGGGGTTGGTGGCGCTATTGCGATGCAGTCACCGTGATTGTGATGAGATTGGAATGGTATGATATTGGAAGGTGTGACATTGTGGTTGTGATACAAGTCATGAGAAGTGAGTTTCATGTTGTTGGTCATATTATATTGGGAGTCCTGATTATATGAATTATGAGACTGGTGTGTGTGTGTGTGTGTGTGTGTGTGTGTGTGTGTGTGTGTGTATGTATAACTGTTACCTATTTCTGGGGTGGCTTGTGTTGATCCATATGATATTTTCGATCATATGGGGAGCAGTATTTAACAGGTTAGCTTTTGTATACGCGTGGGATTTGAGCCGAGCATGGACTTGACATAGCTAGTTGGGTCGATCATCTCCTTCGAGATGACTTAGATCACATTAGAGTCATGGTTGTAATTCGAGGCTTATAATGTGTATAATTTATTTTTATAATGACATTTAAATTGTAAATTGTAATAAATATTTTTTTATTATAATTTTGATGCACTACCTCGGGCAACGAGATGGTAACACCCTTAATTATCTTGACCGGATAATCAGGGTGTTACAAAGTGGTATCAGAGCGACGATTTTGGAACCTAAACCAATGAACCCAAATGAACCTAGGAGAGTCTAAATAAAACGAACCTGACTTGAGTACAATAGGAAGTTTGCTTTGGGATGAGTAGGCGCCGTCATTTCAAAACTAGACCTTATTGGCTTGATCGGTCACTACGTGGGTGGTTATGGATATGAGCAAATGCTATATGAAATGAGGCATTAGTATGTGTATGATATGATGAGTTGTTGAGTTAATAACATGATGAAAGATGTGGATAATGTGTTTGTTAATGCATGTTTAATAATGGAAATGGGGTGCTTGTATGACAGTTGAAATCATTGCAATGAAATTGCCAATATAACGTTGAATAAGGAAATGTATGTCATGGATAAAGGGTCAATGTATGAGATGTGTTTTGTGAATGATTATTGCATGTGAGAATGTAATGAAGTTTTAATGATATATTTGACATGGTTAATACCGTATGCTTGCTTGAATTATGTTAGTAATAGGGCTCGAATATAATTTGATGAAGGTTGTTAATATAGCGATTGTAACACCTGAATTTCTCAATTTGACATTTAAAATTTATTTAACCGTTTAATTACTTTATTTTATATTTTTAAATTATTTAATTTAATTAATTCATTTTAAACATAATTTTTATTAAAGCTATAATTTCAAAGCTTAATTTATATAAAAGTACGTATTTTAGTCGGATAATAATAATAATAATATTAATAATAGTAAACTTCCGTCCTAAATTATAGTAGGTTTAAGACGAATTTCCGTCTAGCTATAGACCGTCACATTTCCACTTGTGAGACTAATCTTTTCTCGACCAATCCCGTATCAACAACACACATCTACACCCACTCTACTTTAAAATAATTGCTTTTGACAAATAAAATCTACCATACCAATCTATATTTTGACATGTATTCTGATTCTACCTCGACCCATGACCCGTATAAGCCCACTCATATTTAGTCTGACCCGTATTCGAGTTTACCATGTATGAACCGCCTCAGCAGCCGACCCATCCAACCCGTTTGGGTGGTCTAGCAAACCTTGCATCAAATTCATGTGGTAATTATCTAAGTTTTGTAGCCTGACCCGTATTCGAGTTTAACATGTATGAACCGCCTCAGCAGCCGATCCATCCAACTTGTTTGAGTGGTCTACAATTGTTTTAAAATTCTTATCATTTTAGCTTTTTACTTTTAAAGTTTATATATATACTAAGATAACTCTATCATCTTGATCGGATAAAATTTCCATAACTTTGGTGATAGTTCTACAAATAACTTTATCACCTTGATCGGATAGAATTTGCATAATTTTAATTTATAATTTATAATTTTATTAGGTAGTTAAAAAAGTAAGGCAATTTACAAAGTATTAATTTCGGAAATAACATAAGAAAATAAAAATGGTAATAACATATATTAAAGGCCGTATGTGTCAATAGGATAAGTAATGAGACACAAGATGGGACATAAAATGGGACATGGGATCTGCACTGGAGTTTTTGAGGTGTATAATGTGGTCTCACAATAAATATGAGGTGTTGGAAAATTGACAGCCTAACAAAATCAAGGCTAAACACCTACCACAAATGGGAGAAAACGAACACCAACAATGAAGACAGAGTTTTATTTAGGACCTAAATTATTGTTCGTAAAGTACTGAGAATGAAGAGGGAGGAACAAATACTAATCCATATTCCGTATTAGTTAAGTTGTGACCTTGTTTAAAGAACATTTTCCGAACCTTAAATCCATTACGCTGCTAAGTTGCACGTCGTTGTAAAGTGTTAATCTTGTTATAGTTGTCGATGTGTATATATATGCATATGACTCTTTGGAGATTTATCTTATGTAGGATTCAAAAATAAAACTCAATCTTTTTTGTAATTTACTATATCTCTTATTTTATTAGCTCAAAAATAATTATCTTCAGCTGAGTTTATTATTAAAAATAAAAATCGTGTTTTAAAAAAGTTGGAGTCTTTAGAATTGCCTGAAAAAAGCCTCTTTTAAAAAATTTATTTTGTTTTTAGTTGAGCTTTTAAAAAATGTAAGTTCAAACATGTAAAAAATGTAATTTTTTCATTATAAAGTAATAGTGACTTAATTAGTCTTTACAATCTATTATTACTTTGTACGATCATGTTATACACTATTATATTAAATATGATATTTTAATATGTTTTACCAGAAATATGTATACTATATTATAAGACTAATACTCCGTATTATATTAGGAACAATTTAATTTAAATTCTGTTTTGATTTAGGTATAGACGTATAGTCATGTAATATGTGAGATTGGATATAATACTATGGAGAGTACTGTTACATACAATAAAATTAGAAAATCATAACGCAAATCTTCAGTAATTGAATGAAATTGACTTCGTATACGATAGTAACAGAGAGAAAGATACCTGGAAACTTCAGTAATTGAATTAAAATATAAGTTTTGCAGCTGCAGAATTAGGCGGGAATTTGTTGCGGTTGAAGGGTTTTTTACCCTATTCCAATTATGTAAGACGAAGGTGCAAAAATAGGAAATTGTTTTTAGTTTTTTTTTTTCTTTTCTTTTTTTGTCACAGCTTTTAAATTTTTTTTCCAAACACCACTTTTAAAAAAAAAAATTTGTCAAACCCAACTTTTAATAATTTTTTTTGGGTGTTGATTTTCGCAGTACAATTTTTACCCAATATAGTACGCCTTTTCAATATTACCCCTCTCATTTCCCTACCTCTCATCCCTCTCCTCCTTTCTCCCTCTCCATGTACTAGGTCAAAGAAAAAAACTAAAAAAATGGATGTTCAATTTAACACCACTTCTCCCCACCATCAAGCACCTACAAGTCTACAACCTTCCTGCCTGCCCGCCTGAACCCTGTCGGCTGCCAAGCGCCAACTCGTCGTCCGTCGGCGAATCGCGAACCCACTCCCGTAGACAACCTCCTAATTTACTCATCTGGGTAAATTAATCATCTCGTAAACCGCACCCTACAACTCTTCCACAACTAAATGGCCCTCCTATTTACCCCGTTCGCCGACCACCGCACAAACCGCCCTCTGATTGCGACCACCAAATTTCGACTACCACTCTTATCCCTCCCACCACGTTTCCATCACCAAACACCTCGCTACCTGCCCAATTCCGACGATCGCTAGACCCGCATTTCATGTATAGTTTCTAATTTACCAACCAAAAACGTGTTACATATTCGATTTATAATGTATAATCGAAGAAATTTGATCGATTTAAGAGGTTGTATGGTTGGAATTTGAGAGAACTTAATTCAGGGGTGTTGGTAGTACAAGGGTATGCAAATGGAAATTAATGTAAAAAATGTACTAAATTGAGTAAAATGTATACTGCGAAAATAAAATTCCGATTTTTATTGTCAAATACGACATTTTGGCCAATATTTGAACACTTGTAATGGGGTGACTTTCATTCGATGTTTGAGATAGCAAACGAGGTCGGTTTGAGCTTTCTTAAATTCGTTGGAAAGGTTGGAATACATGCTTTCCAGCGGTTGTCAACATGGTGGTCAAAGGTGGCGTTATGTGGGGTAGATTGGTGTGTAAAGTAAGATTGGTCACATGGATTTGATGTAAATCAATGTAGGATTTTTCCGCGGGTCAATCCACTCCCTTTGGACCACCATTTGCAACCAACGACCACCACAAACAACACAACTACAACATACCCCGCACTCCCCCTCAACCTACATACCAAATTTCAGACCAAACAAAACGTCATAACCCCATTAAAAGACCCTCGAAACCCCTCTAACAACCCGATATAATCCCAAACTTCTAACCCTTTCTCTGACCAGCCTTAATTTATGCACCAATCGACCCCACGTATGACCACCTTTGGCCACCGTGTTCATAACTCCTGGAAAGCCTGTACTCCCACCTTTCCAACGAGTGCAAGAACACCTCAAACCGACCTCGTTTGCTATCTCAAAAATAGACTGAAAGTCATCCCGTTGCAAGCGGTCATGAAATTGTCAGAATTCGGCAAAAAGTCGTGTTTGACAAAAAAAAATTTATTAAAGGTTGTGGTTGACAAACTTTTTTTTTAAAAGGTAGTGTTTGGAAAAAAAGTTTTTTAAAGGTTGTGTTTGACAAAAAAAACCCTTGTTTTTAATATTATACGAGTAAAAGATAAAGTAGAGAGTATTACATACCTAAGACAGAAACTGTAACACCCCCTCATACCTAGGTACCTTACCAAGGACTACCCTAGCATGAGAGACTGTTACCATCTCGGTTGCCCGAGGTTAGTATATCATAGTTACCATTCCAAAACATCATTTATTAATTAATGATTACATGTTCCATAAACCAAAACCAAAATAAAGATTACTAATGTTCAACAACTGGAACTAAAAGATAAATCTCATGACAGCGGAAGTTAGACTCGAGTGATAACTCCCCATCTTGTCCCCATATCTAATACTCATCATCACCTGTCACAATCTGCTCACCATCCCCGAATGGATCACCACAGATTTTACAAAACAACAACGAGGTCAGTTACTGAATAATCAAAGCAAGACAAGTACGAAAGATAATCACTTATCATCAGCCAACTCCAACTCCCAATCACACGCCGGTTGGGGACCGCATCCACACCCACCAAGGTCCCGCTCATCAACGAGCAATAACTCAAACTCCCAATCATAAGCCGGTAGGGGACCGCAGCCACACCTACCAAGGTCCTGCTCATCAACGAGCAATAAACCTGTTCCTTAATGTGCACATCCCCTCCAGTCTAAGACTTAGACTTGACCGACTAGACGATCCACTCGGCCGAGTGGAGCCCCACTCGACTGAGTGGAAGACCGAGTACACTTTGGCAGTAGGCTGGAAGCCTGAAAAAGTGGTCACTCGACCGAGTGCATCCCCACTCGATCGAGTGGACTAACCACTCGACCGAGTGCCGATCGAGTTCACCTTATACGGGAAGTTTATTTGGTGAGATGTCGCTTTCGTGGCTCATCTTTTCAGATTTCTACCTAAAACCCTTCCTAAACCTCATTCTCACCACTCTCTAAACTTCCCCAAAAATCTCTCTAAAATATCCACCAACCAATCCTCTCAAAAACCCTATCATCCAAGTGAAGGATTCTTGCCTCCTTGTTCATCCATCTTGTTTGTAAGTTAATTTATACTCTATTTCGTTTAATCTTGTCTTAGTAACCTTAATTATCCTAGCATACTACCTCATAATTAATTAGGTTATGAGAATTAAGAGGAATAAATAAAGAGTTTAGTTAGTAGATTTATTATAATAGTTTATAGTAATGAATGTAGTAATTAATGTGTGTAGGGAGCTTCATTAAGGAGCACTTCTAGTGAGTAACTTGTGGATTTGTGAAGATAAGCTTGAGGTAAGGTTTTCCCTACTTAGCTCTAATGATGTGGATGTTTAATTGTGCATTTATTGTCATTGTTACATTTGTCTCATGGTAGTTGCATTATAACATGTTTTGATAATTAGAGTTTATCACATAATATGACTTTATGATAATTATGTGGAGGTAAGTATGGTGATTTGTCACAAGGTTGATTACATTGCATTATAATATGTTAAAGAACAATTAAATGAGAATAAATGAATTAATGAAGTATTGAGCATGATTATACTTGTTGTGTTAATATGGTTGCATAGTTGTGTTGGTTGGACTTGTTTGTCTTGTTTATGGTTTGGTTGACAATGGAGGATATTGGAGGATTCTTGGTTACGATTTTGGAGACGGAAGGCGGTTGGGAAAACGTCTTCCGCTCAAGTCACCCTTGGTGTAGGAAATGTAGATTCATATACAAATTAACATACTCATATATGTCATAATTAATTTGTCATAAAATTAAAACGGATCTTATGCATGCAAACAATAATATAAGAGAAGAGAAAACAAGTCCTTACATTGTAGATTTCGGTTATATTGGGCACAAGAGAGATCACCTTTCTCTCTTGTTCTTGAGCTTTTCCTTATGGATGAACCAAGATCTAAGTGTAGGATCTCTCCCTAAGCTTTATACCCAAGGCTTTCTCTTAATTTAATTAATATTACAAAACTAGTATAATATTAATTAGGTAGAAAATTGAACCAAAATATTTATATAACTCTTGAATATTTCGGTTTTTGGGGAGGAAGAAGATGGGAGTTTTTATCTCTCTAAAACTCATATTTTAGATGGTGGAAAGAATGAATGAATAATAATCTTTCATTATTGTATATTAGGTAAAATTGAGAGGAAAAACAATTAGTTTTTCCACTCTCAAAACCGCCCAAAGGAGAGAGGTAGGAGAGCCAATGCATGCCCTCATTTGTCTTCACAATGTCTTATAGGGTTGCATGGCTACACTTGCTTTTAATCATTATGTTCACCACTAAAAATGTAAACACAATTTTAGCTTAATTCTCCTCCAATATTTCGGCCCAATCTATAATATGGATTCCATATTATTTTTGTCAATTGTCAATATGTCACATGTCATATGTGACATAAATTTGTTATGTATTTTTAACATATTAAAAATCAACGTATTATCAAAAATACGTCACATACAAAAATCGACTTAGTAATTTTATAATTACTTGTGCCAAAATATTTTACCATTTATAAATTACAACTGATTGTATTTATAATAATTCATTCAGTTCCGATTGTTTCTTTAAACAATAATTTCATCCGAGTAATGATACAATTCAATTACTCAGACCGTATCTTATTTAATCATATTTTAATATGATACGTAAATTTTACTTCCAAAATCGTCCGTCAATTTTCAAGTAATTTAATTAACTCGCAACATTATACGATTAATTAAATAATCAATTAAGAGTATTGCCCTATAGGTATGACCTAGGGGTCAATGATCACCACCGTCACACGACGCGGTAATGTCAAACTCTAGTCACCAATCATTACCGATATATGTTGACCGGTTGACAAGAAACAATATTACTTCCCAATTGTATTCTTAAAATGAGATTTAATAATGATATTTAAATCATATGATCGCACTATTGTTGAGGACACATTTCCCAACAATCTCCCACTTATCCTCGACAAGTGTGCGTCACCAATTCTCTTGTCCTATTACTATCTCCCACTCAATGCAAGGTGTCTTTCAGGTCGTACTTGCAAGTGATCATATCGAGAGTGGTTTCCTCGATCTGGAGAATAACTGATTGACCGGATTTATCCACTCTGGATACCTTCCGAGCGTGGCCACGCATTTCCAGTTCATTACTCCTCGAGTGGCCCTGAGATATTGTTTTAACCCTGACAAGGGGGTGGACAATTCCTATCGCACTCATTCCCTTCGACTAGCCATAGCCATCATAACCCAAAATATGCCCATTTGACCCCATTTACGAAGGTCGTAGTAACACAAATCAAAGTTAATCTGAAACTGTGCCATCTTAGGTGAATAGTCTTTAGTCAAAAGAATCGACTCATTAGAATACTATAGCAGCTCTCGCCACGACCAGGCTATATAAATTTGCCAGAACTCTATAAGCGGTCATAAGGCCCGACAAAGTGTTCCTAACAGTCTGCCTATGTGATCGACTAGTCATCTCACATGACTCCGTGGCACTTGAACTTGCCATCAATCGCATCACACTCTAGTCACTTCGAGACGTCACCTCATACAAGCGACTATGGGCGAATACTATGCTAATCCGTGTTCACTTTAACGGGGTTCAATTGTCTCTACAACCCGTTTGGATGTAACAAAGTATAATAAAAAGAGTTTTAAAATAAAACTCGAACGACAAATGCGATTATCACACATGAATAATCAATGCTTGATTACTATTTCATGTTCTATAATCTAATTTGATCTTGTACATAGTTGTTCATTTCAATTCAATTGAAATGACATGACTCATCATGTTTAGCCTTTGAGAAGGCTTTGGTTAGTAGGTTTTATCAATTTCTTGTACCTTACTCAACCTCACTACATACTCGTTTTCCTTTGTAATGTATACATTTGCATTACAATACTTTCTGAGTACGTGTCGAGATCTAATCAAGACTTAGTCCCTCTAGCCTAAGAATAGCTCCCACTGTTTTCACAGTGTGCGGGACTCATCTTTCTTGCACATCCCATCATGATCGCAAGTGTACTCAATTTCCGTTATAAATATCTCTCATTGTTCTTTATTGCCACAATGGTATCTTAACCATCCTAATGTGTTTTGATTATGGTTTTGTCGGAAACCATGCGCAATCTCAATTGTCAATTGTCACTTGTGTAACACCCTTACACAATATTGCATCATAAACACTTTGCATCATAGCCTTAATGCTTCTGCAAGCACTTAAGGGTAATCTTTATAGCTTACTTGGTAAAGATTACTTAAATTCGATTTTGAAAACAGTTCATCATACTCAAAGCATATGAAGTGTTATACATCATTTCCTATTTAATTGATTTGACAGCGGAAGCAAATGGAATCAATCAAATATGTTCAATTTAATTGAACTAGTCATGAATCTTATCAACATAAGACTTCTTATTGACGCTAATATCACGTGGATTTATCTTCATAAATTTGGATATTAAAGATGTATTGTAATACTCCAAAAGTCTTAAATCATTCCTAATGATCAATATGTCATCCACATATCGGACTAATTAAAATTTCCGTAACTCCCACTAAACTCCATGTATAAACACAACTTCTCGACTTATCGAGAAAAGTTTTATAACATGATCAAAACATTGATTTCAACTCATTGATGTCCTACTTAAGATTCTCTCTTAAGTTTCACACTATCTTAGGATTGCAAGAATCTACTAAACTCATGATATGTATTGAACACATTCCTTCTATTGAAGAAGTGGGTTTTAGATTTACTCGCTATGTATTTCATAACCTCATAATGAAACACAATCCCTAAGAAGATCCTAATAGACTTAAGCATTTCAACTAGTGCAAAACCCTTTGCAACCAATCTTACTTTGAAATATCTCTTTATTAGTGCAAAACCCTTTGTCACTAATCAAGCCTTTTATTTCGGATTTTCATGGCTCTAAGCCTTGTATTGAGTTGTGACTTAAACATTCTTATGTAAGTCATATGTTTATTACTTTCCAGAAGTAATCAACTTGAATCAAACAATTTCTTTGTAAGTTATAAGCTCTTTACTTTCTTAAAAGTAGCATGAATTCATCATTTTTGACAAGTGACGAATTTAACCTCCTAGGTTTTAAAGAACCAATGTCTTACACAAAACGTCTCATGTAGCCAAGAAAGACCAGTTTCTTGCGACATAACATTTTCTGTGGCATTCTTTGTGGCTCTTGAATAATTTCTCCCACTCTGTCTTCTAAAATAAACTTGTATTTTAGAAAGACAGACTTCACGAGCCGCAAACCCGTCGTACTAAATGTGATAATTTAAGAGAGAAAATGAGCATTTGTTTCTTGTGAAAACTTACAAACATGGTACCCTTACCATTTCATATCACATATGATTCGATTTAGTGGAAAAATAATCTAGACAAAATGATAAAATCCCCAAAAGGATCAAGTAACTCAAAATAACTTGATCGAAGTCCAAACCTTATTGAATAGCGTTTGAATTCTTATCCAATCATACATTATCACATAATGCGTGTTAAGAGAGATTAATTTGTGATACTATATCACAATTCATTTGGCTTATATCAAAGTCTTCACTTTGATAATCCCATCACGACTAAATCGTGATTACTTGAACTCTTTGAAATTCTTCAAAGATTTCTCTATTTACCTTATTAAGTGAACATATTAGTGTCAACTTAAATCGTTGGTAAAAGATAATGATCAACCTATTTTGGATCGTTGATTTACAACCTCGATCTCCTTTTCAACCAAAAGGCACGAGACATCTTGCTTTGAATACAAGATACGCATAAACCATTAACAATCTAATGGCTTCAAGAGTACTCGATAACTCTTTGCGTTCATCATTCCAGAATTTAAGGTTTAATCTTGGGTTACCAATTTGAGTCTTACATCATCTACATGATATATCATTCTAGTTTGGTTTAGAATATATTCACCTTGATAATGGGCCACCATACATCAAATCGTGGTGTATAGGGTCACAAAAGTGAAACCTCTTTTGTATCTTAACAAGTTTATATTCTTATTTAGAGTTAATGCACTTAATAGTCATAATTAAGTACAACTTTAAATCCAAAAACTAGATTGAGTACACAATTACTCTATCTCTCGACTTCATTGTTGCTAGTCGTCATATTCTAATCATCCTATGTATCAAACATAATGATGAAAACCACCACCGGTTTCTAATATTGACGAAGTAATACTAGCAAAACTTATGTTTAACCAAATAAACACTTAACGAAGAAGGTCCCATTAGATGTCACACAACTAACTTGTTGATTCTTCAATAATTTGGGGTAGTTTCCTTTCTCGTGTCTAACATTTAAGACAATGGAAACTTTATCGGTCGGGATTGATAGGTTTAGTATCGTCATTCTCAACAACTTTACCTTTAACATTACCTTGTATCAATTCCATTATAATCTTTACTTCTTGAACCTCGTCCTTATCTTAACGGTTTAAGAGAATGCTCCCACTTAATTCAATGAGTCTTTGCTTTGAGAAGCAAAGTTGAATTCATGAAGATCACTCTTCATTTGTTCGTTTTAGTCTTAAAACTTTCATTGAAGTGGTTGCGTTATTTTGGTCAATTACGAATTCTGACAAAACTAATTACCAAAACAATTTATCGCTTTAATGTACTTAATTCATTTAAGTACATGAAACATAGTCCATTGTAAGTAGAAGTGTTAGTCAAGAATCAAAACCTGTTTGATAATGAATAACTTTAATCTATACTCTTTACAAGAGATCCTTAGAAATGGTTAATACGAGGTCTTTAGAAGAAAATTCAAATTTTGTCTTTAGTTACGATGTTTTAATGGAGTTTTGAATCAAAAACGAAATGATATCGTATATGAATAGTGGTAAAGAAATAGAACAATATAAAAACGGAATAGTGGAAAACTTAACATTTATCGTTTTATTAATACTTGAAAAACAAGTATAGCATTTACATAGTGACCTCTACCCAACTATGATAAATGATTCCAAGACCCAAATTCATATCGACTTAGGCACGGTGGGGCCGATACATCCTTTATCAATATAACTCGGTGGATTAACGTTTAATCGATTCTACTTATAGAACTCTTGGTCGATAATATTACATTAACAATTATCTATAGCCCAAAACACATCGACAAGGGCACGGTGGGGCCGATACATCCCTTATCAAATACTTTTGTTGAGTTCAATCCAAATTTCGAATAAATGTGTCCATGATCCAAACCCACATTAACTTGGGCACGGTGTGGCCGATACATCCCTTATCAACATGAATTCGGTGGATTAACATTCATCACCCACTTCCCCTACGTAACAAGGTTTGTACCCCGGTGGGGCCGAGCGCACTCCCTCGCGAAATAGGTTTTCATGGTTTCTACTATTTGGTAAGGCTATGTCTCAATTGATTGTTTTAGCGAGAGGTCATGTCAATTTATTATCTATCACGTTTTAAGTGAACTAAAGCGGTGAACTACGATAATTTTAATTGACACGGTCGATAAACTCGATAAAAGAAGACAATGCATGTTTAGTTATGGCGATTTAGCGATGCATGTGACATAAAATAAAATGTAAGCATAAAATAAATAAATCCTAGTATGGCCTTCCTAAAAAAGAAAAACTATTAATCTAATACATATTCGGAAACCAACTCCATTGGTCCCTTGAACTTCGGTTGTGGCACGCATCTCGAGGTAACACCGTCTTTATGTATCGCCATTCTTGAAGTAATCCGTCTTTTGGAACTCCGGAATGAATAAAATTACATAATAAATTACATAATTTCCTATTATACATTTGTAACTAAAATAAAATAAATCTATTAAATTACAAAACGGTGATACGAGATCACAATAAAAATTACAACCGAATCGATATTCCCATACATTTCGGGAAATACCAATTAAAATCTAAGGCCATACTAAGTAAAATTACATAATTCAAAATTACATAAATTAAAAATTATGACAATCATAAAGAAAATGCAGCATTATAATATGTATGAACATGCTCAATTTTATGCTAAATCGCCTTTTAATTAGCCAATATCGTATATTACTCGGTTTTTTACGGATTTGCGTGATTTCAACATTTTATAATCACAAAAATACATAAACTCATATTTATGCATAAGTTAATTACCCTAACCTCTTAGGACTCAAAATATAGTCTTCACTAATAATTTGACCATAATTAACCTTTATTTACAAAATTGTTCATAAATGGACCAAAATTACAAAAATAAGCCATTAAACTTCAAATAAATCACAAAATTTCAAATAAATTCAAAATTTGAAATTTAAATTCATGAACATTCTGGAAAAATCCATGACACTCATAATGTTCAAAATCTTAGGTTAAAAATTTCGAAAAATTTCCGGAAAAACAATGTTGCGGTTTATCGATATTTAATAAAATAATCATAAAAACATGGAAAAATTATTTTCATTAACTTTTCAATTTTAGATCTGAAAAATACAATAAATACAACATTAGACGTTTTTCCTAAGTCATAGATTATGTTTTATTAATTTTACACTAATAATGTCACTATTTATGCTAATTTTTCTTCAAAAATTCATAAATCATGCTAAAAGACTTCTTTATAGCCAATTATTTTACACACATTTTGTAAAATTGCATGTGACAACATATAAATTTTCTATGACCAGATTCGAAATTTAACTCATATTAACCTATTTTTCTCTTAAATCCATATTTAATAATGAAAAATTCATTTTTCGAGCATAACAAGTGCAAAAATTATGAAAAATTACAGGTTATCTCAAAATAATATATGTGATAACATATCCAAATATAAACTTAAAATTCGAAGTATAGCTAATTTTCGACCAAAAATGACATTTTTATTCATAAAATCACATTTAAATGCCATTATTGTAAATTATGAACAATAAAAATCCGAAAAATTAACCAAAATATCCTAAAACATTTTAGGACCAGAAATATTAACATGCATGTATTTATTTCGTGATATATCATAATAACACAAATTTTACAAGTTTTATTTGTTATTCATATAACTCGGAAAAACTTTTAACCAATTTGCATGCAAACAACCGTGGCTCTTGATACCGATTGTAGGAAATGTAGATTCATATACAAATTAACATACTCATATATGTCATAATTAATTTGTCATAAAATTAAAACGGATCTTATGCATACAAACAATAATATAAGAGAAGAGAAAACAAGTCCTTACATTGTAGATTTCGGTTATATTGGGCACAAGAGAGATCACCTTTCTCTCTTGTTCTTGAGCTTTTCCTTATGGATGAACCAAGATCCAAGTGTAGGATCTCTCCCTAAGCTTTATACCCAAGGCTTTCTCTTAATTTAATTAATATTACAAAACTAGTATAATATTAATTAGGTAGAAAATTGAACCAAAATATTTATATAACTCTTGAATATTTCGGTTTTTGGGGAGGAAGAAGATGGGAGTTTTTATCTCTCTAAAACTCATATTTTAGATGGTGGAAAGAATGAATGAATAATAATCTTTCATTATTGTATATTAGGTAAAATTGAGAGGAAAAACAATTAGTTTTTCCACTCTCAAAAACCGGCCCAAAGGAGAGAGGTAGGAGAGCCAATGCATGCCCTCATTTGTCTTCACAATGTCTTATAGGGTTGCATGGCTACACTTGCTTTTAATCATTATGTTCACCACTAAAAATGTAAACACAATTTTAGCTTAATTCTCCTCCAATATTTCGGCCCAATCTATAATATGGATTCCATATTATTTTTGTCAATTGTCAATATGTCACATGTCATATGTGACATAAATTTGTTATGTATTTTTAACATATTAAAAATCAACGTATTATCAAAAATACGTCACATACAAAAATCGACTTAGTAATTTTATAATTACTTGTGCCAAAATATTTTACCATTTATAAATTACAACTGATTGTATTTATAATAATTCATTCAGTTCCGATTGTTTCTTTAAACAATAATTTCATCCGAGTAATGATACAATTCAATTACTCAGACCGTATCTTATTTAATCATATTTTAATATGATACGTAAATTTTACTTCCAAAATCGTCCGTCAATTTTCAAGTAATTTAATTAACTCGCAACATTATACGATTAATTAAATAATCAATTAAGAGTATTGCCCTATAGGTATGACCTAGGGGGTCAACTGATCACCACCGTCACACGACAAGAAATGTCAAACTCTAGTCGACCAATCATTACCGATATATGTTGACCAGTTGACAGTAACAATATTACTTCCCAATTGTATTCTTAAAATGAGATTTAATAATGATATTTAAATCATATGATCGCACTATTGTTGAGGACACATTTCCCAACACTTGGAGCTTCCGACTCCACAGGGGATGTGCACATTTAGTACTTGGGTTATAGAGGGACTCATGTGCTGAGGCACGATGTCTGGCAGGGGACTCGAGTCGCACTCGGGCCCAGTACCACGGACGTGTTCAGAGTACCGTGTGTTGATAGTGACATCGTGGGCGTGTCCCGGTCATCGGTTTGCGGAGATGTATGTTGGAGGATGACTTTCATGTATTTTCATACCTTGTTGGATTATTGGTTATTGCCTTTACATTGTCACATAAGTAAGTATGATTAATTATTGCATTCATTGAACATTAATATCGTTAAGCTAACACTTGGGTTTTGAAATATTGGTGGTGAACCATATGGTGATTTCCGCCTATATGGGGAGCTGTGTTGACAGGTTAGCATGCTAGATACGAGGACTTGGAGAGCGGTCTTCATTAGTTGTCACCATTCTTGTTTATCTTATTTTTTGACATTTAAACTCCATTCTCTTCGATTTGGTTGTACTATTTGGGATGACATTTATATACCTTAAATTTGTAACCGTTTAACTAACTATAACTTATCTATTTATATTATGCTAAGTACTTCTTTACTTGATTGTTCGCACTACAAGCTTGGGAAACCAAGTCTTGTAATGCCTCCATGTGTTGGGAATGCCTAGAGGAAATGGTCCCGACTTATGGGGGTGTTACAGTATAGTTATTACTTAATATAAGTGGGTTGGAGAGTTGGAGATGAGTAAGGCCGGTATAAGCGGAGCGAGCGGGGCGGTTATGGGGCGGGGTGAGTTCTGGCATGTGGGTATGGGGCGAGTCGTACGTGATACCCGCACCTGCTCCACGATCTCGGCGGATGAACCTTTTAAAACCCATCCCTGCGCCACCACCCTTCAAATAATTACCCGCGCCCGCTTCACGTGAGACGGGTGCGGGATCAGACTCGCCAAAACCCGCCCCACTGACATCCCTAAGTGCCACTCTGACAGCCGCAATATAACCTATATCAGGATTCCTCATTCCCTTAACCCTAATTCATTTTTTCCCTTCTCTCTACCACCCCCAAAACCTCTCCCTTCTCTCTAGAAATCTCCCAATCATTCCTCCATGAATTTTAAGCTTGTATTTGAAGAAAACTCACCTTCCCCTTCCTCTGTTCACCTTGTAATTAAGATCTACCATTTTCTCTCTCTTGTTTATGAACCCTAGAATTTGAGGGGCTTTTGAGGGGTTTGTTAATAACGCTTATAATTAAGATTATGGGTAGTTAAGGGGTAATAATACTGGGTTTTACATAGTAATTAGTTATAAGGTGTATTGTGATAGTATATATTGTACTTTTGTAGGATGAGACGGTTTTATGACGTGGATGCTATGCTTATGGGATTGCTTATGCGGATTTCTATGAGGCAGGGTTTTCCCTACTTGGTTCTCATTGTTCACATATAATCGTTGTGTCTTGTGTTGAGGAAATTGTGGTGTCGATCTTACGTCGGTCGTATTGGTCTTGTGTTGGTGGTGTTGATCTTGTGTTGATTGTATTTGGTTGTGTTGGTTGTGTTCGGTTATATTGTGTTTGGTTTCGTGTTGATTGGATGTGACGGTGTTGGAGGTGGTTGGCGGTTTACACTTGTGGGTGTACACCTTGTAGTGAAGAGGCTAGTGTGGGTATTGACCTCACGCCTGAGATCCCTCCTTGGAGGGACCCACCCTCATGGAGGATGTGCACATTAATGGTTCAGGTTATCGGATTCATGTTGCGATGCAAACTCAGGTACTTCGTGCTGCGGTGCGAGTACCTGGGTTGCGGTCCAGCAGGGGTTGGTGGCGCTATTGCGATGCAGTCACCGTGATTGTGATGAGATTGGAATGGTATGATATTGGAAGGTGTGACATTGTGGTTGTGATACAAGTCATGAGAAGTGAGTTTCATGTTGTTGGTCATATTATATTGGGAGTCCTGATTATATGTATTATGAGACTGGCGTGTGTGTGTGTGTGTGTAAGTATAACTGTCACCTATTTCTGGGGTGGCTTGTGTTGATCCATATGATATTTTCGATCATATGGGGAGCAGTATTTAACAGGTTAGCTTTTGTATACGCGTGGGATTTGAGCCGAGCATGGACTTGACATAGCTAGTTGGGTCGATCATCTCCTTCGAGATGACTTAGATCACATTAGAGTCATGGTTGTAATTCGAGGCTTATAATGTGTATAATTTATTTTTATAATGACATTTAAATTGTAAATTGTAATAAATGTTTTTTTATTGTAATTTTGATGCACTACCTCGGGCAACGAGATGGTAACACCCTTAATTATCTTGACCGGATAATCAGGGTGTTACAAAGTGGTATCAGAGCGACGATTTTGGAACCTAAACCAATGAACCCAAATGAACCTAGGAGAGTCTAAATAAAACTAACCTGACTTGAGTACAATAGGAAGTTTGCTTTGGGATGAGTAGGCGCCGTCATTTCAAAACTAGACCTTATTGGCTTGATCGGTCACTACGTGGGTGGTTATGGATATGAGCGAATGCTATATGAAATGAGGCATTAGTATGTGTATGATATGATGAGTTGTTGAGTTAATAACATGATGAAAGATGTGGATAATGTGTTTGTTAATGCATGTTTAATAATGGAAATGGGGTGCTTGTATGACAGTTGAAATCATTGCAATGAAATTGCCAATATAACGTTGAATAAGGAAATGTATGCCATGGATAAAAGGGTCAATGTATGAGATGTGTTTTGTGAATGATTATTGCATGTGAGAATGTAATGAAGTTTTAATGATATATTTGACATGGTTAATACCGTATGCTTGCTTGAATTATGTTAGTAATAGGGCTCGAATATAATTTGATGAAGGTTGTTAATATAGCGATTGTAACACCCGCGAATTTCTCAATTTGACATTTAAAATTTATTTAACCGTTTAATTACTTTATTTTATATTTTTAAATTATTTAATTTAATTAATTCATTTTAAACATAATTTTTATTAAAGCTATAATTTTAAAGCTTAATTTATATAAAAGTACGTATTTTAGTCGGATAATAATAATAATAATATTAATAATAGTAAACTTCCGTCCTAAATTATAGTAGGTTTAAGACGAATTTCCGTCTAGCTATAGACCGTCACATTTCCACTTGTGAGACTAATCTTTTCTCGACCAATCCCGTATCAACAACACACATCTACACCCACTCTACTTTAAAATAATTGCTTTTGACAAATAAAATCTACCATACCAATCTATATTTTGACATGTATTCTGATTCTACCTCGACCCATGACCCGTATAAGCCCACTCATATTTAGTCTGACCCGTATTCGAGTTTACCATGTATGAACCGCCTCAGCAGTCGACCCATCCAACCCGTTTGGGTGGTCTAGCAAACCTTGCATCAAATTCATGTGGTAATTATCTAAGTTTTGTAGTCTGACCCGTATTCGAGTTTAACATGTATGAACCGCCTCAACAGCTGATCCATCCAACTCGTTTGAGTGGTCTACAATTGTTTTAAAATTCTTATCATTTTAGCTTTTTACTTTTAAAGTTTATATATATACTAATATAATTCTATCATCTTGATCGGATAAAATTTCCATAACTTTGGTGATAGTTCTACAAATAACTTTATCACCTTGATCGGATAAAATTTGCATAATTTTAATTTATAATTTATAATTTTATTAGGTAGTTAAAAAAGTAAGGCAATTTACAAAGTATTAATTTCGGAAATAACATAAGAAAAAAAAATGGTAATAACATATATTAAAGGCCGTATGTGTCAATAGGATAAGTAATGAGACACAAGATGAGACATAAAATGAGACATGGGATCTGCACTGGAGTTTTTGAGGTGTATAATGTGGTCTCACAATAAATATGAGGTGTTGGAAAATTGACAGCCTAACAAAATCAAGGCTAAACACCTACCACAAATGGGAGAAAACGAACACCAACAATGAAGACAGAGTTTTATTTAGGCCTAAATTATTGTTCGTAAAGTACTGAGAATGAAGAGGGAGGAACAAATACTAATCCATATTCCGTATTAGTTAAGTTGTGACCTTGTTTAAATAACATTTTCCGAACCTTAAATCCATTACGCTGCTAAGTTGCACGTCGTTGTAAAATGTTAATCTTGTTATAGTTGTCGATGTGTATATATATGTATATGACTCTTTGGAGATTTATCTTATGTAGGATTCAAAAATAAAACTCAATCTTTTTTGTAATTTACTATATCTCTTATTTTATTAGCTCAAAAATAATTATCTTCAGCTGAGTTTATTATTAAAAATAAAAATCGTGTTTTAAAAAAGTTGGAGTCTCTAGAATTGCTTGAAAAAAGCCTCTTTTAAAAAATTTATTTTGTTTTTAGTTGAGCTTTTAAAAAATGTAAGTTCAAACATGTAAAAAATGTAATTTTTTCATTATAAATAGTGACTATTATTACTTTGTACGATCATGTTATACACTATTATATTAAATATGATATTTTAATATGTTTTACCAGAAATATGTATACTATATTATAAGACTAATACTCCGTATTATATTAGGAACAATTTAATTTAAATTCTGTTTTGATTTAGGTATAGACGTATAGTCATGTAATATGTGGGATTGGATATAATACTATGGGGCAGACCTGTCACAATTTAACCTGGCATATGTACATTTGACCCAACTCAACCTGTTTTGTACCAGATCAAGACCCATATATCTTGACGTGTAACATTGTAACCCGATTAATCAAACTCGAAATAACCATTAATTCTTAGTCGAAATCTCCCGATATTAGTTTTTTTTTTAATTAATAATCAAAACATTGAAAATTTGCTACCGATTGATAAATAATCTAATTATTTGTAGATACTAATAATTTGCAACCACAGAACGGGACACGGTATCGTTAATTAGCAATTTATCTCGTAAATAATCCAATTCTTAGTAAATTTATACTCGTACTATATTATATGACTTTAATATGTGCTCGTGGTAAAAGTTGCAATGTCCAAGATATTATATGATCCCTTATTGCATGGT
Source organism: Silene latifolia (assembly GCF_048544455.1). NCBI lineage: Eukaryota > Viridiplantae > Streptophyta > Magnoliopsida > Caryophyllales > Caryophyllaceae > Silene > Silene latifolia. The sequence goes on along the minus strand of NC_133530.1, from coordinate 35,722,824 downwards.
TTAGCACATATGATGAAGACTTATGAATTGAATTCTCTCTATACGGAATGATAACTTAAAACTGGATTTTTATTATTGAATATTACTATTTTATTCTATGCTAATGTTTCATTCAAATTCATGAAATGAGTACAAAATAAATGATAAATGATCTTTTATCATATCCTTGTCTACGTTCATATTGGCACAAATGGGAAAGATTTTTTTATAAGGAGGATATAACAACTCTACACTTTATTACTCCCTCCATACCGTACACACCAATAGTAACATTGAGAATCTTGTCACTATTCATGTTCGTATGTAGGGAATCTTCGATATTATTCTTAATTTATAAGACAAAATATAGTCATATGAGATCTTGTTTGATTTATCGTCATGAATGCTATAAGAATATCAAATTTGTGTAATCAAAGATATTCACGTTGCAAAACGTGTCTCGATAAGTGTGAAAAAGTCAATGTTACCATTGGTGTGGTATGAAGGGAGTATAAGTGTCTTTATGAAAATTAGCTTGTGTTAATTTTAATTTCTGCAGAAGGTTTTATCTTTATTATATGTCTCTCTCAAATTTGATTAGCTCAATCTTTATATGTTTGATCTTGTCGTATCTTTTCATGCTCTAATTACTGTTATGTGCCATCAGTCAAGTAACACTTGTATAGTAGAGGCTTGAACTCTTTGTACACTACAAAATTATATTGTTACGATATTACCCCGTTTACCGTACCCGGATCTTTCTCCCATCTGCCATGTAAAAGAAATAAAAAAGACATAAAAAAATACAATAGTTATTATCTTAGAGCATGTACAATAGAGAGGAGATATGATCCTTTTATTTTTTCTTTCTTCCTATTTTTTTTGACACTTCATTTTATCTATGACCCACCTTATTTTCTAACATGTACATCCTTCTCCTTCTATATTTTCCTCATAATAGAGAGGATCATCTTATACTTCCTCTCTATCATAAATTATTCTTATAACATTTTATAAAAGAAAAATAATTTATTAACACTCCGCATGGAAAATAATTGGTGGGTACGTGGCACAAGGGCCAAAGTTTAACTTCCTCTAATTTTAGAGGAAGTTGTGTTCATCCTCTATCCGATCCTCCATATATGCTCCACAATAGAGAAGACCTCCTCTTACAGGAAAAAGAGTGCTAAGAGGAGGCTAAATCCTCTCTATTGTACATGCTCTTAGTGATCATCCAGCAAGATCTAAAGAGTATACCATTGTCAATAATAAAAATAGTTTAGTAACCTTATTTTAATACTTATCAAGACTCACTATCATTCTTGTCAATGACTATCGTCTTTTAATTGTTGTCCATGCTTCCTGTAAAATTAAAAATTAAACCTTATAGTAAAAGCAATCAAAACTACATAAATTTATAGTGATACTATATCATAAGATAAAAAACTGTCTATTGTTATTTATGCAGAGCAAATAAATCGTACCAAATCACTCTTCTACGTCGATTAACTTAAATAATGTAACTGCAATCTTTTGTCCTGTAGCTATTGATGATTCTCCATCTCATGCAATAACTCCCAAAATAGCCCTACGTAAATCAACACTTATGCAACATATGTTAATATTAGTATAGGAGACTATTGAGTATTGAGCATCGAATTATAGAAAAGAAAAAAAAAAGAAAGAAAAAAAAAAGTGATGATAACGATCAAAACATCAAAAGAAGGAAACATCTCATAGTAAAACATAAAATAGCTAATACTGAAAAACGTATATTATATATTGCTTAATATTTTGGAGAAGCAAGGGAAGACGGAATGCATTATTTATACTTGAGAACTATAGCTTTTGAATTAGTTGGGAATTAGTGACCTAGTATAATTGTGAATCAAATGATCTTAATGGGTAAATAGAATCTCAGCAAACTAAACTACGTATAACATATTGTATCTCATTGGATAGGATTTATAGGATAAATAAATATTAATTATTTTACGACTCTTAATTTTGGATATAATCTCACATATTTTAATACTAACTAGTTTTGTGACCCGTGCAATGCACGGGTTTTATCAAGACGCTTCCTTAAAACTTTGTTCTGATACGAAAATTTAATGAAGGGAAAGGAAAATGGAGACCAATTTTTTTTCAACTATAAATAAAAGATTTTAAGATAAAATGTAAAATGGTTGACACATGTTGTGAAATAATCCATGTTGTGGTAAGATTTAAAATAGGGAAGAATTTAGTTTGAAAAGTGGGTAGTTAATACAGAGTATAATCCTTCTTAAAACTTATTCATGCATATGTTTGTTCAAAGTGGTTTACGAAATCGAAATGTACTTTTTTTGTTAGTAAGTCGACGTGTACTTAATATGATGACATTATAAATAAAGAAAAAACACATAGTTCTATTTACGTGGAAATTCTTATGTTAATGACAAAGTATGCAAACTTAAATTCATTTTGGTGGACTATCTTGTGAATTTGAGTTGTATTAGAGTTATAATCTACATAACATTCTAAACATGATGATGTAACTTGTTGCCTCAAGTCATATACATAATCATTTTTCATTGTACTTAATTACTTTGTAGGGTAACAACCGAATATTCTACATCACGTTTCAAACCAAACTATTGTTGTCACATACTGCAAATATGTCAGAATCTTGAAATAGGACGAATCTGTCTTAGTAATGTAAATCAAACTACTTAATGAATGCACAACATCTTCCATATTGGCTTGTTCAATTACATAATCTATACGTACTACCTGCATGTCAACAAAAAAATACATGTAAGCAAATTAATCACTTTATAAGCAGATTACAAATACTAATCATGTGATTTAGAGATTAGCAAGGAAAGAAACAGAGTTGGTTATTTGACTTCATAACTATGAAGTTGAACTTTTTTATTTTACGCAGAACTTAAATATTAATTTTTTAAAGGGTTATTCTACATGGTAACCCTGTGTTTGTTTGAATTCTAGCCGGTAACCCTTCGTTTTTCAACCACCCACATGGTAACCCTGAACTTATTAAAAAAGATTCTCCATGACCCTCAACTTTTATTCGGTTAAAAAACTCCGTTAGTTTGAATGTTTATTGGGACTTGGGCTTGTCTTTTACACTTCAAATGCTTAAATGGACAAGTAACTATGGTCTTCTCAACTCAATTAAATAAATAAATCCCGAGTTTTCCAAACAAATAATTATATTATAGGTGTGATAAGAGTATAATTCATAATCTTTTATTATCATTGTTATTATTATCATCATTTTTATTGCTTAACAAAGAATACTAAAGTAGTAAATATATCGAAACACGTCTTACTTTTGTTTTTGTTATAAATTAGATTGGATTATAATTGTTAATATTGATATTATGTTATTATTATTTTTATAACAAAAACAAAGATAAGATGTGTTTCGGTATATTTACTACTTTAATATTATTTGTTAAGCAATAAAAATGATGATAGTAATAATAATAATGATAATAAAAAGATTATGAATTATACTCTTAAGTCTTACTACACCTAGAATATAATTATTTGTTAGGAAAATTTGGAGTTTATTTATTTAATTTAGTTGAGAAGACCATAGTTACTCGGCTATTTATGCATTTGAAGTCTAAAAAACAAACCCAAGCCCCAATAAACATGCAAACTAACGGAGTTTTTTTAAAGCGTTAAAAGTTGAGGGTTACGGAGAACGTTTTTTGATAAGTTCAGGGTTACCGTATGGGTGGTTGAAAAATGAAGGGTTATCAGCTAGAATTCAAAAAAACACGGGGTTACCGCGTAGAATAGCCCTTTTTTAAATTTGTAGCTTTATACTATGACTAAAAAGTTTAAACTTTAGTAGCAATGTAGCGCATTTGAGATCCAAAATTTATATGAAATTGAACCATTGATTTTCAAAGCACAATAAAACGGAGGCGGATGAAATTTTTATCTTCAATGTACATTTCACATTTCCCATGGAGAATTAAAGATGAGTGATATAAAATGTGTTTGACTTTAGAGAGTTACAATATTGATTTTGTATTTGCTTGGTTCTCTTATTTCTCTATGAGGAGGTATTTATACAAACTCAGTGAGCAACTAAAAAGTCACCACTAATACACTTAATTATGCAAATTCATTGTATCATAATTTCACTAATAAACTTAATTATGATAATTCATTGTGTCATAATTTATACATACCAACTCATAGTCTCTTACTATTCCTAATAAAATGCAAAGAAAAATAACATAAAATGTGGCACTTAAAATTGCTTAACATGACACACGTCAAGTAATAAACTACCCATCTTGCCTTTTTATTATATTGTATAGATACTAATAGTTAAGTTATTTATCATACTAAATTTCGAAAAAATAATTAATATGGAATAAATTTTAAAGAGTAATTAAACAATAAAAGTGGAATGGAGAAGGTCTCATTTAAATTCACCATGAACATAAAATTATAAATATAATTATTTTAGTTTTACTTACTAAATATATTGTTAAAGAATGCATTTTTTTTTTACAAAACCTTATATTTTACGTGAAATAATTTCATGAACTAAATACATGGTATTACTACCCTTTTAAAATTCTATTATTAGTGTTTAATTTACTTTAAGTATTTACATAATTTGTTTGTAAATTACTTAAATTAAATAAATATTTTCTTTTCCATATATTTTATATTTTCCAAAACCTTATCCTTTACGTGAAATAATTTCATGAACTAAATACTCGGTATTACTACCCTTTTAAAATTCTATTATTAGTGTTTAATTTTACTTAAGTATTTGCAGAATTTGTTTGTAAATTACTTAAATTAAATAAATACTTTCTTTTCCATATATTTTATATTTTCCTAAGAAAATATTTTATATGATCTTTAATACTCATTTATCGATTAATTAGTTCTGTAAAACATCTTCTATATACAACAAAGTTATGGTAACAACAATAGTGAATTATTGTCTTTAAAAAAAAGTAGTGAATTAGTGACAATACATTTTTTTTTTCAACTTCATTTATTCTTCTTCGTTCTTAATTTCATATGTATTCAATTTTTTTATTTCGAATACATAAAGTACTACTCCATATGAAATATCTTGAAATTATTAACTTATAGTTAATGCGTATTTTTTTATTGTAGTTTTTTTAGTTAATTAAGTTTAAAGCTAATGGAATGTGGATGGATTTTTAAAGGAAATAAGTGAATTAAATTAATGCAATATAATAATAAATTGATAATCCATGTCATATTAGTTTGCCAAGTCACATTGTTATTATTTACGTGGCTTTTTTTCATCCATGTGGCATTGTTTACATGACATTTTTAGGCTAGCCTTTTAATAATATTTTATAGATTTTATATACGAATTTTAAAACACTTGGAGACTACCACGTGCTTCGAAAAAAACTTCTTTTATATTTATTACTAGATTTAATGCCCGTGCGATGCACGGGCCTTTTTTTAGCAAACATTTTAAAATTCAATTTAGAAAACTATTAAATCTGGGAAGTATATAACAAATTATTATATCTAATTATTCAATTTCATAAGATCTCATAAAAGCATGAATAAAGAAAGTCGTGAAACATTTAAATTATGAATAAGTCTCTTGTAAAATAGACTTACGATAAAAATATTGTAAAGCCATTAATAAAGTTACCTTGATGTCCTTATTAGACAATTGTGATAGTTAGTTGGGGTTACTGGACTGGGGATAATTAGGTAAAGTAACTAATGGTTAAAATAAGCTGTGTAAAAACGTTTTATAGAAACATTATTGTTAAACTATATTTCCTCTGTCTTGGTCATTTGCTTACGAATTCCATATTTAAGTGTATCACTCATTTGTTTACCTTTTTAATTTGAGAATATTTTTCATAAGTTATTTAATAATTTAAATCATCTTGATCCACTTGTCATCCAACAATTAATTCTACAAAGATCTCCCTTTTCTTTGATCTTTGTGCTAAAAGTAAGGAGTCGTTTGGTTGATCAAGGAACTTAATTTTCCTAGGAACTTCATTTTCATGGAAATTAAGTTCCTGCATCCAATTCGGGTGAATTTGACAAAAAGTGTTTGGTTGCTCATGTAGGAATTAAATTCCATGGGAACTTCCAATGACCAAGGGGTAGTAGGTAAGCCAATTCCTACATCATGTAGGCATTGGAAGTTCCTGGGAACTTCTAATTCCCCCATTTTCCAAAAAATATGACAACCAAACAACCCATGTTTTTGCAATTTATGGGATTTTCCAATTCCTGTGTTTTTCAAGTGTCAACCAAACAACCCCTAAAAGTAAACAAATGACAATGAAATTGGCTTATAGGCTGATGATTTTTCTTAAGTGTAGTTATAAGTAGTAATGTACATTTATAATAACAGGTCACTACGTGTAACATTTGTTTTTTCTTTGATTTGTTAAGCGAGGATATACTCTCTTCATCATTCATTTTGTGCAATGCAATCCCCAAAAGGGGTTATAGTCTTTTCACTTTCTGTTTCGGATCATGTAACATCTTATGTATTTTTTCGTTTTGTGTAACTAAAAACTAAAAACTAAACTAAAAACCATTGAAACTCTTAGAGAGTCAAATGCGTATGCTAAGAATAATGGAGTACCAGTACCATGCCATGCACTAATACTCCGTATTCCGTAAGTAATAATATTAGTATATAGTTGCACCTAAATTTATTCATTGTTTAATTCTTTTATAAATTATACTCATTCTCATCTACTCGAAACAATTCATTCACTATTTGAAGTCAAACCTGATAAATTTTAAGCTTCATCAGATTTCGTCAAATAAAAAAAATATAAACAATCTACGAAACAATTGAATTTGTATAGGAGTGGGTGGCAACAAAACATGTAGAGGTTATATAGTATACATGTATAATAACAACTACTTGTGAATTAGTGCCGTGTAGTTACGTTGCTTTACAATAAGGCCATCATAATTTTTCCATATCCTTATCAAATAGGATTATACATCCAGTTGTACCATAAGCATTGTACAACCAAGATATAAGAATCTGAACTTATATGTATTCTTTCTGAGCTAATTCAAAGTTCATGTTTTTAATGTGTAAATGGATGAGTTTAATACTTTCTAATAAAATTCATATTCTTTAACACCGTACAACATATACAACTGGTTGTATAGTCCATGAATTGTTTACCTTATAACTTCATCAAATATACCCACATATATACGAAGGTACGAAGTAACCAATAAGACCTAACTATTAGAAAACCGTTAGATTACTAAATAATCTAGAAAAATGATTAGCAAACCAATGTTACGCCATTATTACTCACAAATAAGATCATACATCTTGTTGTACAGGAAGCATGGTACATCAGGTCCATATATTACATATTAAACTATTTAAGCCCAAAAAAAAATTCTACACATCTCCATTTTTCCCTAATTCTGATTTCTCTCCAGTCGACAAACCCTACCCCCTCTTTCTCTTCTCTAAATTTCTCTTAAACGATCCGTAATTCTGATTCTAATATGGTGAAAAGAAATCAATTGACATCATAATCAAGGAGGAAAAACGCATCTAATAATATTTTGGTGAACGAGAAGCAATTTACATCATCATCAAGAAGGACAAATGGATCTAATAATACTTTGAGGTAAATTTCTACACCAATCATACGAACTATTATTAGAAGAATACAAGTTCAAAAATTCGAGTACATAAGAATACGAGCTATTAAGATAAGAATATGATCTAATGTAAAAAGATTACGAGTTTTAAAGAACCACGAACTTAAAAATACAAGCACATGAGAATACGAGCTATTAAGATAATAATACGAGCTAATGTAAAAAAAAATACGAGTTTAAAGGATTACGAGCTTAAAAATACTAGCGCATAAGAATATGAGCTATTAATATAAGAATATGAGCTAATTTAAAAAGAATACGAGTTTAAAAGGATCAAGAGTTTTAAAATACGAGCACATAAGAATATGAGCTATAAAGATAAAAATATGAGCTAATGTAAAAAGAATACGAGCTTCAACTATTTTCATGTATTAAAAATTTTGGATAAATTTTTTTTCCCTCACGAGTTACGTCATATGATTTGTTCCATTATAAATATTTAAAGGAGAATATGATTCATTAAGTGGATGATGGATGAAGATGGAGAGGAGTTAGAAAAATATGGAAGCAGTCAGAGAAAGTAGGAGGATTGAATTCAAAATTGGATTATGTTATTTTATTTTTTTTGTAAAAATATTTGGAAAAAGACTAAAATAACCTTGGATGTACAATGCTCATTGTACATCCAGTTGTATAGTCTTGGAACTGATTATTACTTGTTAAACACAATATAATGAAAATCATATAAAGTCTACGAAATAGATCGATGTTCGGCTTATCGGTTAGTTTCTAAGAGTATAAAAAAACCCAACTTTTTCATCCAATTAATATCTACCAATGTGTGTATGCATGCCAAGGTGACAAAACTATATCATAAATTTCGCAAAATCTAAGGCAATATTTAATAGCGAAAATACATGCATGTATGTCCAACTTGAAATAAAAGAGAATTATAGACACTGAATATATAAGTCCTTAGTTAAAACCGAATATACTATAATCTTAAGGAAACTACAATGGCCGTCTTACGTACTTTACAAACGCCGATCACCAACAATAGCATCAAAGCTGACCTCTACGGATGACTATATCCCGCCAACGTAACATCGCGTCTAATAGTTCTTCCCTGATATCAACCTCCTACAAAAACAAAATTATAAACTCAAATTATGCAAACTTAGTATACAAAAAGTACAACGCTAATATTGATGAAAACATAATTATAATTTAAACAAAAAAGAGTGGCATGATAAGGCTAGCTACGGGCATAAAATAACACATAAAACGTAAATACATGATAGTTATTCAAACAAAGAGTTGTAAGATTTGTGAGCCAGGGTACAGTTACCGTTTATATAAGTATGAGGCAAGACATGTTGTGATCCAATGCAACTATAACTCTACAATAAGTATGTTAATAATAGGATTCTATTAATCATATGATTTCTTATCTCTTTGTTAAATTGAATAGTGGGGTATCTATTTAATTGGTTGATTGTAAAATTAGGCAGTTCATTAAAAATAGGTAATACGAAGTATGCAGTTGTAATATGACAGAACTCTACAAAACATATTGTTATATAATAATATCTTATGACTTAATTAATAGTAGAATTTTCTGGTAATACATAACCCCCGCCCCCTAGAACTCTAATTAGGGTAAGAGATTGGGGGTTCTTACTCCAATATATTTCGTGTGTTATGATTTTTTAATCTAATTTTAATTCTAATTTTTATCTGTTATTTGTTTTTAATGAATTAAGCGGTTTGTAAAAGGTGGAGTCTTTATAATCGCTCGAAAAAAGCTTCATATCCTTATCAAATAGGATTATGCATCCAATTGTACCATAAGCATTGTACAACCAAGGTATAAGAATCTGAGCTTATATGTATTCTTTCTGAGCTAATTCAAAGTTCATGTTTTTAATGTGTAAATGGATGAGTTTAATACTTTCTAATAAAGTTCATATTCTTTAACACCGTACAACATATACAACTGGTTGTATAGTCCATGAATTGTTTACCTTATAACTTCATCAAATATACCCACATATATACGAAGGTACGAAGTAACCAATAAGACCTAACTATTAGAAAACCGTTAGATTACTAAATAATCTAGAAAAATGATTAGCAAACCAATGTTACCTGTAATACTACGGATTTTATTTGGTGACTACTCGACCGAGTAGAGCCTACTCGGACGAGTAGTGCTGTTATTATAGTCTGTGTTGGTTCTGCCGAGAAATACTCGGCCGAGTATAGTGAATACTCGACCGAGTAGAGGATACTCGGCCGAGTATACACTTTACTCGACCGAGTATCCGGTCTGGCGAAGCGTATTTTGACGGTTTGATTAGGGAATATTTAGGGTTATTTTATATCCCGCGTCAGTTTCTAAAACCTTATTTTCAAACTTCATCATTTTACGTTTACCCTAATCACTCCCTAATCACTTCCTAATCATTCCCTAGCATCGTGGTGTGTGCAATCTTCGTGGTTCTTGTGTATAATTCCTCATTCTACTGTTGGTAAGTTCTATTTCTATGTTGTTTGTGTACTTTGAGGTTACTGTATACATATATGGAATTGGGAATATGGGGGATTGTGCAATGTGTAATTGTGTTATGTGATCATTGTAAAGGAGAAGACTTCGTAGAGGAGCCTTTCTGATTGTCCGAGTTTCGTGCTACTGTTGATTGCTAAGGTAGGGTTTCCCTACTCAGTTTATTGTTCATTGTTAAGATATGTTTGTTTTGTAAATATTCTTATCTGCTGATCATCGGAGTATGGGTGTTGCGGTGACGGTGTTGGTGTGGAGATGTGTGACGGCTGTGATGTTGTGTGATTGTGATTGTGGTGGAGTCACTTGCGGGAGTGGCTTCACACCCTAGTTCGCCCTCCGTGGAACCCGCCACGGGAGGGGATGTGCACATTAAGGAACAGGGATTGTTAGTCGCTCGTTGATGAGCCGGACTAGGTGGGAGCGGCTGCGGTCACCCACTGGCGGCGAGGATTACCTGTTGCGATGGGTAATCTGGCAGGGCTATACACTTAGGTGTGTAGTCGGTTACTGTGTGAGATCGGGAGACTGGGGTTGGAGGATGATCAGCTGGTTATCTCGTCTGTTTGTCTTATATTGTTTGAGTAATACTGACCCCGTTGTTGTTTGTGGAATTTGCGGTGATCCATTCGGGGATGGTGAGCAGGCTTGACAGGTATTGCTAGTGGTGAGCTTGGGGCAGTCATGGGAGCATTGTCATCACTAGTCATAGCATCACCGTCCGAGTCTTAGTTTTGATTTATTAGTTGTCAGACATTGGAGTTGTATTGTTGATTCAGTTTTTGGATTTTGGTTTGATGTAAACTTTAACCCTTTATGGCATTTAGTAAATGTGCTCAGTTTAGACGCTTTTGATATGTACTAACCTTGGGTAACCGAGATGGTAACACACTTTCATGGTAGGGTGGTCCTGGTAAGGCACCTTGGTATGAGGGGGTGTTACAAAGTGGTATCAGAGCCGAAGATTCCGGCACCTAAACAAATGAATCTAATGAACTTAGGGAGTCTAAATAAAATGAACCCGGGGAGAGTTGTTTGGAGCTACCGCAAAGACTCGGGAGACGTCCCGGAGTCGTAATTTGGCCCACATTAACTCGAGCCGGTCACATGGGGAAGTGTGATGAGAGTTGTGTCTTGTATGTGCATGTTTGTGAAGGTTCATGTTGATGATA